>NC_092806.1:123335365-123971615 GCF_040954645.1 Diabrotica undecimpunctata
TGCAGAAAATTCTCCTTAGAAGACACAACCTCCTCGGAGACAAACATTATTCCTTAAAAGTTAACCCTACCAAACAAAAAGCTATCCTATATACAACAGGTTTTATTCCTAACATAAGAGAATGGGAGGAGGACCTACAAACCATCACATAACACAGAAACATCCACAGAATACATAGACATCAACAAAACAATAACAACACAGAAAACATATCCCACACATCAGAAAATACCCAACACTACTAACACAGAACAATACTCTCCCACTCAATCCACCTCCAAACACAGAACATTCACACCTCACCACAATTCCTTATTTCAAAACATTCCTACTTGCTCACCTATATGTACAGAAACTACCCTGCAACAAGCACCACCTACACAATCAAACAGAACACTTACACAGAACACTCACAAAAATGTAGTAAGGTGTCATTGAAAAAAAAAACATTAAAGAAACTTACTGGGTCTTCAGAAGACGGTATCACTTTCGAACCCTTGAATTCTGTATAATTACAATTTTTAAATTCAATAGGTGTGTTCCTCTTTTCCTCCTTCCTATGGGGCTCCATTCGGTTATTCTCTTTATCCATCTGCTGTCGCTAGTTCTTCTTACATGTCCATACCACTTTAGTCTTTTTTGTTCTATATATGTTAGTATGTCTGTTTCTATTGATGTTCTTTGCTTTATTTCGTCATTATTTCTCCTATCCATTCTTGTTACTCTGCAGCATCTTCGCAGGCATTCCATCTCTGTTGCTACTATCTTACTGCTGTTTTTCTTGTTTATGATCCAGTTTTCAGCCCCATATGTCATAATACTTCGCACTAATGTTTTATAAATCTGCGTTTTTGTCTTCATATTTAGGTGTCTATCCCATCATACTGAGTTAAGTTGTCGGATTGCTGTTCTTGTTTGTCCTAATCTTTGTGTAATTTCTTCCTCTGTTGTTGCCTTTTTCGTGATTATAAACCCCAGGTATTTGAATTTATCCTTTCCTTATATGTATATATATATATATATATATATATATATATATATATATATATAAAAGGGGGGTTGAGGTTAATTGGGTATACAGCTGATTAAAAGCCAAGTGTACTCTGTTTAACAATTCATTATATTTCGCCAATTTTCATTGGCATCATCAGATGAGAGCTACAATTATTTAAAACATGGTAAAATACAATTTAATAATAGTTTGTTGTTTATATACTTACTTAATTGAGGTTAATGGCAGTGCGATTTATTTTAATACCATCAAGTAAAAATTTTTTTGTTGGAATAATGTTGATTGTAGTTGATGTTGATTACAAATTGAAATATAGGAAACAAATACAATTCAAATTAAAAATAAAAAATAAAACAGACACAACGTTTAGTTCGGTAAATGTCATTAAGGTTAAGTACTAGAACTATCAAATATCGAATGTTATTAATTGACTTTTGTGAAGATGATTAGTTCCATGGTGTTGACGTAGTAGTTGTTTATTTGATTAATATTTACTGTAAGGTGTGTTATAGTTGAAAAAATTTTTGAAATTACATTATGTGTTGTATTAATTATTTAATAGTTATATGTGTCTATTTATATTGTTTGTTTTTCGATGTGTAAATATATTATATAAATATAATATATATATAAATAGACACATATAACTATTAAATAATTAATACAACACATAATGTAATTTCAAAAATTTTTTCAACTATAACACACCTTACAGTAAATATTAATCAAATAAACAACTACTACGTCAACACCATGGAACTAATCATCTTCACAAAAGTCAATTAATAACATTCGATATTTGATAGTTCTAGTACTTAACCTTAATGACATTTACCGAACTAAACGTTGTGTCTGTTTTATTTTTTATTTTTAATTTGAATTGTATTTGTTTCCTATATTTCAATTTGTAATCAACATCAACTACAATAAACATTATTCCAACAAAAAAATTTTTACTTGATGGTATTAAAATAAATCGCACTGCCATTAACCTCAATTAAGTAAGTATATAAACAACAAACTATTATTAAATTGTATTTTACCATGTTTTAAACAATTGTAGCTCTCATCTGATGATGCCAATAAAAATTGGCGAAATATAATGAATTGTTAAACAGAGTACACTTGGCTTTTAATCAGCTGTATACCCAATTAACCTCAACCCCCCTTTTTCATCTACCAGTTCAGCTGTTATTTTAGAGGATATGATATATATATATATATATATATATATATATATATATATATATATATATATATATATATATATATATAATATTTTAACATCAGAAATTATCTTTAGTTGATATCTAAATCAAATTAAATACTACTTAAGAGAAGTGATCTTCTCTAAGCAATGAGTAGAATGGAGTATATTCATTTATGTTAGAGGTACACCAAAAAACCCTTTCGTAAATTTCGGAAACGCCAGCATAGATAATTTTATCCTAAGTCACAATTAAAACGGATAAATGTTCTTTAGTTCAAAGATTTGTAAACATGCCGCTATTTAGGAACTCCAAACACAATAGGATTTCGGGACTCATTGTTACAAAAGAAGTAACAGAAAGAAGTCAACTTAAACCATTTGTCTTTGCTTTTGTTAAGTGAGACTCTTTGTTAAATTGTTCGACATGTTTATAAAGAAATGACAAAGTTTTTGAGAAAAACCGTTCCCTGAAAATGTTTACCATTGTCATTAAATTAACGTTAAAATCATTGTTAAACAGAGGTTAAAACTTTAGCTTCTAGTTTTACAATAAAAAATAGAATAATATACCCATTATATTTCTATTTTTAATAAATTAATTAAAATTAAACTTGAATAAAAAGATGGTTTGTTGTAGTATTCATAAATCTACAAAATAATGTAATATAAAATTAGGCTTGAGAACAGTGCGATCCCAGTATAGTAATAGTTGTTGTTTTCAAGCATTCTGTCAGAGACGTATTGATAATAAAGGAGATGGTCGGTTTAAAGAAGTCCTAGTTTTATAGCTACCTCTAGGTAAACAATCTTGTTGTTTATAATCAGAACCGATAAACGTCTGGCAGTCCCGCTAAAAAGTTAAATGGTGTTTTGGGGTTGACGTCCATATCGGCATTTGTCGTTTTGGATATGAGAATAGTTAACTATATATTTTAGGTAATTTCTAGTTGGATTAACCCGATCCTTAATGATCAGAAGGAAACTCTCCGTCTCGTGAAACATCTCTCCTGATATAAACCAATAGTTCGACTCTCTATTGTCGACATATTCTTGGCTGATCTTATTGAGATATTACCCATGCAAAGGTTTACTCGACCAAGTGTGCATTTTTTCTTGATTAAAAAGGTTTTTCTAGTTTATTCAGTTTAAACGGCGTTGTGTCATCGACTGCGCAAATTGCGGGATATAAACTATAATCCGTTCACAAATTGTTGAGAGCACGAAATGTGCCTCAAAGTCATAAAACGGTCGTAAAATTTGTATCATCATAGGCATTCCTGAGGTGTTTATTCATTAAAATTAATGCGTTTTACATTTATTTTCCTTTCCAAAATGTTTATCAATATTAATAATGTTTTAATACTGATATATTTAGCAAAAAAAACAATTAAAACTTTCACGGCTAATGTTGGTTATTATATCATATTAATAAAAATAAGAATTTTACCCTTAAAAATTTTGTAAATAAGAATACCTTATCTCCTTGGATATTTCAATACTAATTTTCGCGTTTAATCACTTTATTAGAAAACCTGGAATTCATATCCGAAGATACTATTCGTTGCAAGATAATTAGGATGGAATTCCCCAGATTTTTAATAATACAATGGGTATAAAGATGCCGGCTTTGGCAACGTGCCTCGTCTGTTTAGTTTATATTCAAAACTTAACTTGAAAAAGTGAAGTTATTACCAACTAAAACATTTTTTTTGTTTAGTACATTTTTGATTGCATGTAATTTACGGCTCGTCGGTATTTCGGCGTCTACGGCAGTAATTAGCGTCTCGCATATTTCTTTTGCGAATTATATGCAGTGCGTGAGTGATTTTTTATTCCATATACCTACGAACATATACGTACCTTTCACTCATGCTCGTTTTGTTGGATTGTTTGTGATGGCTTCATCATCAACATCATCAAGTTTTACACCGGTACTGTTGCGTACAGTTAGTAAGTCTGTCTATTCACCAAGAGAGAAGACTATTGTCCTGAATGTTCACGATGCTCTGGTTTCTCAGAATCCCAAAAACACTGTTCGCAACATAGTCGAAAGTTGTGCCAACATGACTGGCGTAGGGGAGTCAATTATATATAGGTTCCTATCAGAAAAAAAAAAAAAAAACACGGTATAGCTAACCCAAACACAAACGAACACTTAAAGAGAGGGAAAAAGCCTATTGAAATTGATGAATTTGCCAAAAATGGCAAAAATATTCTTGACTGGCTGCGGAATAAGTATCTGCCTTACGAAGATGGAACGATAAAAGCAGAACTTTTAAAAATTGCCCGGCAACACAAATCTAAGTTCAAGAAATACGTAGTTGACAAAATGGCGGAAAGGCGAAACATCACAGTCCTTAGACTTCCACCCTACCACTGCGAAATAAATCCAATTGAACTCATTTGGGCACAAATGAAAAGTTATGTGGCTAGAAACAATACGTCATATAAAGTACAAGTTGTACGTGAATTGTTATACGAGTCTTTACAACATATTACAGAACAAAACTGGAAAGATGCAGTAAGACATGTAATAGAAGAAGAACAAAAAATGTGGGATCTTGATAACATAATTGATGCGACCGTAGAGACACAACCGCTAATTATTAACCCTCAAAACGACTAGGATTTCGAAGTTGATCCTATTTATTTTGAATTTGAATAGTTTTCTAATCGTAATTATATAAGGTAAGTAATAGTAGTTGTAATCGTACGGTATTAAAGGGGAAAGGTGCAAAATGTCGCCTGTCAAAATGTTCAATGTGTTTTAAATGTATCCATTTTTTTTCAAAGCCTGAGAAAACTAAAAAGCATTTTTGAAAAATTTAACGGCAGAATGAAATATTTATTAGAATAAATAAAAAGTTTCTTTTGCATGCAATATTTTCAATTAAAAATTATACTATATTTTCTCTTTTATTTTCAGCCCTTTATTAAAATAAACATTGTAGAAGTTTTCAGGGACTTTTTACCCTCAGTAATAATGTAATCTTTTATTCTGCGTTTAAATTTTCCAAAAATTTATTAGTTTACTTCGGATTCGAAAATAATGGATACATTTAAAACACATTGAAAATTTTGTCAGGCGACATTTGGCGCCTTTCCCCTTAATTAAATAAATGTATCGTTTACAAATGGCAAGAAACTTTTTATTTTTGAATAAAATAGTTAGTAGAATAATAAAATAGTTTTGAATAAAATAAGTTTTATTAAAACAAAAATACAATTTACATAATTACAATTTAAAAAATATATTTATTTAGTTCAAATAAATGTTTCAATCATATATACTCTACGACACTGGTCGGTCATCTGTAACCAAAATACCTTCGTAATCGGATTATAAGGTATTGTATTTCTTCAGATACAAGGTGGGTTAGTCGAAAACATCTTAAACCGTCAGTTTCAGGTTGGTTTTTACCTGATTATCGTATTACCTATCCTCTCTGTATTTCAGTTCTCTAATTAGGGTGAAACTTGTAGTGAGCTATCGACAAATTGTGAACCGATTATAGACGCCTGCATTTGAAAATAGATTCTTAATTCAGCAAATTGCGAGATATAAAGTAGATGCCTGTATTTGGAAATAGATTCTTAATTCAGCAACCTGTTTATTAAGTTGCTTACGTATATTCATAAGCAAGTCCTCTTGCGGCCCCAGATACCGTGATAATGTTGTTCTTTTTACTGCATCGCGTGGGTGATGTTTTTGTACCTTTGTGAAAAGTGTTCTTACTTTCATCTAAAGACTTTCGACATCTGTTTTAGACCACCAAATAAATAGCTAACCGCGTAATAGGAGTACTTATTGAATGCCTTACACAAATTTTCACTATTAAGATATGACCTATATAGCTGTCTTACTCTTCGTACGAACTCGGAAGTTAGTTCGGTTTTTATTTGTTTATGGTAAATTTGTCTCGCTTGCTTTACTCCGAGATATGTGTATATATCAGTTTAACCCATTGCCTTGATATTTTGGTCATCTTGCATTTCCAAACTTCCGGATTGAACCTTTCCTCTGACTATTTTTAGTACACGGCACTTGATATATTATGGCCCTTGCAGAGACAGCGTGACAAACGAATGGAGGGGCAGATACAATAACGAGCTAGAGTCTCTATTTGGAAAAGAAAATCTAGTCAGATATATAAAGGCCAATAGACTCAAATGGGCAGGGCATGTGATACGCAGTAACGACAATCGCCTTATAAACAATGTTTTCTGGGAAAGGCCCGAGGGAAGAAGGTCTGTAGGGCGGCCTAGAAAAAGGTGGAAAGATGCACTCAAAGAAGATCTAGAGAAAATGGGAGTGCGACAATGACAATTACTGGCATAGGACTGACAAACATGGAAGGCAATAGTAAACGCGGCAAAAACGCACGAAGAGTTGTGGCGCCATTGATGATGATGACTTGTCTAGTTTAAAGTGCATAATGATATCATTTGAGAAAGTTTCTACAGTTTTTAGGTAAGTATCTTATCTAGGAGGTTTCGAGTGGAAGATGGAGTCAGTGGAGTTTATAGCGAGTTCATCGCTAGATATAACAAAAGTAGACTTACAGTTACAGTCCCCTGAAACAGGCCCCGGTTGTTTAGGATATCTTTACTTTCAATATTGTGTTCACCAGGTATTTGAATGTGAATTTTGGTCTTTTACTTTGTCATTATGATATAATGATATATGATATATGCTTTAAAAAGGTTATGCCATTTATGCGGCATTGAATCAAAGGCCAGTATATATACTATACAGGAACGGGAACACTTTGGCCTATTTTTACATGTAAATCTCCATAAGAAAATCTAAGGCCCGATCTGGTCATTTTTTGATCTTTTCAAGGTCACGGCCGGGCGCTCGCGGTTTACCGAGTGAGGAGAATAAATTATACTCTCATAATAATCAGAACGATCTAGTATATATTATGGTCAATATCGATCTGGTAGAAAGTTAATTATTCATTTAGGAAGAATATAATATAATGATGAATGTTTTGTTCTTAATTTAATATGGGTGAATTGGTTAAAACAAACGAAAAATAATAGTGCAAAAGTAGCGGTTTTCCTTGATTTGATGATACTTATATTTCAAACTTGCACAAGCTCACGCCGTCATTTTATATTTAAGGGGTTGCACAGAAATTAATAAGTAAAATTTTACAGAAGAGGTTTATTAAGAATTTTTATGATCGACTAATGTGTTTAAAATCGGAGTGAAGTAAAATGTCTCCATCACAAATTTATATAAATAAGATTGCAAAATTTTTATTTACAATTACGAACGGATGCAATATTGTTTATTTTTAGAAGGTAGGTGTAATAAAGTTTAACTTGTTTGCAGTTGGTGCACGGGTAAGTAGGGTTATTTTAATTCAGGGCACTGAAGATGAGATATGAAGTGAAAATTAAAAGTTTAAACGTAATGGTCATCTCGCTAAAGGATATGATAAAAATCGCGACTCGGACTATATAAGATATCCACACTGTTCACCATATAATAATATGTAGTAAGAGCACTAATATAATTAAAACGGAATAATGATGTCGTTGCTCGGTTCAAGCAATCGAATCACACGGTTCCAAATTAAAAAAATGTATAGATGTAATCAATCATAGGATAACAGCAGAAGATAAAAAAATAAATATTTTAAAAATAGAAACATAACTATGGAGAATATGGGTAAAATTACATCGATAATTAAAAAACTTGAAAATCAAAAAGAATCGTAAATCAATATTCAAAAAATCAAAATAATTAAAAATTGAAAACATCATAAATCTAAAAAATATAAAATCTTTAGATATCAAAAATCAACACTATTAGATAATATACTGATCTTCAATTCAAAAATATCATGTACCGTAAAATATGAACTCAAAAAATTGAAAGAACTGAAAAAAGAAAATTAAGATAAAAATCGTGAATTCTAAAAAATTGAAACTTATAAATCAGACGAAGAAGGAAAGCTGTCTTATGTAAGATATAAGAGCACTCACATATTATTTTAGGAGGTGTGTAGTAAGATTTGTTAAACTGCATTTCATGAACTTCGAGTAAACTAAAAATAGGAAAATGTGGTAAAAGATTGGTTCAATAAAAGTGCGTCATCATCATCATTGGCTCCACAATCCACGATGTTTTGGTCTGCTTAAGAATAAGTGATTCTCTCATATTCTTCACCTTTGCTTTCCAGTTTCTTCGTACTCCTATCATTCTCTCGTCTTCCTCCACCTGATCCTTAAATCGTGCTCTGTGTCTACCCCTCCTTCTCACTACGTCTATTCTTTGGTTATAAATATGTTTTGCCGGCTCCATCTCATTCAGTCTCTCTATGCGGCCTAACGACCACAGCCGGTTTATTTTGATGGACCTAATAATGTCAGGTTTGTCATAAAGGCGGTAAAGTTCAAAATTATAGCGTCTACGCCATAATCCGCACTTCTGTAGTCCTCCATAGATATGTCGGAAGATTTTACGTTCAAAGCATCTTAAATGTAAACATTTAAAAATTCAGAGATATATGCAAAGAAATTTATCAAATTATATGGTACGCTAAATGAATCGTTAATACTTAAATCTAGCGACTGATAGTATATCTAATATTAGTGAATACTTGCATATGAAACATAGCGGTCTCCACATTAACGACAACATGGTAAAAATACAATCAAGCGACTAAATATCCCCATGATGCAATTATTGATTAACTGATAGAAAATCTGTAAAATTCTTATTTTATTTATTATATAAACAGCATACATTACTCTTCTCTCCATTTGCTGGTCGTAACCAGAATCTCAAAGAAAAGTAAACGTGTTAAAAATATTATCAAGGCAGGCAACCATTTTACTTTAATTTGCTGTAAAAAAGTGTAAATATCTGTTTTGAAAATCTAATTGTATCAACTTTCAAAATAAAATTTATACAGTAATACCCGGCAGTAAAAATCATAGTAAATAACGTTTTGTAAAATTAAGAAGTAAGAAGTGTAGTCTGTTTAGTTCAGCCAGCAATTGTTCAAAAACAACTTCTGCCCTATGCAGTAAACACCACGAGCAGGTCGCTGTGAAAATTTTCTAACATATAATGCGTAATATGTTATAAAATTATTCATAACGTCAGACATACATGTTTACCAGGGGGTGGGATTGTTAGTGTGGGATAAACAGTTAGTAGGATTTTCCCGAGCACTTGCCTCGAAATTAATAAGGGCGTCTCTTTAAATCATTAGTTGATCCATCAGGTATCTTTTGTTGACATTACAGAACATCTTTTTTAGTTAATATAAAAAATTAGTAGTTTTTATGTCGCTCTTAATATGTTGTTTACGATTTTTACTACATTGTAGACAAAAAGTGGCAGCACGAGCACATATCTCAGAAATTAATCAAAGCGGCTCATTAATTTGCCAGTGGTTCTGCATGTATCTTTTGTTGACCATGTTTGGATATCTTTTTTAAAACATTACATAGAA
This sequence comes from Diabrotica undecimpunctata, assembly GCF_040954645.1. Taxonomy (NCBI): domain Eukaryota; kingdom Metazoa; phylum Arthropoda; class Insecta; order Coleoptera; family Chrysomelidae; genus Diabrotica; species Diabrotica undecimpunctata. Next base: position 123,345,063 of record NC_092806.1, read on the forward strand.
AGGGGTGTTATCCCAATTAAAAACTTAAAAATTAATATAAACATATAAAAGAATAAATATACTTACGAATATTGAATAATTAATATTGGTACTTGTGAAGCTAAATAGCTAAAGCAAACCCCTATAGCTGTAGGATACTTTTGTCCCTATGTAAGATGTGTATGTGTAGGATACCTATGATACGGTTTAAAAGGTTTAGGTGTTTCTCGTTCGTTTAGTCTAGTGCAGTAACCGGTTTGTATTGTCTAAGTACCACGACTCATATGTGTAATGAGATTTAACCTGCGAAATCAACGTGCACTCTCTTTTAATCCCCATAGTGTGCATGTACAAAAATTATTATGCATCTGTTTCCTCTATCTTTGATTACCACTTATCTGCACAGGTTTTTGCTGCCCTTGAGATTGTTTGCTATTAACTCAAAGTTGAATAACGATATATTCCTTTATAGAAAAAGATAAAACAGTGTTCGAAATGTGTATCTTTAGCAATTGAGTCAGGCAAACTGCGGTATCTGAAAGAGAAATAATTCGTTTAAGATAAAAGTAATTTCAAACAATAGAAAAGTTAAGCTTGATTGAAATCTAAGACTTTTACGTTTCAAGGTCTAATGTCAGACTAAATTGTATCATTGCTTGTTGCTCCTTTTATACCTTTTTCATCTAGCGCCTACATGTAAAGCAATGTTTTACTTTTTAACCGATTAAATCTAATGTAATCAAATAAAGCGTGCTTTAAATTTTTAATCTATTACGTCTATATTTTTTAAACTTTCACTGATGTTTTAACACAAAAAAATTTGCAATTATAGACAATTTAAAAGATAATGTTGTTTTATTTATCTTTTTCGATATTGGTACAGAACAGCCATATTTAAACCATTTATATTCTTATAGTACTTAAAATTATGTTACACGTTTCGCTCCATGAGCCACATATAAAAAATACTTCTAAAGATAATTCATAGTTGTAAAAATTAAGAGCAAATCGCATAAAGGAGTAAGAATAAGAGAAGCAGTAATTGCAATGAATTTTCTCCCCCAGACCAGAACCTAGATTCATTGATTTTAACAAGGCTTTTAAGAAGGTCAGGCATAAAAAAACTATAGAAAATTCTATTCTTGAAAAACTTAAACATTAAGGATCTATGAATCATAAACAATCTCTACTGAAGTCAAAAGCAATGATAATTCGAAATTTCAAGATAAAAGGATGTATTTTATCTTCGCTATAGTTTAATATGTGCAAAATGTATAGAAGTATTAAAAAAAAAGAAGGAAAAATAATGAATGGGGAAACAATAAATAACATCATACATGGTAATGATACACCGTTACTAGCTAGATGTATAGAAAAATTAGAAATTAAGTCTAAAAACTTAAATCGAGGTTTCAATGAATATGGATTTAAAACAAAGTTTTCCATCAAAAACATAAATATTAATCCAACATCTAGCCGTAAATACTTGCGTGCTCCGTTCACAGATAACAAAGACAAATAGAAATCATAGGATTAAATTTTACAAAAATGAGTAAATTATTCTGCACACGATTTATTTGACTTAACATACGTATCAGAATGGCACGCTACTACATCTTCTCCTTACTTCTATATGGTGTATGTGCGCAAAGAAAATAAAAGTGACATGAAAAGAATTGAAACATTTGACATATAGTGCTACCGAAGAATCTCCAAAACATCATAAGTAGAACAGATAACAAATATTACATAGGTTAGATAAAACATGCAAACCGAATAAAACAAACAAAATAAGTAAGTTACTTGCGAGATAGAATGAGAAGAGATACATACCTACTCACCGGAAAAATCATAATATACCGTAAAATAATAGGTAAAATTAGAAACCATGTTTTTAGTTTACCATTTTTATAGAGGATTAAAATCTTATAATTTATGAAATCTGTCTTTTTAATGAAAGCGGATGATGTTTTAACTTTTTACTTTAGGTGCCATGTTCGTATTCACACGTTAGCTGTCATTATGTTTATAATTTCCTGAAACTTTTATGTATCGGCTGCGGCGGAAAATAATTCTTTAACTGTGGTACCACACCATTCTAATATTACGCAGTCATGAAAGTTTCTTTCGAGAAATCTTTTCCTCTAAATTCTCTTGTATTATAAGGTCTGTATATTACAAAAATGGCATTTGGGTGTTCATATTATATAGCCGAAGTATTCTGTTTTTACTTCTCCTTTATAATGTTTGTGAGCAAGCATCTCTTAACCATAAGTAGGTCATATTTTTCCTTAAAATGCCAAAATTATTTCCATCCAACACCCTTTTCTCCTAATTGTCACCCATTCTTACTGAATTGTACCCGTTCTTTCCCATCAACTCACCCTAACTGTCCCCCATCAATCTTCCAGTTTTTTCTTAATTGCCTCCCATTGCTCCTCCAACCAAGTTTTGATTCCCCTAATTGTCCCCAAATTGTTTACATAATCTTTCCTAATTGTCCCCCATTCTATCCCATTCAACCTTTAATTCCTTCTAATTGTCCCCGAATTCCTTTTAATTGTCCCCCAGTTTTCTTCTTAATGAAATTTCCTAATTGTGTTACATTTTTCCCATCTATCCATTAATTCTCTGTCCTGTCCTGAACCTGTCTTTCAATTGTCATCAAATTATCTAATGATTGTCTTGCATTTATTTCATAAGTATATCCTAATTCTTTACCTATTCTCCAATTATCTTTTAATCCTCCTTCAATTGTCCACCAATTTTGTCACAATTCTCTCATAAGTGTGTTCCTATTCCACTTGTTTGCGACTAAATTATTATTCAATTTACTTTCAATTATATTAGATTCAAATTCTTCACTAAGTGACTCTTCCCTAATTATCTGTCAGTTATCTTTAAATTCATTCCTCATTCTAATTATTTCTTAACTCTACCTCTTATTCTCGTCAAGTGTCCCCTAATTGTTCCTCATTACTTCCCTAATTATGTCGAAATTGCCTTTCAATTACTTTCATAATTGTCTTCTAGTTCTTTCCAATTGTCCCCAAATTCTCCCTCAATTTGGGTCCATTCTTCTATTATCCATCAATTCTCTTCCAATTGTCCTCCAAAAAGTGTGAATCGACCATAAACGGAAATTGTCCCCCGAAAGCAAATATTTTTCGCTGAAATTAAGAATTCACCATCTAAAATTGTAACCAAAATCGAAAATTCTAAAACACAAATTTTTCTCAAGACAACCACCTAATTCAAATTATATGTAAAGATTGACTTTTTAATGTGACTTTAGCACAGACCTACTATTCTATAAATATAGATTGCTTTCAAAATTGTCTTCAGTATGATTCAGAATACTGAATGATCAACATTATGAATGTGATTTTGAGTGAAAAAAGAAAACCGCTTTTCTTTAAAGATGGTCATAAATTTTCATTGCAAAAAACATCGGCCAAAGGTCTTAAGCGATGGACTTGCACATCACGAAAAAGATTATGCAAAGCATTCATAACAACTGTTGGTGAAGATAATGATATTGTAACTTTAGTAATGAACCACAATCATGAACGACCAGAACATAATGTGTTACTAGAATCTGAGCGAAAATTAAGATATGCTTCAAAAAATAGACAATCACGCAATAGTTATAATACAAAGTCAGTTAAAAATAATGGAACTATGGAGAATAGCAGTTTAAGTGAAATATTATCATACAAGTTATGCGATTCAGACATCTCCGATATTGAATCAGATGCTGAAGATGTATTCATTTCTGAGGGTGAGCCACCATATATCTTTAAAAATAAGTATCCTATAAATTTAAGTAGACAACAGCCTCAGTATGGTTTGAAGAATAATATTATTCATGAAAGGTCAGGGAATTTACCTCAATATACGATTATGGAAAAAGATAGCAGCGGGAGTATGATAACATATTATAATAATGTTAACAAGTTAGTATGCAGATTACGATTTCTTATATCTTCTAACACTTCATGTGAAGATATCCTGAACCAAGAAATTATTTTAATTACACAAGAACTACGAAAAAGAGGAATCATAGCCTGAACATGATCTTTTTTCAAATGCTTTTGAGACTTGTAATTAAACGAGTAAATACATAGAATTATGACGATAATGTAATGTAATTTATTGAATAAAATCTTCTAGTAGAGAAATATAATATTTTTTTTATTATAATCTTGTAAGAACAAAAGATTTTTTTAAATCTCTACTGATTAAAATATTCTTAGGTTAATAATAATAATCGAATAAAAATTGCAGTGATCCAGCTGGTAAGAAAGTGCACCGTGTTGTATTTTTTATGCAGTTAAAATTAAAATTAATTATAATGAAATCATGTTTATTAAAGTATACTAAAATCTAAGATGCTATCGCGTTCGGTTAATGTAAAAAGCGGTGATAACATTTAAAAAAAAATTTATATTTCTCGACCAAAGTAAATAGAAATTAAGCCAAAACTTTAATCTTCTAATATCATCCTAAATTTTAAAAATTTTATGTTTAATTTTTGGATCGTTTTTAAATGGATGTTGTATTTATTTAATTATTTTTCGTCATATAATTATGCTTGCTATACAATATTGATTCATATTCATAAATATTGTGTATGCACAAATTGTGATTTAGATGACACAAATTCTGTTGACTACAATTCATTCGAAGACTAATTTGAGGTTAGATTATTATTGAAACAATTATTTTAAAATTTCAATTAGTTTGCTATAACAAAATTACTGTCACCTACATAAATATATAGCCATTGTATCATCATTAGTATTAAACTAGTACTTACCAATGTAAATTATTCGGATAAATAAATGAAAAATGCGTAATTGAAAATTACAAGAGTTACATGACAAATAGTTAATAACAAAAAAAAAATAGTTAATAACACAGTAATGAGATAAGCTCTTATATACAAAACTATCGCTGAAAGTGTAGACTAAAACATACCAGAAACATAATAATATTTACCACCTCGAAAATAATATCAATGAGGCATTTGATATAGTTTGTCATATAAAAAACGGAAGAAAAAATATGAGCCAAAAACATCAGAAAGGAATTCATTACAAAAGGGCGAGTAGGCTACTCTTAGAAAGTTCCCTAAATCTAAAATTCAACTTTCAGATCTTGGCAAACGTTTGTTTATTTATTTCAACTTCTCAACATAAACCTTTCCAACATGCTACAAAGAACCACTCTCCTATACTATTTGTAATTACTACTGACATCTTTTAAAGCTTCTTATTCTACTATATTAGAATACACCACTATTACTACTTTTCCAGGCTTTATAAAACCAAACTAAATTATTAAAGATTACCAACTTTGTTTCCTTCTCCTCAAATTTGTTTCCACCAAAGTCAACAGCTAGCTCAGTGAAAAAATGTCTGCTAATACTAGAATCTGTTTAGGGAAAGTCTACTCTCATTTAACATCATCACGAACAATATAATAAAATAAAGATGAAAATTGTAGGAAATGGAAGATTAGGAAATAAAAATTCTGTGCTATGTGGATGATGCTGTGTTGATGGCGGAAAACGATAACGATTACCACACTTTTGTTCTTATTATTTAAAGCGGGCAATATTTATAGCAAAAACAAAATGCAATATTACCTCAAAAAAATGAACATACTATTTATCTTTAATAACAATATTTAACAGGAAATGAAGCTTAAATACCACAAAGATAAAATAAGAGGCTATTTAGGTAAAAGTATGAAATTGCACAATAACAGCGATAAGTGCAAAAACGTTTTTTGAGTAATAAAATATTGACAAACAAATAAACGAAAAACACCATCCAAATGTCTAAGAAGTCTGAGTGGTAAGACTAACTAGAGACAAGTCAGGACACCTCAGGAAGGTACGACCTTGAAAACGGTAAAGCGATGATATTCCAAAATAGGCAGATTAAAGAAAAAATATAGGAAAAATAAGCAAAATGGTTATGAAAATGAAGGAAGAAGAAGAAAACGGTTTTTTCTTTCATTACAGTTTTATGTGTAATATATTTCGAAATTGATAAGTTTTATATTTCTTTCTTTAATTAAATTAGTATTTGAAAGTATAATAATTCACCTTTCTATGTATAAAACATGACCTAACGTACTGAGTGTAAATTTTAGGATTAAATTTGCATAGGAAAAAATGTAAACATAATTTCACCTACCGTGACTGTGTAACAAACTATTTGTTACTTAAACAATTAGATCTACTGCAAATATATGTGTTATGGTAAAATGAAGCTAAATAAATTATAGATAATGAGGGAAAATATCTACCTAGAAAAAATAATGGATGATCACGAGAAAATAAATATCATTGAAAAATTGGAAGAAGTCCAAAAATCCTATATATATATATATATATATATATATATATATACCGCTATGTAGGATTTTTGGACTTCTTCCAATTTTTCAATGATATTTATTTTCTCGTGATCATCCATTATTTTTTCTAGGTAGATATTTTCCCTCATTATCTATAATTTATTTAGCTTCATTTTACCATAACACATATATTTGCAGTAGATCTAATTGTTTAAGTAACAAATAGTTTGTTACACAGTCACGGTCGGTGAAATTATGTTTACATTTTTTCCTATGCAAATTTAATCCTAAAATTTACACTCAGTACGTTAGGTCATGTTTTATACATAGAAAGGTGAATTATTATACTTTCAAATACTAATTTAATTAAAGAAAGAAATATAAAACTTATCAATTTCGAAATATATTACACATAAAACTGTAATGAAAGAAAAAACCGTTTTCTTCTTCTTCCTTCATTTTCATAACCATTTTGCTTATTTTTCCTATATTTTTTCTTTAATCTGCCTATTTTGGAATATCATCGCTTTACCGTTTTCAAGGTCGTTCCTTCCTGAGGTGTCCTGACTTGTCTCTAGTTAGTCTTACCACTCAGACTTCTTAGACATTTGGATGGTGTTTTTCGTTTATTTGTTTGTCAATATTTTATTACTCAAAAAACGTTAAAGAAAGAAATATAAAACTTATCAATTTCGAAATATATTACACATAAAACTGTAATGAAAGAAAAAACCGTTTTCTTCTTCTTCCTTCATTTTCATAACCATTTTGCTTATTTTTCCTATATTTTTTCTTTAATCTGCCTATTTTGGAATATCATCGCTTTACCGTTTTCAAGGTCGTTCCTTCCTGAGGTGTCCTGACTTGTCTCTAGTTAGTCTTACCACTCAGACTTCATAGACATTTGGATGGTGTTTTTCGTTTATTTGTTTGTCAATATTTTATTACTCAAAAAACGTTTTTGCACTTATCGCTGTTATTGTGCAATTTCATACTTTTACCTAAATAGCCTCTTATTTTATCTTTGTGGTATTTAAGCTTCATTTCCTGTTAAATATTGTTATTAAAGATAAATAGTATGTTCATTTTTTTGAGGTAATATTGCATTTTGTTTTTGCTATAAATATTGCCCGCTTTAAATAATAAGAACAAAAGTGTGGTAATCGTTATCGTTTTCCGCCATCAACACAGCATCATCCACATAGCACAGAATTTTTATTTCCTAATCTTCCATTTCCTACAATTTTCATCTTTATTTTATTATATTGTTCGTGATGATGTTAAATGAGAGTAGACTTTCCCTAAACAGATTCTAGTATTAGCAGACATTTTTTCACTGAGCTAGCTGTTGACTTTGGTGGAAACAAATTTGAGGAGAAGGAAACAAAGTTGGTAATCTTTAATAATTTAGTTTGGTTTTATAAAGCCTGGAAAAGTAGTAATAGTGGTGTATTCTAATATAGTAGAATAAGAAGCTTTAAAAGATGTCAGTAGTAATTACAAATAGTATAGGAGAGTGGTTCTTTGTAGCATGTTGGAAAGGTTTATGTTGAGAAGTTGAAATAAATAAACAAACGTTTGCCAAGATCTGAAAGTTGAATTTTAGATTTAGGGAACTTTCTAAGAGTAGCCTACTCGCCCTTTTGTAATGAATTCCTTTCTGATGTTTTTGGCTCATATTTTTTCTTCCGTTTTTTATATGACAAACTATATCAAATGCCTCATTGATATTATTTTCGAGGTGGTAAATATTATTATGTTTCTGGTATGTTTTAGTCTACACTTTCAGCGATAGTTTTGTATATAAGAGCTTATCTCATTACTGTGTTATTAACTATTTTTTTTTTGTTATTAACTATTTGTCATGTAACTCTTGTAATTTTCAATTACGCATTTTTCATTTATTTATCCGAATAATTTACATTGGTAAGTACTAGTTTAATACTAATGATGATACAATGGCTATATATTTATGTAGGTGACAGTAATTTTGTTATAGCAAACTAATTGAAATTTTAAAATAATTGTTTCAATAATAATCTAACCTCAAATTAGTCTTCGAATGAATTGTAGTCAACAGAATTTGTGTCATCTAAATCACAATTTGTGCATACACAATATTTATGAATATGAATCAATATTGTATAGCAAGCATAATTATATGACGAAAAATAATTAAATAAATACAACATCTATTTAAAAACGATCCAAAAATTAAACATAAAATTTTTAAAATTTAGGATGATATTAGAAGATTAAAGTTTTGGCTTAATTTCTATTTACTTTGGTCGAGAAATATAAATTTTTTTTTAAATGTTAGCACCGCTTTTTACATTAACCGAACGCGATAGCATCTTAGATTTTAGTATACTTTAATAAACATGATTTTATTATAATTAATTTTAATTTTAACTGCATAAAAAATACAACACGGTGCACTTTCTTACCAGCTGGATCACTGCAATTTTTATTCGATTATTATTATTAACCTAAGAATATTTCAATCAGTAGAGATTTAAAAAAATCTTTTGTTCTTACAAGATTATAATAAAAAAAATATTATATTTCTCTACTAGAAGATTTTATTCAAAAAATTACATTACATTATCGTCATAATTCTATGTATTTACTCGTTTAATTACAAGTCTCAAAAGCATTTGAAAAAAGATCATGTTCAGGCTATGATTCCTCTTTTTCGTAGTTCTTGTGTAATTAAAATAATTTCTTGGTTCAGGATATCTTCACATGAAGTGTTAGAAGATATAAGAAATCGTAATCTGCATACTAACTTGTTAACATTATTATAATATGTTATCATACTCCCGCTGCTATCTTTTTCCATAATCGTATATTGAGGTAAATTCCCTGACCTTTCATGAATAATATTATTTTTCAAACCATACTGAGGCTGTTGTCTACTTAAATTTATAGGATACTTATTTTTAAAGATATATGGTGGCTCACCCTCAGAAATGAATACATCTTCAGCATCTGATTCAATATCGGAGTTGTCTGAATCGCATAACTTGTATGATAATATTTCACTTAAACTGTTATTCTCCATAGTTCCATTATTTTTAACTGACTTTGTATTATAACTATTGCGTGATTGTCTATTTTTTGAAGCATATCTTAATTTTCGCTCAGATTCTAGTAACACATTATGTTCTGGTCGTTCATGATTGTGGTTCATTACTAAAGTTACAATATCATTATCTTCACCAACAGTTGTTATGAATGCTTTGCATAATCTTTTTCGTGATGTGCAAGTCCATCGCTTAAGACCTTTGGCCGATGTTTTTTGCAATGAAAATTTATGACCATCTTTAAACAAAAGCGGTTTTCTTTTTTCACTCAAAATCACATTCATAATGTTGATCATTCAGTATTCTGAATCATACTGAAGACAATTTTGAAAGCAATCTATATTTATAGAATAGTAGGTCTGTGCTAAAGTCACATTAAAAAGTCAATCTTTACATATAATTTGAATTAGGTGGTTGTCTTGAGAAAAATTTGTGTTTTAGAATTTTCGATTTTGGTTACAATTTTAGATGGTGAATTCTTAATTTCAGCGAAAAATATTTGCTTTTGGGGGACAATTTCCGTTTATGGTCGATTCACACTTTTTGGAGGACAATTGGAAGAGAATTGATAGATAATAGAAGAATGGACCCAAATTGAGGGAGAATTTGGGGACAATTGGAAAGAACTAGAAGACAATTATGAAAGTAATTGAAAGGCAATTTCGAGATAATTAGGGAAGTAATGAGAAACAATTAGGGGACACTTGACGAGAATAAGAGGTAGAGTTAAGAAATAATTAGAATGAGGAATGAATTTAAAGATAACTGACAGATAATTAGGGAAGAGTCACTTAGTGAAGAATTTGAATCTAATATAATTGAAAGTAAATTGAATAATAATTTAGTCGCAAACAAGTGGAATAGGAACACACTTATGAGAGAATTGTGACAAAATTGGTGGACAATTGAAGGAGGATTAAAAGATAATTGGAGAATAGGTAAAGAATTAGGATATACTTATGAAATAAATGCAAGACAATCATTAGATAATTTGATGACAATTGAAAGACAGGTTCAGGACAGGACAGAGAATTAATGGATAGATGGGAAAAATGTAACACAATTAGGAAATTTCATTAAGAAGAAAACTGGGGGACAATTAAAAGGAATTCGGGGACAATTAGAAGGAATTAAAGGTTGAATGGGATAGAATGGGGGACAATTAGGAAAGATTATGTAAACAATTTGGGGACAATTAGGGGAATCAAAACTTGGTTGGAGGAGCAATGGGAGGCAATTAAGAAAAAACTGGAAGATTGATGGGGGACAGTTAGGGTGAGTTGATGGGAAAGAACGGGTACAATTCAGTAAGAATGGGTGACAATTAGGAGAAAAGGGTGTTGGATGGAAATAATTTTGGCATTTTAAGGAAAAATATGACCTACTTATGGTTAAGAGATGCTTGCTCACAAACATTATAAAGGAGAAGTAAAAACAGAATACTTCGGCTATATAATATGAACACCCAAATGCCATTTTCGTAATATACAGACCTTATAATACAAGAGAATTTAGAGGAAAAGATTTCTCGAAAGAAACTTTCATGACTGCGTAATATTAGAATGGTGTGGTACCACAGTTAAAGAATTATTTTCCGCCGCAGCCGATACATAAAAGTTTCAGGAAATTATAAACATAATGACAGCTAACGTGTGAATACGAACATGGCACCTAAAGTAAAAAGTTAAAACATCATCCGCTTTCATTAAAAAGACAGATTTCATAAATTATAAGATTTTAATCCTCTATAAAAATGGTAAACTAAAAACATGGTTTCTAATTTTACCTATTATTTTACGGTATATTATGATTTTTCCGGTGAGTAGTTATGTATCTCTTCTCATTCTATCTCGCAAGTAACTTACTTATTTTGTTTGTTTTATTCGGTTTGCATGTTTTATCTAACCTATGTAATATTTGTTATCTGTTCTACTTATGATGTTTTGGAGATTCTTCGGTAGCACTATATGTCAAATGTTTCAATTCTTTTCATGTCACTTTTATTTTCTTTGCGCACATACACCATATAGAAGTAAGGAGAAGATGTAATAGCGTGCCATTCTGATACGTATGTTAAGTCAAATAAATCGTGTGCAGAATAATTTACTCATTTTTGTAAAATTTAATCCTATGATTTCTATTTGTCTTTGTTATCTGTGAACGGAGCACGCAAGTATTTACGGCTAGATGTTGGATTAATATTTATGTTTTTGATGGAAAACTTTGTTTTAAATCCATATTCATTGAAACCTCGATTTAAGTTTTTAGACTTAATTTCTAATTTTTCTATACATCTAGCTAGTAACGGTGTATCATTACCATGTATGATGTTATTTATTGTTTCCCCATTCATTATTTTTCCTTCTTTTTTTTTAATACTTCTATACATTTTGCACATATTAAACTATAGCGAAGATAAAATACATCCTTTTATCTTGAAATTTCGAATTATCATTGCTTTTGACTTCAGTAGAGATTGTTTATGATTCATAGATCCTTAATGTTTAAGTTTTTCAAGAATAGAATTTTCTATAGTTTTTTTATGCCTGACCTTCTTAAAAGCCTTGTTAAAATCAATGAATCTAGGTTCTGGTCTGGGGGAGAAAATTCATTGCAATTACTGCTTCTCTTATTCTTACTCCTTTATGCGATTTGCTCTTAATTTTTACAACTATGAATTATCTTTAGAAGTATTTTTTATATGTGGCTCATGGAGCGAAACGTGTAACATAATTTTAAGTACTATAAGAATATAAATGGTTTAAATATGGCTGTTCTGTACCAATATCGAAAAAGATAAATAAAACAACATTATCTTTTAAATTGTCTATAATTGCAAATTTTTTTGTGTTAAAACATCAGTGAAAGTTTAAAAAATATAGACGTAATAGATTAAAAATTTAAAGCACGCTTTATTTGATTACATTAGATTTAATCGGTTAAAAAGTAAAACATTGCTTTACATGTAGGCGCTAGATGAAAAAGGTATAAAAGGAGCAACAAGCAATGATACAATTTAGTCTGACATTAGACCTTGAAACGTAAAAGTCTTAGATTTCAATCAAGCTTAACTTTTCTATTGTTTGAAATTACTTTTATCTTAAACGAATTATTTCTCTTTCAGATACCGCAGTTTGCCTGACTCAATTGCTAAAGATACACATTTCGAACACTGTTTTATCTTTTTCTATAAAGGAATATATCGTTATTCAACTTTGAGTTAATAGCAAACAATCTCAAGGGCAGCAAAAACCTGTGCAGATAAGTGGTAATCAAAGATAGAGGAAACAGATGCATAATAATTTTTGTACATGCACACTATGGGGATTAAAAGAGAGTGCACGTTGATTTCGCAGGTTAAATCTCATTACACATATGAGTCGTGGTACTTAGACAATACAAACCGGTTACTGCACTAGACTAAACGAACGAGAAACACCTAAACCTTTTAAACCGTATCATAGGTATCCTACACATACACATCTTACATAGGGACAAAAGTATCCTACAGCTATAGGGGTTTGCTTTAGCTATTTAGCTTCACAAGTACCAATATTAATTATTCAATATTCGTAAGTATATTTATTCTTTTATATGTTTATATTAATTTTTAAGTTTTTAATTGGGATAACACCCCTTTCTATGTAATGTTTTAAAAAAGATATCCAAACATGGTCAACAAAAGATACATGCAGAACCACTGGCAAATTAATGAGCCGCTTTGATTAATTTCTGAGATATGTGCTCGTGCTGCCACTTTTTGTCTACAATGTAGTAAAAATCGTAAACAACATATTAAGAGCGACATAAAAACTACTAATTTTTTATATTAACTAAAAAAGATGTTCTGTAATGTCAACAAAAGATATCTGATGGATCAACTAATGATTTAAAGAGACGCCCTTATTAATTTCGAGGCAAGTGCTCGGGAAAATCCTACTAACTGTTTATCCCACACTAACAATCCCACCCCCTGGTAAACATGTATGTCTGACGTTATGAATAATTTTATAACATATTACGCATTATATGTTAGAAAATTTTCACAGCGACCTGCTCGTGGTGTTTACTGCATAGGGCAGAAGTTGTTTTTGAACAATTGCTGGCTGAACTAAACAGACTACACTTCCTACTTCTTAATTTTACAAAACGTTATTTACTATGATTTTTACTGCCGGGTATTACTGTATAAATTTTATTTTGAAAGTTGATACAATTAGATTTTCAAAACAGATATTTACACTTTTTTACAGCAAATTAAAGTAAAATGGTTGCCTGCCTTGATAATATTTTTAACACGTTTACTTTTCTTTGAGATTCTGGTTACGACCAGCAAATGGAGAGAAGAGTAATGTATGCTGTTTATATAATAAATAAAATAAGAATTTTACAGATTTTCTATCAGTTAATCAATAATTGCATCATGGGGATATTTAGTCGCTTGATTGTATTTTTACCATGTTGTCGTTAATGTGGAGACCGCTATGTTTCATATGCAAGTATTCACTAATATTAGATATACTATCAGTCGCTAGATTTAAGTATTAACGATTCATTTAGCGTACCATATAATTTGATAAATTTCTTTGCATATATCTCTGAATTTTTAAATGTTTACATTTAAGATGCTTTGAACGTAAAATCTTCCGACATATCTATGGAGGACTACAGAAGTGCGGATTATGGCGTAGACGCTATAATTTTGAACTTTACCGCCTTTATGACAAACCTGACATTATTAGGTCCATCAAAATAAACCGGCTGTGGTCGTTAGGCCGCATAGAGAGACTGAATGAGATGGAGCCGGCAAAACATATTTATAACCAAAGAATAGATGTAGTGAGAAGGAGGGGTAGACACAGAGCACGATTTAAGGATCAGGTGGAGGAAGACGAGAGAATGATAGGAGTACGAAGAAACTGGAAAGCAAAGGTGAAGAATATGAGAGAATCACTTATTCTTAAGCAGACCAAAACATCGTGGATTGTGGAGCCAATGATGATGATGACGCACTTTTATTGAACCAATCTTTTACCACATTTTCCTATTTTTAGTTTACTCGAAGTTCATGAAATGCAGTTTAACAAATCTTACTAAACACCTCCTAAAATAATATGTGAGTGCTCTTATATCTTACATAAGACAGCTTTCCTTCTTCGTCTGATTTATAAGTTTCAATTTTTTAGAATTCACGATTTTTATCTTAATTTTCTTTTTTCAGTTCTTTCAATTTTTTGAGTTCAGATTTTACGGTACATGATATTTTTGAATTGAAGATCAGTATATTATCTAATAGTGTTGATTTTTGATATCTAAAGATTTTATATTTTTTAGATTTATGATGTTTTCAATTTTCAATTATTTTGATTTTTTGAATATTGATTTACGATTCTTTTTGATTTTCAAGTTTTTTAATTATCGATGTAATTTTACCCATATTCTCCATAGTTATGTTTCTATTTTTAAAATATTTATTTTTTTATCTTCTGCTGTTATCCTTTGATTGATTACATCTATGCATTTTTTTAATTTGGAACCGTGTGATTCGATTGCTTGAACCGAGCAACGACATCATTATTCCGTTTCAATTATATTAGTGCTCTTACTACATATTATTATATGGTGAACAGTGTGGATATCTTATATAGTCCGAGTCGCGATTTTTATCATATCCTTTAGCGAGATGACCATTACGTTTAAACTTTTAATTTTCACTTCATATCTCATCTTCAGTGCCCTGAATTAAAATAACCCTACTTACCCGTGCACCAACTGCAAACAAGTTAAACTTTATTACACCTACCTTCTAAAAATAAACAATATTGCATCCGTTCGTAATTGTAAATAAAAATTTTGCAATCTTATTTATATAAATTTGTGATGGAGACATTTTACTTCACTCCGATTTTAAATACATTAGTCGATCATAAAAATTCTTAATAAACCTCTTCTGTAAAATTTTACTTATTAATTTCTGTGCAACCCCTTAAATATAAAATGACGGCGTGAGCTTATGCAAGTTTGAAATATAAGTATCATCAAATCAAGGAAAACCGCTACTTTTGCACTATTATTTTTCGTTTGTTTTAACCAATTCACCCATATTAAATTAAGAACAAAACATTCATCATTATATTATATTCTTCCTAAATGAATAATTAACTTTCTACCAGATCGATATTGACCATAATATATACTAGATCGTTCTGATTATTATGAGAGTATAATTTATTCTCCTCACTCGGTAAACCGCGAGCGCCCGGCCGTGACCTTGAAAAGATCAAAAAATGACCAGATCGGGCCTTAGATTTTCTTATGGAGATTTACATGTAAAAATGGGCCAAAGTGTTCCCGTTCCTGTATAGTATATATACTAAGGCCTTTTTGTAATCAATGAAGGTAGTAAAAAGGTTTATTTTTTTGTGTAGGTATGTCTGAATAGAAATGACAGAGTCAATAATCAGTTGTTCTTTGAACCCTGTTCAGTATTAATGATATTATTTAGAACACAGTGTTGGTAGATACACCGGGCTACACAGGATGTGACCAATTTATACAAAGTTGAAAGACAAATATTTGAGCGGTACTTGGCTGGATCTTGGGTGTTATTTTGATCATTTAATATTAGATAAGTGGTTCCCTAAATAAGAAATGATGATTTTTCTTGCGGATTAAAAATATCATGAATGATAAAAGTTGCCAAACACTCATGAACACTCCAAAACTACGTTAGTATTCGGCTGTCGCAGGCACATATTGATAATAAGGGAGATGGTCATTTTGGGGAAGTCCCAGTCTGCTAGCTAGTTCTTGTTAAAGAATCTTTTATACTGAGTTATAGCGTTTATTGTAGTCAGTCCCGATAAAAGCCTGACAGCCTCTTGTAAGATATTAGATGGTTTCTTGGGCTTGACATTCATATCGGCATTTGTCGTTTTGGACCTAAGGGTCTTTGGCAATATATTTCAGGTAATTTTTAGTTGGAATAACCTGATCCTGAATAGGAAGTATGAAACCCTCTGTTTTGGGAAACATCTTTCCTGGTGTCAACCAACCGCTCATCATTGCCTCAATATTTTGGCCATTTTGCAGATCAAAACCTATGGGCTGAACCTTTCCTCTGACTATGTTTAAAATACGGTACTTGTCTAGTTCAAAGTGACTACTGATATCATTTAAGAATGTGTAGCGATAGGACTACCAAAAAGAATTGAAATACTATTATAAAAATAATACCCCAATCAACCATGGGAGCTTATCGTCTATGCTTCGCCTAGCTCAGTGTATCAAGCATGAATTTGTCTTGTCTTAAACTAGGAATTAAACCATGAACCCTCAGCTGATAGCACATAAAACAATTATTTAACTAGACATATTTATTAAGAAAAAATAATATTTAAATAGCAAAAGATAACCCTGCCAATGCTTTACATTAAATATAATTTTGCGATACTTATGGCATCATGGCATCGATGGGCTGCTTGCTACCAATTATCTGTGGCCTCCCAATTAGGTAATTAAGTCTTCCAGAGCATGTTGTTCTATATTACATTTGTGTGGCTTCCCAATCTCAATAATACAGCCAATGAATGTTAAATACGGCAAATAAACTAAAATATAAGTAACAGCTTGTATTAGAGACACATTAAAAGGGGTTTAACTTCCTTGCCATTTTACAAAATTACAATCAAACAAATAGCGAATGGCAAGGATAAAATGAAATATAATTATTATAACTTAGTTAAATTTTGTTAAGATTCCTACATACATATAACTGGAAACGTGGTTTCGAAAAAAGTGAGGTTACGAATGTTGAAAATGCTGTCAGAATTATATAATATAGATTACAATGAAAGTACTCACCCCAAGAGATTTTTGCAGACCATAAAATGAAGCTTATTATAATTCTTACCTTTTTATAAATTTTAATTCTAGACAAAAAACATAAAACATTAAAACATATAATATAAAATAATAATATAAATATAAATTAATAAAGATGTGAGGTTTAAAAGGTTACAAATATTTTCATAGTTTTAAGCATCTGATCCAGGTGGTTTCGACAGGAAGTCATTGATTTCAAATCATTTATGTACAGCAGATGATTAAGCTTCACCAAAACAGTATTAATATTTTTGATGCTCAAATCTGAGTTAGTGGAGTTCTTTAGCTAAGTCAATTTTAGTCTTCCACTCCATTGTTATATGCTTTAAAAAGGTCACTTTAGGACTAAAAGACTTTATATATTTTTAATATATTCATAAGCCATTTATATGGCACTAAATCAAAGGCTTTCTTTTAGTCAATGAAGGCAGAAAAAATGTTCCTTTGTTGGTATACGCGGGGTTAGAAATGACTGACTCAATAATAATTTTATCCTTTGCAGCCCATGGAACCCTTAGCGCATCCTTTCTGTTAAGGTTCTATGATGTTATTTAGAGTATAGTGTTGGTAGATACGCTGGGATACACATAATATGGCCAATTTATACAAAGTTGGAAGTCAGATAATTGGGCGGTACTTGACTGGATCTTGAGTATTATTTTGATCATTCGGTATTTCCTGCGGAGTAGAAAGAACATGATAAATTAGTGTTCATAAGCGCTCATGAGCACTCCAAAACTTCTTATGCTTAAGTTTGAACTCTGTCTGGTCCAGAAAATATCTTCTCGTATCTTCTATCTATCCAGCATTGGTGTTAAGAGTAGCTGGTGTATAAAGTTGATTTCCCCAAGACCCCTGAATTTCTTTATGTCGTGAATATGATTTTATTGGTTGGTCCTTAACAAACGGCATCCACTTAACGTCCTTCCAGACAAAACCAGCGGTAGTTTTTTTTGTAAATGATAATTCTGTTTTCAACAGAGTCAGCATAATCAAAAAAATCTTCCCTTGCCATTTCTTTCACAATAAATGGATTTTTCCTTCCTGCCGTTCGAATTAAAGTAGTCCAATCAAATGGATGGCAAATTGGACCATTAAATTTTTTTTTATTTTTTAATTTTAAGTTTCAAGTGGAGCGGCAAACATGATTTATTGGCACTTTCTACAGTGAAATTAAGTTCTTCTCGGCATACTTAAAAAGCGCATTCCGACTGTTACTAACTTTGTACCTCCTTATTCGTCCTGAATAAAGGGATAGTTTTTGTTTTAATGTATTCAGGCACTGGACTAATATGTTGTTTTCTGGATCATATTGTGAGTATTTTACAGTGCTCAGCATTATTTCTTTAGCTCTTTTGATGACTTTTCTACTTGTTATTTCTTGTAAATATTATTTTCCAGGGTGCAACAGAGCACCAATTTTTTTGGAAAAGTTTATTTTTTGCAGCTGTGGTCTGCTAATTTATTTTGTTTCTTTAAACTCTTATACAGCACGCGCCATATCGCTTACTAGGATATCGCGAACTCGTTATTGTCCTGTTGTGGACTTGTGGATCCACATTTACCTCTTGATTATTAATTTCCCGTTCTACTTCGCTTTTGATGGTATTGCGTCCAATCTCTAGGAAAATTGTTTCTTATAATTACCCGGTATTGATCTGCAACTCGTTGTCCAGATACTTGAATTTCCGGGTACTCTCTGTATCAAGGTTTGTCACCTGGTAATAGGAGCGCAAAATATTGTTGTGAAGTTATTAAAAGGTTCAATATTTATAACACTTACGGATTTAATTTATTTCTTTATTTATATTAACTTATCTGACAATAATTTATTATATCCGTACGTAACAAATTCGCGAGCGCGGGTCTTGAGAATTAACTGGCCCTCCATATAAAAATGTTGTATTTATATACGAAATCCTGATATACTAGAACAGCATCGAAAGATCGCATTGTCTTGCATCGAAAAATCGAGAAGCATCTAGTTGGATGATTCACCATAATTTGAATCTAGATCCTTTGCCAAAACTTCTACAATAGAACAGAATTATTAGTGAATAAAAACATGTTTTAAAGGTTAAAACTATGACTCATATTTTTACGTAACATTGCCCCCCTCTCAAAAGATGGTTCCTCCTGGAACCTTGTCGGGACTAGAACTGGAACGGTATGCTGGTATCGGCAACTGGACCCTCTTTTACAACTTCCAGTTGTATAAAAATGACAAGGGACGGTTTTCTCTCCGCACCAGTAACTATGCGGATTGCAACAGACTAACACCTGGACTTCGGTGTCTTTAAAGATCTCCTCCACCATATTTCGGATAACCCTCCAATCTAATTGGCGGCACTCCAACTTTGGCATGGCTAACTTTTGCACGTCGGACTCTAGTACGTGCCCTCTCAATTGAAGTAAGGCTTCCCATACATCTCGGTAGGTAGGTTGGTCACGGGCAGTGTCTTTTGTTACCAGGTAGAAAAGGTAACGTGATGCATCTTGGAGTTTCAAGGTTTTACCGGGAGCTGGCACTTGGCATTGAAGTTCTGCAACTCGACCAAACTTCCTTCGAAAGACGGATGCCAACCCTGGTGCGTCTTTGATACTGGCCGGGATGGTAAGGGCCAGCGAGTAGTCATCGGGGAGCGCGAGTAGATCTTGCTTTTCTTCAGTGGTAACACCATGTCTCGCTTTACCGGTACCTCCATAGGCACCCATGAATTCCTCAAACGTGAGGTCAGACACATCTTGGACTTGGTTTACTTCCACTTCTTCATCTACGTCGTGGTCACCTTCGAAAGATGCCAACCGGTTATGGTGTACTATCATCGGCTTTCCCCTCGGAATCTTGCTTATTCGGTAGATGACATCGTTGATCTTCTCCATGATGAGGTATGGACCTTCCCAAAACTGCTGCAATTTGGGAGAACAACCTTTTCGCTTCTTGGGATTATACAGCCATACTTTGTCGTTCTTCTTAAAGCAACCCTTTTCGGCTTGTGTATCGTACCGTTTCTTCATTCGGTCGCTAGCGATCTGAAGGTGGGAACGGACCAACTCATGTACATCGTCCATTCTTCTTCGTAATTCGATCACATAATCTTCACCTGCTACATCTTCTCCAGGTCGACACCCAAACTCTAGATCACAAGGTAGTCGCATTTCGCGTCCGAATAGGACTTTGGCTGGTGTCTGGCCTGTTGATTCGTTAACAGCAGATCTGTAGGCCATTGTGAAGAACGGAAGGTATTGGTCCCAGTCTCGCTGATGATCGGACACCATCTTTGTCAAATACTTGCCAACTGTCCTATTCATTCGTTCTACCATACCATCCGATTGCGGGTGATACGCGGTAGTTCTTGTTTTCTTCATGCCTAGTCTATCACATATTCCTTGGAATAGATCGCTTTCGAAGTTCCTGCCTTGGTCACTATGGATCTCCAAAGGCACTCCAAATCGGCTGATATATTCTTGGATCAACTTATCTGCAACGGTGGCGGCCTTCTGGTCTGGAAGTGCGTAAATCTCGACCCACTTAGTGAAGTAATCCATTACTACCAACATGTACCTGCCCCCATTTTCACTTTCTGGAAATGGCCCCGCAATGTCCAAAGCTATTCTTTCAAACGGGCTTCCAACATTATATTGTCTCATAGGAGCTCTCCTTTTTCGGTGAGGCCCGTTACTCGTAGCACAAATAGTACATTTCTTACACCAGTCTTTTACGTCGTCGGAACTGTTCATCCAATAAAACCGTTCCCGAATTCGCTGAAGGGTTTTCCTTACACCAAAATGCCCTCCCGATGGACTGTCGTGTAACTGACGAAGTACTTCGGCTATTCTGCTCTTTGGGATCACCAACTGTCTTCTTTTCTCTGAACCGTCATCATTTTCCAGGACTCGTTTGAGCAAGCCATCTTCGATGATAAATGAGTCCCACTGGGCCCAATACGTCTTAACTACTGAGCATAGGTTTGATATTTCCTGCCAAGGTGGTCGACGGTTTTCCTCTTTCCATTTTCGGATTTTCTGTATAACTGGATCTCTCTCTTGTTCTTCCCTTATCTTAGTAGGCGTCCAGTCGTCGTTGACAATCGTCGTTCTTAGCACTGCTGCTTCCTTGGATTCCGTTTTGTTGCAGTGGGGACACTCTGCTGGGCATGGCCGTCTGGAAAGAGAATCAGCGTTTCTGTGGCTAACTCCGGCTCGGTGCTCAATCTTAAAATCGTATTCTTGGAGTCGTTCGATCCACCTGGCTATCTGACCCTCTGGATTCTTAAACTGCATCAACCACTTAAGGGCGGCATGGTCGGTTCGGATTAAAAACTTCCTTCCATAGAGGTATTGATAGAAGTGCTCTACTGATTTCACTACTGCCAGAAGTTCTCTTCTCGTGACGCAATAATTCCGCTCAGGTTTTGAAAGAACTTTACTAAAATATCCGAGGACTCGTTCCTGTCCTCCTTGAATCTGAGACAGCACTCCTCCAATTCCCACATTACTTGCATCCGTATCTAAGATGAACTCTCCTTCTGGCAATGGATACCCTAAAATTGGTGCTGTTATTAAATGCTTTTTCAACGTTTCAAAGGCATTTTGGCAGTCTATATCCCAGCGGTAATCTCTTGCTTCCTCCGTAAGTCGCGTTAATGGCTTAGCGATATCTGCAAACTTCTTAATAAACCTCCGGTAGTAAGTACATAGTCCAAGAAAACTTCTCACTTGGTGTTTGTCAGTTGGTTTTGGCCATTCCTTAATGGAATCGATTTTTCCCTTATCCACGGCCACTCCTTCTTTACTGACTATATGACCCAGATAATTGACTCTACCTTGAAATAGCTGGCACTTCTTGGGGTTTAGCATCAATTGGGCAGCTTTAAGTCGATTAAAAACGTTTTCTAGATTCTTCAGATGTTCTTCGAATGTCTCCCCCAAGACGATTATGTCATCCAAATAAACCAGGCATGTTTTCCAAGATAACCCTCTCAACGCATTTTCCATAAGCCTCTCAAATGTCGCAGGAGCATTACAGAGTCCAAATGGCATAACGTTGAATTGCCACAATCCAGATCCTGTGGTGAAGGCCGTCTTTTCTTTATCTACTGGGTCCATTTCTACCTGCCAGTATCCAGACTTCAAATCCAAAGTAGAAAACAATTTACTTCCAGCCAATGTGTCCAATGTGTCATCGATCCGAGGCAGAGGATAACTATCTTTCTTGGTAACGTTGTTCAGCAAACGGTAATCCACACAGAACCTTGTCGTTCCGTCTTTCTTCTTAACCAGGACCACCGGAGAGACCCATGGGCTCGTAGAAGGTTCTATCACCCCGTCTTTCTTCATTTCCTGAACAATCGTTTCAGCTTCCTCTCTTTTCGCCTGTGGTAATCGTCGAGCTGTTTGACGAATTGGCTTAGCATTACCAGTATCAATTTTATGCTTGACAACGGTAGTTCTTCCCGTCTTTCCTCCTTTCGGTACGAAAATATCACGATACTGCCGAAGAAATTCCCTTAATTTCCTTTTCTCCATCTGATTTAGAGACTGTCCTGCAACTGCAACCATTTGGTCGAATTTGTCGTTGGAATTATCAGATGTTGTCGCCTGACGGATTATGGATGTCACAGGTACACAAGTTCCTACCTTTGTCTCTTTCTTGATGGTCACTGGGTAGTCGTTGACATTGATAAGTGTCACAGGAATTTCCTTAGCCGAAGTCACCAATTCTTTTCCAATTATGATTCCACGGCCAACCTCATCGTCGTGGTTCCAAGGCTCCATCATAACAGGTCTCCCTTCGTCCACCATTCCCTGTAGTCGCGCTACTATGATCGTTTCGCTTCTCGCAGGCACGACTGTATCTTCTGTAATGGCTGCTTGCACAGTGTTGTCATTATGTGGATGGAGAAATACCTCCTCGTTGCCAACTTTGATTACCTTATTCTTAAAATCCAATTGGAATCCATGCATATTCATTACGTCCATTCCTAATATAACATCCTCTTCGATGTCAGCAACTATAACAGTATGGACAAACTTTTCTGCCCCAATTCCCAATTGTACCTGGATTTCTCCATGAATGTTGGCATTTTCACCTGTAGCGGTCCGAAGTCGCAACCTCGTTGGTAACAGTTTCTTACGGCTGTTTATAACTGTCGGGCGTATAATGGTTCTGGTCGCTCCGGTATCCACCAACAACGTATGCTTTTTACCATTTATGTCTCCATCTACATATACACTATCTTCACGACATTTCAAAGAAGCTATTAGTATGAGAGGGTCTTTGGAAGAGTTCCGGGTCGAAGCTGCCTCCCTAAGGTTGATTCGTTCTGGTTTTCCTGATGGTGAGTCTCTTGATTTTATGGTCTTCTTTTTCTTGCATGTCATGCTTTTCATCAAATTAAATAGCTGGTCAAGTTTATCTTCGTCTCCTTCCTCTTTTACAGTCCTATTTTTACTGTACCCGCCAGAGGCCTGCGTAGCTGACTCGTATTCGAGGGCGGCGGATAAGACATCAACCAGCGTTTTGTGACGAGCTAATCGCAGTGTTCTCTGCATTTCATGATCACGAAGACCATCAATAAACGTTTGAACGGCCAATTTTTCCATCATGTCTTCGGGAGCTGTTGGATAAGCATATCGTACTAATCTGGCAATATCTACCTCATATTCTTGAAGAGCCTCATCTTTCTTCTG
Source organism: Diabrotica undecimpunctata (assembly GCF_040954645.1). NCBI lineage: Eukaryota > Metazoa > Arthropoda > Insecta > Coleoptera > Chrysomelidae > Diabrotica > Diabrotica undecimpunctata. The sequence continues at coordinate 123,369,074 of NC_092806.1, forward strand.
TCTACGATTTTTAAGCTGTGACTGATATACATGCTCCAAATGTTCGTGGCCATATCGCATATTTAACCTCTTCTTCAGTTGTTCGAAATCATCGGTCTCCTCTACGGCTATGGTCTGAAGCACATCTAAGGCATCTCCTCGAAGAGCGATAGTCAGGTTTACAGCCTTTTCTTTTTCAGACCATCCATTTGCTCTTGCGGCTGATTCGAACTGTTTCATGTAGTTGTTCCATGAAGATTTTCCGTCGAAAGTTGGGACTTTAACATGAATAGAACCTCCACTTCCTTCAAATTTCGGCCGTGTCTCCAACTTAAATTTCGTCTCGTCTTCTTTTATCTCCACTGTAATCGGATTGTTACCTCTCTCTGCTGTCCCTGTTTCTTCCATCTTCCTTTCCATCTCTTTAATCTTTTCTTCGAAGGCCAACTTATCGGCAGCAACTTGGTTTTTTAACGAAGATATTCTATCGTCCAGGGCAGACATCTCAGAAGTGACTTTAGAGATTTCTGAAGAGATGTTAGCAGAAACTTTGCTTTCCAGGGAAGAAATCTCGTTAGAAACTTTGTTTTCTAATGATGCGATGTCACCAGAAACTTTGGCTACATCACCAGAAACTTTGGCTACATCAGAAGAAACTTTCGAAATATCGTCAGAAACCTTGTTCTCTAATTTCGAAATCGACGAGATAACAGCATCTTCAAATATATAAGTCTCTGGATCTAGTCCTTCTTCTAGCAAAGCGTTCTTTAGTCGTTGGACTAACTCAGCCTTTTTTCCGGTAGAAGCTAATTCTCTGTCTTCGAGATGTCTTCTTAAATTAGTCACTGTCAGCTCATGAATCGTCGTCATTTTCACAATTTACAAATATTCACTTGTATTATTATTATAAGTCTAATTTATGTTCGATCCCACTTCTGACACCATTTGTTGTGAATTTATTAAAAGGTTCAATATTTATAACACTTACGGATTTAATTTATTTCTTTATTTATATTAACTTATCTGACAATAATTTATTATATCCGTACGTAACAAATTCGCGAGCGCGGGTCTTGAGAATTAACTGGCCCTCCATATAAAAATGTTGTATTTATATACGAAATCCTGATATACTAGAACAGCATCGAAAGATCGCATTGTCTTGCATCGAAAAATCGAGAAGCATCTAGTTGGATGATTCACCATAACTTGAATCTAGATCCTTCGCCAAAACTTCTACAATAGAACAGAATTATTAGTGAATAAAAACATGTTTTAAAGGTTAAAACTATGACTCATATTTTTACGTAACAATATTTTCATTTATGAACATGGTCTATTTCATGCGCTGTCTCAGTTGACCTGCTTAAGTGAGCGCCGGTTCTTTATGTTCCAACGCAGCACCTTCAGCGAGTGGAGCACTTGTTGTTGTTTGGCTCCTTGTTGTTAGGCCGTAGCTGATTGTCTGACAGGGACCCGCCTCCTCAATACCCTACAATTGACGTCCCGCATGCTGTCACGTCCATATCCGGCTCCAGACGTGCTCTGGCTATCCCCAGGCAGCGACCCTTAATACAAATTTTCATTCATCAATTTCATGGGTGTGCATTTTATACCTACTGCCAGGTGTCAGTTTCTGGTCCATGGCAGGTATCTCTGCTATCTTCTGGATATTGGCACTACGAATACCCAGAAAGCAACCCCCATTTGCAGGGGGCCGCGCCTGACAGAAGAACTCAAAAAAAAAACTCCTCACATTTCACAGGTTCATATTGTTATTATTAATAATATTAATCAACAGTGTGTATCGCATGATAAATCAAACTGTGTCGTCCTTAGCTTCTACTTAGTTGTATTTACATTATAAAATAAAACAACTCTAAGGGGCGTGAAAAGCCACTTCACCACTATTTGTTTCTATGGCCCTAGGAGTACACTACTTGGTACAAATTTACTATAAACTGAAAAGTAACATTTTTTTTAAAATACGGGTAGATACTAAATTATAGGGATAAATTAAGTGGATCAACGAGCAATGCTTTATTTTTTTTTTTTGAAAGTCACTAACCAAAATAATAAAAACGCGTTAAACGTTATACTTATTATAACAGTAAATTCAAACACCGTAAATTTCATTTTACTATAAAAGAAAAAGATTAATAATCCACTGAATGGGAATTTTAATTTATATAAAATAATATTTCACTTTAAACAATAAAATTCTTGCTTTGAAATAAATAAAAAATTTTATTTGTGTCAGTGTACTAAATGAAAAAAGTTTTCAAAGAGGCAATAAAAATTATACAGACAATGTTTATATAATTAAAAACTTTGAAATTTTTTATTAAAAAGCTTTGATTACTTTTCATTTGATAAAATTAATTTCATTTTTTAATATTAAACATGTACAGTGTGTCCCATTATTTTAGTAACAATTATAATTTTATAACCAACAAGCAGATTCTAAATCTATTTTTTGTGGAATGTCTATACTAAATTCAGTTAACAGAAAAGTAGGTGTCAACAAATACATGCACAGAACACGTGAAACCTGATGTTAATATAATCGTACAGGGTTGTTTGAAGATTCTAGCAGTTTATAACACCTGAATTTGAAATGAATTAATTTATAATTTTTAGGATTACTATTAAAATTATAGTAATTAATGATTAATCTTCCAAAGAAGTATACTTAAATATTAGTTTTTGAAAACTGTTATTCACAAATTAGTTATTTGTGGTAATAATCAAAAGGAAAAAATAGAAAGTAGTTTTTATACATTTTACGCTTTAAGACCAATATTTGGAAATAAGTAATAATATTATCATTAATGATATAAAACAGACCTCTTCTTATGTAAAAGTTACGGAAAATACTTATACATATATTATTGGGTAGATAGACTTATATATTTAACATTACATTAACATTAATAAATAAAATTTATTGAGTCGATGTTTCGATTTCGATTTACCATTTATTTGTGTCAGCAGAAACGAATGTATATTTATAAGGATTGTGACGTCACTATTTTTGACTTTAATGCCGGTTATGTCGAAGATGGTTCGAAATATCAAAATGCCGTTTTCAGATTTTGATTCAAGAGACAAAACTATATATGCATTTATCGATAGATCGTCCCCAAGTATTGCGTAGGCGACAACGCATAAACGAACATACTTTGCGGATGTAAAAAAGAAAGGTTTTCTTTGAAAATGATAAAAAAAAACTTTTTACTATTACATATAAGTAATATCGAATCACGAAAACTAAGTACTGGAAAACTACAAAGGTACAATAAGTAAAATGGGTTACAGTTTTTCATTTTTAAAATATTTCATTTTGTTTATGTAATTTCGAATAATTTAGTGGCATTTAATAAGTGGCATTAGTTTACTGAATATAATAAAGAAAGCTAAACGGCTGTTTTATTAAAATTATGAGAAATTATGTTGGAGGACCCTTTTACCCAAGGGGACCATTTTACCTGACTTTCCCCTATGGCTTATGAGGTGAAATAGAATTAAAAATGTAAACAAAATATGTCAAAATGTACAAGGGGTCCCATATAAAAAAACATCAGTTGGTAATATATTTTCTTGGACCCCCTAAAAGAAATTTTTGTACGTTGTTAAACCCTTCCATAATATATTTATTAAAAGTTTCAATAAAGTTCGTTAAAAGTTTTCTTAATAAAGAAGATATATGAACGGCCTCAGTGCAAAATGTATCATGTCAAATTGCTTGGTTTTGAGGAAACGAAAAGAACGGTTTGGGTTTTTTTTTTTCGAATAAATTTTTTTATATTTGTTCAGAAAACGATACAAAATAGTGGTTATTATTGAACTTTAAAAAATTTTTATAGAAAACTTTTAGTGGTTGGTCCTTAACAAACGGCATCCATTAACGTCCTTTCAGGCAAAACCAGCGGTAGTTTTTTTTTTGTAAACGATAATTCTGTTTTTAACAAGTCAGCATAATCAAAAAAATCTTCTCTTACCATTTCTTTCACAATAAATGGATTTTTCCTTCCAGCAGTTCGAGTTAAGGTAGTCCAATCATATGGATGGCAAATTGGACCATTAAATTTTTTTTTTTATTTTTCAATTTTAAGTTTCAAGTGGAGCTGGCAAGCACGCCTGTAAATCGAATGCAATTGAAGTAAAGTTTGGGTCATTCTGACTCTGCTTCTTGTCTGCGAACTTCATTGCATAATTTAATTCAGTATTCATGTGATGATTCTCCCTCCTTTCCAGTAACAATTCCTTCTCAGTAGCTTGAGCGTATGATAATTATATTTTAATTTCGTCACATGTATGACAAGTATCCTTTTTAAGATTTTTTATTTTTATTCCGGAGTTACGAAAGGCATTGCCATAAATAGTTAAACTGACTGGGTCATCTCATCATCATCCAGCCTCAAGAGTCCACTGCTGAACATAGGCCTCTTCCTCATGTTTCCAACCCCGTCTATCTTGCGCCGCTCTTATCTAGTTTTTATTGAGTCTTCTTAAATCGTCAGACCATCTTGTAGGTGGTCGACCGACGCTTCTCTTGTCTTCCCTTGGCCTCCATTCCAATAACCTCTTTGTCCATCGCCCATCTGGCATTCTGGCTATGTGTCCTGCCCATCTCTATTTTAGTCTGGCTATCTTCTCGATGATGTCAGTCACTCCGGTTCTTCTCCTGATGTCTTCGTTGGTTATTCTGTCTCGCAGAGTTATTCCTAACATGGACCGCTCCATTCTTCTCTGCGTGACTCTCAGTTTGGTGGCTGCTGCTTTTGTTAAGGTAAGTGTTTCTGCTCCGTACGTCAAGACTGGGAGGACGCACTGATCAAATACCTTTCTCTTTAGGCATGTGGGCAGCTCACTTTTAAAAGTTTCTCTCAGTTTTCCAAATGCTGCCCACCCAAGGCCGATTCTTCTCTTCAGTTTATGAGTCTGGTTATCCCTGCCAATCATAATTTCATGTCCCAGGTATACCTGGGTCATCTACTTCTTGTTTATATGTACTGTAAACTTCCTTCAGCGTGTAGTGAGGTGGCAAATATTTTTTAGTAGTCTGTTACGACAGTAATAACTCTCGTATTCTGGAAGAGATGCAAGGTGCTGATGCATCAAAGCCTGTCTGTGGATATTTTATTTCTAGGGATGTGCTTGCTTCATTTATCTGTGGTGGTTGTTGAAGCATGGGAAGCCTTTTTTTTGTTAGACAATGATCCATACAAACTTTACTGTCTCGCTAAATATTTTAAGAAAACAGCTCTTACAGACTTCGATCCTTTGGCCCTGAATCGGAATATTGTAATGAACTAAAGTTATCCTTTTCTTCTGTTTTTCAGGCGTATTTCCCTTCGGTCACGTGTCTTTACATTCCAATAGGCAGTAAACATTTTTTTTTATTTTCAAGTTTCCCACTGCACTTTTTTCTGCAAGAGGGCAGTGGTAGCCAAATTCGCCCAGCAACTTCCATACCTTGCCTCGTAATATACGCTAATCCTTGATTTCGGGATAACGTTTTTTTTTCTCTAGTATCACCTTTTGAGCCTCTCTTTTTAACTTTTTCTTGGGATTGATTTTCCTCTACATTTATTACATCATTGACGATCTAAGGAAGTAAGACTGGATCTTTAGCGCCGATATTCTCGTTTTCCTCTACATTATCAATGACTTCTTCATTGCTAGTCTCTGGAAGAAAGGTGGGGTCTTTATCGCTTTCATCACTGTCAACCTCATTTTCTACCAAACATTTTACACCATCATTAGATATGTCTGATAGGGAGGTAGGATCTTCATTATTATCACTTTCAAAGTTGAGATCCTCATTTTCTACTAAATCTTTTACACCATCATTAAAGATTCCTGGTATCTTTAGACAACTTTAGTTATCTTCTTTCGTTCGAGCTGCCATAGTCCTATTGCACTCGTAGAGGATTCTAGATCTAAAAACCAAATGGAATATGATTATTAGTTTTTAGCAGACTATGTCATCCGATAAATAATTTTTAAAAGCTAGAAAACTTATGATTTAGCAGAAACTAAATCAGAGTGTGATAACAGACAACAACCTAACCTAACTATTTAGGTAGGTACTTATTTATTAATAGTGTTAACTTAAACTATAACGAGTAGCTACCTATAATTAGTTATAAATTAGTTTTAAAATTATATTAAAAAAGTATATCAATAAAAAGTCAGACTTACCCAGTTTTTAACATCTTCTGGCATTGGTTGCACTAATTGCATAATTTTTTGTGATCTTGACACAAACATTTTCCTTTAAATGTGTACAAAATATTACGTACGTATTTAATATTACAGTGCTTCTTTTATTTATTATTCCTGTTTATTTAAAATAAATATAACACCAAACATTAGAACAAACTCAAATATAAAGCACAAAAAGAACCTCCAATAATACGTAACCTTTACGTTGCGCCAAGCACATGTCCACAACAGACTCCCACCAAGGTTGAATTAATTTATGCACATGTTATTGAAAACAGGGTTGCTAGACTAGTAGTGTCTTACACAAGGACGGACAAAAGTTACCAAAACAAACCAAAATGTACTTTTACTAACTGGAAACAAGTCAACCAGGCAGTGATTAGAGGGAATTCAAATACTATCTAGAAGGTAACAAGTCCACTTATTTCCTTTTGCACAAATGAAGTTTTTCATATTTAACTTATTACGTTTCACACGTAAAAAAATGTAGCCTTTCAGTGGTAGTAGACTTGTTTCTTTTTGCACAGAGTTAGACATTGGTAAACCAATGAATATCACATGAGAAAAAAAATCCGAAAAATGACTTGTTACCTTTTACACTGAGGCCGTCCATATAATCCTGTTATTTTCGACATTTTCCAATATTCGCCTTGTATCTCGCTAATGTGGGTAGCTATTAATAATTTGATTGGTCAATCGGTATTTTAACGAAAACATAAGTCATGACATTTTAATTACTTTTTTCTATCTTCTCTAGTTTTAGGTATAACCTGCAAAACATACGAATTTGGGACATCCTGAACTTACACAATCTCGTTCTTCATATACCCTAATAAATGACCCTAATAAATGATATAGAAGAAATATAAAAATTTGTTGTTAAAAAGTAGTAAGTAAACAAGAATAATATACATTAAAACAAATGAAACTGTCACTATAGCGTTGTAATATTTATATTGTTGTTGCTATTAAAAACATTTAATCCCTAAATAACTTTAGCAGACTGCAGTAAAACATTTTGTCACATCGAATGAATTATAAAATCGAATATATCAATTTAATGTTTAAATTACCAAATGAAGTAAACCACACAGCTTCCAACTGCAGGCATAAACTGCAGTCTCATTTATGTATTTTGTTTGTGGTTTGGTGAACAAATATCGTGAATATCAATCTATTTGGTAATTACCGCTAACTAAACACCAGTATATGTTAATATAGCGCAATATAAAGTAAAAGTCTGCCAGTTACTTTTTATTTTTTAGCCAAAGGGAATATGCTGGTAAATCCCTCATGTAAAACATACTGAATCTATATTTGATTTCTTGTCACTAAAGCTATTTCAAAATATTTAATCGTACTCAAATGCAGGTTTTGTATGCGAATCTATGATATCATCAGTTTATATAATATTCGTTAAATGAGCTAAAATTAATAGAGATAATTACAAAGAATATTTTACGAGAATATGCAGCTATAAAAAGATAAAAGCGAAGCAAAAGTTTAACTCAAAAACCATAGAATAAAACGTCCAGTTTGTTAAGGAAAAACAGAACTAAACCAGTTTTTATAAAATGAGGGGCGCCAAACCATAACATTGTAAGTGTCCAAAATATAAGTTTTCAGTAGAGACAAAAAAACTGTTTTAGTTGAAAAAAAGGAACGAATTAATTCTTAAAATTTTTAATATTAAACTTTGGTTCAATTAACACTATTGACATACAAATTTGAAGTATAGTGAAATAAAATAGTTTATGCTTTAATTAAATTAAAAAGACCAAGAGAACAAAACGTTGTAGGTGCCCTTATTTATGCAAGACATAAGGTTGCAAGTGTTTATTTACTTGCATTTAAAATAATTACGATTTAAATGGGAATAAGCCACAATTAAAGGTTAAAGTACGTTTATTGACGTTTTAATTTCCACTTCGGAAATCGTTCTCAAAATACAAACATTAGTAAATTAAACAAATTTTGTTTTTTTTTTTAATGTTTTTTTTTTTACTCCGATTGGAGTACCAGAAACTGAATTTGAAACCGAATTTTGACCATGATAAACGGCATGTGGAATGCAATTTTTATATTCCCTTGCCAAGTAATTTATCAAGCTGTTTGCTTTGCAAGTTTTAGAAGACACAGTGGTAAAAATTTGAATTAGGTTTCGTCAGGTAGAAATCGTTTGATTTCTCTTTTTGTTTTTAGATGGCGCAGTTACGTCCGTATATAGTTATTTTAATAACTATTGTCTAGGACGGGAAAGATTTTTGTTTGGATTCAGAGCAGTGGCTATACCTACTGAAGAGACCTAAAAAGGTCGAAATACGTATAAGCAGTTGTCGCTGCTCTGTATCGAAACAAAAATCTAATACCGTCATTATGTTTTATTGTTTTTATTTTATATATTTTTATGTTTTATTTAATATGGACTTTTTAGCTCTTTATATACCGATGAATCGTGGGTGTAAGGACACAGTGTAAGCAAATCATGGCAGGATGGCACTATAAAAATTGTTGGCAAGCCATCGTTTATTAAATGAGTCAGTATGGATTTAAATTTACCAAGTGGCTCTGGAGCTCGTTTTGCACTATTATATGTTACTCGATGTTAATACAAGATAACCATGAATTAATATCATACAGACCAATCTCCTTACACTCCATAATCTCAAAGGTGTTGCTGTGTTGTTGAAAAATTGGTACTATGAAGAATGAACCACATAATTGCACAAAAATATATTATGCTGACACACCAATTTGGATTTCGTAATAAACACTCCAAAGTTGACCAGATCCATCGAGTAATGATTGAAATAGACAAAGCATTGTAAGGGGACACAATTTGTTCAGCAGTATTTCTGGATATCTCAAAAGCATTTGACAAAGTATGTCACGATGGCCTGTTAATAAACTTAAAGAAAATATTTTTTTAGCCACATTTGCTGATGATACAGCAGAGCTGACAATAGAACCATAAAACAGGTAAGCCAGCAATACAAGAACTTAGCTTTCCAAAAAAACTGGTCAACTTCATACAGATATGTACGGGATGTTTACGAGTTTACAGGAGAAACACCAAGAAAAGCTTTATTTAGTAAATAATTTAAGGTGCATGAGAAGTTCTATTAACTAATTAACTAACTAACTAACTATTTCAGACTTAAAACCTATCGGATAAAGGTGCCGTATGATAAACAAGCCAAATTTAATGGTTTCAAGGAAAAAAATGTGGTTATATAACCCAGTATCGTACAAGGGAAACTATCAAAAACTTAAAAAGTCATAGGTAATAAGGTCATTATTGATCAAGTTAAAGTCAAGATCCAAAACGAAAATTGTACATTTACATCGGTTGTCCTTATATCAATGTAACACAGTACTGTCAGGGACGCTAGCCTAAAGTGAAACGCAATTTAATGATTGTTCTCAAACTAAAATAACTATATAGAATACAACATAGGAAGACGACATAAAGACAATATCCAGAAAGATGAGGAGATGCAAAAAATCGCAAATACGAGGTATAAAGTAGAACTTCTACAACAATTTAGTACTCGAACACTATATCAGAATAGGCTACAGAATGTGCTACAGATGAACGAAGAATGGACCCCAACAGAAATGTATCAACACCTAAAGGAAAAAATAAACAAAGCGGCAAACGAAGTACTGGGTATTGAACAACATAAGAATACATATTTGGACAAATACAGCGACGACTTAGAAGAGATGATTAACAGAAAAAAAAGTGCAATTCATAAATGGCTAAACGACAGAACCCCAGGAACAAGGGGAGAATATGTTACCCTCAGACAAGTTAAACAAAGAATAAAGCTCGAGAAAAACGAATACTGGGAGAGAATGTGCAAAGACATAGACAACACGATAGGGTATAACAGATCAACGGAAGCATGGAAAAAAATAAAAAACATCAGAAGTAATAAACGAAGTAAAAATACCATACAGATAATTACATCAAAAGAGTAGACAAAGCATTACACAAAATTATTGCAGGAGAATAGGCCGGAGTATGTCTCATACGACCCTGTGACAATAATAACTGAGGAAGCAGAAATCACAGAGGAAGATATAAATAAAGCACTAAAGAAATTCAAAAACAATAAAGCACCAGGACCAGGGAACATAAAAATGGAACTGCTGAAATATGGAGGCGCAAGGATAGTATCCTTTATACGAATGTTGTTCAATAAAATCGAAGCAGGAGAGAAGATTCCCGATGAGTGAAATTTATCATACACGTCCTCCATTTTCAAAATAGGTGACAAAAGGTCACCAAATAACTACAGGGGGATCAATGTAATACCTTTAATAGCAAGAATCTTTTCATCAGTTATAAAAGAAAAACTAGAACAATACATGGACCATTATAGTGAAGAACAAGCCGGATTCCGAAGAGCCAGATCATGTTTAGATAATATATTCATTATGAGACAGGTGATTGAAAAGAACAAAGAAAAAACATTGAAACACATATGACCTTTATCGACTTAGAGAAAGCATACGATAGCGTGCCCAGGAAACAACTATGGGAAGCAATGAGAAAAATGCGCGTTAGAGAGAAATGGGTGAATATAACACAAAGACTGTATAAAGAAACACAAGTGCAAATAAAGTTAGGTAATGAAATAACAAAAACAAAAATCCGCAACAAAAGGCCTCAAACAGGGATGTGGTCTCTCACCTACACTTTTTAATATATATATAGATCAGGCTTTGAAAAGATGGTATAGAAAATGCGGAACAATGGGCATACCAGTACAAGAGAATATATTACATTCACTACTATTCGCAGATGATCAAGTCATTTTTGCACAAGACAGGAGGATATGGAATATATGATAAGGAAATTAAATTAAGAATATGAACTTTGGGGACTCCCAGGACTACCAAGATAAATATGTGCAAGACCGAATACTTATGTATTGGACCCGAGGTTGCAGATTTAAACTTAAGTTTAGAAGAAGAGACTATTAAGAGTTGTAAGGCTTTTAAGTATTTAGGGTCAATGATTAGCCGAGATGGTACTTGTATGAAAGATATAGAAATGAAAATAGCACGGGGAAAACAGGCCACAAGAGCACTTCATGGAGTGATATGGAACAACACTCTAACCAAAGAAAAGAGGATCTTTCAAAACATAGTGATGAATATTACCCTATAGGGAGCGGAAGTATGGCCAATGACAACAACAATACGAAATAAAATAAGAACAGTTGAACTGGACTTTATTAGAAGATGTCTACAAATCACAAGAGCGGATAGAATAAGAACGGAGGAAATATGGAACAGAATGGATGTAAAATGCTCAATTACAAAAAAGTTGGAAAACAGAGCCCTGCAGTGGTACGGGCATGTACAAAGAATGCCAGAGCATAGGTGGCCGAAAAGAATATTAAACTGGGACCCACCGGGAAGAAGACGGAGAGGAAGACCTGCTACAAGATGGAAAACATACGTCGGAAATGCTATGATAGATAGAGACCTCAGAGAAGGTGACTGCGAGAATAGAGTGCTGTGGAGGACGAAAACGGCGAACTCATAATGGGAAAAGCTGAAGAAGAAGAAGAAGAAGAGAAGGATACAACATTGCATTAAAGGAGAATAGTTTTGAGGGTGTCAGATAATTTTTTAACTTTCTCCTCAAGATACTAATTTTATTCAGAGTGATAAGGGCCCTTTAGAGATTTAGAGATATCTTTTTTTTTTAAATATCTTTGGCGTGATAAACATGCATTCTACCGTTTGAGATTTCCAGCTTGTTAAACTAACTACATATACACGCTAAAGAAAAATAAAAAAATTCCAACAACACTGTTTAGAATATATTTTAATATTAAATTTATTATTTTTTTGCTCTATAGTTTATCTGATCGTGAGTATTAACTTTAAAACTCATATATTTTTAGAACCAATGCTTGTTTTCTATTTTAATGTCAGGAGATACCAGACTATCACCTTTACTGTTTTCCTAGTTGCCTTAACTATAAGCAATAACCATAACAGTTTTAAGGAAATCAGTACTTTATACTTTAATAGAATTTCTTTAGTTTTCTGGGTAACGGTAAATGAACTTATCGTAGTTGTGTTTATATTTACATAGGTTATTTACTTTGCTCCAGAATATTAAAATATTTTATTCTTATAATAGCTTTATTATTATTTATTTTTAATATATATAATATATTTAATACATATGCTATTAAGACAGTATAGTAAAACATATTTGGCTTAGGTATAACATAAAATGAAAATTCTCTAGCTTCCAAAGCCCACAGCTGAACATAGGTCTTTCACATGTTTTTCCATTAGTCCGATTCTGCGCCATTTGAATCCAATTTGTAATTACTTCTTTTATGTCATCGATCCATTATTTAAACGCACATACGGATAAGAAACCACTTTTCGTTGCTTCCTAAGTTCAAATTTCTTAGACGAAGCGTAATAACCAAGTAGGATCATATAGTAGAGTAACGTTCGTTCAAATGGATCGCTTTGGTAACAACGGAATAAAATAAACCCGTTAACTGCCGTCAGATGCATCGCCAAATGGACAATCACCTAATTATACAACATATATATTCGCTATGTTGTATGATATGGTATAAATCGTCTCATTGTAGCTTACATATCGACCAACTTGACTACGTGATTTCGTCGATGGTATTGGGATTTTGAACGCCAAAAATTCTGTTAATGGATTTTACTTAATTTCAAAATTACACATTGCACAGAGTCTGTTTTGAATAGAAGTAGTAAATACGGAAAAATCCATGTTTTGTCTACCGCATAATCGTTTCCTTTAACTTTCATTGTAATAGTTCTATTGTTATAATGCGGCATTGGCTCAGATACACTGATTAACCATAGTAGTCAGTGATAAAAACTATTAATAAAACATTTAGACACCATTAGAAAAAACATTCATTAAACAATTTATGAGCAAAAAGGTATACAGATGTTATAATAAATAAATAAATAAACAAAATAAAAAATGCGCTGTCATTTGGTAATAATTTTTGAAACCTTATGGTTAAACACAAATAAAGAAATAATTTGGGATAATTATTTATTTGCTCTTAAATATTTTGTACTTAAATGATCAGCGTTTATATTTAAGAGTTTATTATTAAGAGTTTAAATTATATTATTACCAATTTTACTTCATTAAAAAAAAATTAGATTTAAAATAATTCACTAAAATTTATTTTATGTGCATCTGTTAATTCGCAAATTTTTTTCTTAGTTTTTGTTAATAATTATTCAGCTATTACGGGTAGACAGAATTTTGATTTTTTTTTTATTTTAAATTAAAGTGTCTCGGCAACTATGGGCCATTGACACTGGTACAAAGTTTATTACAATATGTTTATGTTTACATACATATACAATATGTTTATATACAAGTTAGGATACATTAGAAACATCTTAATATAATTACACTAAGTAGTAAAGTTGACAGTCTTTTAGGAAACGAATTATGGCACTGTACATGTTTGTAGAACCGAGAAGATCCCTTAAATTATTTTGAAAGTTGTAGTAGTCTCTTTGAGGTTTTTAGTGGACACATTCTAGTAATATGTGCTGGACTGTTAAGGACTCATTACAATGTTCACAGCGAGGATAGTTTTTAGAAGACATCAGATATCCATGAGTAAGACGATTGTGACCTATTCTGAGCCTTCTGATAATAATATTGTATTTTCTGCTCATTTGAGGCATGGTGATGAAGGTAACAGTTGGTTGAATTGTGCGTAGTCTTGTATTTTGCACGTTCCAGTGTGTTTGCCAAGTGCTTAGTTCGTCGTTGTTGATACTGGCCTTTAGGTCTTGGTAAAGTTGTATGTTTTCCATATTTTCTAAGGAGCAGGCCAGTTTTGTTGCATCATCAGCGTTCTCATTTCCATTGATACCAACATGGGATGATATCCAGATGACAGTTACTGAAACACCATTTTTTGACTGCTGTCCATGGAATTTGAAGCAGTGGTCTTCATGACTACATACCAAAAGCGTTCATGCGTCTTTCGTCTAATTACTCGACTGTCCATCTCTAGCATGCATAGTAAATTATAAAAAAGACCAGAGTTAAAACGAGTCTCTTCGTGTTTGTTATAGTAATTTGACGATCACGCTGTTGCAGTTTCGCAACGATATATAAACATTTATATAATATTAACATACTTTGTGGTAATTTTGATTCTCCCCGTATTCCAAGATTACAGCTCACACCTCGTACAAAAATCCAGCTGTGTTAAAAACTACATATTACGAGACGGGTCATCTGCAAAATGACACAGACGTGTATTTGAGATAAGAATGAGTTAACAGACGGGTTCCATATGCCATATGAGACAGACATGCGTTTTGGGTAAGACACTTCGCTTCGGTCTTGTGGATAGTTGAGTTTTATCTCTCAAACCATATAGATGTGTGTATGTTTGTGTGGGTTAAGGGTACCTGAGACACTTTGCTTCGGTCTTGTGACCGCGAGAGTCGTTTTATGCAGTTGGGGTGGAGTCTGGTCCATTATCAACCCTTTTTGTGGTTCCTGTACGTCGTTGAAGACGTCTTTGGCGATAGCGGTTGGTGCTATCATTTAATCGGGTAAGGTACAATACACCATTTATCTTGTTGCTGCATATATCAAGTACGTTTACTTGGTATATAGATTTTATATTTGTTACGAACTTTATCTCAGCTGTGCCGCGATCGCGATTGATCATTGTCAATTGAACATTTTGCATTTGTTTTGTTTAATTTACTGCTATATGTATATTGTTAAGAAATTCATCTTGTGTGCTGTAGTATTCAGCTTGTATAGTTTAATTGCATATTTTATTTTACTATTAATTGATATGTGTAACTATGTATATTACTTATAATATTGTTTGGTTCGTTTATTGCATTGACTTTGGTATTGCCTGTCGTATCATATTCTAGCATATTCCTGTTATCATTTCATCCGGAGACAAGTGCTTTGTGTGATGTATAGATATCCATCGTATTATATTTAGTTCCAAACAGCTGTGTTTTTACATTAATTCATTTACCTTTCTTAACGCACTTGTCACACATTAACATACCCAACGCCCATGTGCAGAACGCAACACACGCCATTCCTCATTTAGTTCCATTCATTGCTGCTCTTGCTATTTGTGTAAGTCTTCAAATTTAGTTTTCACACTTTTGTTGTTAAATAACCACCTTATGAAAAAGTTGGGCTAGGCTTTCGTATTTGGATTTACATATCTCTTCAACTTTTTCTAATGTTATTCACATAGTCGAGACTAGGATATTTATATTGTGGGTTTTGTTGTTTCCTTTGAAGTCTGGTATGTCTTCATTTAAAAGTCCTCTAAAAGTTCTCGTCCCATTTATAAAGTGTAATTGATAATATTATATCTCTTTTGCTTTTGCTTTTATGTAGTGATTTTAATACTCTCCAACTTTCTAGGCTTCTACTTCCACGTACATGGGAATTAATCATGTTACACTTTTGTTGCCAGTATATTATAGCATTGAAGCACAAATTAATCAAACTTTTTACGTCTTAATCGGAATCAATAGAACGATATAAAAGTTATTTCAGTATCTCTACTACTCTACTCGAACTATTGAAAGTGAAAAGATTTTGGAGCCATTAGTTAGACTTTTTGGTTTGAATCGGAATCAGCTCAAACGGCTGACAAAGTGGAGATACTGTGATAACTGTTCAGCTATCTGATTGTAAGAAATAAAACTCTATTTGTGTTATTTGTCTCAATATTTCGTCACAATTTTGTGACTTCGTCAGAAAAAAAAACTGTAATTTAACAACTGAGCACTAATTCCTAATGTGTTTAAAAAAAAATGTTTTACGTACAATCGTTTTTTGTCCACGAATATAAAACATGTATTGATAAGAAAATACCGTTTTCTTTCTCTAATTTTTTTATTTTTTTCTTTATTTTTTATATTATTTTCCTCGTCCCTTTCCATTTTTTTCACTAATTTCTCTCAAGCGTGTTCTCACCTTTGCTGTCTAATCTAAATTGTTTGCAATGAAGTCACGTTGTCTGTTAATTTCTCCTAGTTGCCAATAACTTTGAAAAATCTGCCTTCTTTCTTCATCTGAAATATTTTCGCTGCATTTATTTCTACAATTATTAGTTCAGGCATTTTTTTACTATTTCTTTGCGTCAACGTTTCCTTTCCAATCACCATACTCTTTACCACGATTACGGGATGCCTTAATTTTATTTCTCCTCCATTGACTTGAGTATCTTTGTCGTTTGCGTACGTTTAATTGCTTAGATGTCATCGATTGGCCTTGATTATCACGATCTAATAAACTTTCTTTATGTACTAGATCTTGATATTGAAATGGGTAGTTTTCTTTTATTCGCCTATAATCAGGATCATTACTATCATTATCAGAAGCAAATGGAGGAGAGAAGACACTCAAACCATGGAGGAGAAAGTGCGAAGGAATGGGCATACCAGTAAGAGACGAATACCTATACACCTTAAGTTTTGCCGACGATCAAGTAGTCATCGCACAAGATGAAGAAGATCTCAGCTTTATGCTCAGAAAACTAGAAGAAGAATATAAAAACAACGGAATGGAAATAAACTTAGAGAAAACCGAATACCTAACAACAGAAAACAAGGATATGAGAAACCTAGAGATAGACGAGGGAAGACAAATAAATGGAACAGATAAATTCAAGTATTTAGGAACCATAATATCGAACCAGGGAACAACAGAAGAAGATATAAACAACAGACTGAGACAAACAAGAAACTGTATAAGACAACTAAACTCAGTGTTGTGGGATAAGAACATTACGATAAAGACAAAAAAGAGAATATATAACACCCTGACAAGAAGTATCCTGACATATGGGTCCGAAAACTGGACAATAAACAAGAGAAATAGAGGTAGAATAAGAGCAGTAGAAATGGAGTTCCTGAGGAGAAGCTGTAGACTTACAAAAAGAGACAGAATTGAAAACGCAGAGATTAAGCGGAGAATGGGAGTGCAATCAGACATAATCAACTATATAGAGGAGAAGAGACTATCCTGGTACGGCCACGTCAGAAGAGCGGACAGAGGACGCTGGATAAACAAAATCACAGAATGGAACCCGATTGGAAGAAGAAAGAGAGGAAGACCCCGAAGGTCATTCAGAGATGAAATCGACGAGGCTATGGAGAAAAGAACCCTGCGAGATGGAGACTGGAATGACAGGGAAAATTGGAGAAAACGGTTGAGTGAAGGAAGACAGTGAAAACTGTGGAAATCCTTAGTAGTAGTAGTAGAAGCAAATGGGTCTTCTTCATATTCAGAGAGAAGTAAGTCGTCCTTTAAAATATTGAGTTCATTTAGGGGCATATCGCTACTTCGAATTGATTGGAAATTTGAGCTGTCTTTATAATTGGAATTAAGAATTTTATCCAGTATGTTACCTGACTGATGTATTGGCGTGACAGAATTACTATGAAAAAAATATGTTGATGCTTCCCAATGAACTAAGAAAGAAGGGGGCCTTAATATAACACTTTCTTGCATTAGTCGAGCTACATCTTTATCTGAAGGCATTTTTTTGAAGATCTACAAAATATTAGTATATAGTACATAGATTTAATCAAAAATTAAATTTTGCAAGTATTACCTAATTCGGCGTTTTCATCTGAAATTATATGTGAGGCCAATAGAGGTGGAGCTTGGGGCAACGCGTTTTTATTCATTAGCTGAGTGTCACTTCCATTTACTTTTTCTTAGGGAAATTCTACAGTAAAATCAACAAATTGGAACTCAATAAGTGTCTGAATTAGATAGATTTTTCTGTGCTTTACCTGTTCAAGAAGTTTCTTTGTTTTTATTATTAATTATTATCAAAGAAGGTAACGATTGTAACTTAGTTATTTCAGCTGCACTTCTTCTATCAGATTTTGGATATCTATCATAAAAAATATGAATTATAATTACGTGTTGAAATTTAATAAGCTAATTTTTTCTCTTACCTGTGTTTACAGTATATTCAATTTTTTTGTTCACAGACAACATTATCTTCCGACTTCTGGAAGTCATTGGACACATTTAATTTAAATAATAATATCGATTTTCTTTATTTAGATACAATGCAGAACTAAACTATGTCCGCAATTAATTAATACTTATTATTTCGAAAATTGAAAGCAGAACTAGTCTATGTCCACACTAAAAAATAAAAACTTAGTTTAGATCACCTCTAAAAGTTACTTCTGCACTGAGAGTTAATACAATGTGCATACTTGGGATAGTAGGATCACTCGAAGAGTGATATATATATATATATATATATATATATATATATATATATATATATATTTATATATATATATATATATATATATATATTTATATATATATATATATTTATATATATATATATATATATATATATATATATATATATATATATATATATATATATATTATATGCTTAACTTAAAAAACTATTGCTGAATTTCGTTTCGATTTACTCATAAATAGCCTGTGGTTTTCAATATTTTAGTTACATAATTAATTTGCATGCATTTACAAAATCCAATAAATTATATGAAATTATTGAAAACGAATTAAAATATTCTTTTGTAAAAAATAGAGTATTAACAGATGTCCTGGTTTGGTTTGTTATTTGCGGTTGCATGTGATAATCATATCGATAACATATTTTATAAATAGTTCGTAAAAATTATTATTTACATTTTATTTAAAATATAATATTTTAACCATACATTTGATTTAGAATATTGTTAAAATGAAAAGTTAAAAAATAGGTATGTAAATTTATTATGAGTTGGCGCAGTAGCGCCTACGTGGACGATTGTGGGATACACTGATATCACTAAAATAAGCGCTGTTTGAGATTGAAGAAAAGTGTGAATCTGGTAGTCTCAAAATAAACAAGAAGAAAACCAAATACTTGATAATTTCTGCTGACTAAATCAGAAGTAATATGCTGTAATCAATTTATTGTAAATAAATTGTTTACAGCCATGGCGGCCGAAATATGGTACCATGGCTTCGTCAACACATTGCGTTTCCTCACATTTACCAAATTTTAAAAATGCAGCCTTGAGGTGATCAAACAATCTCCTAACTTAAGCAAATTTATCAGATGTATTTATAGTGACGTTGTCACTTAGGTGAAAGTGAGATAAAATATATTCAAATTTATTCCTTGACATAGCTTGAGAAATCAGTACATTTTGACTGTCTTTTTCGTTTTCCCAGAACGTTCTCCGCCTCGGAACTGGCACCTATCCACTGAATAATAACAGTCCAATGAATGCTTTTATCTCACGTTTTTCTATTTTTAGGCAATGGTTTTGTTGCCCTGCATATCGATTTGATTCGTCAACTATTAGGTCCAATATTTTGTCATCAAAAAATAAAGAAAACATTAAAGGGGTTTGCAGAGGTATTTCTTCTTCATCGTTACTAAATTATTCACCATCATACACCAAATCTTCGGTTTTCCATTTATAAATCTTTTTTCTCTTTATTGTTTTTGTTCTCTTTGATGGCGTTTTATATTCTTCCACTGATGGGCCATCTGTGTCATTTTCTGTATTAAAGAAAATGTTTTGCCTTGTATTATATTTATGAAAATTTATTTCAGCAGGCGCTCTAAGCTGTTTAGCAGGTAGATTATTTATGGTAAGTGTGTATTTATTCTTCGTTACCAGAATCTTCATCAGTTTGAAAATCCGTGGCATTTTATGGCGGAGAAATAGTCAATGACTCAACGTTCTCTATCATATCTTCCTCGTCCTCCAGTAAAGCCAGTGCATCATTCAGAGAAAAACCCCTGGAAGTGTAAATTTATATGACATATGCTAAATTATTGAAATATTTTGTATAAAATCATGTAATTTACGCAAAAATAAAGTTCTATATGTAGTACTGTTATGTGTCTAACGTCCTACATGTAGGACGCTGTGGAAAAGAGGTTCAAAAATATATCATAACATATTTGTACATTTCTGTTGATCCTATATTGCTAAATATACTTCTTTTTACGTTAAAATGCACATCCAAAATATTATATATATAGTTTAAAAAATAAAAATTTTGCTTACCTTGCGAACAAAACACCATACTCGGCCATTTTCAAATTTACACAATTTTTGATGTTAACTACACAAATATTATGGTGTAACTAATAGTCGTTTTATATTTTATTACATCGGATTTTATTACTGGGCAATAATGAGACAGGATCGGACTTGCTTCAGGCGTTCTATATGTAGGACGTTGAGCATATCTGGGATGAGTTACTAGTTTATGTTATCTCTTATATAGCATCTAACCATAATATCTTAGTAGCACATATGAAAATTAAAATTAAAAGAATAGAAAAGACGGCAAAAGAAGAAAGAATTGATATAAATCTACTAAGAGATCGAGAAATCAGAGAAAATATCAAAGAAAAAATAAATGGATGACTAAACACTGTACAGACTGAATGGGAATGCAATGAAGAAAACATCAACAAAAACTGTGAAAAAACAAAGGCTTACTTAATAGAACCTTCAAAAAACTATTTACACAAAAACAAAGAAAAGAAAAAAGATTGGATGACAGACGAAATACTAAACTTGATAAACAAAAGAAGAGTATATAAGGACAAAAATAAATCATTGTACCAGCAAACACAAAACGAAATACGGCGACAAAATCGAATAGCAAAAGAAAATTGTGTAAAAGAAAAATGTGATGAAATAGAAATGCTACAAAATAAACATGACAGCTTTAATTTACACAGAAAAATAAAAGAATCCGTAAACTAATTTTTCGAAACCAACGACTTTCGACTGCGAAAGCCGTGCTGATGAGGCCTATTAGGCCGAAATACGTATAAGTGGATGCGCATGCGCCCTGTACGTGAAATAAAATCTTAACTGTCTTTTACTTTTTAAAAATAAAAGAATTAACTAGAAGACCAGAATACAAACAAAATATACTAGTTGATGAAAAGGGAGATACAGTGATGGATACAGAAAACAAATTTATGCTATGGGCAAACTATATAGAACAGCTGTTTAACGACAAACAAGACGAAATAGATAACGAATATTTCGTTGCAGAGACTGGACCAGAAATAACAGAAAGTGAAGTAAAACATACAATTAAAGAAATGAAAACTGGGAAAGCAGTAGGACCGAACGAAATACCGAAAGAAATATTTGAACTTGTCGCCGACTGCAATAAACATGTTATTGTCGAATTATTTAAAAGTAGATTTGAGTTGTGCCACTATTGAATATCATATACAGAGCAGGTATATTACCTAAAGAATGTCTTTTATCAACATTTGTGACTATACCGAAAAAGAAAAACGCCAGACAATGTTGCGATCACCGTTCCATCAGTATTTGCGCCGCAAAAAATTATTTGAGATTTTTTACAACCGGCAACAGTGCGTTGCTGCAGCTAGCAAAGTGAGCGCCAAGGAAAGAACGGGACATGATATCGAGACATCAACAAGTAATGTACAATTGTAATCAGTTCGGTATAAAACAATAAATTTGTTCGTAAAGGTTGCTATCTACAAAAAGACGATAAAGTTTAGTTTTAACAGAGTTTTGTTACAGTTTTTAATAAATCCAGTGTTACAGTCCGCCCAGTTTTTCATTTTCCTATAATATAAAACGACAATAGACTAAACTAAACATAAGGCAACTTAATAAAAGCAGACTAAGGGTAGGAACACGTAGAACGCGTGTTGCTGACGCTGGCGTGCAAGCGCTGACAAGCGCCAACAAGCGCATGTGTATATTAGCATACTTTGATATGGAACGGTACACGAAGAACGCTTGTCTGAACTTGTCGGCGTTTGTAATAGGCGCTGACCAGCAAACAAGAATGTTCAATACATTATTTTCCAGCTTCTAGGACGCTGGTAGTCGTATTTGGGAGTGTTTGTTTTTGTGCGTTTACACAATATTTGAGGCTATTAAAGAATTTTTAACATGATTGACAATGATCAATTGATCAGTCTAGTATACAAAAGACGGGACGGGACATATGGGATAAACGAGTCAAACAATAATCCAACAGGAATTATGTGGAAAAGTGCTGGAAGGACGTGAGTGTTCAAATGAAAATTGAAGGTAAACAAATGATTTTATTATTTTATTATATTACAGTATCTATTTAATTTTTGTTGTTACATACGGCCTGTCGGCCCTAATACATATTTTAGAAACTCTTAATTAAACAATATGATTTCTATCATGTGTAACATTTAGAGCAAAAATAAATAAGTCAAATAGATTCTGCACTATTACAAAAATATGTTTACACATCATAAAGAATTATTGGCAAAGTACGTGGTGAATAAATCCCTAACACTTTTTGCCTCATTTGTCGGTCTTCCGAGAGGTTTTTTTTATTGTTTGACACAGGAATTACTGCTGCATCAGCTAAATGATGTGTTATGCCTTCCATATCAATAACGGTATTGTGCAAAATAGATATACATTTAATAATACTGTCTAATATTTTAATATATGTTTCAATGCTCTTCGAAAGCAAACGAAATTTTACATATAAATTCCAAATGCGCATTCAATTGACTTTCTCATTCGAGACAACCGTTTATTATAATTTTCCTCATCAATGCCCAAAGCATCTCTTGCATATGGTTTAAGGAGGTAAGGGAGCAGTGGATATGCCTCGTCTCCAACAAACACATATGGAGCTTTCACATTTTTTCCAGGTAAGAATGAGGGTTCCGGAATGTCAAGTTCCTGCTTGTTTAATAATAGATCGTATAAATCAGATACTTGCAAGGCACCACCATCACTTTGTTTGCCATATCCGCAACGTCGACTGTGATAAACCGATAGTTTGCATCAGCAACGCCTTGTAAGACGACAGAGAAGAAATGTTTGTAATTAAAAAACATGGATCCTGAATTACTTGGACACTTAACTCGGACATGCTTTCTGTCAATTGCTCCAAGCCTATTTGGAAAATTCCAAAGACCAAAGAAATCCTTAGCAGTTTCTAGAAAAAGTTGTTTGGTTGATACTGGCATACAACTGTAACCACCTCTCTAACAATGTTCCCTACAGTTGATGAACCCACTCGGAAACTGAATGACAAGGCTTTGAATGATGCTCCTGTGGCTAAATACCTGAAACCAAATAATATGTACCTGTAATAATAAAATAACATACATTCGCATAATTTAAATTAAGCTTCAGTATTCATAAATGTGGCTATATACAGACAGGAATTCGACTAACCATAATGTAGTTAGTTTCGTAACACTGAACCTTCTTGTATGTACATATTTTACCCGCTTTTTCTTTTATTACAGAAGACAAACTGCGCAAAAAGTGGAAGTATTTGTGTGATCAGTTTAGTACAGAGTTGTCGAAAATTAAACGCCCTAAATCTGGAGATGAAGGTGGAAAAAAGCACACCAGTAAGTGGCATTACTTTAAATCGTTGTACTTTCTGAAAGACATCATTAAATCACCACTTAGCTCAGGAAATTTGATCCGAACTGAAGCTCATAGGGACCAAGAAAACTCTCAGTGCAGTGCATCTCCTGTGACAGCTCTTGATGCTACTGTGGATGAAAGTGAGGATGTCATCATTCAACATGAACAATCACTAGATACTGCCGATTACCAAGATTTATTAGATTATGCTGAAGTAGGAAATGACTTTTTTCGTTCTGACGATTCTGCAGCATCGATTCCGCAAAATACTCCATCCAATACTCTTCCTACAGCAACAACGTCACAGACTCGTAAGTCCCAGCCAATGTTCAAACGAAGAGTTAAACGTCAAAGGACAAATGATTATACCGCATCTATGCTGGAAATAGAACGAAAAAAACTAGAAATCCTGGCTCGAAAGACCGATAACAAAAATAAAGAGGAGCCTAAAGACGAAGACTTGCATTTTTTCAAAAGCATTCTTCCGCACGTAAAAAAGATTATGCCACAAAAAATTTTAGAATTTCGTGGGAGGATCCAACAATTAGTTCAAGAATTTGCGTACCCAAGTAATTTGCTTAGAATTCAGCTATTACTACTCGTCCAATCTCCTACCGCACCACAGTCCCATGCTTCAACACCATCAACAACTCACAGTATTCAATCGGAATAAGACGCACAGTTTTATATTAGTACATATGGATTTATGGAGGACAGCGACCAATAAATACTATATGTAGTTTTTATCCTTTGCATTATTTTGTAAAAAAAAAACAATTTCAATAAAGTTATACTTACCTCAAACAAATGACTAATCGTTCTTCTGGAAGTATGGGTTGATGATGCCAGTTACACCACTTTTTTGATAAACTTTCTTCTACTTTACTCAGGATCTAATTAAATGTGTCCAACTTCATCCTCATGTATCTAACGAATCTCTGACTGTCCATTTTTAGCTGCGGAAAGAGGTGGTGGTACTCCCCGAATTCCCGCCGTTCACAATTAATTTCATGCACACCATCCTTCCTTCTATGTAAAATTTTTAAGTGGACATTTTCTAATAAAAACATTTCATCTTCAGTTTCGGAATCCAACGACATCTTTCACTACGAAAAGTTTTAAACAAACTGATGCTGATATCTAGCTTTTTACTTGTCCACGTAAAATCAGGCAAGCGCTGAAAATAAGCGCTTGTCAGCACCAGTAATAAGCGCGCCAGTTCGCCAGTGTTCTACGTGTTCTTACCCTTACAGCAACCTAATTTCAATAAGATTATGTCTATAGGCTGTTAATATTTAGATTGCGCCCATATCTTTTATTAAAGAATTTTAAAGTTATTGTAATTTTATCATTTGTACAAAGTTTAAGGTATGATATTGTTAGGAAAATTGTTACATCGAAAAAGAAAGAATGGATATATCTAAAGAAAAGGAAATAAAACTAAGTTAATCGAACGTAATTGGCTGGTTCTTTCGATATATTCAAGGAAAGGGGGTAGGTTATCCTAACAGTTTTATGAAGAAGTAAACTTTCTTTTGAGATTGATATTTTCATGAATATTCCGGTTCATTACAAGAGAAGCGGGTTTGGAAAATTACGCTTCTTGATTTTTTTCGCTATCCTCCTAACGACTGATAAAATCTTCAAAGAAGTTTTCAAATACTTTGCTTACAATTTTTCGTATCTTATTACAATTCAGTATCTTTAGTCTTTGACAGAATGGAATAAATTATTTCGACATCAATGAAAATGATTCGCTCAAGTGAATTTCGGAATGGTAAAATTTCGCGTTTAATTAAATTTCGATAACGAGGCTCGTCTAACTTTTTTCAAAAGAGGCAAGGGTTTCTAATCAAACCGACGACAGAAATATTTCATGTGGGCGTTCGTTGCAAAAAAATGGTTTCACCGCAGACGGATTCTAAAAACAGTAATAATTAAAATACAACTCTTAGCAATAATTTACCTAAATAATTGTGCTAAATTCTGTATATCGTCGGTTGTATGCAATGCTGGCAAAAGGGTTTAAAGATTCAAGATTTTATTTAACTACGTTTACAAATTTTACATTTGTTTGTAGCAAGTCAATTATATGTATAAGTAAAAAAGATAATATATAACATACACAAAATACAATAGGAGATGAAAATACATTAATGCACATAACATAAAATAAAATATACAAAATAAGACATATACCAACATAGTGAGTACATCCATGTTCATGTTACTGCCTTGAAGTGATCAAAGTATTCACTAAGGGTGGCCGCACACAGAAAGAGCAAAACTGTTTTAGTCAAAAACGTTTTTGACTAAACGAGTCTGATGCTAATGTTTTCATATAAATGAAATGAGCTGACGCACACTGATTAGTCGTGTGTCTAAAGCATGTTTAGGTTCATTTAGTTTCAGTCAGTCTGTTTGATGTTGATTACCGGATCGTCGTTTTGTGTCGAAACATTTCAATGTACGCAGGCGCAACGTGTTTTTAGAATTCCCTTCTTGAAACCGCTCGAGTAGTCAACAAGAAGCACATGTGGAAACAGCGATATTTTGCTTGTTTATATTGTGTGTATCATGGAAGTGGTCGCAGAAAAAATTAATTGTACTGATTGAGGCCAGATTCTTTTCTCATTTATAGGATGCACCCAAAATTGTCTTTTATTTTGCGTTTTTTCTTCCTGTAGGAGGAACCACTGCCAGAAAACTAGTGCAAAT
Organism: Diabrotica undecimpunctata; assembly: GCF_040954645.1. Lineage (NCBI taxonomy): Eukaryota > Metazoa > Arthropoda > Insecta > Coleoptera > Chrysomelidae > Diabrotica > Diabrotica undecimpunctata. The sequence goes on from NC_092806.1 coordinate 123,395,504, forward strand.
TCGTCGTTATCTGTCGACATCTTTAATAAAACTGATTGCAGTATGGTTTGTGCAAACATTTTGTTTCTCTTGAAAACAAAATGTTTCTTGTGGAAACAAAAACGTTTTCGTTTCAAACCAAAACGTTTTTGACTAAAACAGTTTTGCTCTTTCTGTGTGCGGCCACCCTAACAGAGTAAAAAGCAAATCTCAAAAGGTATCTTTTCAGACTTACTTTAAATTTATTCATCGAAAGTTGTTTTAAATCCTTAGGTAGGACATTGTATATATTATAGTCAATTGAGTTTTTTGGGAATTACTCAAACGATACTTAACTGTTCTGATGTTATTTGCACCTCTTGTGCTATAGTTATGTAAGTCAGAGTGTTTAATTAAAGTATCAGCGTTTTTATGTATTTCTACATTAACGCTGTATAGCCATAATGTTGGCAAGGGCATAAAGTTTGTGTGCCAATAATTTTGTCTTATTTATTTCCCTACTAGATTGGGATTTTTGACAAAAATTAATTGTGATGTATTTGGTAGAGCGTTAGGTAGACTTTAATAATTTTTACCCAGACTTTTAAATTCAATCCTTATTTTGAGTTGTGCCACTATTGCACATCAACATTTTGTCTTTCAAGAATAATTGTTACATGAATAAGAACATGTCTTGATTGACAACTATAAGAAGAATAAAATAAAAAATGTATATATTGATAACAATAGGAAAACTTATGATTAACAATGCTTTAAATGTCAGTAGAAATTAGCGTTAATTGGTGGAACACTCTCTTCACAAAGGCTAGTAAGGTATTTTTTCTTCTTCTTCATCTTCTATGGCAGCGATCCGCAACCTTTTTGATATTGCGACCCCAAAATTAAAAATAGAGTTATAAGTGACCCCAGAAAAAAATCACTAAATTAACAAGTGCAAAGGTTGGTTCAAGACCAGGTTGGTTTAAGGTAAGCTTCAATTATTCTCCATGTTGAACTTAGATGTTTTTATTTCGTAAATTATATTGAAGAGTTTATTTATTTTGACAAGTAATATTAGAGCAAACTATGCATGTAACATAATATTTATGATGGCATTAAATGAGACAAACAATTATTTTAACACTTTATTTTTTAAAAAAATAGGTACATATACGTAAGTTTACAAACTAATGTGAACCTTGTGCGATATTTTGTTTTTATAGCAGTCAATGTGAAGAAAGCTGTCTCGTACAGGTATGTGTATGCGAACGGCAGCAATTTCAGCAGAGATGTTTTGTATAACCGTGGGTATTCCTTTTCCATCATTATCCAGAACTTGGATAGATCCGTTCTATTGAAAATAGATCGAAGGCTTTCATTGGACAATAAATCGATCAGCTGCTCCTTTTGTTTAAGGTCATCTTCACAATGTTAAGATCATAAGTGAATGGATTAGTTATCTATTGGTCGCCGTGTGAAGTATCTGGGAATCGTATTACCTAGTCTTGCTTAAGGCTTGTAAGTTGCATGATGATTTTGGTTTTAATTTCTTTTTCGAGCTTTATATTGTTTTCTTCAGAAAATTTATCCAAACATGCAAACATCTCGTAGTTTTCAGCACTGATTTCGTCTATCGACAAACTTATTTTCCTAGAGCAAGCTTTTATTTTATAGAGTTATTGGAGAGTTGCAAGTTCGTAATGTTCGTTTAGTTTGAATGGTTTGCGATTCTTAGTTAAGTTTATTTTATATTTTATGTAAGTAAAAGTGAGATTTACTTACAGTACCTTCCCTTTTAGGAAACAGATAAGAGGAACCCTGTAAAAAATTACGAAATGATAGATTAGTGGAGAGAAATGTTAAAAAACAGTGGTGGCAGATATTAGAGAAAGAAACAACGTAGGTATCATCATAACGTGTTTTCATTGTGATGGATTTTGTATTTCTTAATTTTTTCTGAATGGTTTTAGCTATTAATTTCCTCTTTTAATAAAAATATTAAAAGGAAAATACCACTATTAGTAAGCTTGTAACATATCTAGGATACATCATTTATGTTTTTTAAATAACAAACATATAAAATAAATCGGAATTTGGTGTAGTAAACTAAATGTTACACCAAATACCTACCATGTTGGGATAGTATTATTAGTTTTTTTCCTGGTTCTCCTCATAATTTACTATGAAATCACTAACAGGAGAATGAAATTACTGTTATCATGGCATGTGGTTGTCTTTTTAAATACGAATTACATGCAATGATTTCTTCTGACGGATATTTTTAAGTCAAAGTAGATTTCATGTAATTGAATGAACAAACAAACAATAAAGTCGTCCCAGGAACGCAACTCAGCAATATTGGCAATAACATTATAAAGTCGTTTACTTTAAAATGTGTAATATATGTCTAAATTGTCAATATAAATGAGTCAGATAAAATTAAATTGTTAGAAGACTTTTTCATCAAGTAACAAAAAACAAAATTTGTTTAATTTATTGTTTGTATTTTGAGAACAATTTCCGAAGTGGAGATTAAAACGTCAATAAACCCTCAATTATGGCTTATTCCCATTAAAATAGTAATTACTATTTCTTCTTATAGTTTTTTTAATATTATATTGTTCTTGTCTTTTATGAATAAATAACAGAAAAAAGTCATTTAATATAATTTTGCTAATTGAATAATTTGATCACAAAAAGCATACTAATCTCATTTAACTTAACCAACGGGAAGATCCTATCGTATTTATTTATAGTGCACAATGCAGCGCAACCTGTGTTATACAGTTTAAAGCAAAATCACACACACACACACACACACACACACACACACACACACACACGCGAAGCGTTCAACCCAACCCCTAGTGACATGTGTATACCACTACTAGCCAGTGGGATCCACATGTCCGCAGATCAAACCGGTCTCGCTCCAGAAGAGCTAATCATTCTGGATCGGTACCTATCTGACCCCCAGGTTTTTCCTCCACCCCTTCACTACGTCTGACATACGTAGTGAAGGCTTATGAACTTTACGTCGGGCGATTTGGGTAATGAACAACACCCTCCGTATCTACATGGTTGTGGTTAAGCCACCTGAAATTAAGGGGTAGCTAAAAGCTTTTCTCCCTAGTTATTTTACTGAATTTACTTGGTATGAGCATTACTTTGGACCTGATGTCCCTAAAAAGGTGTGTGCCCTGCACGGAGGGGCATCAACCTAAGTTGGTGCCCTTCCGTGCAGGGAAAGTGTGTGTTCGGTCACTCAGCTGCCGATTTGGCAAAAATTAATTTGTTCTCCTCTCCAGCTGAGCGCCCGACTGGTCTGGCCATCGAGCCAATGCTTGCCGCACATGGCCTCGATGCTCAGAAAATCGCGTACTGGTCTCCCAAATAGACCTGCCTTAAGGGCCTAAGCCAAAAGTTGGCTGTACAAAGAGAGCTTAAGGCTTTCTTTGTACTGTTTTCGCGTGTTAATGTATGCCGTGCGACAGGGGTCATTGTCACTTGTCTCACTTTGAAAATATGAATAGGTGTTCGTCTATTCATTGTCACTATAATTCGCTCGCGAAGTTAGAAGGTATTTTAACGGATTTTATTGTAATACTAAGACTTAAAACTAAATATTTTTTTGGTGAGCAATTCCTGGTGTCCGGAACTCTAAAATGCCAGATCCCAGTTATTACCCTTTTTTTTCCTACTTGTAACCCGCGTTGTCTTTGACTAGTCTGTGCCTATCTCAGTCTTTACGTTTATGTTTATGCTACTGGGACATATCCAGCTATTTGTTGTTTAGGCCGTCCATGTGTCGTCCTAATGTTTGCATCATAGTCCGTTAGCTCTCGCAGCTTTCTGTTGGGGTGGTTTCTTATCTCATTGAAGATGTCGTATGCTTTTTCGTTCATTGTGTGAAGAATTCTTTTCTGTTTTGAGTCTCTGTATAGATATCGTAGAGGTACGTATTTCGGTACATTTAGTGCTTCTCTGATTAGCTGATTTTGTGCTACTTGCAGTTTCTTCCTATTTGACTTACATGTGTGTCCCCATGCTGCTGATGCGTATGTTAGTGTTGGAAGGATTATGCTATTTGCTACCCTTATTTTTGTCCAGAAATTTAGTTTGCTTTTCCTGCCTATTAGCGAGGCAAGTTGTATCTTTGTTAGTTTCGCTTTATGTACTGATTGGTTTACATGTTCAGTGAAGCAAAATCACTGAACTAAAATCACTTTTACACAAGAAAAGTACCGAGCTTATTTCACGTCAATTATCGTGGTAACTAGGCTAACAATAAACTTTATAAATAAGACGATTCATCGCCTATCCTAATCAGGATTTTTTTCTTGTTTCGATGCGTGTATAAAATTGAACGTGAATTCCTATCAAGTAAGCTCTAATTCCATAAATATTAAAAAAGAAAAAACACTCGTTAAATAAATTTCGTTTATTTAACTCCAACGAAAGCAATATTTTAGATCACGGTAGTATTTTTAATGGATATTTTTAAGCTTGCAATTCAAAACTTTTTTTGAAACAGTGGTCGATTGAAAATGTTTTTATCATTTAGATTTTAAAAGTTATAACATCATCGAGCAGATTCGCTAGGATTTCTTGTCGATGTGCAAACATTTAATTTGAGTTTCCAAAAGTATTTTAAATCGAAGTTTGAAGCTTTATAGATGTTGACGACCGAGAATTATGTAAATATCCTAAAATATCGTCGAGTGCATGAATAAAACTGTTGTAATCCAAAGGCTTCCGAATTTCAATTTCAAATGTACTATAAAAAGGTTATGTGTGCATTCGAAGATTTATCATAGATTTTCAAATCATGATAGTATATTTTATTCTTACGAATTTGTGAGTTTGTGCCGTTTATGACACTATAAATGCTTGTGAATTTGAATAAAACTGATTTAATCATGTTTTGGTGAATATACTGCTGCTCTGTTAGGGCGATTTATGAGATGTATAAAGTATGAACCAATAACTACTGGATTCGAATGTACTCGTAATGCCACTGATAAAGTGCTCGCCATGGTTGACAAATTTTACAATAACATGTATGCGTTCGCGGTATTTATACTAATGGACATCGAATTGATAGTTGCGTTTTTTAAATTTATATAAATTATTGAGTACCTTTGTAATTCATATTATTGATAAATAAATATTTGTTTCAAAACTTTTATTTAAAAAATCCTTTATAAAATATATATTCATATAATCTATATTCTAAAAATACTCTTTCAGGTTAGATTACAGAACGTTTTCGGATTAATAAGTCCATTATCAGTGAAGTATATTTATTTATTTATTTATTGACGGGCTAAACCCTTTTTCAGTTTTTGTGCAATATGTATAAAATACTTATTTAAATTTTTAATGTTTAAATGGAAATAAGCCACAATTAAAGGTTAAAGTACGTTTATTGACGTTTCAATTTCCACTTCGGAAATCGTTCTCAAAATACAAACATTAGTAAACAATTCACTAATCTGTCAGCTTCTTCATTTCCTGTTATTCCGACATGTGAGGGAACCCATAAAAATTGGACGCTTCTTCCATGTTCATGAGCTTGGGAAAGCTGGTATTTTACCAACTTTTCAAAAGGATGTTTCGGAAAAATGTGTTTTAATGAGTTTAGAAAGCTAAGGGAATCTGTTGTGATCAGGGCTTTTGTGAGTGTAAGCTCGTTAAGAAGTTCTGTACGGTCTTTGCGAAAACAAGTGAAATTTTTTGAATTGTACAACTGATTGGTCTTTAAGTTTGTCTACTGTAGACAAATAATATCTGGAGAATATTCAGATAAAAGGAGCTGCTGCATAGGGAGACGATGGAAAAATTCATCAATGTTCCATTGAAGTATCGAGTTGAATGTTGTTAACAGATGCAGAGTTAGATGATACTGAACAATTGTCTACAGAAGAGTCACTATCTAAGTCAGAAATCTCTTTCTCTAAATGGTTGTGTAGTTTCTTTTGATGTTTTGTAAACTTGCTTTTTGTAGATCTATCATTTGCATATTGATAGCTGCTTTGTTAAAGATGGACTAAACCAGCCATATCAGTTGTAAATTCTTTAACGACGCTAATAGTGTCCGGGGAGCGTTGGACATTATCAATCAGTAGGGACAATTGATGGTAATTTAAAACGAATGGTGGGGTATGATTATCAATGAAATTTTCAAGGGTTTCCCGTGTAGATGGGACTTTAGATGAGCGCGGTTTTTTTGGTTTAGAGGGTTTGGGTTTTGCAAACAGAATTTTTGATGAAATTGCTGAGTCTGAAGGAGGCGTGTCGATCTCACCAATACTGCGTTTTATGGAAGAACTTGTGTTTTCGCAATTGCTATTAGAGTTTTCATTTAGATGCTGTGGCTTTATTACATTTGGAAGTACTGGAGCAAACTCATTGGTAGTGACAGAAGTCGAGCTTGAAGTTTTATTTGTAAGATTGGTTGAAATAGTTGTTTCAGAAAATTGTGGTGATGTATCAGTTTTATTAGAATTTTCTGCAGTTGTATCTAATGGAAAAGGAGCTGTTAGATTGGAGGATATTGCTTCCGAGGTTTGCAAAAACGGTATTGCCGCTGAATTAGGTTTTGACTCAATATGAGTTGATTCCGTTACTGAACTTTTATTGCATTGGGATGATATGTGTCCTGTATTTTTGCAAATAAAGCAGGTGAGTGTACCTTGTGACAAAAATATGCGGTAAGGTGTTTGGTCGAAATTTATTAGAATAGAATCTGGAATTGGTGATGTTATAGGGCTTATATAAACTTGCCTCCGAAAGCTCAATATGTGACTATATTCGGGAAGAGTCGAGCTAATTTTCAGAAATGTTATTGGGGAAATAAGCTTTAAACCGACATTCTGTAATTCTTCAACTAATACTTGATGAGGAATTGACGGGCAGACTCCAAACAAGACTAGTCTTTCTGCTGGATAGACAAGTCTTCGTGCTGTTACAACTTCGCCAAGTACTTCTATAGAGCCATGTTGTGTCATGAAGTTATCTACTACGGTTTTATTTGCCAAATACATGCAGATTCTATTATGAGATAATCTAGATGAAAAAATAATATTATTTGGGTTGATGATTGTGCCCAAAGAAATGAGATAATCCTGCAGTTTAGCATTATTGATACAACTAAATACAATTGCTTGGGTCTTACTCGGAAAAGAATGTGAAGCGGCTGATGCATAACTGTTTGTGATATTCGAACGTTGATTTACTGGACTGGTTAGATCGGATGGTGTGTTTACATTGTGTGAAGTCATTTTAAGCTGCGGCGGCCAAGGCCTTACTCCGACTCTGGTAAGTGACAAACTAACCGCATGCTACTATAAGCTACTTATAGCAGCTAACCTCACAAAATGATTGTACGGTAGTGTATATTTATTATTTGACGTTTTCGTTTCACAATAATTAAATAATAATTACGTATAAATGACTTACGTAGTAGTATCTAGTAGATAAATACTTTAATTTTAAAAAACTATTTAATAAAACCACTTGTTTTTATTAAAAACTAGAAGTACAATATCAGTACAACTTAACCATACCTTGCCAGGGCCGGTCTTCCCTATTCTATAATTGATCGCACTAGCTAACAGTATAATATTTTAAACGTAACAACTGAAAAGTCCTTTGAATTTTTCTGGATAAATCCTAACATTTTAAGGGGACGTGAAGTTATGTCAATAATATGATCACTAAAGTTCAGTTTTCTATCCAGTGTTATACCCAAATCCCGTACCTGACGTATCTCTTGCAGAACAGTACCATTAAGTGTGTAATTATTATTAAAATAAGTCTACGTTTTACTAAACGTGATTTTAAAACATTTTTTTAGATTTAAGTTATAATCACCGCATATAATCATATCACTATCTGGAAAGTTTTCAAAAATAAACTCAACACTGCTACAAAGATCAATGTAACACTGCTAATCAGACGCAGGAGAGATGTACACAGAACCCAAAATAGGCATTTGATTGTGACATTTAAGTGACACAAAAAGTTGTTCAATATTATTTTGTGGTATAACAACTTTACACACTTGTAAATATTTAGATGTAGCTATTAGAACACCTCCTCCACGTTGCTTATGACTTGTTAGATGATTTCTATCGGCTCTAAAAATGCTGTAATTGGAAAGTCCCAACTCAGGTTTCAACTAGTATAATTATATTATAATCAGAACAAGCCACCACTTATTGTAAGTCGTTAAGCTTGGTACGTAAGCCTACTGTATTATGAAAGTAAATGTTCAATAAAGTTTTTTCAGGATTCTTTTTGAAATATTTTGATTGCTAGAACTGATAGTTAACTTTTTAAATAGCAAGAACAGTTTATATCAAAAACGTGATGATCAACATCAATATTGTTTAGTTTCATAATATCCTTAACGTACGTACAGTTCGAACATTTAAAATTAGTTGTATTATTACACTGATCCTTTTTATGTTTACCCCCACAGAGAGGACAAACGTAATTTTTTTATTCACATTCCGAAAAGTGGCCAAATCTACAACATCGGAAACACCTAATTACACTTATAAATTCGAAAAAATGATAACAATATTGATTAAAATGATAAGTTACCAGGTATACATGAGTGGAGCCACTAAATATGTGGGTAAAAACTCTTTAAATGATGTTAATAAATTTATAGAATTTTATCAACACTAAAGTTTTAAGTGGTTAGAGAAAAACCAATAAATCAGATCACATAAGAGTTCCTCATATTTATTTTGAAGTGATGCATTTGATTTATCTAATATTAGTATTTAAGTATTATCTGGATATAATGTAAATTGTACAGCGGATTTAAGTGAGACAATATCATTTAAGTTAAAAAGAAATAATATTGGGCCAATCACAGAACCTTGCGGGACACCTATAAAAATGTAAATGTTATCAAATTTGCAAATATTTACTGACTTTTATGATATATTTGTTAAGAAGACATACTGACGACGTTCTGATAGGTACGACTCGATCCATTTTAGTAAGTTATCTTTTATTCCAATGTTTGCTAATCTATTAACGAGAAAGTTATAATCAACACAGTCAAATGCTCTACTGAGATCACTCATAAAACGAATGAATTGCGGTACGTGTAGACTTACCTGCCTGAAAGCCATGCAGATATTTACTAATAACATTCATCATCACCCAGCCTTAAAAGTTCACTGCTGAACATCAGCCTCTTCCTCGTTATTCCATCCACGTCTATTTTTTGTGTTCTTAAATCGTTAAACCATGGTGTAGGTGGTTGACTGTCGCCTCTATTGTCTTTCCTTGGTCTCCATTTCAATAACCAGTTTGCCCATCGTTTATCCGTCATTCTAGCTATGTGACCTGCTCATCTCCATTTTAATCTGGCTATCATTTCGATAACATCAGTCACCTTGGTTCTTCTCCTAACCTTTTCGTTTTTTATTTTGTATGGATGGAATCGCTCCATTCTTCTCTGTGTGACTCTTAGTTTGGTAGCCGAGGGTTAGTAAGTGTTTCTGCTCCGTTTGTAAACATTGGAAGGACGAATTAATCAAATAATTTTCTCTTCAAGCATATTGGCAGCAGCTCACTTTTAAAAGTTTCTCCCAGTTTTCCATATGCTGCCCAACTAAGATCGATTCTTTTCTTCAGTTCGTGGATCTGATTATCCCTGCCAATCATAATTTCGTATCCTAGGTATTTATATTTATTTACGAGTTCTACTTTCTGCTCACCAATACTGATGTTCTGGTTGGGTACCAAATTTGTCATTATTTTTGTTTTCTCTCTTGCCATTCCTAAGTCCCCAGCTATTTTGACTATATCATCGGCGAAACATAAGTTATTTGGATATTCTCCATCTATTTTTATTCTCTTTATCAGCCAGTCCAAATTCTTAAGAGCATGTTTAAGCACAGTATAAGAGTCACCTGTACAACTAAACCATCAAGATATACCGCAATCCTATAGTGCAAAATACCTCGGCATTTATCTTGATAGACGACATACTTGAAAAAAAAACATATCTTTAATAAACTAAAACAACTTTAAAGAAAGTTTATCAGAACTTTTTTAAAGATCTTAAAACACACATTTTAATACATTGGTGTAATACTTGACAGAAAACTCCTTTGGACTCAACATGTTAACTAGGCAAGTAGTCGCTGCGAAAAAGGTATTAATTTTCTTAAAATTCTCTGTAAGAGATCGTGGAGTGCAGATCAAAATATTGCATTGAATTTTTATCGAGCCCATGTAAGATCTGTTATAGATTACGGCTGTTTGGTATATAGGTCAGTTAGTACAACTAATTTACGTAAACTTGATCGAATCCAATTTAAAGCTTTGAAAATTTTGTTAGGGTTGATTAAAAGCATTACAAACAAAGTCACACTGATTCTAGCCACTGAAAACTCACCTATTATCTGAAGAAAATATCTGGCAAGCAAATACTTCCTAATCAAACAATATCGGTGCACCTATAATGCAAAAATAATTAATCAATTAAATACAACTAATTTAACAACTACATTCTTCTTAAAATATAATTCCCCACCACTTGCAAAAGCAAATGTAGCTTGCAATGAAGTTAAGTTAATAAATTCTCCTTATAATCCTATTTGGAAATATCATAGTAAATACCATAACAGACAAGTGTTCTATCTACAAACATTATTATTCCTAAATACCGAACTGAATTTTGTCATAATACTCTCAAAAGGATATTAAGTAACTATTCAGTTTACATTGCAATCTATACAGATGGTTTAAAATTAGTAACATGTATAACAGTGCTTACTTTGTACCAAAAATGAAGACTAAAAAGTATTTACTTTAAATAATCAATCCAGTAGCTTTTTTGCTGAATCATGTGCTATATATAAAGCTCGTAAATGGTGTGAAAACCAGTGAAACAAAATTGTCGTGTGCACTAATTCATTATCAGTATAAAGTGCATTGCAAAAATTTAAAGTCACAATTAACAGCAATATATTGATTTTGAAAATTTTTCAACAGGTTCTAAAATTATTAGCATTACATTTGATGATAAATTCGTATAAGAGACGTTCAGACATATTGAGTAATAGTATTGCGGATTCAATAGCTAAAAATCTACTAAAGTACCCACTTATATGAATTGAAGAATTTAACACGTGTGATCTCCTTGCATATGTAAAACAGCATATTAAATTTAATTGAGATAGACGTTGGATCTAGTTCGGTAAAACTACAGGCACTAACTTGTTTAAATTGCAACCAACCGTGGCTCCGAACCAATTTTACAGGTTGTTGCACTACGTAAAAATGTGTCGACCATCCTAAGATTAAAAGTAGATCATGGATATTTTCCGAAGCATCTACGTAAAATCGGAGTTCTCCCAGCATAAAAATGTGATTGTGGAACTAGTATGTTCTTCTTTAAGTGCCGTCTCCCGATCGGAGGTTGGATATCATCATCACTATCTTTACTCTATCTACTGCTGCTCTAAAGTGTTGTATAGAACTGCATTTAAACCAGTCCCTTAAATTCTTCAACCATGACACTCTCCTTCCTATACTCCTTCCTCCTCTTATCTTTCCCTGTATTATCAGCCTTAGCAGTTTATATCGCTGTCCCCTCATTACGTGTCCCAGATATTGTAACTTACTTATTTTTATTGTCTTTATTATTTCGCATTCTTTGCCCATTTCTCGCAATACTTCCGTGTTAGTTTTCTTCTGTGTCCATGCTATTCTAAGCATCCTCCTGTAACACCACATTTCAAAGAACTGTAACTTATTTATGTGTTCTTGTTTTAATGTACAGCTTTCATGTCTATATTGCAGTATTGAAAACACGTAGCATCTCAGTGCTCTTACTTTCAGTTCTAATCTAAGGTCTTTGTTGCAGAGAATTGTTTTCATTTTTACAAACGCATTTCTTGCTATTTCTATCCTGGCTCTTATTTCGGTTGTTTGATCATTATTGTCTGAAATTCAGGTTCCTAGGCATTTGTATTTATTAACCATTTCTATCGGTGCATTTCCCAAATGTATGTTTGTTGGTATATTTGTTTTCTTTGTTATTATCATGTATTTGGTCTTTTTTATATTCATTTTTAGTCCATATTTTTTACAGAAACTGTTTGTTTTATTAAGCAGTAATTGGAGATGTTCAGCAGAGCTTGCCATAATCACGGTGTCATCTGCACATCTTATGTTGTTAATAGATCTTCCGTTAATTATTATTGCTTAACTTTGAGATAGTAATGCTTCTTCAAAAATGGCTTCACTATAGACATTAAATAGTAATCGGGACATAATACATCCCTGCCTAACTCCTCTCCTGATTTCAATTTCTGGACTGGGTTCGTCATCTATTACGATTTGTGCTCTTTGATTCCAGTAGAGGTATATATATAACAAGCGAGTCTTCTACAGCTGGCGCCGCTTCTCGCATCCTAATTTCCAGCGTTTTCTGTCGAAGCAATCTTCAGTTGTTAGATCTCTGGCGGTCATTGCATCGTCGACATCGTCTCTCCAGGATCATCTTGGTCTACCTCGTTTTCTTCTAGTTGGCGAAGTCCATTCTTCTATTTTTTTTGGCCATCTATTTTCAGGCATTCTCTGAAGGTGTCCATACCAGTTAAGTCTTTTCGCTTCGATTGTGTCTATTATGTCTAGATCGATTTCCATTTCTCTCCGAATATCTTCGTTTCTCACCCTATCAAGTCTAGTGAGCTGGCAACATCGTCTCCAGAAGTTCATTTCCATGGCCTTAATTTTTGATTTGTTTCTTTGGTTTATTTCCCAGAGTTCGGCGCCGTACAGCCCAATACTTTCTATTATTGTTTTATAAATTCTTCTTTTATTTTCTTTTGTTATTTTTTTATTCCATAATAGTCCGTGTAGCTGTCTGGTGGCTGATCTTGCTTGGCCAATCCTGGAGTGTATTTCTTCCAGTAGAGGTTTGTTATTATTTGTAAGTCCCTATGGTCTATGTTTTTTGTCTTTAGAATTTGGAATAATTTTTCATGTCTTACTTTGTCAAATGCTTTGTCAAAATTAAAGTAATAAACATGCACATCAACATTAATATCCATGCATCTTTGACCTCACACAATAAACGCAAATAATGCTTCTCTGGTTCCTAGTCCGTTTCAGAAACCCAAATTGACTATCATCTATTCCTACTTCCAGTTTTTTATTTATCCGACCATGTATATTTTCAGGAATAATTTGAGAATGTGAATTATTACTGATATTGTTCTGTATAGCTGATCTAAATCACATATTCTTTAACTGTCCCTTACATGTCAATACAAGTACCTGGCTGCTTCAAAAATTGCTAAAAGCATAATTAAAGGTAATACAAAAATTTTTAAAATGATAATGGTATTTCTGCAAAATATTAAATTAAAGGTGTGAATAAAAATTTTGATCTTTTGAATGGATATTTCCTTTATATGTGTATCTATTTATTGCCCACCTATCTAATCGTGGTTTATGTCTTGTGTTAGTGCGTTAGTGTGTTATAATGGCGTCGCTCTGATGAACCCCTGAGCGTGAAAATTCTCCTCCCTGTACAATCCTGAATGAATGAATACTAATGTTTTATACGTGACTAAAGGTTCTAAACCAAGACTAAAATAAAAAAAAATACAACAACATTTAATATAAACACTGGTAAAATAATGTGAATGAAAATTAAGGTAAGTTATAACTAAACCAAAGTCCACTTATATTTTTTGTGGCGCAAGAAATAACAAATTCATCGTCTCCACACCTTATAAAGCTTTGCTTCCGTAAAAATTAGGCACTCCAAATTATAATTATTTCAAAGCGTTGAAGTTTAGAAAGTTTAAGCTAATAAAAAAATCCATTTTCTGAAAATTTGACTTTAACTCGATTCCTTAAGATTTAAAACAAACTGCGTTTTTAAACGTATTATTCAATACTAACTGCATACCTATTTATGTTTAATATTTGTGCTATTTCAGTATATTGTCAATGGCGCATTGCGGCTATAATATTATGCGCACTTGATTCACGTTCTATCTACTCTTATTATTCACTTGTCTAGTCCTTATTTAATACCCGGTCTAATTGTACAAAATAAAATCATTCTGTAGAAGGGAAGTAATCTAATTTTTGGGCCCCAAAAGCTTACTGTCAAACACCGCATCCGCTGCCGGACATTAGTTCTGACCTCAGGCGGTTTCGGAGATTCATCTTCAGACCTTCGAAAATTCAATTAACCGAAGTTTCACAATTTAAATACTGGCGACTTTAGTCGTGCCCCTATAATTAATTATAAGATTTTGTAAATATCTGCAAGAACGTCAGTCAATATCGGAATATATTGAAAATTTTGTTTAAATGTCATACCAGGAATATAATTAAACAACAATAATTATTATATACTATGTTCTCTTAAAGAAATATTAAAAATGACCAATTTATTTTTCTGGGCATAAACTACAATAATTTTGTTAGTCTAGTGTACCTCGGTTTTTAACTCAGAATTCACTCATTGATTTTTAAAAATTTTAATAGTAGGCAGGGAATACATTAAAAAGCAAAATCTACCCTAGGACGAAGTGTGCTTTTATCTTGGGGGTGGAATCCACTACAATGGGGGGATGGCTACGTTTATATTAAAAAAGCCTCAAGAATTAATAAAACATATGTGATTACTAATAGTTCCGAAGCTATTTTGTTGTGACATTTTAAACCAATTACCCTTTTAATAGGAATAAGCCACAATTAATGTTTAAAATAAGTAATTGACGTTTTAATTTCCACATCATTCTCGAAATACAAACATTAATAAATTAAACAAATTCTTAACTGTGTTTAAACGTGTGAAGGTCGTTCTGTATGTTGAGAATCGTTATTCAAGTTTTACAGTGAAGGTGTAGTGTATTGGAAACTGCTGTTAACTCTTGAACACGAGTAAGTGTAAAGGTATGATTTAAAATCTGACTAGAATTATTGCATTGAACTGTTTATTTTGTTTATCTTTGAACTTTTTTGTGCTCATTAGTGAAACACTAATTTTATAGGCAACCAGTAATACGACATGGTGTGTTGTTGTTATCTAGATACTGGCAATAATTACAACAATATTATGGATAATCCTAAATTTGTTGCAAGGCCGAGACCGCGGTCTTACACATTTTGCAGGTACTGCAACGATGTGGCTAAAAAATTAATTATTTGTTCCGTGCAAAAACGAGGCAGCTCCGGAGCTGTCTTCTTTTTGCACTAACTTAAATAAGGAGACATCTGAATATTTATTATATGTTTCCTTTACAAGTTACAGGAGCTGCTTCGTGTTTGCACCAATCGATAGAGCGCCTTTGAATTAACGCATATTGATTAAAAACAAAAAATCGTAAAATATAAAGCTGCCTCCTTTTTGTACCGATGTCTTTAGTTACAAAACTTCATTCACAAGTCTTATACCACGTCTATAGCGCGAAAATACAGTAATCTGTTTTTTTACAGAAGTGTAGACTGTTAAGGTGGGTACACATATGCTCCGAATACCGTCTCGAATCCCGTCGCGTACAGCGACGCGATCAACAGAAGTTCGCGACGTTGTTACAGGGGGCATTGAAATAAGTAACGAACCGAACACCGCTCCGTACTTTTTACCAAACATTTTAGCGTTCCAGCAATAATTGAGTTGAATTTGGATGTGCAAATTAGATGTTGCTGCAGCAACTTTTTTTTTACACTCATTTACTGTAATTTGCATTTTAGAAGCAATCTCTTCCCATGCATCGTTTTTTTTTTTTATTTTATTGTAGTATCTGGGATTATTTGTATCCCATAATATCTCTTTTTCCCGATAATTTTCGTTTAAGAGTAAACTATTCTCTTCCGTCCATTCCATCTTGATGCACTCAACTTTAAAAATACCTTCAACCTTCAAAATAACAGACTGACTATTTTGAATGACTGGAGATTCGATAAAAGATTCGCAAGCTAGTCCAAACATGAATTCGCGGTGTACATTGTCGCGCTCAAATTTCTTTTGATGCGAAGGCATTTTACCGACAACCGATGGATCGCTTCGATGTACGTTGTTGACGCGTCGTGGTACGGTACGCGGTTGCATGACTCCGTCCACACTTGAGAACGCGACGGGGTTCGAGACGGCATTCGGAGCATATGTGTACCCACCTTTAGAGGAACGTGTTTCTGTAAAGCGCGTAAGGGTGCGTTCATTACGGAGACCATCGCATGGTATCCTCGCCTAGAACATAGCACTGATAGCCCAGGAAAATAAGCATTTTTCTGTGACACCCGTCCGGCCAGGCAGACGACAATTATTTGAGTAGTATGGACCTCTGTAACAAAAACCTATATGTTTCCTGTAGTCGATTTTTTGGATTTAATTAGTTATTTACAAATTAAGGTCAAAAACGGAAAATTTTTGCTTTTTTCGTCTATCAGCAAAAAATGAAGCATTTTAAACAAATTTTAGAAAAGAAGAAACTTTCAAAATAGTGTTTTCTAAATGTTTCTATCTTTATTTGTTGCTAAGAAAGTTGCAAATTAAGTCAAAAATTTTGGTTTTTTATAAAAGTTAATAACTGTTTTGAAAATAAACTTATAACATTTATATTGCATGGAATGCTGTGTCTTATAGTACTTAAAATACGGTCAAAATTTCAAAGTGGTCGGTCAAATATTTTAATAGTTATTTTCTTTGTTTATCCCAAATTAATTTTTTTTTGCAACAATATAAGTCAGAAAATTATATAGTTTTAGTAATTGTAAGGGTAGTTTCTGGAAGAAGAAGACTTGTTCTAATATTTACATTAAAAAAAATTAAGAAAATTAATTTTAAATATTGCATAATAATTTTGCAAAAACATGTTGTTTTTTGCTTATAAACAATTAGAAAAACTTTTTAACCATTGCATATTTAAATATTATTTTTTTATATTTAAAAAGCCTGCATTTTTTCACAAATTTAAAAGAAAAAATTATTGTACTAAAATAATTTGGGTTAGCCTATTTTTTTATTTAATTTATAGCAGCTTTTGTTTATATCTCTTATATATATATATATATATATATATATATATATATATATATATATATATATATATATATATATTATTGTGATATTTAAAGTCTTGGTGTGCCAAGCAATAATTAGCTAATTAATTTTTTGATTAATTAAAATTATTTAAATGATATGATTATGACTCTATCACAATTTTTAATTCTTTTATCTCAGGGTTAAAATTCGTGCTTCAATATCTATGCTATTACATGTGAAAGGTAAGGTCCAAAGAATACCGGAATAATAAAAAACACATATGATCTAACACTATATATTGAAATAAAAATACTGAAATAATTCACACTCAAAAGTTTTCAATAAACAAATCTCATATAATGATTCTCAAAATTGTGTTCTACGTACGTGAACAAGCAAAATTAATGGTACAAACAATAGTAATTGAAATCTCAAAATCCCAAACTATTCTAACTCTCCTAATCAAAATATTTATATCCTTTCTAAATTAAGTGTAAAAAAACTGCAGAAAACAAAATATCTCTCTCTGATGATGAGTGGTCCAAATCCTTGTTCCTTGTAGACTATATTATCTCCTCTCAAACGCTCCCTATGTAATCAGCAATCTTACAACAGATTGTTGCAAGTATATCGTCCTTAATGATCTCCTTCAAAAGCACAAATCATTCAAATTATGATAGCCTTTCTCCTCTCGATAAACTGAATCTCTCGTTGGCCCGAGTGAAAAATGACTCTTGGAATATCTTCTCTTTACGATAAACTGAATCTCTCGTTGGCCTGAACAGTGACTCTTGGAATATAAGTAGAGAAATATGACTTACAATATTTTGCTGCTTCAGCTTCTGTCAGATACACTAACTCCACAAAACTCACTAACATTCAACACTACTGCTTGCTACATTTCGGGAACCGCCAGAGAACAATCACTGTTCGTCTTACAGACTTGAAAAACCAACTGATTATCTTTTCTCTCTCCTAAATCTAGCTAAACTTTCATTCCTACATACCTATCCCACCTTTTTCAATCTCCGCCAATCAAAACTCGTCACAATTCCCCCATTTTTTCATTTCGATAACAAACAAATTTTTACCTATAATTATAAAATTTCCTAAAACTTATTTACAAATAATATTTTTCTATAATTCTTAAAAACTAACAAAAACCTCTTTCTAAAATCTCTTCTATTGTCTCTAATCACTGCATTAATGTTTTTGGAAAACCCGTTCAATTGTCTTTGGATTTCACTTAAAATTATGCGGGTCACTCAAGTATAACAAAGAAATAATTTATGTATAGCTTATATTTTGTTTAGTACAGGTAATCCACGAATTTAATAACTTTCCTTCTTCGAAATGTTTGTTGGTTGTTATCTTACTTATCTGAATTATTTTAATGTTTTTGAACTTTGAAATATTTTAATCAACCCAATATTTTTCTCGATTTTGCATATCATAACAAATCCCCGCCATTTGATCTGCCGAAAACTCTTTGTTAAATTTTAAAATGACAAAAGTTTTCCAGGATCAAATTATTTCACTATGTTATTAAAATCTATTCATGATATTGATAGATGTCGTGAATGTTAAAATACCCCGTATATTGCCTGTCTTTATACAGGATTGGATATATTTTCGTTTTAAATTTTTCCAAGTATTTTCCCTTAAAAGAAAGTTCATAATTTTTAGCCACTCGGTTTACTTCATTAACAATATCTCCATGGTTTCCTAAAATCTTCTCTATTTTCTTTCCCATGTTTTCTCCACAATTTATTTTTCTTTCATCCTCCTTTTGTTCACATGTGTTCACTGTCCATAATACTTCTTCACAAAATTCTGGATTCTCGTCCATCAGTGCCATTTTTTCTTCTGTTTTCTTTTTATCCTCTAATTCCCTTTGGTATTCCGAGCACCATGTTTCTATTCCTTTCATTTCTCTGATGATACTTTCTTTTTCTTCCTGCTTCCATTCTGTTTTATCGTCGGTTGCCAACAATTCTTCTGTACCTTCTATTTCCTGTTTTTCTCTGGTCTCCATCTTATTTTCCTGCTTTCTTTTCGAACTCTTCTTCTTTTTCTTCTTTCTCTTTTTCTCTTCTGTTAGATCTTGTTCTTGTACTTTCGGTTTATCCTCTACAGTCATATCGATTTCTTTGCGTTTTTCCTGTGCATTGATCCTTCCAGAATTTGTTTTCCTATCTGTTTGCTTTTCTTCTCCTGTGTTGTCTGGTTCTGCTCTGATTTCCAGTTTATTTTCCGAAAAATTTATGGTAATATCTTTTTTCCTCAATTCATCAATTCCCGCTATCATATCATGATTTAAATCTTCAATCACCACACATTTCATAATATGGAATTTGTTTCCCACTCTTATCTGTACTCCCAAACCTTCGTTTACTGTCGTCAAATTTTTATTGTTTGCACCCACTAAATCAACCCTAGGAATCTTATACACAAATCTGTCCAAATTTAATTCTTTTACTAGTTTTTTATTGATTAGCGATATCTCCGAGCCAGAATCAATCACAATTTTAATCGCTTTATGTTTTATAAATGCATCTAAAAATATTAGATTAGAATTAGAAATTTGTCTTTTGTTTCCTATTGCTACATGATTCATCTCCCTTTGTTCGTTAGTATTCCTATTCGGAGGATTTTGTGCATCTCTATTCCTGTTGTGATTTTCATATGTTCTATGTTGTGTGTCATTCCTGTTATCGTAATTTTGTTGTCTATTGTAATTATTGTAATTTCTCGGCCTATATTCGTTTGTTGATCTGGGATGTCGGTTTCTCTGGTCATAATTTGATGAATACCTTTTTTCCGGTCCATTATATTGGTCATGTTGTCTTCTATTTCTCATTTCTTTTCTTTTCGCTTCTTTTAATTGAAGGAATTGGCACAAACTATCAATATCTTGATAGTTTCTCAAAATCACGTGATCTTCCAACGTTTCCTCAAAATGTCTGATGATCATTTCTACCAGCTGTTCGGTAGAATATTTGTATTCTAGATATTTTGAATTGTTATATATCTGCAAAGCATATCTTTCTTCAGATATTCCCATTTTTTCGTGATATTTTCCATTCTGTAGCTCTTGGTTGATTTCTCTCTGTTTATTTTTCCCCCAGAAATAGTTGAGAAATTTATTTTCAAAATCTGTCCAATTTTCAAACTCATCTTCCTTGCTTTCATACCATAACGCTGCTCCTTCTTTCAAATGGTTTCTAATTGTTTCTTTGCAATCGTCAAAATATCTAATATGTTGTAATTTGGTTTTCAAATTTTTAACAAACGGTACTGGGTGTGTTTTCCGAATATCCCCGCCAAATTGTATTTTCGCCTCGCTTGTTCCATGGATGATAACTTCTTTTCTCTCTACCCCTCTTAGTTCAATTTCTGCCATTTGTTTTTCATTTTGCTTTAATCTTCTTTCTACTTCCTTCCTGTCTTCTTGTAGCGCCATTTCAAATTTTTCTTCTAACTGTCCTAATTCCTTTTTCTGGACAATCTTTATTTCCTTCATCGTATTTTGGATATCTTTTATCTCTGTCTCTTGTTTTGCATTCTTTATAGTTATTTCTTCTATCTGTTGTATCAGTTCTTTCTTTATCCCCTCAACATATCCTTTAATTTCTTGTTCATAGTTTTCCAAACGCTGCTCTATATTCCTGTTATTTTTTTCCATTTTTAGTGATGTTTTTTGTTGATTTCTATCCATTTTATCCATTTTCTTTGATGTTTCATTTTGGTTTTTCTCTATTGTTTGTGTCTGTATTTGCATTAGTTGTAATATTTTCTCTATTCCTGATAATTCTTTTTTCTCCTCAACTATTGTAACATTTCCTTCATTATCCGATCCTTCTTCAACAATTGTTTCCTCTTCTCTGTTATCCTCCTTCCTTTCTTGCATTTTGCTTTGACTCCTTGTGGTCGACATGTTGTTTCTTTTCGTTACTGTTTTTGTCCCCGCCAAATGTGAAATTTTACAACACTCTATATGTTTCAGAACACGACAATATTTCTCCCCAAATGTATTAAATTTTCACGACAAATATCAAATATGCAATCAGTAAAATTCAAATAATTCAAAATAAATATCAAATGTACGATTGGTAAAGAAAATAAAATCAAATAATTCAATAGCAGTAAATATCCACTAACTACGATCAATCAATAAATCAAATTTATATTCCCTGGAAAAATTGTCAAAATACTTTCAAATTCAAATTCCCTCAATGTTATATGTTTTTATCTCTGGATCACCTGTACTTATTCCAAATCTCTTTCCCTTCCTTCAAATGTAAAGCTGCGATATTTTCAAGCCCCACGTTGGGCGCCAGTTATTGTGATATTTAAAGTCTTGGTGTGCCAAGCAATAATTAGCTAATTAATTTTTTGATTAATTAAAATTATTTAAATGATATGATTATGACTCTATCACAATTTTTAATTCTTTTATCTCAGGGTTAAAATTCGTGCTTCAATATCTATGCTATTACATGTGAAAGGTAAGGTCCAAAGAATACCGGAATAATAAAAAACACATATGATCTAACACTATATATTGAAATAAAAATACTGAAATAATTCACACTCAAAAGTTTTCAATAAACAAATCTCATATAATGATTCTCAAAATTGTGTTCTACGTACGTGAACAAGCAAAATTAATGGTACAAACAATAGTAATTGAAATCTCAAAATCCCAACGTATTCTAACTCTCCTAATCAAAATATTTATATCCTTTCTAAATTAAGTGTAAAAATTGTGTTATCAATAAAAGAAAAAAACTGCAGAAAACAAAATATCTCTCTCTGATGATGAGTGGTCCAAATCCTTGTTCCTTGTAGACTATATTATCTCCTCTCAAACGCTCCCTATGTAATCAGCAATCTTACAACAGATTGTTGCAAGTATATCGTCCTTAATGATCTCCTTCAAAAGCACAAATCATTCAAATTATGATAGCCTTTCTCCTCTCGATAAACTGAATCTCTCGTTGGCCCGAGTGAAAAATGACTCTTGGAATATCTTCTCTTTACGATAAACTGAATCTCTCGTTGGCCTGAACAGTGACTCTTGGAATATAAGTAGAGAAATATGACTTACAATATTTTGCTGCTTCAGCTTCTGTCAGATACACTAACTCCACAAAACTCACTAACATTCAACACTACTGCTTGCTACATTTCGGGAACCGCCAGAGAACAATCACTGTTCGTCTTACAGACTTGAAAAACCAACTGATTATCTTTTCTCTCTTCTAAATCTAGCTAAACTTTCATTCCTACATACCTATCCCACCTTTTTCAATCTCCGCCAATCAAAACTCGTCACAATTCCCCCATTTTTTCATTTCGATAACAAACAAATTTTTACCTATAATTATAAAATTTCCTAAAACTTATTTACAAATAATATTTTTCTATAATTCTTAAAAACTAACAAAAACCTCTTTCTAAAATCTCTTCTATTGTCTCTAATCACTGCATTAATGTTTTTGGAAAACCCGTTCAATTGTCTTTGGATTTCACTTAAAATTATGCGGGTCACTCAAGTATAACAAAGAAATAATTTATGTATAGCTTATATTTTGTTTAGTACAGGTAATCCACGAATTTAATAACTTTCCTTCTTCGAAATGTTTGTTGGTTGTTATCTTACTTATCTGAATTATTTTAATGTTTTTGAACTTTGAAATATTTTAATCAACCCAATATTTTTCTCGATTTTGCATATCATAACAATATATAAATATATATATATATATATATATATATATATATATATATATATATATATATATATATATATATATATATATATATATATATATATATATATATATATATATATATATATATATATATGATATATTCTTTAGTATAGTTTTGAAATATTGTAAACATTTCACTTAATTAGCGAAACAAAATGGTTTAACAAAATGGAATGGTCCATTTACTCGACACTAGGGGAGTCCCTTACAACATGTAAAAATTTCATTTTGTGAATAACATGATCTTTGAATGTATATTTGAATACTTGCAATTATTGTAATAAAAAATTTAGATGTATTAGATTAGATTTGCTTACAATATTGTAAAAAAGAGATTGATAACATAGATAGGATAAAAAAATATATAAGTAAAATTTGTGGGTAAAGAAATTATTCTAACTTTATATCTATCATATCAAATTATTATTAAATTATTTACAATTTTATTAAAGAAGTATACATTAATCAGAAATATTTCTATTTTACATTTAAACTTACCTTAAATATTATCAAAAAAAAATTTAACAAATTAGGTGGTTTAGTAAAGTTGACAATTTATTTATTGAACTAATGCATATTCGTATTGTACGCAAAAAGTAGATACAAGTTCAAAAAGAAACGTTGAAATACATAAAAAAGGACCAGCGATACAGTTATCAGCTCCTTTCCCTCCCTTCAGCTTCCGCGAGTTTCAAAGTCGGCAACGTCAACAACACATTTTAAAGCTTTGTGGACGATTCCATTAAAAGGCAATATTTTTAGAAGCTAATACATTAAAACTGTAAAGTATATGCTTTCAAATAGCGCTAATTAGATTTCTTAATTGTTATAAACAAAGCTGCTATGAATTAAATAAAAAAAGAGGCTAACTATTTCCCAAATTATTTTAGTACAATTATTTTTTCTTTTAAATTTGTGAAAAAATTCAGGCTTTTTAAATATAAGGAAATAATATTTTAACAGGCAATGGTTAAAAAGTTATTCTAATTGTTTATAAGCAAAAAAACAACATGTTTTTGCAAAATTATTTCAATTATGCAATATTTATTAATATTTTGCAATATGTAAAATTTATTTTCTTATTTTTTTCTTAATGTAAATATTAGAACAAGTCTTCTTCTTCCAGATACTACCCATTGCAATTACTAATTACTAAAACTATATAATTTTCTGACTTATATTGTTGCAAAAAAAATTAATTTGGGATAAACAAATAAAATACCTTTTAAACTATTTTACCCATCACCTTCAAATTTTGATTATATTTTAAGCACTATAAGACACAGCATTCCATAAAATATAAATGTTATAAGTTTATTTTCAAAAAAGTTATTAACATTTATAAAAAACCAAAATTTTTTACTTATTTTGCAACTTTCTAAGCAACAAATAAGGATATAAACATTTAGAAAACGCCATTTTGAAAGTTATAAGTATATGACTTATAAGTTTCTTTTCTTCTAAAATTTGTTTAAAATGCTTCATTTTTTGCTGATAGACAAAAAAAGCAAAAATATTTCGTTTTGTGACATTAATTTGTTAATAACTAATTAAGTCCAAAAAATCGACTGCAAGAAACATATAGGTTTTTGTTACAGAGGACCATACTACCAAAACCAAGACCAAAACAATTATCGTTTGCCTGCCGGACGAGTGTCAAAAACAGGGTACTTTTTTTGCTTATTTCCCTGGCCTATGACAGTGAAGTGAACGCTCGAATTTAAAATAAAATGCATTTATTTGATCGCAGCTAGGCTCGGTGCTCGGCACCTCGTAGTGTCGATCGTAGAGTACTACGGACGAGTATCGAAAAAATACTAAGCTGGAATACTATGGTCCGACTCCATGGTCCGATACCTGCACCGATACCTGGCTCAAGGCTGAGCGCTGCGCATAGACGGTGAACGCTGTAATTTTTAAAGTAATGCATTTATTTTACGTGGCGATTATACTATGATACCATCCTACGGTCCGACCGAGGGTCGGCGCCTCGTTATGAACGCACACTAAGTGAGATAAAGCAGCAAACTGTATTAGATTGCCACATGAGTATGAGTGGACCAGAATACATGAGGAACAACACTCTCTAATATATTTGTCAAATGTTTTGTTTTGGTCTATGAAACAGACGTCAAAGTTTTTGTTAATATCTAAGCACGTATCCAAGAATAAGAACATTAAAACCTAATAGCGTTTGTCTTGTTTATACACAGTTGTATAATCCTCAGTGTAATTCATAAAAAAGTCTTTAGTGTTTGTGGCATGAGAATAATTGTGTTTTTTTTAATTCGGCGTGTTTGCCGAATGTTTTAATGCATACTATGCATACCAAACATACTAATGTTTATTTTAATATTATTCTAAGTATGATTTCTATTTATTTTTCATTAAATATTATTTATAGTAATATAATAATTTTTTCCAATAATTTTGATATACTTATTTATTGCCTCCAGTTTAACCAGCTTGTGTCTTTCAAATTAATAGTTAAATCGAGTTCCACTATTTGGATATTTGAAACTTCGGTCGCCTAAAATGTACTCCAGACCACTTTCTACAATGGCGCCAACTGAACATACCCAATACGATAACGAATCTAATAGAACTCGTATTTGTTCGTCACTGAAAATTAATCAAAGTCGGTCCGAGCTGCGCTAAAGGATAATTATGCGAAGATTCACGATATCAGCGGGTGGTCAACGGAGATTGCACGATAAGCAGCCCCGCAAAATCTGTTAATTAATAGTCACTCCCCAACAACGTTGCTTAATCTAGGGTTGTTACAAGGTGTGGAGACGGGAATTGATTTCTCTTAACGAGACAAATGACTGTCGTTTTGTGGAGTACGAACAAAAGACGGTCTGTGCTCCCTCCATTATCTTATACTTCGAATAATTTACAATGCCGCTGACATTTATCTTCAATCTAATAATAGTTATGTGAAAATAATTATATTTTCTTTTTTGTTAATTAGATTTAATACAAATATTTTTTTTTATTTATAAAGCTCTACAGTTCATTTACATCTGGAAATATTGCAATATTGTTTTTAATGAGTATCTGTTATTTATAAGTACTATATTATGTGATATAATAATATTTTATGATATATTTGTTATTTATTTCATATACTTTATTTTTGTTATGTCGGCTTTACTTTACTGTTTGTAAATCTTCTTTGGCTCTCTATGTAGGCTGTCAGTGTAACCTTTCTCTTCTTTTTTGCGGCAGATTTTTTATTTGACCCATTAATAATCTAGACGTACACTATTCACTTAACCTTTTAGTATTTGTGATCACGTAGAAGACGTAAGTGCTCGCGCTAAGCCTGACAGTCCGGACACCATTATTACGTTTAACAACACGTGCCACAAAAAAATTCAAAAGTGTTCAAGTGTGAAATTCAAAAAGTTATTTGTTTATTACGGGTTTAACTAGTGTGATTTGGAGGAAGAAAATAAATGAATAAACTAATTTTAATACAACTTGTATTTTTAATTAAGGTAAGTCAGGGTAAGTGGGAATCTGGGGCAAGTGCGACTATTCAATACCGTAATTCAACCATGGATAGTAAAATAGCGAAATCTAGTGTAAACGTTACTCAATTTTATAACCATGTGTTCTGTATACGGTGGAGCGACGTTACCGACAGTACATGTGAGAGTTGAGGTATTGAACATATATCTGCAAAAATCCACTTGGTTTGTCAAATTTGCACTTACCCCAGTGTTCTGCAATAGCAAGATTTTCAAGGTAAGATTATTAGCCGTATTATTTTAGTGTAAAAGTGCACTTCGTAAATACGATAAATGTATTTCAATATACATAACCCTACTTAGAGGCCACGTACACTAATGTTCGCACTTGCCTCAATAAAATTTTATCGAGGCAAGTGGAAACTAGCAATGATTAGTTACGTTCCCACCTGCCCCGATTAAAATTTTAATGATTGACTCTTTTTTAGGTGCTACCATGGTTCGCATTTATCAACGTAAGACGGAGAGAGCGACATCTTATAGTAAGGAACAGCTGCAAAAAGCACTGGAAGATATCAGATGTGGAAAAACAACACTACATACATCAAGCCGAAATTATGCAATTCCAAAAACAACATTGCACAATCATTTAACTGGTGTCAGAGGAAAAAAAAGTGATTCATTAGGTAGAGGAGCAGTTATTCATACCGAACATGAACGCAAGTTGGCCGAAGGATTAAAAACTCTAGAAAAATTGGGCTTTGGATTGTCAAAACGTGAAGTTCTGTTGATTGTCTCTGATTTTGTTACACAAAATAATATAAGAACGCCATTTAAAAATAATATTCCTGGTCATGACTCGTTCACCGGCTTTAAAGCGAGATACAAGTTATCTCTCAAGAAACCCCAATCGGTTGAGTACGCAAGAAATAAGATGTGTGATCAATTTCCCATTTATAAGTATTTTGAGATCTTAAAGAACACTCTTGTTGAATTAGATCTTAATGATAAGCCTAAGCAAATATGGAATTTGGACGAGACCAGCTTATGCGTTGACCCATCCCGAGTGAAGGTGCTAGGAGCCAAAGGTAAACCGTGTTCGCGAACTACGAGTGGTCCAGGTAAGGAGAATGTAACAATATTATCTGCGGCAAATGCATTTGGAGACAAAGTACCACCCTGTATTGTATTTAAAGAAAAGTTCGTATGGGACCAGTGGATGGTAACACAGGACCCAGATAATCTTGATATAGTATATGCAGCTACTCCAAACGGCTGGATGGAAACCGACGTTTTCATCAATTTCTTAAAAAAATACATTTTTGAATGCTGTGGGATAACAAAGACCACTATTATTGATATATGATGGTCACAGCACTCACTTAAATACAAAAGTCATCGAATTAGCTCGTGAAAATGAGATTACCATTCTCAAGTTGCCGCCACACACATTGCAATTATTAAACCCTTAGATTTGTCCGTGTTTAAATCCTTTAAGACTGAGTGGGACAAAAAATTGGTGGCTTGGCAGAGAAGAAATCAAGGAATAAAAATGCCGAAGCGAACATTTTCTGAACATGTTCGTGACGTGTGGTATGGTACAAAGCCAGAAATCATCCAAAGCGGATTTCGAAAAGCGGGAATATTCCCATATAAAATGACGTTGTAGAAGAAGATAAATTTCACCCCGATGCCTATAAACGTTGGAAGGAGATATATAACAAAACTGCGAATCAAGGTGACGAAAATATGGAAGCAACTCTAGAAGATTTACCGCCATCGGTTTCTTTTGAAGACTTGCTTTTGAAAACAGTCAAACCAATGCCTCGTTTGGAACCAGTAAAGAAAACACGAGTAACTCCTGGTGCCGAGGTTATAACCAGTAATGATTATTACCAAAAATTACAAGAAAAAGCAAACAATAGTATTGAAGCAGTGCCCAGCACCAGTGGGGTAAAGTATCAGCGGAAAATAAAATCTAGACGACGAAAATAGCATACTTCCAGTTCTAGTGACGAGTTATCTGATATAGATCCACCGTTAGATGATGATTCGTTAGATGAGCTATCTGATATATATATCCACCGTTAGATGATGATTCTTTGGATAATGATTCGCTAGATGATTTGGTTGAGGACATCCTAGATGACTATATGGGCAACAATATTGAAAATTTAAAGAAAGATTTTGAGTCTGGACTGTGGCTTGTAGTGAAATATACCGGAAAGAAATCTGTGAAATACTTCATTAGAACAATAGTGGGATTTGACCAGGAAAACAACAATCCAATTGTTGAATTCACGAAAAACAAGAATAACAATTATACATTTTACTGGCCAGATAATGATGAC
Organism: Diabrotica undecimpunctata; assembly: GCF_040954645.1. Lineage (NCBI taxonomy): Eukaryota > Metazoa > Arthropoda > Insecta > Coleoptera > Chrysomelidae > Diabrotica > Diabrotica undecimpunctata. The sequence goes on from NC_092806.1 coordinate 123,424,113, forward strand.
ACTGACACTGTTTACAGGGAAAATATTGTCATGATATTGCCAGATCCTGTAGAAAATAGAAGAGGAAAATCGTTGCAGTTCAGTGTATCTTTCAAAGGATTGAATTTCGTATGCTAGGAAATTTAGCTTTTATATTTTGTTCTCATCAAAAAATTTTGGACTTTTTATAAAAATAAATATTACTGACACTAAATTTTATGTTTCTTATTCGCAATTGTCCCATACATAGTGAAATACACAACACATAAAATAGCCACATGCTATTCCCACTTGCCCCACAGTCTGGGGCAAGTGAGAATATTTAATCAGGTAACGAAAAAAAAATTGTATTTGATAATGTTTGCATAATTAACACGTGTTACTAAATCAGAACTAATTAGAAACTTCTAATGACTTTATATACTAATTGTGATTATTCTAGAATGCATACTTCAGTTTTAATAGTGACATGAACATCATCTCTAGAAAAATGCGTTCGCTCTTACCCTGACTTACCTTAAGAGTAAAACAGTGTTAACTATTAAGCTATTTTCAAGAATAATATATCACCAAAGGAGCTGCTGTCTGATTATACAATATACCATGTGTTGATTGTGATAAACAATACATTGGCCAAACTACTAAAAGTGTTAAAAATCGTATTACATCTCATAAAAGTGACATAAAATAAACAATTAACAAAAAAAAACAGGTATCAAGCAACTAACATAGATCGATTCGTTCCTTATTAACTGATAAAAACTTTAAATGTAATGAAGATTTTTGTTCAGATACTACTTTAAGTTTTTAAAGCAAAGTTTCCTAAAACCAAACTAAAGTCTCCTCCTATTATGTAACGATCTATTTCTAATTAAAACTTAAAAAAAATCATTATCTTTAACCATATTATCAGAATCCATTTCATCAGGTGTATCACAGAAGAATATTTGACCGGTATCTTCACTATCAGATGAAAAACTAGAAGGAAGTTTAATCAGCTACTTTTTTTACTTTTTCCTTAGATTCTTTATCTCTTGGCGTTGAATTTTCCTTTCTATTTAGCAGCTCCGATATAATAGCAATTTTCTCTGGTTTACTGGTTAAAATGTTCTTTTTGCCTTTCCTACGCATTCCTGTGGCATTTCCTACTAAGAGGCAGATCGGTTACAGCTGACGTATATTTATTCTGTATTGCAGCTAAAGACGACTCCAACGAAAGTTGGATTATCATATTGAAAAGAATTGGACGGAACATGAATAGATACGGACGTAGACAGGGTAGATAAATGTTCAGCTGGGTAGATTTACACTTATTTTTGTCTCCGGTCAATTTGTGACATGCAATTGTAGATATTCTTTCTCGGTAAAAATATCTGTGCTAACTGGCTACAAACCTGTAACCTCAAAACATTTTACAATATTTTTTGGTGTAAATACGTGTAGATAAGCCTTTCCTGCTATTCCTGCCAAGTCATAAATACTTGTTGGTTTACCACGATTACTTAACATTCAGTCATCTGAAGTTTTGCGGTAAAAGGTTTTATATGGACCAAAAACCACTCGGATGCGGATGAATTGTAAATAAAACTACACCGAAATTGTTTCGGTTTTCGGCTTTACCAATTATTTCTATTGAAATATGCGTATCATGATTATCCATGATAATTAATATCGGTTTTTTCTAGATAGTTTTAGTAGGGATATGATGTGTTCCAGAAATTGCAGAAAAATCTTTGCTGTCGACCATCCTAAAGAATTTGCTGTCCCAATGCATCACGGTGGACCTCCATTTGTCATGTGTTATTTATAGTGTACACGACGAAATACAAAATGGTGGGATAGTTTGACGTGCTGCATTTATGCAAGCTATCATTCTAACATTAATTCCTCTTTCTGCAGAGGTTAAACTCTCAAGTTTTTTAATGGTCTTAGGCGCTAATATTTTAGATGGTTTGTGTACTGAAAAAATTTGAAGTTTCATTCAAGTTGTATATACGATTAGGGCAAAATGGACACGTCTTTATTACATCGGTGTAATTATTAAAAAAATGCTCAATATTGTTTTTAATAAAACTAGTGGCTCTAGCTAAACTTCTCGCCTCCGGTTTCATTAGAGATACTGTAGCGTAACAACAACATTTAATATTTTTACTCCATTTTGTATCATATTATCATATTACACTGTATATAAATTTTAAAGTTTAGATTTGTAAAATTCTGTTGTACCATTTAATAATCTGTACTGGCGCCGATAGCTTGTATTTAAAAGAATTTTCTAGACATAAGCTTCTAAAGTCGTCAAAGAATCATAACAAAGAAACGATCACGAATAATTTCCAAATTATAGGTTTGAGTCATTCGAAAAATCCCAAGCAAACTACTCAGGTAATATTGCCAATGAACGGGAGAGTTGAATGTTGCAAAACGTAAACAGATCCTTCATATACTTCGAGAGTAAAGCTGGATTTATAGTTTGACGTACTGTAAACGTAGACGCACTGGAAAAAAATCAACAGAATTTTGTGTACTCTTATTTATAAATGAACGTAAACGCATGACGGAATGTAAGTGAAACGCACTGCAACGGAAGAGTTGGCCAATTTTTATCTTTTACAGTGCGTTACTTGCGTCTGGCCAATCAAAAGGAAGAATTTTATGCTGTCAACCAAAGTGAACTGTCTGGCCCGCCCACGATTTTGTAAAGTTGTTTATCAACATATTCGAATTTTGATTTTGTTGATTATTTGTTACAATGAACGTTAAGAATTTATAAAATAATAATAATAAATAATAAAAGGATATTATAGTATCATGGTCACCAACTCTAGCCACTGTTTCTACTCATGTGAAAAAATTCCACTCCGTCGATTTATAAATTGAAATAATATTTACAGTCCGTTTGTTACGTCTGCAGTGCGTCTACGTCTACAGTCCGTCAAACTATAAATCCAGCTTAAAGGGGGCGATTTCTTAATTTTAAGACACCGATATGGGTCCAGCGTTATTCAACGGGGCGAGTTGAGATCAGTTCTAATCCAGCATTGGATGAGCTCGAAGCTCCTGTTTGCGATGGTTGCACTTCAGAAAGTTTAACAAAGTCGGAATAATAATAATTTTACTCAACTCGTGTCTATCACATAACTGACAAGTTCTCTAGTTTTTTCTGCACATAAATTCAACACGACTGAACTTCGTAAATCAGCTGTCGTAGACAAGTTATCGGCGTCCAAAATACGTAGTTTTAATTGTTTAAATCTATCTATTTATCTAATTAGCCTTCTTCGGTCCATCTTTGGACATAAACCTCCCCAATCCTTTTCCATTCTCCTTTGTCTGTCGCTATAGTCATCCACCTAGAGCCCACGTGCTTCTTGATATCATCTGCCCATCTCATTTGGGGCCTTCTTCTGCTTCTTTTATATTCCCACGGTCTCCAACTTATAATTATTTTGTTCTATCGGTCTTCTTTTTGTCTTATATTGTGTCCTGAAAATCTCCATTTCAATTTTGCAACTTCTTGTCTAATATCCCTCACTTTTGTTTTCTCTCTTATCCACTCGTTTCTCTTTTTATCCATTAGTCTTATGTGCAACATTTGTCTTTCCATTGCTCTTTGGGTTTTTATGATTTTGTCCATGTTTGCTTTTGTAAATGTCCACGTTTGGGAACCATAAGTGAGAACAGGGAGTATGCACTGATTCTATACTTTGGTCTTAAGATGCTGTGGATATCTTTTGTTTTTAAGAATGTAGCTTAGTTTGCCAAATGCCGCCCATGCCAGTCTAACTCGTCTTTTTATATCTGCTGTTTGGTTTTCTTTGGTAAGTTTTATAGTTTGACCCAGATATATATATATATATATATATATATATATATATATATATATATACATATATATATATATATATTATATATATATATATATATATATATATATATATATATATATATATTGAAATGATATTGTTTAAAAAATTAATTTATAAGTTATATACTACATAATATTAGATATAAAAAAGTATTTGGTTAATTTAATAAATTATATACTAGAGAATTTAATAAAAATTATTTATGTGAGGGCATTTTTAAGAAATTAGCATATAATAATTGTAAAAAGTTGTATTTTAATGTTGTAAATATATTTAAGTGAGCCATGTAATTAGGCAACCAACTATACAGTAAGTGACATTTAGGAAATAATTGGGAATATAAAGTGGGGTTATAATAATATATTGTTTGAAATGTGTATTTTATTAAATTAGAGTGTTAGTTACTAATTTAAATATTTATTCTGATCTGAAAAGCCTAAATGTAAACAAAATTATCAATAAAAAATGATCGAATTCTCCAGAATGCAGAGTTTGACCATTGTTTACGGTCGAACATTCTCGAAATAATGGTTATGTCTCTGGATTGAACATATATTGTTCCAGAAAATTCCATATAGAAAAAATAGAACTAAATAGAACATGATCTCTTACCAGATGGTTCTGGAATATCCGAAAAGATATAAATACCCGTGATTTGGATTCAAGATGGCAGTTTTTAGTCAGAAGTCAGGCCAGTTCATTATGAAAGTTAGTAGACACATTTAATTAGTGTAGTAAATTGTTCAGAATTTTCAAGAAGTCAGTCAGAAAAGTTTAGTAAGAAATATGAAAGTTAGTTGGAGTCAGTGAATCAAGTACAAATAGTCCAATTGTTTAATATAATTAAAAAAGGTATATTGGAAGAAATTAAATTATGTTATGGTTGGAGATTAGTATAAATCAACTTATAATAATTGGATATTGGTATATTGAAAAGAAGAATAAATATAAATGCTGTTTGCTGGTTTGCTTGGTGGTATATAAATGCTGGTGAAGAAAAATATATCTTAAATTGGTAGAAGCTGATAATTGGAAAAAGAAATTTCACAAAAACAAGGATAACCGAAGTACGAAGACATTCAGTGGTGATTAGAATATATATAGTGGAAAACAGTTCATTTAGGCATTCAGTGAAAGAAAGGTACAAAATTTTGTTAATATAATTTAGTTAGTGTTATAACAATTTCAATTTTGAAGATAGTTTATTTAAATTTAACATTGTCTATAGAATTTAATTAGTTTTATAAGAATATCAATTTAAAGATAGTTTATTTTAAATTTACATTGGCTAGGTTAGATATATGTGTGTTTCATAATAGTTATAATAAAGATAATTTAAAAAAGTACTTACAAGCTAATTCTTTGAGAACCGCGATAAAAACCCTATATATTATATTATTAAAAATACTCATTGCTCATCATTCAAACAAAAAACACATCATAACAATTTGGCACCCAACGCGGTGGCTCTCTATTTAAAAGAATTAGTTTGGGAAGATAAGTGCTCTCATATAATTAAATTAATTATCAGTAGAAAGAAAAAATTATAGATTTTATTTTTAATTATATTTGAACAAGTAAAGTCTCAAAATGTCTCAAGGAAAGAAAGGTACCAGAAGCAAAAAGAATGAAGAAGATGTGGAAGTAAAAACACAACCTATACAAGAGGAGAGTTTAGTTCAAGTTCCACAAGATACTGCAGAAATGAATCCAGAAAGAGAGGAAAATGTCAATATGGCAGCTTTGATGGCATTAATGATGCAGATGAACAAGACAATAGAAGAGAATTCAAAAGAAATCAAAGAAGACATAAAAAAATTGGAAGAGAATTCAAAAGAAGACATGAAAAAAATGGAACAGAAATTGGAAGAGAATTATAGAAAATTAGAAAAGAAAATAGAAGATAATAATAATAAAATTGTAAAACAAATGGATAAAAAACTTGAAGCTGCAGAGAAAAAAGTAGCAAATGAAATAAAAAGTATACGGAATGACTACAAGAAAAGGATAGACAATGAGAGGACAGAAGTAAAGAGGATTATTCAAGATAATAAGATAGATATAGAACAGAAAATAGAGTTGCAAAAATGTAACTTAGAAGTAAAAATTAACGAAGACAGGAGAAACACAGAAGAAAAATTAGACGATATACAACAAAATATCCAAATAAATTGTAATCAAATAAGAAATGTGGAACAGAGAATAGATGATATTTCACAAATGAGAGACATAGGGAGACCTTACTTAAATTTAACAAATGAGACTGGGATTAAATTCTCTGGTAATATAAAAAATTTGCATCCTAGAGTATACATAAATAGTTTAAAACATAAATTAAGATTTGTGAATAATATTAATGATATTAAAGATTATATTAGAATGACATTAAATGACAATGCAGCAACTTGGTTTGCTAGTATTGAGAATGATTTAGATAATTTTCAAACATTTGAAAATAAATTTTTAAATTATTATTGGGGTGAATTAGAGCAAGCCAAGTTTAGAGAAATTCTATATTTTGGAAAGTATAATCAAAATTTAAAATCAAATATGGTAGATTATGCATTGAAATTGATAACAGTTGCAAAATATTTAGAACCACCACTTAGAGAGGATGAAACAGTCTTAAATGTATCTAGACATTTTGATGCTGATGTTGTGCAAACAGTAACTGTACAAAATATTCAAACAATAGATAGTTTTATTAATTTTATTCAAAGAATACAAAGAGGCAATATGACAAGTAATAATAACAACAGAAAAAACAATAATAACTTTCAATATAATAAAAATGATAATCAACAATATAGACAATCATATAACAATAATACTAGGTATGGTGATAATTTACAAAATTTTAATAACAATAATAGTAATCAAAATAGACAGAACTTTAATAACAATACTAGTTATAATAGACAAAATTTTAATAATAATACTAATTATAATAGACAACATTTTAATAGCAGTACTAATAATAATAGACAAGATTTTAACAATAGAAGAAATACAGAGCGACCTAACTATAACAGACAGGTAAATTGTGTTCGAAGCTGCGAAGACAGGGAACGAAGTAGTACAAGGCAGGAAAATGTGAGTAGAAGTCATAGTACGGAAAGACATAGGACATCAGATCCAAGTGGTCAGATACAATCTGACAATTCTAATAATCAAAATTTTGTGCAGTAAACTTTCTGAATTACAAGTTAGGCCATTGCTATTATGAAAAACCTTCTGAATTTATTTCTTTAGATGAAGAGAAAATTATTGAATCTATTAATTTAATTTATATAAATGCTTTGGCCAAAAATAAAATGATTAAAATTATGATAGATACTGGTTCAGAAAGTACTTTAGTCTCGGAGAATTTTATTTTTAATACATTAAAACTATCAGATATAATAAAGATTCCAAAAATTAAAATTGTTGGTGCAAATAATAAGAAATTGGGTGAAATTGATAAACTAGCCAATTTTAAAATTAATATTCTTAATAAAGAAATTAATATGCAAGGATTTATTGTCAAGGATTTATGTGTTGATATATTAATGGGAAATGATGAATTGGAAAAGAAGAAAGTAAAGATAGATTTTGAAAAAAAAATGGTAACTTTGGAAGGGCAAATAATTAAATTTATGCAGAAAGATGAGGTAGAAGAAGGAATAGGAGTTGATAGGATATTATTAAAAGAAAATAATGATGTTTATGAAGAAGAAATGTATTTTGATGATAGGGAAATGTCCCAAAAGAATGTAAAGAATAATTATTGTAGTGAATATTTAAGGAATGGAAATTTTAAGCAGATGGATGCCTACGAGGCGGAGTGCGTAAAATTGGAAGCAAGGAATAATGAGTACATAATGAAGAATAATTTTATTTGTAAAGAAGAAGATATGATAAAAGTTTTAAATTGCCCTGAAGAATATAAATCAATAGTCATTTCCATATTGCAGCAACACAAGGGACTTGTCAATAAAGAAAATAGAATTGCAAAAAATTATATCCATAGTATAAAAGTTAAAGAAGAAAAAGATTTTAAAACAAAATCATACCCAATACCATATAAATACAGAGAAGAAGTAAACAAAACAATTAATAATATGTTAGAAGATGGAATCATTGAGAAGGCAGATACACGTTTTATCAACCCTATAGTAGTAGTACGAAAAAGATCAGGTGAAATCAGGTTATGTTTGGATGCAAGGAATATTAACAAGATTACTGAAAAGCAATTTGAAGCACCAATGAGTATAGATGGAATATTAGGAAGAATTACAGGAATGTCATTTTTCACCAAAATCGATTTACAGCATAGTTTTTGGTTAATACCTCTAGAAAGAAAAAGTAGACAGTATACAGGATTTCAGATAGATGGAGTAGTATATCAATTCAAAGTAGTACCATTTGGACTTCAATCATCTTGCAGTGCTCTATGTAGATGTCTTCATGATATTTTGGATCAATATGAACATTTTGTAATTCACTACATTGATGATATATTAATTTTTTCTAAAACGGCTGAAGATCATGAGAAACACCTAAAAATTATAATAAATAGATTAGACAAAGTTGGACTAAAAATAAATCAAGAAAAATGTACATTTTTTCAAAAAGAAGTCATATATCTAGGTTATAAACTTAACACTAAGGGAATCGAAATGGATCCAGAACGGACACAAGTCATTCAGGAATATAAAACACCACACAAATTAAGAACTTTAAGAGGATTTATTGGAATAATTAATTATTATAAAAGGATGATACCAGATCTAAGTATAAAAGAAATTCCATTACTTGAACTACTAAGAAAAGGTGTAAAATGGAGATGGGATCAGAGAAGAGAACTAGCATTCCAAGAGATTAAAAACATTTTTCTGTCAAATTTAAAAATATACTATCCAGACTACACAAAGCCATTCATATTAAGAACAGATGCATCCATAGAGAGATTATCAGGGGTATTATTACAAATACATGATGGGGTCGAATACCCAATACAATTCATTTCAAGAATTACAAAGCCACATGAAAAGGGTTACTCAGTTTCAGAATTAGAACTAGCAAGTATAATACACTGTGTCACAAAATTAAGATTTTATTTGTTGGGTAATGAATTTACAATAGAAACAGATCACCAAGCTTTAACGTCTATATTAAATAACAAATATGGAAACAGTAGAATACATCGGTGGAGTCTAATACTTAGTGAATACTGCTTTGAAATCAAATACATTTCTGGAAAATCCAATATAGTGGCAGATGCTTTATCAAGGTTAGAAAATACACCACAAAAAGGGCAGCGAACAATAAAAATTGGATTAAATCAATTAGTAGAAAGTACTGGATTATATTCTAAAGAAGAAATTATAAGAGATCAGATCAATTTGAGTGAAAAACAAAAAGTCCTTGGGAAAGATGGGGTATATTATAAAATAATAAATGGCATAGAAGTATATCGTCATATCCCGGCGAAAAGTCACTAACTGACATTTTGTGAAAAAACTCATTAACTTCGCCGATCACATGAAATTCATCATATCTTTCTATTATAAAAGTCACTACTTGCTAAATGTAGTTCTAAATGGCTATTTTTGTGTGTTAAAAAATCACTAACCCGTTAATGCAGAAAATATTAAGCAGCCAAAAATACCTAAGTGACTTAGTAACTTTTACATACGAACAAATTGTACAGATATGCGTTAAAAGTCATTAATGGCACTTAGTGACTTTTTCCAGAATAATAAATCACTGCTGTGTTTGATTTTACACTTCTATTTCTCAGTTATTGATATGCAGTTAGTGTGTGAACACGTATTATTTCGCTAAAAAAATATGGATTATGTTTTCTCTTACGCTCTATTTCATTATTGGACGTGTGCCGTTGGTTGCTTTTACTTGGAGGGTGAAAGTCACCCCTTCTTGGGGGGTGAAAAATATACGTTTAAAATAGTCGTGGATAAATTGACTAATTCTAAGTAACTTTGCTCTATAGAGTTTTTTAACTGTCAATCATTTTTCGAGTTATTTGTGAGTGAAAATGTTTATTTTTCAACAAAAATAAACTCGTTTTCAGGTGGTTTTTTGCAAGTAAATCAAAAAGTAAGCATATTATCGAAAAAAATATTCTTAGCAAAAATATAGCTCATTATTACACGGTATCGCCGTATTTCATGTTCATTTACTGGGTTATTAATGTTTTCACTGACTTAGGTGAAATCTATTATTTGAAATGTCATTTCTGCTGTTAATTTAGTTTCAAAAACAATAAGTAATAAATACTTATTTGTAAAATGAATCAGAAGACGACTCCGTTAAATATAAGGACTGGGTTCAAACTGATATCTCAGAAAGTAGTAATGAGTCTATACAGTATGAAGAATTAACTATGTAATATATAAAAGAAACAAGCGACATAAATAATTCTGTTTGGAATAATGATGAGAATACACCTCTAAAGAAAGTTTCTTCTCGATGTAGAAAATCTGATCCCTCTAAATGGTCAAAAAATATTGGGAAGAAAAATAAGTTTAACTGTTTGCCCTATAAAACAAAAAAAGGTATAAAGCCAGCAAAGATTCCACGACCAGCAAACTGTCAATTTTGTAAATTTAAATGTGGTCAAAATTTTTCGGAAGTGGATAGGATCAGCATTTGTAAAAAGTACTAGTCTCTTTCTAATTATAAAAGACAGAAAGATTTCATTTTAAAAATGGTTCAAACAAAAGAACCCTCGAGACCTTTGGCAAATGTTTCAATTAATAAAAAGAGAAAGTGCAGCCGAGCATACTTTCTTATAAGCAATGACAAGAAATATCGAGTCTGTCAGAATTTCTTTCAAAAAACTCTTAATATTAGTAACGGTCCTATTAATAAAGCCTTTAAGGGTTCAAACAATTGTGTTTTTACGGCAGAAGATAGACGAGGTAAAAAATCTCCTCATAATAAAATTAAACCAGAAGATGTGGCTTTTGTGAAACAACAACAAACAACATCGAGATGTTTCCTACAATAGAGTCTACTTATTGTAGGAAAAATACTCACAGATGTTACTTAGATGAAAAATTGTCTATTAGAAAAATGTTTTCCTTGTATACCGTCCATTGTAACGAGAATAATCGAGTTCCGGTGAGTCATTCAAAGTACAGAAAAATTTTTTGCGAGTATTACAATTTATCATTTTTCGTGCCAAAAAAGGATCAATGCACCCTCTGTAATAAATTTAGGGATGCAAAAGCGAATAGATTCTGTAACACCTGAATTAAAACAAAAATACAACGCCCACTTAGAAAAAAAAGGCAGGCCACAATTGCTAAAGAACGTTATGTCTGCAATGCTTGACTTACGGAGTGTTCTTCAAATACCGTCTGGTGAAGAGTCTTCTCTGTTATATTACTGTCGTAAACTTTGCCTTTATAATTTCACTGTTTACGAGTCACGGTTTCCAAATGAAGCATATTGCATGCTGTGGTCTGAGGTGAACGGTAGAAGAGGCAGCAATGAAATTGGTACAGTTTTAATGCAGTGGATTAATAGATTTTCAAAGAATATTAAAGAGATTTCATTGTTTTCAGATACTTGTGGGGGTCAAAATCGCAATCAGCACATCTCTGCGCTTCTGCTCTATTTAACCCAAACTACTCCTATTGAAATCATAGAGCATAAATACCTAAAATCCGGACATTCTTTCATGGAAGTTGACAGCATGTATGGTGAAATTGAAAGGGAAAAAAGGCATGTGTCTGATAATTCTGTTATTGAGTGGATGAACATAATGAAAAGAGCCAGATCAAACAGAAACAGAAACTCCGCTAATCCCTACCATGTCAAACAGCTGCATTTTTCCGATATGTTGGATCTCAAAGATCTCTCAAAACGTACAATTAAAAATCGTCTAAAAGATGAGAATGGTAACACAGTCAGATGGCTTGAAATCAAATCTTTACGATATGAAAAATCAAATCCAGACATAATAAAAAAAATTGTGTGAATGAAATAAAAAGAGTTTATAATCAACTACTGCCTATTAGTAACAAAAAAAGGTATATTTAATGAAGTTATGTAAAAAAGAAATTATACCAGAGGAACTGCATGGATGGTATGTATTTCTACCAACAGCCAATAATATACAAGATACAAAATAACCGAACCAGCCGTTGAGGATGACGAAGAAGAGGAACTTTTTTAATATTCTTTTTTATTATAACTTATTACGATGTATTATGTAATAAATATAATAATATATAATAATTATATTATACGTAATAAATAATTATTACTAAAACTCATTATTGTTGTTTATGCAAAAAATCACTAACTGATACTATTGCACAAAATACATAGTAAAGTTTCTTCAAAGTATTCGTAACTTCAGATTAATAAATCTAAGAGCAGTAATTATACCTTAAAAAAGTTTGTTATAGAAAATTTTAAAAACCTGATTTATAGTGAAGATTTTATCTTTAACTTCAAATATCTCCATAACATCAAAATGTTAGTTAGTGACTTCTCGCTGGGATATGACGATATGTAATAACTAGAACTTTAGCAAAGAAAATATTGAAAAATTTACATAACAATTATATGCATATTGGTTCAAGAAAGCTATGGATGCTATTTAGGGACAATTATTTTGCAAAGAATGACATAAGTATAGCAAAAGAAATTACTACCCAATGCCCAATATGTCAACTAAACAAAGAAAAGAATTTCAAAAACCAGAACACATATAAATCTAATGTTGTATATGAAAAACTAAATACAGTTTCCATGGATTTTATTTCAAATTTAGTTCTCAGTCCAACAGGAAAAAAGCATATACTAGTGATAGTTGATTTATATACAAAATTTATTAAACTATATCCCTGCTCTAGAACAAATGTTAAAACATTAAAATTATATATTAATCAATTTTTCGAAGAAATAGGACCATTTAGAAATTGCATAATAGATAATGCTACATATTTTAACAACCAAAAATTTCGGACATTTTGTGAGAAAAAGGGAATCAACATTCATTTTACAAGTATCAGACATCCTCAGGCAAATCCTGCAGAAAGATATATTAAAGAAGTTATAAAATATTTACGGATACTGTGCCAAAATCAACATGAAACTTGGCAGCAACATATACCACAAGTAGAATATTTTATAAATAATACACATAATTTGAATACAGAGGAAGTACCAGAATATTTAATGTTTGGCCATATAGGAAACAGAAAGTGGATTAGTAAATATAATCAGGATATGTTAGAACAAGTAATGCAGAAAGTGAATAACCGAATTAGGAGGAAAGCTGAAAAATATATCAGAAGACAAAATAGAAAAATAAAAAAACCAATCACATTTCAAAAAGGAGACCTAGTGTTAATTCGTTCACTTAGAAAAACTAATGTTAAAGAAAACCATTGTAAAAAATTAAAACCAATGTTTGAAGGTCCATACAGAATTGAAAATCAGAATGGACTAAATAGTTATGTGTTAATAGATGCAGAGAACAGACTAAGAGGCATGTTTCATATTAATGACATTTTTCAATATCATGAAGAGATTGAATAATGTTTTCTATACCTTTAACACAAATATAATAACACTAATAACTTACTGATAGATCCATTTCATACATAGATGGTAGATTTCTTTGTTGTGAATCAATTTGACATCATACTTGTTGAATTTTGTATATATGGAAATTATTTTGTACCCTAAAAATCATAATTTGGGGGTTAGATACAAAATTGATTTTATAAATGTCTTTCTAATATAATAAAGTATAAAACTTACCAATTTATATGGATGAAAGCCTGTTGAATGGAAATAATTCCTAGATTTGTATCTTAACATCCATTGTAAAATGTAAACACAATAAAACAACACACAAACTTTATTTGACATGACAGTTTGACATAGACAGCGAACAGGGATGTATTTGATAGAACAATTAAAATAGGAAATTAAATTATTTCATTTATTATAATTACTAAAGTATGTGGATAAGAAAATTAATATTTAAAAAAATAATAAGTAAATTATTTATTTTAAATTTAATTTTGGGGTGTTGAAATGATATTGTTTAAAAAATTAATTTATAAGTTATATACTACATAATATTAGATATAAAAAAGTATTTGGTTAATTTAATAAATTATATACTAGAGAATTTAATAAAAATTATTTATGTGAGGGCATTTTTAAGAAATTAGCATATAATAATTGTAAAAAGTTGTATTTTAATGTTGTAAATATATTTAAGTGAGCCATGTGATTAGGCAACCAACTATACAGTAAGTGACATTTAGGAAATAATTGGGAATATAAAGTGGGGTTATAATAATATATTGTTTGAAATGTGTATTTAAATTAGAGTGTTAGTTACTAATTTAAATATTTATTCTGATCTGAAAAGCCTAAATGTAAACAAAATTATCAATAAAAAATGATCGAATTCTCCAGAATGCACAGTTTGACCATTGTTTACGGTCGAACATTCTCGAAATAATGGTTATGTCTCTGGATTGAACATATATTGTTCCAGAAAATTCCATATAGAAAAAATAGAACTAAATAGAACATGATCTCTTACCAGATGGTTCTGGAATATCCGAAAAGATATAAATACCCGTGATTTGGATTCAAGATGGCAGTTTTTAGTCAGAAGTCAGGCCAGTTCATTATGAAAGTTAGTAGACACATTTAATTAGTGTAGTAAATTGTTCAGAATTTTCAAGAAGTCAGTCAGAAAAGTTTAGTAAGAAATATGAAAGTTAGTTGGAGTCAGTGAATCAAGTACAAATAGTCCAATTGTTTAATATAATTAAAAAAGGTATATTGGAAGAAATTAAATTATGTTATGGTTGGAGATTAGTATAAATCAACTTATAATAATTGGATATTGGTATATTGAAAAGAAGAATAAATATAAATACTGTTTGCTGGTTTGCTTGGTGGTATATAAATGCTGGTGAAGAAAAATATATCTTAAATTGGTAGAAGCTGATAATTGGAAAAAGAAATTTCACAAAAACAAGGATAACCGAAGTACGAAGATATTCAGTGGTGATTAGAATATATATAGTGGAAAACAGTTCATTTAGGCATTCAGTGAAAGAAAGGTACAAAATTTTGTTAATATAATTTAGTTAGTGTTATAAAAATTTCAATTTTGAAGATAGTTTATTTAAATTTAACATTGTCTATAGAATTTAATTAGTTTTATAAGAATATCAATTTAAAGATAGTTTATTTTAAATTTACATTGGCTAGGTTAGATATATGTGTGTTTCATAATAGTTATAATAAAGATAATTTAAAAAAGTACTTACAAGCGAATTCTTTGAGAACCGCGATAAAAACCCTATATATTATATTATTAAAAATACTCATTGCTCATCATTTAAACAAACAAAACACATCATAACAATATATATATATATATATTATATATATATATATATATATATATATATATATATATATATATATATATATATATATATTGTTATGATATGTAAAATCGAGAAAAATATTGGTTTGTTTAAAAATATTTCAAAGTTCAAAAACATTAAAATAATTCAGATAAGTAAGATAATAACCAACAAACATTTCGAAGAAGGAAAGTTATTAAATTCTTGGATTACCTGTACTAAACAAAATGTAAGCTATACATAAATTATTTCTTTGTTATACTTGAGTGACCCGCATAAGTTTAAGTGAAATCCAAAGACAATTAAACCGGGTTTTCCAAATACATTAACGGAGTGATTAGAGACAATAGAAGAGATTTTAGAAAGAGGTTTTTGTTAGTTTTTAAGAAATATAGAAAAATATTATTTGTAAATAAGTTTTAGGAAATTTTATAATTATAGGTAAAAATTTGTTTGTTATCGAAATGAAAAAATGGGGGAATTGTGACGAGTTTTGATTGGCGGAGATTGAAAAAGGTGGGATAGGTATGTAGGAATGAAAGTTTAGCTAGATTTAGGAGAGAGAAAAGATAATCAGTTGGTTTCCAAGTTTGTAAGACGAACAGTGATTGTTCTCTGGCGGTTCCCGAGATGTAGCAAGCAGTAGTGTTGAATGTTAGTGAGTTTTTTGTGGAGTTAGTGTATCTGACAGAAGCTGAAGGAGCAAAATATTGTAAGTCATATTTTCCTACTTATATTCCAAGAGTCACTGTTCAGGCCAACGAGAGATTCAGTTTATCGTAAAGAGAAGATATTCCAAGAGTCATTTTTCACTCGGGCCAACGAGAGATTCAGTTTATCGAGAGGAGGAAGGCTATCATAATTTGAATGATTTGTGCTTTTGAAGGAGATCATTAAGGACGATATACTTGCAACAATCTGTTGTAAGATTGCTGATTACATAGGGAGCGGTTGAGAGGAGATAATATAGTCTACAAGGAACAAGGATTTGGACCACTCATCATCAGAGAGAGATATTTTTGTTTTCTGCAGTTTTTTTCTTTTATTGATAACACAATTTTACACTTAATTTAGAAAGGATATAAATATTTTGATTAGGAGAGTTAGAATAGTTTGGGATTTTGAGATTTCAATTAATATTGTTTGTACCATCAATTTTGATTGTTCACGTACGTAGAACAAAATGTTGAGAATCATTATATGAGATTTGTTTATTGAAAACTTTTGAGTGTGAATTATTTCATTATTTTCATTTCAATATATAGTGTTAGATCATATGTGTTTTTTATTATTCCGGCATTCTTTGGACCTTACCTTTCACATGTAATAGCATAGATATTGAAGCACGAATTTAACCCTGAGATAAAAGAATTAAAAATTGCGATAGAGTCATAATCATATCATTTAAATAATTTT
Source organism: Diabrotica undecimpunctata (assembly GCF_040954645.1). Taxonomy (NCBI): domain Eukaryota; kingdom Metazoa; phylum Arthropoda; class Insecta; order Coleoptera; family Chrysomelidae; genus Diabrotica; species Diabrotica undecimpunctata. Next base: position 123,440,800 of record NC_092806.1, read on the forward strand.
AATTAATTAATCAAAAAAATTAATTAGCTAATTATTGCTTGGCGCACCAAGACTTTAAATATCACAATAATATATATATATATATATATATATATATATATATATATATATATATATATATATCTGAACTTGTTCTATTTCATCTTGTCCGAACCTCACTGTGATATCTTCATATGTATTTGTTATGATTTTGGTCTTGCTGTAATTCATATTAAGGCCTATCTGTCCAGCTTCTACGTCCAGTTCTTTCATCATTTGAAATGATAAAATTGTTTAAATAAACTTGTTAAAACGTTATTTACGAAACTTTCATTTGATTGCTTATGGTATTATGTTGTTTACTTTCTTCTATCTTATGAAATTCCTTGTTTATGAATGAAAAAGGATAATCCATCTTTTCTTAAAATGTTCGTCAGCAGGCTTTTTTCTTCTAGAACTACATTTCCATTGCAGGTTTGTGGGCTCTATCGTATAATGATTTAATAACTCCCTTTGTTATATTTATGTTGTGGTTTGAGTGATAATTTAAATATCTGTTGGTGTCGACCGGTTTTCTACAGACTTTGGTTGCATATCATGTACCTTTTTTTTTTATCACATCCAGAATAGGTAGTCAGTTATTTTTCTATGGTGAATTTTAATGATTCTTATGTACTGTTAATATCAGAAATTTATTCAGTGCTTCTGGGTCATGAGGCCAAATCGATTGAGACATTATCCACATATCCCCAGCATACTGTTTATTTTTAGAGTTTATTTTTATTTTTTTGCACAATGGTATACTTAAATTCTTTCATGAAAATATTTGCTAATAATGGAGATAGCGGCGAGACCAAGGTCAAAAATAAACGTAGGCTGCAGTTTCCGTTCATCTGCATCAATTTCATTTTAATCCCATAGAAATACACTATTACTATTTTTTTGTTATATTTAAAAATATATCTTAAGTTCAGTTACTATTTATAAGTACTTCTGTATTTTAGAAATATTTGAAAATTAAAACAATTAACAAAAGTCGAATGAACTCAAAACATCCTGCAAAATTGAAGACATATCCGTACACCGATCTAAAAAACCTGGTTAAAATCCACTGTATTAATACTTGGCAAAATTATTGGGAAAAATTAGGTAATACATTAAATGTAATTTGCCCAAAAATAACTGATGTCCTGGAGACTCCTTTAAACAGAAGAAACCAAGTCATTATTAATCGTTTAAGAATTGGCCATACTGCCTTAACACACAAATACCTAATAACAAAAGAACCACTACCTATCTGCTCCAGCTGCTCTAACCCACTAACTGTGAAACACATCCTGCTTGATTGTCCTTAATTAAAGGAAAAAGAAGATTCCGCGGATTCACAGTTCTCACCAAAAAAATTTCGACAGTGTTAGGCTATTTAAAAGACATCAAGTTATTCAATTTTATTTAATGTAATATTTCATGTATTTGTTATATCCACTAATAACCCTGCGCGGTTGATGTGGTTTTGTGTTAAAAAAAAATGTAGCAATACTCGGTATTGGTTTTAAAAAAAATTCTCTCAATTTTAGCAATTTATTTGTGTATTTTTAAATTTAAGTGAAATTAAATTTACCTCTCAGTAAATAATGTTGCTAGAGTTGCTAGAAACAAAGCCTGTAATCGAAATAACTGTTGTGCCATTTTTCCATTATCGGTTTTTTAATTTCATCATCTCATTATCTAAAAAATTTCATTCCCTTGCCCTAATTAAACACTTAATTTGCTAATACCTAAAAAGAAAATCAATAAAGCATCATTCCTTTACCTTGTTTGTTAGATCCGGTCCTAAATAGACCCTTCTTGAAGAGATCTTAAAGGGCGAGCTAAAGTTTCAAAAAGGTTTTCACGTAAAGCGCCCGAGGAAAACGAGTTCAAGAAAATTTGTTTTCTTGAAAGGACAAAATAATGTGAAGTATGAAAAGCTGTTGGAAATATTTATAAATAAACCTCCTTTTGCCTTTTGGTCGTTCTTCGTGTTTGTAGAGTTGTTATAATTCTGTCCGGAAAGATGGATGATGAGAATATTAATTAGATGTTTTGGCACAACAACTTAACCCACACAGTAACGCAAAGTTGCAAGTTATTTTAGGAAGCTTCCATATTAGTTGTCAAAGAATTAATGTAAAGTTAATGGCTGATTTAAATTTTAATTCTATACATACTTGAGTGATTACATCAAAATAAACTTAACAAAATATTATATAGAGTAAGTCTAAAATATTTATGCCCTACGTTAAGTAATTTGGATTTCTAGTTTTACATGAAATTATTCCAAATTTTTTGATGAGCATTTTGATCATACTGTAGAACATTTTTTTAGTAAATGGCCAATAAAAACACGATAAGAAATTGTTACTCATTAATTGAGGTAAAATTACTACAACAAAACTGTAAATGTACTACTTAAATGTAATATTACTGTTAATGAGCTATTGTTTATTTATTTTAGAAATGAACTACAACGTTAAAAGGGTTTTATTGTTTCATATGGTCAATGGCCCCTTAAAGATGAAAAAACTGCGGATTGCTACCATTTATAGAAGTACATTTTCTAGAAAAAAGAGAATTTGTTCCTATATACTAGGGTGCATTTGAATGACTTTTATACATTTTTTAGACCATGTGACCAAATCATAGACAACCCACATTCGTCTAATGTACATTTCTCATTAATAAAACGAAGGCGTGTTTGTTAACTCTTAAGTATTTGTGTGATTTCAAACAAAATTACGGCAAAAGCTGAGTTTATGTTAATTTGAATTTATAAGTAAATATCTGTAGAATGACTTAAATTATGAATCGTATCATAATATGAAAAACAAGTAGGGAGGGTACAAAAAAATGACAATTTTAGTGTTTGTTATATAAACTGCGCGCCACGAAAAAGAGGCCACCTAAAACTTTTGTCATTTTTTAATTTTTATGAATCATACCACAAAGTGATTGTCATTAGATGTTTGTGTAATATTTAAGAATATGTTCTAAAGCAGTATACAATCATTTTTTGAATAACAAATGTCAAAAAATAGCTTCTTCCAAAATAATGATTTTATTGAAAAAGAAAAAAAGATTAACATTGTACATTTTTTCTGTTTTCTTTGTAAAATTACAATTAAGTCTTGACTATTTATACTGTGTATTACCACCTCTATTGTGAATTACACTCCCCATTCGATTTGGCATTGAGTTGATCAAATTCTTGTCGTTTTGAGGAAAAGCTTCCCATTCTTCCATGAGCGCCAACCGAAGCTACTCACGATTTATTGGAGGAGGTATTCTGTTTCTTACCCTTTATTTGAGTTGTTCCCAAACATGTTCAATCGGGTTCATATCTGGACTTTGTGCCGACCAGTTCATTTTTGGCATACTGACAGTTTCCAGATATTACGTTACCATCTTGGCTACGTGTGGCCGCGCGTTGTCTTGCATAAAAATAAAGTTTTTGTCTACAAATTCAGCATTACATGCTTGTCTAGAATTTCGGTAATGTATCGGTGTGCATTCAACGCTCCTCTATCAATAAATACGAGATCAGTACAGCCCTCGAATGAAATGCCTGCCCAAAACATTACCGAACCTCCTCCAAAAGCAACGCGTACTCGTCGAACACAAGCAGAATATCGTTCCCCACGTCTTTTGTATGTTTTGATGCGACCATCTGAGCAATAAAGAACCATCCTGGACTCATCACTGAACAAAACATTTTTCCAGTCTTCTATCGACCAATGCTCGAGGTCTCTAGCAAACTGTAGTCGGCGTTTTCGATGTGTTGCTATTAACAAAGGTCCTGTTGCTGGACAACGAGCCCTTAGACCAAATTCCCTCAACCTTCTTCTCACGGTAGAAGTGCTTAAAGTCCACCCGTGAGCATTTTGAAAACGGTTTTGGATTGATCTAGCCGTAAAAACCGATTTTGCAAAAAGAATGCGTAAAGAACGGTCTTCTCTGGATATCGTGATTTTTCTCGGGCCTGAGCCTGGTCGTCGTTCGTGAGATCCAGTCTCTATGAATCGTTGGTAAATTTTTTGGACCATACAACGACTGACTCTAAGCTGTCTGGCCACTTCTCTTTGACTTATTCCATTACCAATTAAAGTAACAATTTGAACAGATCAAGCAAATTTCTCAGCCATAGTTTTTAATTTGAAAATTTTACAAGTTTACTCTTCGAACAACTGTACACTAGTGAAAGGTTTTTGAAAAACAGAATAGACATATTCCAAGAAAAATAAGGTACAAACAACACGTTCATTATTGGAAGTCGTAAAAATGATATCAATTCTGCAAACTTATTACCCTTAATTGACCTGTCGGCACCGTTTGTCGGTGCCTAAGAGACGCTAAAGTGTTTCTGCATTGTGGGAATTTAGTTACAATAGAATAGATTGTATAAACTTAAAGTTATTGAAAAATTCTTACAAAATTCTAGGTGGCCTCTTTTTCGTGATGCGCAGTGTATAATTCCAATAATTGTTTTCGGTGGGAGTAATCATTCTTACGGTTTTTTTTTCAACATAAGGCGATATCAACCGCTGACCCAAGCAGATACAGAACAGTTCGCCAACAATTTTTATTCTTATTTAGAATTAGATGATGTTGAAGATCCATTTTCCAATAATCATAATTCTGAACATCCAACCCATACAGATAGTGTTTCTATTGATCAATATCTTTCTGGCAGTGATTCTGGAAAGGCAGATTTCGAAGTCATTGAACCTAAAGATGAGATAAATAGTCAAGAAACTTTAGAACATGAAGTTAAAGAAAACAATGAAGAAATGATAGATACAGTGATTGAAAATAGTAATGAAAAGCCAGATAATAAAGGTAAAAATTTAACACAAAGTTCGGAAAAAGGGATTAAAAAAATATTTTGGTATAATCTTCCAAAGCATTTTACCCAGATTTCCAACCATTCCTCCTAAGAATATTTATGTAATTCACAGAGAAACTGTTCACACTTTTAGTCCATTACAAGTCTTCAAGAACATATTTCCGCCAAGTTTGAAGCTCTTTATTGTGGATTGTACCAACGAGAAAATTGATCCTTACAGAAGAGAGAAAAGGCAATACGAAGAGGAACACAATACATAGATGTTTGAGAATTTATGATTACCGGAATAACATTTATTATGTGTATCAACCGTCTTTCTTGCTTTTCTGATTACTGGTCTTCAAGGCCTCCTATCGTTAACAAATTTATAAAACAAAGCATTTCAAGGAATATATGTTTGGTGCTTCTAGCTAAATTGTACATGAAACGCCCGAAAAAGCCAGAAAATGCTTTAAAAACCTACTGTACTGATGAATTTCTTTCTTGCTTAAAGTACACTTTTCAGAAATACAGGTGAGATAGCTCTCGTCAAAGTATTGATGAGAGCATGCCGAAGTTTAGGAGCCGAAGCACATTTAAACAATATATTCCGAACAAACCCATAAAAAAAGGAATAAAAAAATGAATTAGATCCGGCTCTGATAAAGGTTACATATATGATAAAAATATTTGCAGTGGAAAAAAATCCAAAAATTTGAAGATACCTTAGGGGAAAGAGTTGTGCAGACACTCTAAAGTAAGATAAAAGAGATAATGTCGTTAAAGCTTTCGACAGATTTTTCACTACTGTAAAACAACTTCACAAAATTAAGTTTCCAGCTGTTGAGACTACCAAAAAATATATGAAACTTCTCAATAATAAGTTAGTCTGAGTAGAGTCACAGGTGGTTTGCACCGATGCAGGAATAATTGAAACGAATTGGCAAGCCACTAAGAAAGGGTTGTTATTGAGTAATTGCCATATAGATATCTTAATCACCGTAAAACTTAAAAGACCTACAAAAGCAGACGTCTCTTGAAGCTATAAATTTTTCCAACTGCTATGGGTGGAGTTGACTTGAGTGACAAATGTCTGGATTGTATGATTTAGATATAAAATTGCTCCAATGGTAGAAGGAAGTCTTTTTTAGACTCACAATGGTAGCGGCTGTTAATAGTTAGATTATTCACAACCAACTGAATCGCAAGAAAATTTCAATCAAGGATTTTTTACCGACAGTAGGTGAAGAGTTAGTAACTGAAGGAAGAAGCTCTACCAAATTCATGTTCAAAAAATATCTGTAGAAAGATCTTCAAAGAGAACGAAGAATATGAAAAATATGGGGAATCATTTACCATTCATAGAAAAATCTCGTCGTCGTTGTACGGTGTATTTTGCAAAGAAAACAAAACTCGAACACAAATGATATGTCAAATATGTCAGGTACCCTTATGTAAAGAATGCTTTACTCTTTATAACAATATTTTGTTACTTAAACTGTCAATTATTATTGGTTAAATTCAAAAGAAAATTTTTTTAAGGTTTTTATTCCACATAATAAAAGGTTTAAACCAATTGAAAAAAATTATTTTGATACCTTTGGCATATACCGTCTCACTAAAAAAACCATTGGGACAATATATCCCAGGATAAAAGGACTCCAAACTTAATTAAAAAATACTAATATGATCAAACACATCTGTAGAACCGTGACCATTATATGACTAATTGCTAAATATTTGTTTTTGGTGACAAGAACAAAAAGTGAAGTCGAAAAGGTTAAGTCAAAAATAATAAGTACGCAACAATTACGGACACCAACCCATTACCGTTACATGTTTAGTTCATAATTATTACTTTTAGGATACCAGTAGATCTCATGCCAAAATTTTTAATTTTTAAATATAAAATCAATACCTCTACCGATTCGTAATTTGCAAAAAAATGCGATTTTCTTTACTAAAAAAAAAAAGAAAATTCAATTTTCACGTCGTTTTCTCTAGAAAATCCCATAGTTTTCACATATTTAACTTCCCTTGATTATATCTTTCAGTGCTCATTGTTGTCAGACATTGTTTCTGACGGGATTTTCACTATTTGCTGAAACGTTTGCAGCATATGCTAGGCTAAGATATTGTCTTCTTAGTTCCAGAGGCATTTCTTCTACTAAACATAGTAAGCTATCTGTAGGTGTGGTACAAAAAGCTCCTAAGGCTATTCTTACAGCAGCATTTTGGATTGTTTGCAACTCTTTTAAAAGTGATTGACTGGCAGATCCATACACTATTGAACCGTAATCGACTTTAGATCTAATAAGGCTTTTATACACTGTCAATAAGATATCTTGATCACATCCCCAATTTTTAGTAGATAGGACTTTCATTATATTCAAATATTGTTGACAAGATGTTTTAAGATGATAAATATGTTGCTTAAAATTTAAATGTTTGTCAAAATTAATTCCAAGGAATTTGATACAATCAACATATTCTATTTTTGTATTAAAGATTGTAAGATTGTAAGTTCTGGACTACTAGCATTGCGTTTTCTGGTGAAATGGACACATTTACTTTTGTTGGAACAAAATTTCATTCTAGATTACATTGTCCATTTTTCTAATGCAGAAATAGTATCTTGTAAGATTTGTTTAATTAGTTCTATGTTTGTTCTTTTACAATAAATTATGAGATCATCTGCATATAGTCTACTCTTTACTGGTGGAGAATCGTTTTTAAAAATACTATTAATAGCAATAAGAAAAAGAGTAACACTAATTGATGATCCATGATGGGTTCCATTTTCCTGTATTCTTGTTTTAGAAATGAAATCATCTACCTTTACTTGAAAGCTTCGGTTTTTTAAAAAGTTATTGATGAAGTGAATGAAGTGATTATTGATAAAGTTTTAATTATTCCATAGCGCCAAACTGTATCAAATGCTCTGGTTATATCAAAAAATACCGCTATGCAGCTTTGATTATTTGCTAGCGCTTCATGTATTTCAGACTCTAGGTCAACTAAGTTGTCAAGAAATGATCTATCTTTACGAAATCTACTTTGTTTGTTAGATAAAATAGATCTTTGTTCGAGTATCCAAATGAGACGTTGGTTAATTAATTTTTCGAGCACTTTGCTCATTGCACATCCTAACGATACTGGACGGTAGGAGTTTGGATCTAAACGTGGTTTACCAGGTTTAAGGATAGGTATTGTGTAAACATTATTCCAAGTATGTGGAAACACTCCTTCAAACCATATTTTGTTATATATCTTTAGTAAATAGGCAAATCCATTTTTAGGCAAATTTTTAAGGAAAATAATAGGAATATCATCTGGACCAGGACTAGAATTTTTAATAGAATTTATAGATTCAGTTAACTCTTCTCCCCCAGTATTGGTGCATTTATTGGTAGGTTATCGCTTTTATCATAATTAAATTCTTGTAATTCTTCTTTGGTTTTAAATTGTAAAAACTCTTGAGAAAAATTTTCGTTACTTGAATATGACTCGTAGGATGAAGCTAATACATTGGCTATTCCAGATCTAGATGTATGAATTTTATTATTATATTCTAAAAATCATATTGATGAGTTTGTGTGGCCTTCCGAAATTTTGTTAATTTGTTTCCACACTATTGCTGCTGGGGTAGAACTGTTTATTGTTGATAAAAATTTTTTCCACGATTTATTTTTTGCTTCTTCTACCACTTTTCTACTAATACCCCTTAACCTCTTATATTCTAGAAAATTTTCTTGTGTTTTTTGTTTTTTGTATTTATTGAATGCTCTGTGAGTCTTCTTTATAACATCCTGACAGTGATTGTTCCACCATGGTACTCATGATATGATCTGCTGCGGAAAGTATGACGGAGGAAAATTTATTTACTAAGTCGTTTATATTGTCATGCGGGGATGGATCTGAAAAATAATTCAATTGATTCTCCACAAATTGTGTAAACGGTGACCAATCCTGTATTTCTGTATTCCGTCTAGTGTATGGTTGAATTTCTTGTTTGTTTTCTACAAGAGATAAGTCAACTAGTGTTTCCAGTAAAATAATTAAATCTTGTTGGAGATCCATCGTTAACTAGGGTAATATTGGTGTTACGAGTATTAATGACCGTTTCTATTATGTGTCCTATTTTGTTATATCTATTAGATCGCCAAAGTGGATTGTGTCCATTTAGATCTCCAACTATAATCTTAGGCGATGTAATTTGTTCTATAATATGAGTTATCTCTTTTATACTTATATCAGTATTCGGTGGAAAATAAATATTACAAATGTTGATAATTTTTGGAGCTTTTATGTTTACTGCTACTGCTTCAAGGTTGGTCTTTAAAGGTATTTGTCTAGATTCCAATGAGTTATTAACATAAATAGAAAACCCCTCCGCTTGCTTTTTTAAAATCACGTCTGTTTTTATGATAACCTGTAAATGCCTTTAATTTTGCTAATTTTTGGTCAGTAAAATTCGTTTCTTGGAGACATATTATTGAAGGTGAGTGTTTAGTAATTATTAATTTAAACATTTCTAGTTGTGTATAATAACCGTTTATGTTCCACTGAAGAATTGACATTTTTGTTCTATATGTTAATTTTTATTCTTGTACTTGATCGCTCTCTAATTCAGAGGAGGAATTTGTATCCAGCAATTTGGATATTTTGCGCTTAATCTTTGAACAACATGTTTTCATTATTTTTTCATTGAACATTGGGTAGATGTTGTCTAATAATTTTAGTAACCCGTCAATATCTTTTGTGAACGTTTGAGCAACACTCAATGGGTCGGGTGAACTATACGCGTTTTCAAAAAAGTGTATCGTTTCTTGGTAATTAAGAACACTTTCGTTTGTGTCGTCGTTAAAAATACTTTTGTTGGCTGCATCAATTTCTGTATATCAATAGGATCTATTGTTGGGATAGTTCTCTTCTTTTTTGAACGTGTATCCTTAGCAGGCCGTATAAAGCATTCAGGGTTTTCAGATGGTGTAGCTGTTTCGGAGAAAGCTCTTTTGCTTTGTGTTTGCAGTGTAGGTTCTGTGCTAATTGGTGAAGTGATCAATGATTCATTAGTTTCTTATCCTATTTCATTAACGTTTATACCTTCATTTGTAAGCGGGTTATCGTTTTTCGCCTTGGTTTATTTACATCTACATCTTTATTTTTGTATTGTTTAGATTGAGTGTCTTGTACCAAATAATTTGGTTCTGAATGGATTTGTACTGAGTGTTGTGTTACGTCGGTTATAATGTCTGCTGTAGTCACTGTGTTATTTATTATTGAACTGGAGTTATTGTTTTTTTGAGGACAGTTTGAAGCGATATGATCAATCTTTTTACAAATATAACAGGAGTGTTGGTCTACAGACATAAAAATTCTATAGTTTGTATTGTTATGCCAAATTAACAAGGATTCAGGAAGTATTAGGTCCACTAAAGGTGAAATATATACCTGTCTACGAAAACTTAGTACATGTTGAAATTCGGGACAAGATGTGCCAATTCTAAGGAATGATAAGGGAGACATAAGTTTAAAGCCTAGTTTCTGTAGATCTGATTCTAGAATACTATGTGGAATTGTTGGACATACATTGGATAATATTAGTCGTGCACTAGGAGTAATTAATCTTCTTCCTTGTATTATTTGATTGTTTACTATGATTTTTCCTTGATGAACATTTATAAATTTGTCAACTAATTCTTCCTTAGATAAATTAATACAAATCATGTTGTTAGCTATACGAGAAAAGAACAATATATCTTTTGAAGAAATAACTGATCCTAGTGATACAAGGTAATCTTCTAATTTTACATTTTCTAATGAACTAAATACAATAGCTTGCTTTCTGGATGAAAAAATAGGAGTACTGGTTACTGATGAGTACGATTTTTTAAGTGTTGGTGGTGAAATATAGCTAATTTCCTAAGCTAATTCGGAATTAATATAATCCATTTAAATAAACTTTAAAACTAGTCATTAAATCTGAATGCGGTCCTGTATCCAAACTATAACAAGGCAATTAAGCCGGTGCAAAAACAAGAAAGATAAGAAATTCTTGTTTATATTTGAAATATTCAAAGGTTCTTCCTGTTCTTCTTATGTTGTCAAATAGATAGTTTTGTTTATTACTAATAATTTATGTAATATGAGCTGACTTACAGAATCTCTGATGTTACTCCTACTCAGGAACTTCACCAACTCACTCTTGTAATTTTTCAATGGGTATATTTAACTTAAAATTTACTTAACTTAAGAGCCGATATTTTCCTATTATACTGGTTAACTTCGAGGTCAGGAATCCCTTAGAGAACAATTGTTTATTATTTTTGTACTGTCTTTGACAATTATCCAGTTGTCCTATACCATCAAAGTTAGATGCAACAATCACTGTACTTTTTGACATCTTAAATTTTTAAAAATATTGTAATATCAAATATGTCCAGATAGTGATGACAAACTATTTAGAAATAAATAAAAACTAGCATAAACTAAAATCAAAAGTTTTTTATCTCACAATTTTTGTGTGTAGTCTACAAAAACATACAAAGTTTACAAGAACATTAAGTGTGTACTAAAAAAAAAGCATAAATTATCCAGCTTCTGTTTACAATCAAACCAATTGCATATATTTCAAATTTTAATTCTACGTGTAAATAAATCACAAATTTACACATATATGGAGGTTAGACAGTTCGCGCGAAACTGACGTAATCAACTTTAGACCGTTGGTACTACGCTTGCTCCTAGGTAGCACCATCATTTATAAATGAATAACTAAACTGTCCATTTACAGAGAACATGTTATTTTATAAGGTTGAATGCCACTATTCGGCAATATGATGGTTATTAAGTATATGTTCTTATAGGAGGATGCTGTTTATAAAAGAATTTATGTTAGGTAAGTCAATGAGTTTAATTTTGTATAAACAATTTTTGACAATATCCCCATAAGTTTTATGGCAGGATAGGTGCTCAATCTTGGAGAAGATATATCATATTTGTTGCCGAAACTTCCGTATTTGCTATATCAGAATATAAGTTTGTTAAATTTGGTATAACATTTTTTTTTTTTGAGGAGTGCTAAATAATCATCGTCATTAGATATGATCTCCAATAATTCTTGCCCATAATTAACCTGTTCAGTATATTGTATATGTTTTTCTTTCATCTAGTGAGGATCTTCGACCAGACAAATAGCGGAAATTCTGATGATTAGCATACCTGTGGAGTGTAAAGTTACATCAAAAAACAAAACTTGTTCTAATTGGATAACTCAACAAATGGTTAACGACATATGAATGCAGAAGGAAAAGAAGAACCACTGTAATAAAGACTCATAGAGTACCCTTAGAAAAATCACCATAGAATTGACACTTTAATTGCTAACTGTCATGAAAAGGAGAGGCCAAAATTCGGCAGGAGAGGGGAAACATATTTAAACCACGAGGCCTCTTAACTCGTTAACATGCGAAATCCTCGAAGAAATTATAGATAGAAGAAAATCTAGTTTAAGAATATGCACATGGAATTTCAGAAGTCTATTGGTGGCTGGAAAAGTTGACAACGAAATTCAAGAGTGAATAATAAAAGTAAAATGTAATGGCATGTCTCGCTAAATAGGAAAATAACAAACACAATAGGTATATCGATGGAAGGCAACCGTATATACGTATTTCTGACTATTGGTTGTCTTCAATACGGTGCAGCCAAGTTAGGAAAGAAGCATGTTAATTTGGAAAAGAATCACTACAGGAGCAATGCGATTAATTTGTGGAATTAGAGTTAAAATACCCTGATGGTTACCAGGGCCAAGGACTAACAATAATCACAGATGAAGCTTAAACTACCTGAGGAAAGGAATGTCAAACGTTAAAACGTTTAAAACAAATAAAAAAGGTTAATGTGAGTGACTAATAAAAGTAAAATTTAATGGCCTGATATTCTTCATATATAATCTGAAGAAATTTTAATATTAAGCAGTATTTCATTAGGTATTTTACTATACCTCTTTTGAAATGCAATATACCTGACAGTTACGCCAGTACAGAATGTGCTAAACTCTGTAGGCAACGCTAAAGGGAAAGTAATATGTTTGTTGGATATAAGTTGCAAGAACATATATATTTGAATAATATAACGAGAACGGCTGCACCAATAATAAAATTTATATTTCACATATAACAACTTAGAACTTCATACCCAAACGTTTAAAATATGCATTTTAAGTAAACGGCTCAAAGTTAATGCACACATTATAAAGCATTATAATAATTGCATTATAGTGAGCTTTTTAGCGCGTTGAGAGGAGAGTGCATACTGCATACTAATTAAAAATTATTTCCTGGTAATAAATTTTAATATTGTGGTAGATAAAATATACACTTAGGTATACAAAATCCGCGATTCAACCTATTTTTTAACAAACTGAAACGTGTAAAAAATCTCCGTGTTATATCTTGTCCACTCTTCGTTTATTTTAATAAATTTCATAATAACAATAAAATTCCCACTAAGTCAGGTAAGTTCTGTCCCTTTACGATTTTTTTTTGTAAATAATTGCAACTATTTAAAAAAGGCACATAATTTGCTTAAATAATTTACCATTTAGTACTATCATAAAATACCGTTACGAGCTAATTATTTAAATATAATTCCTTATTTTTATAGAAATCCTAAAAATATCCCCTTAAGACCACCCTACACTTTTGTCTACACTGTTTGGCTTAGGTTTTTGAGACCCCTGTTAAGAATAAGATATTTTTTGTACCCTTGTACCCTTGGTATTCTTTATATTTGTATCTTTCTGTTTGTTCGCTGATTTTACTTTGTAGTTTATCAACAACTTTGTATTTAGCGTCAATAGCCATTTGATATGATTTACAGCTTTATCTTATTTATTGCGAATACTTTTCCTTCTAGTCTCAGCCGATTTAAGCCATGATAATTTCATTGTTTTTTGAAAATCAAGCAACACTCTTTTGTGAATTTATTATTTGTTAATTTGATCAATATATTATATGGTGTAAATAAATGAATTTTGATTGGCGGTAGTTAGTTTTACTATACACCAAACAAATGGTGATGACCCAAAAGCTATTTTGTAACTGAGAATCTTTCTATTTGTAATTACAAATCAATAGGCTATTATACAATTTCAAAAATATAAACATTAAATCTTAGATTTATAGTTCCACATTGTTTTATTTTGAATGTGTTAGTTGTGAATAATTGTTAGTTTACAGGCACTTCCAGTCTTTCAAAATGTTAATTAACTTTTTAATATTAAAAAATAATTACTAAATTTATAAGAGTTACACTGGGATTAGCGAACCCGGTATATATATATATATATATATATATATATATATATATATATATATATAATAGCAGCAAAGCAGACTATATCCGGAAAGATCTGCCCGTAAATAAAGAACATCACATAATGAATTATGAATCAGTCAAAGTTTTAGCTACTGAATCCAATTACAAAAAAAAGACTCTTCTTAGAAATGGCATTCACTGCTCAAAATTCAAACGCAATGAACAAAAGGAGTGAAAGGTTTCCAGGTTTCTTCATTTATTATATTTCCCATCTTAAAAAAAAATGTTCTTTCAACCTAAATACAATCTTTGTTAAATTTTGATGTGTAATATTAGTAGTACTACATAAGACAAAGAAAACAAGACGAAGTACTGTCATTTGCCATGTCCAGGAATGACAGCTACTCTTAACCTAACACTCCACTGTTGACCGGCACACGTGGCCGTTTTAAATCGTTGTAATTGTCTTTTTCTTATGTGTTAAAAGTAAAAATAATTGTCAAGTTTGGTCTTTTACACCACGCAATTTATATATTTTTCATTTATTGACTCAATAAATGAGTGGTGCGTGAAATTGTCACATGTGAGTAGAATATCCAAGAAAGACAAATCTCAATAACGTAAGTTTTTACAACCTTTTACACTCTTAATAGGTTTCGAGGATGCTTTACTAACAGTAGCACTTTATTTCAGTTTTTCCTGATGATGAAAATAAACATTTTCGAAAGCTTAAAACTTAGTTAAAAGAGTACACTTATTTCACCGCTGCAAATCCCAATAAACCTCAAAGCTCCGTATATATATATATATATATATATATATATATATATATATATATATATATATATATATATATATATATATATTGTGATGATTGGTGTTTAAAGAAAATAATTTATAAATTATATACTAGATAATATTAGATATATAAAAGTATTTGGTTATTTTAATAAGTTATATACTAGAGAATTTTATAAAAATATATTTATGTGAGGGCATTTTTAAGAAATTAGCATATAATAATTGTAAAAAGTTGTATTTTAAATGTTGTAAATATATTTAAGTGAGCCATGTGATTAGGCAACCAACTATACAGTAAGTGACAGACAGAAATTAAGAATTTTTACGAATATAAGTGGGGTTATAGTTGTTTAAAATGTGTAGTTTATTAAATTAGAATGTTAAGTTAATGATTTAAGTGTATATTCTGATCTGAAAAGCCTAAATGTCAACAAAATTATTAATAGAAAAGTATGGAATTCTCTAGATCACCGGAGATGGCCTTGTTTGCGAAATGGTTTGTTCCAGAAAATTCAGACCGTTTTAGTAAGAAAGTCAGTCAGGCAGTTTAGTCAGAAAGTTTAGTAAGAAGTATGAAAGTTAGTTGGAGTCAGTCAATCAGTTACAAATAGTCCAATTGTTTAATATAGTGAGTTAAATGAAGATTAAAAATTATGCATATATTTTAATGCACATTTATAATTATACACAAATAATTATTGAAGATTAAAAAAAAGTATATTAGAAGAATATTGGTTGGATATTGGAAGAAATTAAAATTATATTATGATTGGAGATTAGTATAAATCAACTTATAATAATTATATGGTGATTGGTTGGATATTGGTATATTGAAAAGAAGAATAAATATAAATGCTGTTTGCTGGTTTGCTTGGTGGTTTATAAATGCTGGTGAAGAAAAATATATCTTAAATTGGTAGAAGCTGATAATTGGAAAAAGTAATTTCACAAAAACAAGGATAACCGAAGTACGAAGACATTCAGTGGTGATTAGAATTTATATAGTGAAAAACAGTTCATTTAGGCATTCAGTGAAAGAAAGGTACAAAATTTTGTTAATATAATTTAGTTAGTGTCATAACAATTTGAATTTTGAAGATAGTTTGTTTAAATTTTACATTGTCTATAGAATTTAATTAGTTTTATAAGAATATCAATTTAAAGATAGTTTATTTTAAATTTACATTGGCTAGGTTAGATATATATGTGTGTTTCATAATAGTTATAATAAAGATAATTTAAAAAAGTACTTACAAACTAATTCTTTGAGAACCGCGATAAAAACCCTATATTATTAAAAATACTCATTGCTCATCATTCACAAACAATACATCATAACAATATATATATATATATATATATATATATATATATATATATATATATATATATATATATATATATATATATATATATATATATATATATATATAAATGTATATATGTATATATATATATTGTTATGCTATTTAAATTGTATTATATTGCTTATTTAGGAAAAATCCTGTCTATATTTATTAAATGATCTAATCTCCAATTAATCACAATAAATCAGCATTAATTAATTACAATCTCAGGCTATTTAAATTGTACCTTTGATCGTGGATTCAAAATATTTTCCAATTGGCTTCCTAATCGGGATAGGTAATATGACCTGAATAAAATACATAGAATTTCAACTGAACTATATGTGAGATGTCCTTTATTTTAATGAAATTTTATATAACAATCAATCCTGTAATATTTGCAATATACTAACTTTAAATATATGAGAAGTTGTTTTCTATCATGGACCCAAATGTTATTTTACATTGATTTTTAATATGTGTTATAACTAAGCTCTTTTTATAATTCTTTTTTTTTTAAGTGATCGCAAAATTAACTGTCTCTATTATTTATTCAATTTATTTAATTAATAAATGAAAATCACACTCCGACTCTAATGAAAATTGACTGACCTTTCCTTCTCTGCCGTTGCAATTCTATGGCCACGCCACAACAAAAAAAACCTTTCTCTGCTTCTGCTCCTATTGTGGTCCAGATGACGTACACCTTTCTCCTATCTGTCCTTGTATCTGCAACCCAACAACTCGTGTTAGTCTATCCAGCCTCCTTTTGAGCCAATCTCCGCGCCTGTTTATAACTCCAAATGTTTCCGGCTTCGTCTGCTATTAATAATTTTATACCCTTTGGTTTTCTATCTCTCTGTACCCCGTTCCTCACACTGGTCAGCTTTTACACAGCAAATAAACACACCCGGTAAATTACGTCTTCGGGACTTCAAAAAAAACACAAATCACAAAGCTCCTTCCTTCTTGGACGACGAAAACTGACTAACCAACTTTTTTTTCTCTCTCCTCTCTCATAGCCAAAAACCGCCACCTCCTTGCATTCAAAACTTGACCAATAAAAATCATCCACCTCTGTGACGTATATCCTTACCAAACAACTCTCTCTATAAAACGTCATTCGGGTAATTCCAGAAAACAACCTTCTTTAATTATTCTAACTAAATCTATCTGCTTTACAAATATTTCTTACTAATAGCTACAAACGATACCTGTTTCTCAATTCAATGTCTTTTGTTAATAAAATTTCACCGATATAATCTTTCGGGGAGAAAAAACCACCGCAAATCCCGGTCTATTGTTTACACTTTCTATATACACTTTTATTCCGGGTAAATCCATTCCACAATAACCGACTTATTTAAATTTCTTATCGATAATATTTGAAAGTCTTGTCTCTGAGGCCTAATGAACAATTCTTCGAACAACTTAAAATACATATTTTGTCTTATACAGGATGTTTGAAAATTTATATGCCCGTGCCTTTATGAAATATCAATAATTTTAATTTTTATTGAAGTAATAAAATTTGTATATCGGTTTTTTATTGCTTATGGACATTCAAAAGTACAACAATATATATATATATATATATATATATATATATATATATATATATATATATATATATATATATATATATATATATATATATATATATACTAGTGATTTTGCCTGTCACCATGCGAAGGGGATCCAATCACCAATTGCATCTACAATCACTGTACTTAATTTTTTCTGTCTTACTCCTATTTAAGGCTAGGACAATAGGACAACAACAGAATATTATTTTAATTTGTTATACAACTTTTATAACAAATAAGTCACTTTTGGAGAGTCACTGAACTTTTTGTGTAAAGTCGTCTTATGAAATGGACCTACGTATAAAACCAGCGTAATTAATTCTAGTTTGGCAATTTATTTGTTGGGAAAGCTCGAGTTTTGTATTGCCAATTACCAAATTCGCAGCCAATATTTTAAGATCAACAAAATTTTCAAAAGAATTAAAAATTAAACTTTTAAAATAATTAGCTCCTTGCATGAAAAGGCCGGTCTTCTCACCTCCAGATCAATATTGTCCTTTCTGACAGATTGTTATCTGAAGAATAGACATTTATTTATAAAAAAAATGTACCCGACTTTTTATGAAGATTATGAAAATATTGAATCCCTAAACTAAGTAAATGAAAATATATATACACCTACTTTTATAATCATTTATTAACAACTATTTACAATATTGTCTCAGAATATAGATCACTGTCGGTTTACTTAATCTAAACCTTTTCAAAATTTCTTTATCATTACAAAAATTAAAATGATTAATTCTGTATCAAATATTTTATTTTCGCACTTATTTTATAAACATTAAACATCATACTGATCATACTCTACGATTTCATTAAATATTTTAATATCTACGTCTCTAAAGTCCGTGTCAGACGGTCAAATATTTGATCAAACTAGTTTGGCCTAACCAAAATATTGACAGCATATGACGTCACATCCTGAGTTTAATCAAATCCTCTAAAAATAGAGGATATTCTATTTTATGGTCAGTTTGATCAAACTTTAATTTCGATTGGTCGAAAAATATCTAAAGTCAAATGAAAATCAGCAGTTGGACATAGCGTATTTAAATAAATTTTCTTTTTTTCTTTGGTTGACAATATGTGTTTTATTTGTCTTCCTTTTTGTTATAAAATAAAAATAAAAATTTAAAATATCTTGCAGCCATTAACAAGTTTCTACATAATTGGTTTATACTGAGAAAGAAGCTGTTTATATATTGTCAAACATCCATATTATTATAAAAATCCTTTTACCATTTTTATTTTCTTTGTGAATAAGAAAAATTAGAATCGTAAATAAAGCACAAGCAACTAATAATGCTAATAAATAAGCAAAATAGACAATTAATTTCCTTGACATACGTCAATTTGATCAAATTTGAATGATCGTGTGACAGGTAGATTTTTAAAATTTGAACAAACTGTAATTATGACGTCATTACGTCAGTTTGCTCAAACTAGTTTAATCAAATATTTGACCGTCTGACACGGACCTAACCTACACTAAACAACAATATTTAGATTATATTTTTGATTTCGCGATAACCTACAACATAATAACGAACTGAAATAAACACAATTTATTTTCCAGATAACTTATTTATTCAGTATTGTATTTGGCAAATAAATATTTTATATTTTCTGTCAGATAATTTTAGTTTATTTTATATGACAGTTTACTGTTTAGATTTCTTTCATAGGTGACACTAGAACTTTAAATCTAAACTAATATAAAACTTTAAATTATTTTGTATTAAATCGTACCTCAAAAATATTCATAATATTATTTATTAATTATAATAATATGTAATTAATATTGTTTGTATTATTAATTAAACGTATCGTTCCAAAAACAAAACATGATCGACTGTTAGGTTGAAATGTCAGTAGTTCAGATTTCTTTCCTAGATGGCGTCGTTAGTTTACTGGACAAACGGTGTGACTTTTCATCATAGCCTTTTATATAGAGAGATATAAAATTCTGTGAAATATCAAAATATAAGTGGGTTAAATTGCATTAGCCGCATACTGTACAATTAGAACTTTTAATTATTAGGTAGTCAAAAATATTAACTGTATAATATGTATCATTTTCTACCTATTCAATTATTATTTATTAATAGTATTTTAAGCAGTCTAATTACGTACTGAATGTTTTGTCTGATTTAAGTGTTTCTCCTTTAGCTAATTTAAACTCGTTATTGCGATCAAAATTGTTCACTGCAGCGTAGATAATCGCCTAACGGACCCTTCTAACAGGTAATGCAACGTTTATGTTTACATAATTACCAAATGGTCGTTACATCCCTTCAGCTTCAGCCTTAGATGTATAATATCAAAGTTGCTAATCGAATTACAAACTCAATTGGATATACATCACCCGGGTTGTCGTCTCGTCAACCTTAATATTTCGCGAATACATTCGCCTGGAAAGAAAATTGATTAAGTAGTTGAAATTCGAGACATGCGAGTTATTGAACCAGAGGGAAATTGCATATGTTGATTTTTAACGAAGTGTCTTAACAATAGTAACTGCAAAATTATTGACAAGAGAGTATTAGCCGTATTACAAAATACGAAAAGAGAAAAATAGAATATGCCTTAAAATCAGAAAAATGAGGGGCCTAACTTTTTATTAAAAAAAAAAAAACAAAATAAAAAGTATTATCAGGATATTTTCTACCATCTTTATCCTTCCCATTATGCATTAACATGTTACACTATTATATAACAATTATTTGTTAGGGATACTATGCAATGTATGGAACTTTTCCAATAATTTCATCATGAGTCATGAGGCGTGATTCACCTTAAATCGGTGTATACATACACACACTACACACTCGGTGTATATATATATATATATATATATATATATATATATATATATATATATATATATATATATATATATATATATATATATATGTATACCGTATTAAAGGCATGAGTAGTCGCCTTTAACCTTGAACTTAGTTAGTTGTAACATGTTGATCCGGTCAAATTTTTTGTTGCCTAGTTTTTAAAGACTCATGGCCAATTTAAAAGATAAAAAGAAACCTTTAACACAGCAGGATTTAGAGAAGATTGCTTAACACTTTTTTGACAGTAATGATGGTATTTCGAACCAAAACAATGATTACTTATCATGATACTGATAGTTATTCTAATCTTAGTGAGATTGGTCATGGTAATATTATTAGGAATGATCAAATACTGGCCGGTGATTTGAGCAATAACGACGAAATTGTTGATAAGACAGTAATGATGGTATTTCGAACCAAAACAATGATTACTTATCATGATACTGATAGGTATTCTAATCTTAGTGAGATTGGTCATGGTAATACTATGAGGAATGATCAAATACTGGCCGGTGATTTGAGTAATAACGACGAAAATGTTGATAATGAAGAGAGAACTGAGGCAAATTACTATTATGAAAGAAATAGAAAAAAATGATTGAAAATAGCTCCTGCCTCAAGCCGTACTTGTGCATCAGATACAGTATTATATTTTATGTTACTCGACGACACAATTAATGACCAAATTATTAAGAATACAAACGAAAATACTATAAGATTACAGACAACTTATGGAAATAATGCTTTTAACTGTCAATTTATAAGCCACGTTGATAAAACCGACATAGTAGCTTATTTTTAGATTACCGTATTTGGCAGGCGTGTTTAAGTATAAAAATGAAAATATAAATTCTCTTTTTGCGACTGATGGTGATGGCGTTCAGATTTGACGATCCAAATACTAGAAATAACCGTAATAAAGACGGAGACAACTTAATAGCTGCTTCTAAAATTTTTATTCGTTTCGTAAAAAACTGTTATACCAACTATTTATGTGGAGAATATGTAACCGTAAAAAAATGTTGGTTGGTTTCCGCGATAATTTCAAATTTAGAATGGTTATGAAAGTAAGCCGAACAATATGGACTCAAAATAATGTGCCTTTGTGATGCCAGCAAACATTATCTATTGAACGATTTTGTGTATACTAGAAAAGAAAACAGAATGCCGAATCCCAAAAAGTTATCCATACCAACTCTCAATGTGCTTTCGTTAGTTGCTCAATTATGAATTCTAACAGAAATGTGACTGGGGATAACTGGTTTTTCTCGCTAGAGATGGTTAACGAGCTTTAACAACGTAAACTTTCTTATGTAGGTACTATCAGAAAAAACAAAAGAGAGTTAATAAACGAGTTTTCGCCGAATAGTCAACGCGAGGTTTATTCTTTACTCTTTGGTTTTACCAATGAAAAATAGATCAGTTTGTCTCATTTTCAGTGTCTATCATAATGAAAGAGTTTTACAAACAGAAAAAATAACTGCCAGATATGATACATTTTTACAATTTTACTAAAGTGGGAGTGGATGTACTGGATTAAACTTATGCTAATTATAAAGTAGGAAGGCATGCTAGAAGATAGCCACAGGCTATTTGGTTTCGGATACTGCCAGCGTAAATGAGGGTATTTTATATAACAGTGCCCATCCAGAATCTGAATTAACTCGGCAAAAATTCATTATCGCTTTATGAAAAGAACTTTCACAGGACCACTTAATTCGGTGTATTCAAATGATGAATATTTCCAGTGAATTGAGAGAAGTTATTTGTCGAGTTAGTCACGTGATATATTTGTCCACGTAATGATAACAAATAATCACTTTTATGTAACAAATGTCATAAACGCGTTTGTTAATATCATTGCATCAAAACAGATACCTTTACTGCACATGGTAATACAAATTGTGTTTACATTTCAGTCCCGAAAAATTGTCTTTTTTAAAATAATCTATATCGAAATAATCATCATCATTGGCTTTTACAACTCTTCCTGAGTTTTTGCCGCGTTTACTATTGCCTTCCATTGATTCCGATCCTGTGCTATTATTTCCCCTGGCCTTACTTCCATCTTCTCCAGGTCTTCCCTGACTGCGTCTTTCCACCTTTTTCTAGGCCTTCCTGTCGATCTTCTACCATCTGGTCTTGCTAAAACACATTGCTAATCAGTCTGTCGTCATTACTCCGTACCACGTGGCCTGACCATCTTAATCTATTGGCTTTTATGTATCTTACGATGTTTCCTTTCCCGAAGAGAGTCTCTATTTCATTGTTGTATCTGCTCCTCCATTCATTTGTCACGCTGTCCCTGCAAGGACCATATATCATTCGCAGGATTTTGCGTTCCCATACTAATAGCTTATTGATTTCTTTCTTTCTCAATGTCCATGTTTCACTTCCATATGTTACTGCTGGTCGTATTATGGTTTTGTACATTTGGATTTTGGCACGCCTTGAGAGAAGCTTTGACCTCATTAGATGTTGAATGGCAAAGAATGATTTATTCCCCGCCAGTATTCGTATTTCAACCTCCCGTTCTCCTGTGTTTTCACTGGTAATTGTTGCTCCTAGGTATTTGAATTCTTTGACCACCTCAAAATTATGATCGTTTATGGTAATGTTTTGTCTTATTCGCTGTCGTTCCTTTTTTGATACGACCATGTATTTAGTTTTTTTTTCGTTTATTTTCAGGCCTACGCTTAGTGTTGCTTCTTCAAAGTTCGATACTATATCCTTAACTTCCAGTGTTGTCTGTGCTACTGCATCTACATCATCTGCAAATGCGAGAATAATCTTTGCTCCTCTGGCAGTTATGTCTGGTTTAACTCTGGTATAGATTTTTCGCATTGCATATTACAATGCTAGGTTAAATAGTAATGGGGACAGCGGGTCTCCTTGTCCGAGTCCGGTGCTTATGCCGAAAGCCTTTGAAGTTTTGCCTCCTATTCTAATTTGTGCAAAGGAATTGTTGACACACATTCGCGTAATCATGGTCAGCTTCTTTGGTACGCCTAACTCCATCATTGCACTCCACAGTTTTAAGCGATCTATGCTTGTTTGAAATCTATGAAGATCTGTTGTACTTCTTTATTATATTCCCAATACTTTTCTAGCATTTGTCTGATAGTAAATATTTGATCGATTGTTGATCTTCCAGGCCTAAAGCCGCATTGGTAATCGCCAATAATTTCCTCTGTATATGGCAGTAATCGTATTAGTACAACTGAAGCTAATATCTTATATGTAGTACCGATTAGTGAGATTCCCCTGTAGTTGCTACATGTTGCCTTTTTTATGTATTGGCACGATAATACAGCCACTCCATTCTTTTGGCATTATTTCTTGTTCCCAGGCTTCTTTCATTAATTGGTGTATTTTATTTCTAAGTTCATGCCCTCCTTTTTTAATCAGTTCTGCATCAATATTGTCTAGTCCCGGGGATTTGTCATTTTTTAGGGTTTCTATCGCCGTGATAATTTCTTCCAGGCTTGGCGGGGGTACTTCTATCTCGGCCGTTTGGTACTCACAATTTGCTTTATTTCCATCCGCGTCTACCTGGACATTTAGAAGACTTTCAAAGTATTCAGCCCATCTTTTGATTATTTTATTTTCAGCTGTAATCATTTGCTCATTTTTATCTCTCACAAAGTTCGATGTTGTCTTACTTCTTTGTAGAATTTTTTATTTTGCTCGCTTCTGTGTTCACGTTCTACTTTTTTAATTTGTTGTTGTAAATGTTGTCTCTTTTTTCTCCTTACTGTTCTTCTGGCTAAGGCTCTCTCTCTATTGTATTGTTCACGCTTTTCATCCGTCGGGTTTGCTAGGTAGTCGATTCTTCTTTTGTTTGCTTCTTTTAAGGTATTCTCGCATTCTTCATCAAACCATTTATTTCTTTTTGCTTTTCTCTTCCGACCTATACACTTCTCTGCTGTTTCTGTAATGATCCTTTTAATGGAGTGCCATTTCTGGTCTATATTTCTCTTTCATTTTCTTTCGTTTCCAACACCTGGAATCTGTTTCTCAATTCTAGTTGGTATTGTCTCTTTCCCTCTTCTTCTTCCAATTTAGACACATTCCATCTTTCGATCTTCATCTGTTTGTCTGTTGTTTGTGTATATATCGAAATAAGCTTAAACAAAAGCAATAAGTGATCGTGTATAGTGCGGCTACGTTACGGAATACAACAGTGATTTATTCTTATCTTATATATCAAAAACATTTTGAAGCATACTGTTTGTAAGGTTAAGTGGTGGCCAAAAGGCCTGTTATCAGAATAATTTCTGGTTCTATAACTAGTTTAGTTAAGTACTAATGAGTTTATCAAATGATATCAGATCCGACATCAAAAATTTGTCAACAGCCATGACTGACGATCAACAATCTCAAAACAAAATATCATACGCTGCTGTGCTTAATAATACTTCAATTCAGTTTCGTTCTAAGAATCAAGCAATTTTATTTAATGCGCTACCTGATACTTAAATAGAAGAGTACTTAATAGCTTGTGGTGAAGTTGTTCATCCATGGAATATTTTATTTTTATCAAGACTATTACATAACAGAATATGTATTTATTTCTCCAGCGAATCCTTGGTTGAAAATTTTATGTCCAATTCAGCAGAAATAACAATAAAAGGCGAAAATCTAAAAGCACGAAGATTAATAACTCCGAACGAAAGACTGTTACTATCTAATGTTTGCCCTTCTAGTTCACATAATTTAATAGAAAAAGAGTTAATTAAATTGAGCCTTAAATGAATGTAACCTTTAACCTTCCTTAGAATAGGTAGCCAGCTTGAAAAATTTCAACACGTCTTCAGTTTTAGAAGACAAACATATATTTAACCACTTGCAGATATAGACCTACCTTCATCCTCCTTAATTACGTATGAACAAACTTCGTATCGCATATTTTTAAGTCTAGATAAACCGTTATGTTTTATCTGTAAGCAAAGATATCACATTGCAGCAAATTGTTCGAGTCATAATCCACAAAATGATTCCACTCTTATCGTCCACCAACCACAACAGCCAATACAACAACAACCACAAGAATCCTCCCAGTCTAACAAATCACCCTTAGAAATGGAACCATATCTTCCCGTCAGTAATTATAGTACCGAACCTACATCTAACCAAGAAACAGATATGAATTAAATACCTCCCGTACTTAGAGAAATTAATTGAATTTATAAAGATTAGTCCAAAAAAAAAGAGAACAATTTCAGAAATTAATACTACTCTATCTCCCACTGAAGAATTAAATAAAGAATTTAAAATCCCAAAACCAACCAAAAAGAAACAAAAAAAGCAATCTGAAACAACCATATCAATTCACGAAATGATGATGCCAACAAAAATGTCAAATAATTTTAACTTAACATATTAACAAACTTTTTTTGAAAATTATTCTAGCTCGTCTGATCCCTTCAGAATACTACAAATAGACACAACGGATATACCCAACTTTGTGAATATAATAACAATTAAGCCGTATTTTACAGAAAAAAGTATGAAAATCAAATACACTAAAATAATAAACAAAGTACAAAAAATACTAGACTCAGATGATGCCGCTAATCAAGACAGTGATACTACAACAAAAGCATCTCAAGAAATAAACTAAAATCTTCGATCCAATTCTTCAATGGAATGTTAACGGGTTCTATACCCGTTTAGAAATGCTTAAACTTTTATGTTCAATAATCTCGCCATGAATTATTTGTTTACAAGAAACAAACTTTAAAGGATAGCTTAGTTATGACATGAGGAATTATTCTTGTTTCCATAAAAACCGAAACGATGCAAATACTGCTAGTGGAGGAGTTGTTACATAATTACAAAAAATTACTTATCGTCTTATTCGTCTATTTTATTTATCACAAAATAATTAAACATAGTTGTTAACTTTTTTCTCTCCGTGATAGGGTTCTCCGTGTTTTATATCTTAATTCTATATTGCATTTAGATATAATAAAAAATCCAAATATAAAAAAAAGATCTATCGGTATATAAAAAATAGAACTAAATATACATTAAATATCTGTGCTCTGTGCGTAAAGAGAGTTAAGTCCTAAAACACTGTTTTGAAATAAATGCGTTTCAAAATTACAATAATCTGTTCGAGTTATACTTTTGGAATTTTTATAAGAATGTATAGGTACCTCAAAATTATTTTATTTTTGATCAACTAGATATTTATTTCTCTCAATAACATAATTAATAAATAATATAAACAAACCATAGAAGTATCATAAAAAAATAATAACCTTTGTCTTACATGGACTTAACACAATTTGCACAAACAACATGAAGTTAACACGCTTAACCCATAACACAAACTACTACAAAAAGCATAAAAAATAATATTTTATAATTTTAATGGGATTCTTGAGACCAAAGTAGGTTTTAATAAAAAATAATAATACAAGAACATTTAGCAAGAAAAATAACTTCTGTGTATTCATTTAAGTGATACTAAACCAAGTAAATTCTATTTAATAACAAAAATAAAGAAAAACTGATATGAAAAACGAATCAATATTTTTTTAAAGTTTTATTTAGTATTTCCATTTTTTTCCTTCTTCCTGTCAGTTTGTTTCTTTGCTTTATTTTCTTGGTCAGCTGTCATTTTTTCGTAATTTTCACATTTTCTTTTTTTCTTTTGTCAATTGGTTGCACTATCTCTTCCTTTTCTTCATCAGGAATATCATTAGAATAGGTATCCTCTAATGATATTTCTGATGATATTACCGCAGAAAGCAAAACTTTAGTGGAAGTTCGCTGGACATACCATAAGACAGAAAGACGACAGATGAAATAAGATGATTATACACTGGAGACTATATAGTTACAAATGAAAAAGAGGAAGGCCACAAATGAGATGGTCAGATGACTTGAAGAAACGCGCAGGCCCGAAGTGAATACAAACTGCCTAAAATAGAGAGACGTGGAAAAAGGAAGAGGAGGCCTATGTCCAAAATTGGACAGCAAGCGCTGTATAGATAGATAGATAGATAGGTATCCTCTGCTTCATTTGAGGTTGTTAAGTCTTTATAGAATTTGTGAAATACTGGTGAAATATATGAACGCAAGTCGAGGGGGTCATTTTTTTTCTTCTTAGGTATAGGAGTTTGTCCTGGGTAACGTAAATTATGGTTCATTTTGTTAATAGTTTCTTTGCCTTTTCTTTTAAAAGAAGAAATGGTTGATTAAGGTCTAAGAAATTCTTATAGTATATTATTCCAGACTCGTTTTTGACAAACTTTTGCCACTGTACATCTCTCCAGCTAAAATTGTTTCCAACATTATCTTTTCGCTGCTGAATATCGGTTTTTAGCAGCTTAGCAAACACAAAGAAGCTATCTTGATTCATCTTCTTCGCCACAAAAGGGGGTTTCTTACTAGTGCTTTGTATAAGTTGGGCCCAATCATGAGGATGATGAATGTTTTCAGCAAAAGTTGCTGTCTTTTTTTCAATAAGGGCGTGTGATGTATCACACTCTATGGGCGTGTGGCCCGGTATCAAAAATTTATGGTTAATCTCTTCTAAGTTAGGAGAAGTTTGCAGTGCTACCATACACACAGCAGCTACATGAGTATTCTTGTTTTGACCACCTTATGTATCTGAGTACATGGTCCAACTTTTTACAACAGGCTTTATAGCTTCACAAATAAATTTATATACACATAAGCCAACTTCATTAGCACCTCTGCCAGCTACACCTTAATGCCAAAGGTAATAGTAATTTGTGCCGTCACTGCAGTAGTAAACTGTTATATTGAAAGTCCAAAGTTGGCGTTTATAGAAGGCTACAGAACTATGCACGAGTGGAGTGGGAAGGCATTGCTGCATGTCAAATGTCACAGTTTTGGTTGAATCATTAACTTTTGAATTTTGTTTGTTTACCTTTTTAGACTCGTACGCATACTCAGCGTTATAAATCTAGTCATTTTTTTGTTTTAAAAACTCCTAATTTTCATTCTCAAAACATATTTTCAGTTGCATATCTAACCTATCACATTTTGAACAGGTATCTTCTATCTAAAAGAACACTTTCTGTTAAACATCAACGGGATAAAAGGTACCGTTATCTCCAGTTCTAATGGTAACGGAAGGGAATATTTAACAGATCATAATAGAAGTAGAATTTAAGACATTATCTCTTTAAATAAAGAAAATTAATTTTGCTTTGGAAATAATATACAATTGTAATAACACTTTCTGTTAAACATCAACGGGAGAAAAGGTACCCTTATCTCCTGTTTTAATGGTAACGGAAGGTAATATTCAACAGATCATAATAAAAGTAAAATTTTAGAAATTATCGCTTTGAATCAAGAAAATTAGTTTGAATGAAAAGTGTAAATTGGCAATAAAACAAAGTAAAAAAGCTTTAAATACTTTCAAAAGACATAAAACCAAGGAGAACTTAATAGAGCTAAAGAAAAAAAGGGCATATGCAAAATTAATTACTACCAGATCTAAAAAAGAGTCTTGGAAAAAATACGTTCAAAGTATTAACAGGAATACAAACATGTCATCAGCATGGAAAAAAGTTAAGAAGATTTCTGGCGTCAGTACACAAAATGGAATAAAATACCTAGAACGAAATGGAAACATAATTAATGAAAACAAAAAAATTGTAGAAGAATTAGCTGAAACATACAGACAAGAATCTACAAATGAAAATTACAGCAATACTTTTTTACGATATCGGGAAGAAGAAGAAGCAAATCCAATAGAAATTATAGCCAATAACGATGATATAAATACTCCAATTAATAAAACAGAACTATTAGAAACAATCCAAATGTTAAAAGACACATCACCAGGTCCATGACATACCCGCAATATTCTTAAAACAGTTACCTAACGAAGCTTTAGACTTTCTATTGAATCTTTTTAATACAATCTGGTGTAAACAAAAATTTCCTGACTTATGGAGACAAGCTATTGTCATCCCTATACTAAAACCTAACAAACCGGCTACAGCGGCAGAATCATATAGGCCAATATCACTTACATGTTCTACTTGCAAACTGCTAGAGAAAATAATAAATAATAGACTTATGTGGCATTTGGAACATCACAATTTACTTATACCGGAACAAGCTGGATTTCGTCCTTTGAGATCTACTATAGACAATGTTTTACATTTAGAAAGTCAAATTAATGAAGCCTTCTGTAACAAGCAGAAATGCGTAGCTGTTTACTTTGACATCCACAAAGCATTTGACTTAGCATGGCGACACAGAATATTAACAAATCTGCAGACTTGGGGAATTCAAGGAAACATGTTGGCATTTTTGAATAACTTTCTACATGAACGCAAATTTTCAGTACGTAGTAATGGAGAAATTTCTAGTATTAAGTCTCAAGACAATGGAACACCACAAGGATCTGTAATTAGCCCTACACTTTTTTTAATTGCAATGAATGATGTTATAAAAAATCTCAAGAGACCTGCACAGGCTAGATTATATGCTGATGATATGATAATATTTATCAAAGGAAAAAATATTAACTCGATGGTCAAACTTTTACAAGAAGAACTTAATAAAATCGAAAGGTGGTCTAATAGGAGTGGATTCTATTTTTCAGCTGACAAGACACAATATATTATTTTTTCCAAAAAGCCTATTCACACTAACATACCTGCCTTAAAATTCGGCACAAAGTTTTTAAAACGAAGTACAAAGATAAAATATTTAGGCATAACATTCGACGAAACTTTAAGTTGGAAACCACATATTAAACAATTGGCGATATCATGTGAAAATGGTATAAATCTTCTTAAATGTTTAGCCAACAAACAATGGGGTGCTGACGGAGATACATTATTACTGTTGTATAGAAGCCTAATTTGATCAAAATTGGACTACGGATGCATTGCATATTCTTCAGCGTCGAAGTCAAATTTAAAAATCTTAGACATTATACACAACAATGCATTACGCATAATCTCTGGAGCTTATAGAACAACTCCTGTTGCAAGCCTCGAGTGGGAACTTGGAGAGCCATCATTACATGAACGACGGAAATTACTTAGTCTATCTTACGCTTCAAAACAATCATCACTACAACCTGACAACCATTTTCTTACTCAGCCATCGTTATTAAATATCAATATAAGAACACATTTACCATTTCAATTAAAGATCAAAAACATTTTAAACTCTATTGAAATTTTTAACTTTCCCTCAACACATTCAGCAAACGTAAACACGCCACCTCCCTGGTTAATACCTTTGCCTACTTTCAATTTAGAACTATCATCATATCATAAATCTGAAACTAATCCACAAATATTTATAAGCAATTATAATAGAATACTTTCTTCTTTCCCTGAATATACCCAAGTTTACACAGATGCATCTAAAACAACTTCTGGTGTAGGATCATCATTTGTTATAAGAGACATAATAAAAAGTTTCAAATTGCCCACAGAATCCACTGTGATAACTGGAGAATTGTATGCAATATACAGAGCTTTAATTCACATACAAACAGTCAAACCAGATAAATTCCTTATTATTACTGACTCAATCAATTCCCTTCATATACTGTCAAAAATGTACACTTGCAACCCAATAGCTAAATTAATTAAAAACAAGATGCAGCAGCTAGAGAACAAAACATTAGTCTTCGTGTGGGTACCGTCACATATAGGCATTAAAGGAAACGAACTAGCTGATAAAAATGCTCGGGAAATAGCAACTTCCCCAAATATCAGACCGATAATAAAACCATTAGCAAAAGATATCAATCCGTACTTTAAACAAAAGCTGATATGTAATTGGACTAAATGTTGGGAAGAAAAATCCTCAAAGTTAAAAGAAATTAAACCAAATTTTGGACGATGGACTAACAACGCCCCTAGCCGTTTTCTTCAGGTTGTATTAACCAGGCTCCGATTAGGACACAGCAAACTCACCCATAAATATCTCATGAAGAAGGAACCTCAACCAAAATGTACGAGTTGTGACGTGCCGTTAACAGTGAAACACGTATTAACGGAGTGTCCCAAATATAATGCTGAAAGACTAACTAATAAAATTCCATCAGTTATAAGGGACATTTTTAGTGAGTGTACCAGTTAAAATATTGTGAAATTTTTAAGAGACTGTAACATATTGAACCACATATAAGTATGTTATTTATTTGTTATTTGTAATCATTATTGTTTGTATTAAATGTATCCGCTAATAACCAATATGGTTGATGCGGCTGCCTTTAAATAAAAAAAAAAAAATTTGTTTGGCTTTGGAAACAATATCCAATTTTTCAAACTTTACCCGACAAAAGATGATGTTTTAGTTTTGAGGAAAGTTGTATTCCCCCCTCTTTACTATTTACAGCAGAAAACAATTGTTGAGCAATATCTCTTAACTGTAGCTCACTACAGTATGTTATTGTTAAGAAAAACAGTCATATTTTGAACGATCTATTAAAAAAATAACAGAGAGAGCTTTATTAATTTTTTTTTGTGTAAAAGTGAAACAGCTAATTATTATCTACAATAGAAATCATGTAATAATCATGTAACGTTTTTGTAATTAAAAGTTAAATAGATCATTGGTGATACTGCTCAAAGTCTTTAGCAATATTAAAAATTTAAATAAAACTTAACACGGCTTGGACTTGCTTCTGACTGAAGTTCATCGTTTTTTAACCAACAGTGAGTCAACGTAATAACTTATTAGTGCATGTATTAGTTATCATGGTTAGGCACAAGATTGTGGGACTTAACTAACTGAGTTTTCATGTTTCTTAAATAATGTTTAGCGTAAAGAGTGATATGTCTAAATTTAGGACTTAACACGCTTTACACAATTAGTATTGATTGTTTTTCATGAGAGCAAAACTGAATATCTCAGTTTAGGAATGTAATTGGACTTGACACATTATACACACATGTAGATATCATATACTAACATGCAGTTATTGCACTGACTAATTTCGACCATTTTTGGACTTAACTCTCTTTACACACAGAGCACAGATATAATAATGCTTTGCCACACGCAAACAAATTATTCCAAATAATTATCTGATCACATGCAAAACTACCTACTGACAGTAATATTAACTACCTTTAAATGGTGAGAAAAAATTTAATGGTCCACAATAAACTGGTAGTAATGGTTTATTTGTTTAAAAAAAAAATTTACTCTTACATTGAAAACTGACATTCTAAGCCAATCGAAAACTCCAGTAATCTAATATGAATAGTTCTTATTATTATAATACTCCTATTCAAACCAATTAGAAGTATTTTTGTTTTATTTAACCAACTGCTCAGTTTCAATAAAGCATTGTTATCTCAGAAATACATTCCCAGTTTCCTACTATTGAGCAAGGAATAATATTTAAGGGTAAATGGTATTTACCTAGTCAAACGAGTAAGCAAATTGAACCTGGAATTTTAACGGAGGTAAATATTGCAATGAGGTTGAATAAAATAACAAAACTGAAACGGTTTTATGGATAAAACAGTTTAATTTTGTAACAGAAATTAAACAATGAAACAAGGGCATACCACAAAAGAATATAATGTAAAAATTTAAATATAAATTAGAATATTATTGCCCATAGCTACAGTATTTTTGTAAAGTAAATAAGTCGGAATAACTTAATTTACTTGGACTGAATCGCTAGAAGTTTTTAGAAAAGTTTTTGTAAAATGTTAATAAATAATGAAAATTTATTAATAAACTATGATAAACATTAGGTACTTATTTTTTGTACTTCTTATGAAGTTGGCCTCGAATAATAATGATTTATTATTCTAGAATATTTTAAGTATAGAGTTATTTATTAAATAATTATTTTAAATGGTTAAAGGAAGATGCTATTGAAGCGGAAAAAAAGGAGTCAGAAATACTCGGTTACGCTGCCCATGTAATATTGATAGCACAAGATAGTCTAGTACTCTAGTCCTCTGATAGTAGATTTAGCATAAGAGCAAAAGAATATAATGACAATTTCAATTCAGACAACTAAACCGATAGTAATTAACAGAGAATCAATCAGATGTAAAATAGAAATCGCTGGTGTCAGTTATGAACAAGTAATTAAAATAAAATACCTTGGAATTTGTCCTGAAGATCTGTCTATGGAGACGTGGACAGAGAAGTGAGAGATCAAGTACAAAAAGCAAAATGACAAAAATGCTCAATTTGGGCTGTACCGTCACTGGACATAGAGATAGTGTAAGATTAATAATAACATATACATCAAAAACAATACTTAACACAGTTACAATACAAAGACTATTGGAAAGGGAAACAGATGAGAGTACTAAGCAGATTTGCAGGCAATACACTGAGAGATCAAAAGAGGAGTGAAGGCGTGAGAATAAAATGTAAGGTAATGTGTATAAACGAATGAATAATAAACAAAAATAAAATAACAACAAAAGCAGAATAAGGAAGAACCGTGTGGTCAAAATAACAAGAGATAAATCATCAATTAGTAAAAGAAATATTGGACAATCGCGCAAAAGATATGACAACTTTCTAGAAAGGTATAAATCCGCCAATTAACAAGTAGTATTGTTTATTAAGAGAAAGAAGAAGAAGGTGAAGAATCTTTACATGTGACGGCCGTAGCGGAGTGGGTATTTCACTGGCTTAATAAGCTGGAGATTCCAAGTCCAATCACGGCACTAATTTTTTTTTTTTCAATTTCTCATTTAACCCTTAAACAACGACGAGTCTTTTTTGGATTCCAAGACCATTTTTTTAACCTCCATGAATAATGGCCAATTTTATCCCTAATATCTTGCTAAGCTGAGGTATTAAGTTTTTTACACAACTTCTAATACATACCTCACCAAGTTTATATCCATGAAAACTGCATTTTCATCAGTGGTATTGGTAAGTAGAATTTGACGTTACATATTTGAATGTTTATTCTTTTTTTAATTGGTGGCACTAATTAAGGCTGTTATGTCCTGTTATAAACTGTTAAACGATCTAGTACATACCAGTTTTTGAGTGACCTTGACATATTTCTTCAAAGGTTCCACTATTAGCTGGCACTGCCGGCAGCTCGGCGCGGCACTCAGTCTGAAGTAATAATTGTTTATTTATGTGTTTATTGTTGTGTAATAATTATTTAGGAGACTAAGATTAGTAACAGTGTCACAAAAACATTTTTTTTTGTTAACAGCATAAACATGTCCAAACGTTACCGAAGACCTTTAACCCAAGCTGAGCTTGAGGAAATAATAAATAATTTGAGTGACTTTGACAGTCAAGATCAAAGCGATACGGAAAATCAAACTCACGATGACGATCTAGGTCCTGATTTTTTGTTTTAAGTTCATCAGAAAATTAAGACCACATTAACGTAAGTGTTGAGGAGAACGAAGATGAGCCGGCTGGAGATACGATGGTACATAATGAGATTGAAGAAGAGAACAAAGGACAACTTATGGAGTTACGTTTCTCTTCCATCTCGACATTCTTTGAGAAATATTGTTACGGCAGGTATCTGTGAATATACCAACCAAGAAACAACTTCCATATACTAAATTTACAGTGAAAAAATTCCGGAGAAACATAATGTATGGAAAGACATTGATATTATAGAACTTGATCCATTTAGGAGTTGTGTTTACAGTATGAGCTCTAGGTTGTCGAAAAGAGAACGTTGCAGAAATTGTGAAGTACAAATGAATCAATTTGTTACAGCAGAAACATATTCACATCAGCAATGCCTCGTGACGTATTTACCTAGGTAAGCAATTTTATCTGATTTGATAATAAATCGATAAGACAAGAGAAGCATGAAACAGCCATGCTGGCTGCATTTAGAGACATATTGGAATTTTTGTTACGAATTGTATACAGGCGTTTGTTCCGCATAAAAAAGTAACTCATAAACAATAAACAGTAAACGCATAAACAACAATATGTTTTTCTAAAGGTCAAAGGAGAAAGTGTTTATGCTGTTATGTTCTTATTTCGGTAAATTATAGAATGCCATGGCTCGTGGCCATTGACGTATTAAATTAGCTTTCTCACCTAATTCAGATCGTTTAATTTTGTCCTCTAGTGAAAAACACGTGAAACACATATCTGTACGTGGTGTACGAAAACCTAAATTAAAATTTTTGGTAAACACCTCCCGGAAAAAACCTCTCTTGACAGGTTCATTTGACGGATTACTTGAGTAAAAACGGTAGATATTAGTAATATTTAAGTTTTTAGACAGATATCTCCGTTCAGATTTGCCACGGTAATAATGTTACTCAATACATTTTAGCTTCATTATGAAAGCCATAACACT
The DNA here is from genome assembly GCF_040954645.1 of Diabrotica undecimpunctata. Classification (NCBI taxonomy): domain Eukaryota; kingdom Metazoa; phylum Arthropoda; class Insecta; order Coleoptera; family Chrysomelidae; genus Diabrotica; species Diabrotica undecimpunctata. The sequence continues at coordinate 123,476,844 of NC_092806.1, forward strand.
TTGCTTGTTAGTTAAAAATGTTGTTATCTTTCTGTCTCCACCCCTTCTTTCAGTAGGTACATTTTTATCCTTTTTATAATTTTTAATGATTGTTTTGACTTTTTGTCGTATAATACGAAATATATTCAGAAATGTCTTTAGGCAGACATTTATAACCATATTATCACTAAAATTAACAAGATATTTGCAGGCCGTTATTTTCGCTGATCACCTGAGCCTCCCTTCTTGCAATACTTGCTGCTTACGTCGTCGTTTTACATTCTGTATTTCAGTACTATTTAAAAGAAATGCATTTTATTGAATCTTTGTTGAATTGGAGTAGAATTGTTTGTTGACTTCTGTAAGTTCACTTAGTTTTTAATTGTCTGCAGTCAACAGCTGTTGATTTGTTCTGGCAGTGCGGTTGTTTTGATACTATTCCGATGTATGTAAAATAGAAATAAAAATGTTTTCAGATCTCCTGGAAAATTGGTGGGTCAAACACAAGGGATTTTAAATCCAGATAGAGGTTTAAGCCATACTATTACAAATAGTACACTTACCTGAGATGTTTCTTAATATTACATTTCCATTTGTTAGGTTGTCTAATTCTATTTCGGCATTTAGTTGGTGTTCATTGGCACGGGTGAAATAACTATTTTTTTGTATTAACTTAAAAGTTCTTAAATTTTGATTAATATTCTATTATATGCTAAAAATTTGTAAATAACCAAGCACTGATTAAAGTGAATCGGCCATGTTTCTTGTTTACGATATAAAGGTCACGTGAATAAAACAAGGTCTCCTGATTGGTTTTTTTAAACATTGGTTGTTTTGATATGGAAATCTCCCAAAACATAGGTTACTTTGAAACCGAAGGCAAACTGTGTGATGTGTTTTAGGCAAAATTTTGGCTTTTTTAATGCTGAAGACGAATCCAGGGGAGTACATATCTCAAAACTTGAAAAATGGCGTTTTGGAGATTTTGTTACTAGGCGACTCAATTCTTTGTAAACAAAAAATGTGCAATTTTATTGTTACGTTATTCTTGGAGACGATGTATACACCATGCTACAGTGGCACGGTCCCACACTGGTCGGATAGTTACTGAGTATCTTGACGAAATTCAAATTACACGATTTGTTTGGCCTGCTCGCAGTACATATATCAATCTCATAGAACCTAAGCGTTTTAATAGAGCGATTTTTTACCACGTGATCTAAATGACCAATGGAAAGGTCACATGGTCGAAAAACCCGGCCCATTAGAAAAATATGCAGGGACCGATTTGCGTCAGTTTTCTCTGTCGCACAGGGGCAACGCGACTGTATTGCAACAGTCATTATATTTGTATTGAATGCCCATGATAAAATCCAACATATATCACTACGGATGTTTTAAGAATAAAATATATATAGTTAATAACAAAACAAGGTAATGTTGAAAATCTTGAAACAAACAAAAAAAGCACATTGTCGTATCGAAAATAAAGAATTGTCATTTAAAAATGTTCAGATATCTTTAAAAAAAATCAAATCAGAAGTTAATTTGCGAATATAAACAAATCAAATCAAAATAAAACAAGTTTATAAGTATTTGTTTTGATACAATTTTTATTTATTTTATTGATAACAGCATCAACCCCTTTGCGTCATTAGCTGTACTATAGGTAATATATAGATACTTAAATCTAAACAGTATTTTTGATTAATTGCTAGGTTTACAATTAAGTAAGAATGACATATTTTACTATTTGTAATTATTTCTTCTTCTTCTTCAAATGCCCTCTTCGTTACGGAGTTTGGCAATCATCATTGCTATTCGTATCTTTGAAGCTGTTGCTCTAAATAATTGGTTAGATGTGCACTGCAACCAGTCTCTTAAATTGCGCAGCCAAGATATACGTCGTCTCCCCACGCTTCGTTTGCCCTGAATCTTTTCTTGGATAATTAACTTCGGAGCAATCGGTACTTTTTCCCTCTCATCACATGACCAAGATATTCCAACCTTCTTCTCTTGATTGTGATCAACAGCTCCCGTTCATTGTTCATTCTTCGAAAAACTACAATATTTGTTATTTTGTCTGTCCAAGGTATTTTCAAAATTCTTCTGTATATCCACATTTCGAAGGCCTCTAGTTTATCGGTATTGCTCTTGTTTAAAGTCCAAGTCTCTACTCCGTACAGCAGTATCGAGAAGATGTAGCATCTAACCAATCTCATTTTCAGGTTTAAGTTAATGCCATGACTTTCCAGAATGTTTCATATTAATAAAAGCAGCTCGAGTCTTTTTATTTCTAGTTTTTATTTCTTCTGTGATGTCATTGTTGTTATTAACGCTTGTTCCCAAATATTTATATTTGTGCACCCTTTCGTTTTCGTTATTGTAAATGTACAGGTTTGCATTCAATCTTTGTTTTTTTTGAAATAATCATGAATTTCGTCTTCTTGAATCAGTCTAGACTAACATAAAGCAGCCGAGTGGATGAAGACTTGCAAAGCGGCTACAGAAAATAGAAAGAGGTAAAAATTCTATATATCAATCAAACGCGGACTGTCAGTCCGCGCGCGTGTAGTGAAAGGGTAAGAAAAAGTAACACGCGACTACTCTAGCTAACAGATAATACCTACACGACTAATAACAAAACAAGTCCAGTCCTGAAACAATAGATCACACATCTTTGCTTACATGCACTATTAGACCAGACTGTGGAGGAAAAAGTACTCTCTAATCCAGGAATTTATGTAATGTGGCCTAGGTTATAAAGGGCAACCTCAGGAGCAGTCCCCCAGTTTATTCAACAAAAAATTTTTGGTTATTGTTTATTTATGAGCGTTTATAGGTGCAAAATACGTATTTTTTTAGTTTTTTTAATTTTTTGCCTAAAGTAAGTATTGTACTAAATTACTCTAAAAGACCTTCAATTTGAGCTGATATACGTTCAATTTAATTAATTTGTTATTACAAAAATGACGAATGAAAGTCAAAATTAGAAAACGTAATATTTATTGCAAAATTGCTTTCTTATTTATTTCAAATGTATGACATTCAAACCGTAGTAGGCCTAGATAACTTAATTTGTTGCTGAGATACGTTAATTAGTTTATCCCGCGACCTTCAACTTTGACTGCTCATAGGATTGCCAAAAAAATGGTAGAGGGCTAATAATTCTTATTTCGTTCTCTTCGTAAAGCCGTAAATTTTTATAATCCACTGAAGAATAATAAAAAAATTTTAACCCTTTAAAAACAATTATTTATAAAGTTGTAAAATTGCAGTTATAAACATTTAGAGCTGCAGCGCCCATTATGTACCCTACAAATTTCTAATTTGCAGATTATTGTAGCTGGCTTCGAGACGAAGATTTAAAAAAAAAGTTTTCTACGACCAGTAGGATCCGAAAGTCATACTGCTGAATATGAACTAGATGACGCAAAAAAAGAATGTGAGATGGATGTTTTGGATGAATTGTTATATGATTCTGAGGAAATTGTACAACCTACTAAAAAAAGAAAAATAAATAAAAACTAAGCATATTTCTGATTTTATAAGTATTGAATCTCATTTTAAAACCATATAAATAAATTACAATTATTTTACTGTCTATATCTTTGTTTTACTAATTTATTCCTTCTATCAAAATAATTTGCAATTTAAGATATATGTATTATGATGTTTATTTTAATTTATTAAATCAATTATTTAATTTCTCATGAAATTGTACTAAAAATCTAGTTTGACCAAGAGTTTTTAAAATCAATTTTTTTGAGTGTTTTTTTGAAAATATATTGTTTTAAAATAGAAATTTAAATCATTTGAACTTTACTTTAACATAATTTTTCACTGATAAAAGATTACACAGCGAGGCAGAGTAAGTATTTAAAAAAAAAAGATAAATACTGAAATAATAGTAGTCTATATTTTAGAATATTAATTTTTTTTAGAAATGGGGATGTTTTATGGGGATGTTCTCAATAATAATTTCGAAGTAGATTACGTTTAATAGTATTGTAAAAGTAATAGAATTGAAAAAAAATTGAATATTAAAAAAAAGCGGGTATGGCAGTCCAGTGGGACTGCCGGTGGAAGTTACACTTCTATACACGCATTCGTCGTTACAAATTTATTTGGGAGTCAATCTGCACAATCATTACATATGTAATTTTATAGGTAAGACATAGCAGAAAGAGAAACAGAATTAATAACAACTTACTAACAATGAAGGATTGAATCAATATTTTGATGAAAATGTATATTTTTATTTTCATATATGTATGAAAGGAGTTGAATGCAAAATTTTTTTACACATACTCTGCAGTAAAATTCATTGTTTATTTTGTTAATAATATAATAATACAATACAAATTAAACTGCAATATTCAAAGTATTTAAAAATGAGAATAATATACATAAAAAAATACACTACAATACAGTGCAACATAATTACATATATAATAATACAATACAAATTAAAATGCAATATCCATAAGTATTTAAAAATGACAATAATGTAATAACATTAATAAAAAAGTCCTCCCCGACTGGGAATCGAACCCCGGTCTCCCGCGTGACGTGCGGGGATACTGACTACTACACTACTGAGGACATAACACAAATGTATTTCAAAATTGACAGTTCTGGATCATACAATGATTTATTGAGATTATTATTTTGAAATACAAAAGAATAATATAATTATGAACATTTAATAAATAATACAAAACATATCACATAAATAATAATATTAATAAATATTTTATTATATGTATAATATTATATGTATATATATCTTTATATAATATGTATAATATTAAATTATATATACAAAAGGAACATTTTTATATTCGAGAGAGGAAGAGAGAGAAAATATATCTTCTGTCTCCCTCTTACTCATTATCTTACATATGTAATGGTTTCACAGATTCACTCCCATACAAATTTCCAACGTGGAGCGCGCGTATAGAAGTATAACTTCAAAAATGTTCAGGGGGGTTGGAGGTGGTTTTTTAACAGTGAGAATATTACAGATGTTGTTATTTCGACGAGCTACCCCAGATTAAAAAAAAATCATCGAAATCGGTTCATTTTTTATCGAGATATAGCAAATTTTTCCGAACGTCGCCAGATTCATTTCTTAATTGTTATTAATAAAGCCTCTTTGATTTTTTAGAAAAATTATGCTAACTTGGTTAATATTGGTCGTAGAAAATACTTTTTTATAATCGTCGTCTCAAAGCCAAAATTTGTAGGGTACATAGGGGGCGCTGCAGCTCTAAATGTTGTTCTGAAGCTATTTACTTGTGACATTTTAAAGTAATTATTATTTAAATGGGAATAAGCCACAATTAAAGGTTAAAGTACGTTTATTAATGTTTCAATTTCCACTTCGGAAATCGTTCTCAAAATACAAACATTAGTAAATTAACCATTTTTTTTTGAATGTTTTTTAAATATATTTGTATTTTGAGAACGATTTCCGAAGTGGAAATTGAAACGTCAATAAACATACTTTAACCTTTAATTGTGGCTTATTCCCATTTAAATAGTAATTGCTCTAAATGTTTATAAATGCAATTTTACAACTTCATAAGTACATATTTTCCAGTGAAATATGAAAATTTACGGCTTTAGGAAGAGAATAAAACAAGAATTAGCCCCCTACCATTTTTTTGGCAATCCTATGAACATTCAAAGTTAAAGGTTGTGCGATGAACTAATTAACGTATCTCAGCAAAAAATTAAGCGATCTAGGCCTACTACGGCTGATTCGATTCGTAATTTTATAGGCTTGAATGTAATATATTTGAAATAAAAAAAAAGAAATTTTGCAAAAAATATCACATGTTTTAATTTTTACCTTAATTCGTGATTTTTGCAATAACAAACAAATTAAATTGAACGTATACCGCCTCAAATTGAAGGTCTTTTAGAGTACTTTCCTAATCTATACAGAAATTACCCATTACAACACTAACTTTAGGCAAAAAATGAAAAAAACTCAAAAAATACGTATTTTGCACCTATAAACGCTCATAAATAAACCATAACCAAGAATTTTTTGTTGAATGAACTAGGGGATTGCTCCTGAGGTTGCCCTTTATAGCCTAGTCCACATTACATAAATTCCTGGATTACAGTGTAAAATCATCCTTTTTTCCCCCACAGCCTGGGCTATATCGATTCTCGATAAATCTAGTTTAAAAAAATATTCAGTATATTACTAAATATTTAATATTATTGTAAAAAACTGATTAACATACAAATTTAATTTGATTTTTAAAATACCAATTTAAATTCTTTTGAAAATTTTTTATATGATAAAAAAATTATGATAATTACGTCAGGCTAACGCTTGCTTCAATATTTTACCTTATTTATTTAAAAATAAAAGTATTTCAAGAATTATTGTATATTTTTGGACTACAACAAAATCCTTATCAAAGATCAAATTTCTATTAGGAAAGTACGTTATACATCAAAAGCCGTATTCTTCACATAAAATCACAAGCCATTTTCCATCTGATTTGCGCTTCAAAGCGGTTGGTCTCCGCTTTTATTCACAAATGCTCCATAACCAACTAAATCCACCATGTTGTTCACAGATGCATTCATCCAGCGACGTCCAGATCGACAACACAATCATCCACTTCGATGCACTGCCAGGGTTAGAAACAATTTTGTCAACGATCTCTATTAGAGCCACTCCGAACCTCTTCAAGAACGGCAAACTAAAGCTGCGATGTTTGGCAACAATGTTTACTTTGTACACTTCATCGAAGGAGGCTGATATACAGGAGGCATCTCCACAACTTGCTCTTATCATGGTTCCGTCTACTTCAGCTAATGGTTTGTATACTCATTTAGATAATATGTGCTAATAAACCGACTTCCCTATTGAGAACAGATAACAAGTTTTGTATAATTAAGCTGGGTAATTAATCTTTTTTATCCAGAAAACAGCCACTATAATTATTGCCGTTGTTTAAAATACTATTTTTATATTTATTTCGCCATTACTACTTATACATTAGTTTAAGTTTAGTTAGTAATAAGAAATAATTAATTTGAAATGCAAAACAAACTTTGGTTGTTATTAAAATGCCTTATTATTTTGTTTTTATTTGTGGCTTATAAGGTATTATGATTGTTCATTACTTTTATAAATCAGCATCATTAATCAGTCCTAATTTGCCCATTGTTGAACATGGACCTCCTCTAGATATTTTTATCTAATTATCTTCTGCACCTTTGCTTTCAAGTTGGTCGTAAATCTTTAGAGGTCGTCGGTCCGTCATTTTGGAGGTATGCATCAGCTTCGCTTGTCTATCAGTGATCTTCATTCTACTCAAGCAATTTAGTTGTTTACCTACAGTTTTGTTTTAAGTACAGGTCTACCAATTGTCGCAACAGATGAAACACTCTTAAAAAATAACGTAAACGATTTTATACAAAAGCACCTAAAAGAGGATGTCGAAATAAAATCTGCAATGAAGCTAAAAACAATATATATCTGGTACAAATGAAGGATTATAACGAAAAAATTAAGTTAATGAAAGAAAAAAGCAAACTCAAATTTCTTACTGGAGAAAAGATCTTCATCAACGATGACCTGACCAAAAAGGAAAGACACATGAGGCAGAAAATTGTAAATTAAGGCAAGGAATTAATAGCTGAAGGTAAAAACGTGAAGATAGGGTACAAAAAACTAACTATAAATGGCATAAAATGGGAGTGGGCCGAAAATGAGAAAATTCTAGAAATATGGACCCAAAAAACGTCATATAGTAGTGAAAAAAGTAAAAGACAGCTCATTATGCCGACAGACCCTAGCGATGAACAGGAAAGTGAGTTTGAACATAGATAGCAAAACAAAAAATAGGAATAAATATTGCGATATGGAATGTACGAGGAGTATACGAGTAGGGAGCAATAATTAACCTAATAAAAGAACTTAAAAAATATAAAATACACATCATAGCAATACAGGAAACACATTTGACTGGAAACAACATTGAAAAGATTAGATTATAAAAGTTTTATGGAGGCGATAATATGATATATGATAAGTGATTACATTCGCAATTGAAAACAGGATGAAAAGTTCGGTATCAAATGAAACTAATCAAATAGATCACATCTTAATACAAGAGAAATTCTCCAATGTAATAACAAATTAGAAAATGTGCAGAGGGGCTGACGTAGACTCAGATCATGTTTTGGTTAGAATTAATACGAGATAAGCAATAATTAAAAAGCATAATTGAAAAAAGAAAGTCCAACGTAAATTTAGTTTTGAAAAACTGCGAAAATTTGAGGTAGTGCAGGATTATCAAAACAAAATACCTACGCCAAACAAGATAGTACTACTGTGAGTAACATACAACAAAACTTCTTGAAAATGACAAACACTATAAAGAAAGCTACGTCGAAGAATATACCAAGAACAAAAATATTTAGAAAAAACCACTGGTTCGATGACGAATGTAGAACAGAGTTAAAAAAAGATCAGATTTGAGATTAAAAAGTTTACGATCGCAAAAACAAGACGACCTAGAAAGAACAACGAAAAAAAGTAAAGAAAATCCTAAGGGAGATGAAACGAAAGTATGTGGATAATAAAGTAAAGCGCATTGAAGAAAATTACAAGAAAAGTGAAAAAAAAAATTTTACAAGAGGTAAAATACATTAAAACTGGGTATCAGGGAAGAACACTGAATGAATAGAATTTCTATACACAAAAAGGGAGATAGTACTCAATGCGCAAACTATAGAGGAATATCCTTATTAGAGGTAATATATAAAGTGCTCGCTATACTAATTAAAAAACGATTAGAAATATATGTACAGATATAAGATCAACAGTTGATTAAATTTTTATGCCTCAACAAATACTGATTAAATGCTATGAATACAATAGACAGAAATAAACTAACAGCAACTCTAAAAGAATTCCAAGTGTCAGAAAAAATAGTAAGATTGGTAAAAATGACAATTAGACAAACCATTTGTGCTCTGAAATGCAACGGTACAGTCTCAGAAAAATTCAAAGTGAAAAAAGGTGTTCGCCAGGGAGACCCGTTGTCTACGTTTGCTATTTAATATAGTTCTAGAAATTCTAGAAAATTGTAAGGGTTAGTGGGATAAATAGGTCCGGAACTATTTTATTCAAGGAGCAACAATGCTTAGCATACGCTGATGATGTGGTTCTCATTGCTATAATGAGATGCATAAGTGAAATTATGCATGATGCATAATTGAAAGAAAAATAGCAAATATAGCAAAAAGACTGATTCGGGAAAGCTCTAAAATGGGACTGAAAGTTAATATCACTAATTCGAAGTACATAGAAATCTCGAGCAAAAAAGGAATAAACACCAGGGGATCCTTTAAATTAGATGTGGAGAATGGATCAGTTGTAAAATTCGAGAAGGTGGATGAATATATGTACTTAGGTACTCTTATTTATCAAAGATGTAGGGAAGAAAATGAAATCAACCTAAGACTGACCAAGAGCAACAGGTGTGCTGGAGCCATGAGTAAAATAATTAAGGCCAAAGACATATCTCGTAATACAAAAATAAGAGTACACAAAACTATAATTATACCCACAATGCTATACGCTGCCGAGACATGGACTATAAACAAAACCATACAGAACAAATTGGAAGCATGGGGAAGAAAGATACTTTGCAGAATGTTTGGTGGAAAAGTAGTAGAGAGAGAATGGAGAAGACGAACTAATGCAGAAGTGTACCATTTGTATGCTAACCCTACAAAAACAAAAGTGGTAACAAACGTAGACTAGAATGGCTCGGACATCTAGAAAGAATGCAAGGTAATAGACTAGTCAAGAATATTGCTTGTATAGTACCTGAGGGAAAAAAAGAGAGAAAGACCATTAAGGAAATGAAGAGATGTAGTGATGAAAGATGTCAGAGAGACGAGACGAGAATCAGAGATTGGAAGCTGATAGTTTCCAATACGATAAAAAATAGAAAACGATGGAAATTATCCATCCAGCAATAGGCCTAAAAGGCCTGTTAATGCTGTACATGCGTACATAGTCTACAAACACTTTCCTCACCAACGAAAAGTTGCCGAAATTCTCATGATACTGAAAACTGGATATGCCAATGAGTTAACGCCATAGAGGCCTATAAGTCTTTTACCAATGATCCCTAAAGTATTTAAAAAACTTTTCATAAAACGGTTGGGGTTAATGCTCTTAGAGTGAAACTTAATCCCACAACATTAATTTGGTTTGCGCAGCAGACATGGAACTATAGAACAAATTCATTGCTTGGTGAAATAGATAAATAATGATCTGGAGAAGAAGAGGTACGGTAGCCGTTGTGGACATTAATCAAGCTTTCGACAAACTCGACTTCTAATTAAACTTAAGAAAAATCTTCCCCACCACTATTATATAATTTTTAAACCGTACAATACGACCGTTATTTTGTAGTTAAAGAGTACGAAAACCGATTCGGGCTATTTTAAGTTAAGTTTGGTGTATCTCAAGTCAACGTCATTGGCCCTGTTTTATATTTGTTATTTACTAATGACTTAAAAACTACCAGATTAACCACAGCTACTACATACACTGATGACACGGTGGTTTTTGCTTCACATATAAGCCCACAAGGAGCATCACAAAACTTGCAAATAAATCTGAACAAAATATAAAAATGGCCTAAAACATGGAAAATTAATGCAAATGAAGCAAACAACACAAGCAGACTTCACATAATATCTAGATATACATTTCGATGGAAGAATGGCTTAGCGGAAATTCATCTTTTCTTAAAGGAAACAACTTGGACTCAACATACATAAACTCTACTGGATGATTTAAGAAAATCCCAACTAACAACTGAAAATAAAATAGTTATCTACACATATATAATAAAACCCATATAGACTTATGGGATGGAATAGATTTATTGGCACGGCCAATAATTCTAACTTTGAAATATTTCAAAGATTTCAAAATAAAGTTCTATGACTGACAGTAAATGCTCCCTGGTACGTGTTCAATCAAATGATAGAAAAATACCTAAAAGTTTCTAGTATTAAGGAAAATACCTCCAACTTCGGCAGAAAATACAAAAATAGTACTCATCCCAAGGCGGTCACGAGTTAGTTCAGTAGCTTAGTGCTCAGTCTAAAACAGTATATACAAAGATACTTAAGAACTTCTTTTTCTTTTTATGTAGACATAACTGTCTGTTTTTTAATACGTCTTCAGTAAGTTGGCATTCCATCGTTTTCGTGGTCTTCCTACTGATCGTCTTCCTATTGGAAAACTGTCTATTGCCGTCTTTACTACTCTAGTGTGTCTTCATCTCTGCTGTTTTTAACATCTTTTTTGTCCTCTATATGCCAGGTCAGGACTCACTTGATCTTTCAGTTCTGTTTCGAGCTTTTCGCAACTAGATAATGTGATGCCTAGATAATTCCATCACTTTATTATTAACTGACCTCCAGCTACAACTTACATCTTAGTAAATTTTCTGGTCTAACTATACATTTCTTTCCCTTTGGTTAAATTACCATTTAACACATGAAATGTTTTGCCAATTATATTAAATTGGTGCAGCATACGTTGTAAATGATCTTTACGTTGGGAAAGTAATATTGCGTCGTCCTTATAGCAGATTATTTTAAGTTGTTTTTCTCTCATTTTGAATCATTTTTTAGTTCTTACTTTTTATTATTTCATTCATAATCAGGTTAAACAATAGAGGATTCAGGAATTCTGTTAGTGTTATCCGATTACCATCTTCAATAGGGTGATTTAGTTCGTCTTCTACGTTTACTTTTATTGTTGTTATTATTTTCCATCGTTTTGATTATTTCTAAAGGTATCTTTCTTGCGTACAATATGTGAATAACGTCCGTTAATTTGGGCCGACCTGATGCTTTCTTAAGGTCCACGATACATAAATAGTGAAAGGGAGGAGAAACCGTTTAGAAAACTGAAGCCTGTTTCTTTATTAAATAATCATCAGAATAGAAAAAAATTGTATAACATAACTTAACATTGGTATTTGTTTTGGTATAAGCAAAAACTAGAAATTATAATTCTTAAACCTAAAAAAAAATATATTGCACTGGCACGTCATCGGTCCATCTCTCCTCAACTGTGGAGAGAAGATGGGCCACTAAGAGTAGGAGAGATGGACCAAGCTAAACCTTTTTCTTTTTAATAGAAAGATGCTTTCTGCACTTGTTACAGAGATTAGCGAAGCCAGTACAAGTTTCATGATTAGCGAAGCCAGTACAGCTTACAAAAAATACATTGTAACCAGTCATCTTTTTTACATCTCGTTGCACCCAACTCACTCATTTTCAATATCACTCATGTTTTCATCACCACTAGTGTCGTTTAGAGTAACATCCCAGATCGTGACGATTCGCTTGGCTTTCTCTTACGTTTTAGTTTTTTTATAGGTTTTGACCATTTTTTAATCAAGGCATCCTTCTTCATTTTAATAAAGTATTGAGCAGTAATCTCTCCAGCTATTTTTTTACGAACCCTCTTTACTGCTGCTGTCAATACAATCACGGTCGTTACCTCATTAAGAGCCTTTCCGGGAGTTATGTCTTCATCAGTAATTGATGACTTGTTTGGGCTACCCTGTAAGAATATTTTATCACTGATTCCAGAGGGACCTGGTTGACGAGACTATGACCTAACTGGAAAATTCATTGTTTCTATTTCTGATGGGGTGTGTGTCAAAAATGCATATTTTGAGATTATTAATGGATTAAACAAATAAATTTCCGTGGATTTAAATGCAGAAGCCGCAATTTGGACATTTGCTGAGCTGTTTCCCCATGCTCGACCTAAGAGTTTACCAAACTGAAGGCGTTTTATAAATATGTTTGTTATTATGTACCATAAAACGGCATTCAGCATAAAAGTTGCTTTTAAGTGACTTGAAAAAAGCACGATCCAGAGGCTGTAGGTAATGTGTTGTGTGGGATGGAAAATAAAATAAAATTATTTTGTTTTGGTCTGCAAATTCTAGTAGATCCAGGTTGGTCGTATGGGATGTGTGGCCATCTAATATTAATAAGATTTTACCTCGAGGCTTTCTCAGCAAAAAGTGTGTTTTCAACCATTCTAAGAAAATGTCACTGTTAACGTATGCTGATTTTTCCGACATCTCAATCTTGGAACACGGTGGCATACCATAATGCCACTCGTCGTTTTTATTTTACCCCTTAAAAATGCAATATGGGGGCAAGAAAATCCCTTCTGCGCTACAGCAAGCTATTATACTGATTGTTTCACATTTGTCTCCAGGGCTTATGCTAGGAACACATTTTGAATCTTTTTTTGCTACAACTTGACCAGCTCTAGTATTCAGTTGTAATCCTGTTTCACTTCTGCACTACAGCAAGCTATTATACTGATTGTTTCACATTTGTCTCCAGAACTTATGCTAGGAACACATTTTGAATCTTTTTTTGCTACAACTTGACCAGCTCTAGTATTCAGTTGTAATCCTGTTTCGTCAGAATTAAATATGTACCCGGGTTTATCATAAAAATATATTTGGTCATAATTCTCTCGAGATCAGAAAAGTAGTTATCGACTGTTTCTTTGGACATTTCTAAAACTCATACAATTGAGGTGTTTTCAGCTTTTCTAATTGAAATTTCAAGTCTTCGTTTCAAAAGGAGTTTTAACAATTTTTTACCAGCTTTACCTAAAAGTAGACTTGAATAAGTAACTCTTGTATCAGATTTATGAATTTAAAAATTTATCTTCTTCTACATTAAATTTATTTGGGATTCCTAATCGCTGAGCTAAATTAAAGGCCATGATTCTTACTTCAGTTCTGGTTGATGCAAAGACTGCTTTTTGTATTTTTTTATATGGCTAACTATTTTACCTTCAACAGTAGTTCCTAAAGAACAATATGGAGCCAATCGGTTCATCTAATCCATATTGTTTGTTTTTGTTCGACGTTTAAAGTCGTTGTGCGTATTTAAAATGCTTTTTCGGCTTCATTAATACCCATATCAACATTCTTTACAGCATCTACGGCATCACTTAGCTTCCTAGCAAATAGGAGGACAGATGGACCAGTCCCTATTGTCTAAAATAAGCAGACTACAGCAGTAGTTCTTACTCTATAATACACATTTTAAATATAGTTCAATAACAAACTAACAAATAATCGGCCAAACTCACCTGTTTTTACAAAAAAATTAATGTAAAAAACTCAAATAAAAATTATTACACGTGGCAGTTTAATTATCGTAAATAACACTCCTACAAGTACCCACCGATGCATTACAACTGGCGTCTCTTAACCTTCAGCCGGGTGCGCAGTAATTTGCTGCGTAAACTCAATATTTCCAGGTAAAGTGTTAACGGGATACGCTATGTACGTGATATTTTTAAAATTCCCTTATCGGTTAATCCTTAGTCGGTACCCATCATCGTCTTGTGAAATCCAAATCCAATTAGTTAGTTATCGTACTTTATTGTGAATAGTACATCGAGGTAGACAATTGCTGCAAGGCGCCTGGAAGTGAAATTCGCGCAATTTTTTTTTGAAATAACTAATATATATCTTTTTCGAGAAATTGAAATTTTATTGGTAAGTAAAATTTTTAATAATATAATTATTTATAAGAAAAAATAATATATATGAAACATATTAGATTATTGTAGAATTCTATATTATAACATGTTTTATAATTTTAGATTACGCCATGTCTCGTAAAAATCCAAAGGAAGTGTTAACCCAAGCACAATTAGAGGAAATTCTAAATAATATGATAGATATTGAAGATGAAACAGATGAAATATTGGAAAGTGATAGTGATTTGGATGAACAACAAATTGAGGAGAACCACGACGATACATGTTCAGAGCAAGATATGTCAGATGAGGAGGAAGTGTTTTACGAAAACGTTGAAGATACATTCATTGGCAAGGATAAAACAAGTAAGTGGTATAAAACTTCTTTTGCCACATCTAAGACAAAGCAACAAAATATAATGAGAGTACCACCGGGATTAAAAGGAACTGCACGTCAAATAAAAACAGAAATTGATGCGTTTTTTACTATTATCAATATTAATATGGTTGATGAAATTCTAATTTTTACCAATTTATATATAAATGAACATAGAGATAAAACGCAATATTTGAGAGATAGAGATTGCAGGAATGTGGACAGGAGTGAGTTATTGGCCTTTTTTGGACTCCTCTATTTGATTGGCATAAAGCACGGCAATCACACAAATGTGATGGAACTTTGGGAAAAAGATGGCACAGGTATTGATATTGTTCGAGCAGTAATGAGCTACAAACGTTTAATATTTATTGCACGTTCATTGAGATTTGATGATAAACATACAATGAGTAATAGATGTAAAATAGACAAGCTGTCGGCCATTAGATCGTTTTTTGACAGATTTATAAAAAATTGTTAAAACTCATACAATTTGTCAGAGTATACAACAATTGATAAAATGCTCCATCCCTTTAGAGGTAGGTGTAACTGGATACAATATATACCCAACAAACCTGCTAAGTACGGGATAAAAATGTACGCGTTATGTGATGCTCAAACATTTTATACCGCCAATTTAGAGATATATTGCGGTAAATAGTCAAGTGGCCCATACGACGTATCAAATTCGGCCTTTGACGTTGTAAAACGTCTAATATAGTGCGTAGAAATGACAGGAAGAAACATAACAACAGATAATTTTTATACTAGTATTCCATTAGCTAGATATTTGCTGCAGAAGAAAGTTACTCTGCTTGGGACGCTGCAGAAAAACAAAAGAAAAATTCCTCAAGAATTTCTTCCACATAAATCAAGGGCAGTTCAATCTAGCATATTTGGATTTCAAAAAGATTATATGATTACCTCTTACGTAACGCGTAAAAGTAAGTCAGTCATATTATTATCGTCTATGCACAACGAAAGTACAGTTGACATGGATACTAAGAAACCACAGTTGATTTTAGATTACAATAAAACAAAAGGAGGAGTTGATACTGTAGATAGATTAGGTTCATCATACAGTGTTTTACGAATTACTAAAAGATGGCCGTGTGTTATATTCTATATATTAATGAATATTGGAGGCATAAATGCTTTTGTTCTACATTCCGCTGCAAATTCTGGAAAATCACTCAAAAGGAGACATTTTCTCAAAAACCTTGCAATGAACTTGATGAAAGAACACCTTCATACACGATCACAAATTAAAACACTTCCACGTGATATAACCGAGTTCCTGTCCAGAATGTTTCCGAAGCAACCAGTACCCCATCAAGAAGACGAAAATCCTGCTAAACGTGGTAGATGCTGCAATTGTTACAGTAAAAAAATCAAGTCGTATACCTCTATGAAATGTACACAATGTAGTGCATTCACTTGTAAAAGACATTCTTAATCTAATATTGTATGTATTAACTGTAATGATCAAATAAATTAAAAGTTTTTTTCTGTACAATTTATTAAAATTAGTTAAATTAATAAAGAGTTCTGAATTGTCAAATAACTGTCAAAGTTAAACTTGATAATTAAAAGTTCTCCTATTAGTTTTTAATAATTTTGTGTATATTAAACAGTATTTAATAGTTATATTACAATTAATTAGTATTCAAGATTCCCATTGAGGTAGCCAACGAGTAAACATTACCTTGTGATGTGATAATTCGAATTATTTTGTGTGTTATGGAAACAGCAATTATTATTGGACTATAATATTATTATATTCAACTGAAGGAAAACTGCAGATACAGGTAACTGTTATATTCCTATTATTTTATCCACAGTGTCCTAATAGGACGACTGTTGCAATACTAAAAATTAAGTGAAGTGTTTTTGGTATCCAGGAACACTCACAAAAATGAACTCAAATCAAAACCTCACAACTCCACAAGTCCTCCCCACAAAATCATATGTCGCTGCTACTTTATCCAAACCTCCACCTCCTACTTTCCCACGTAAGGAGCAAGCCATTTTAATGCACGCTATTCCAAATACTGTTTTATTTGACTATGTTAAAGCTATAGGGGACATTATTATCCCAAAAAACATTACCTTTGCATCACGTATTCCGAATAACCGCATCTGTATTTATCTTTCCTCGCCTACAGTTGTCGATAACCTTCTAAAAACACATCAAAATATCTCTATCAACTCTACAGTAGTTCCCATCAGAAGACTTATCACCCCAGCTAAACGCCTTCTTATATCTAACGTATCTCCTTCAATTCCACATTTCATAATTGAGAAAGCCCTTAAAGATATTGGATTACAGCTGGTCTCTCCTGTGTCATTTGTGAAATGTGGTGCACTCGGAGAAGGTTATGCACCCATAATGAGCTTCCGAAGAGTAACGTATATTATCCCCGATAAAGAGAACTTTTCAGTAGATAGAAACTTCGTTATTACATACGAAAACACACCTTATAGAATATTTATTTCTACGGATAAATTGCATTGTTTTTTATGTAAAGAGGTCGGACATACCGCTGACTCTTCTTCTTCTACGGCACTACAGCCCAAAATGAGCCTTGGCCTCCTTTATTTTTTGCCTCCACCCTTGTCTGTCTGTGGCTGCTCTTCTCCATACACGGACTCCTAAAAGTGCTTGTGCGTCGCTGCTTACTGTGTCTTCCCAGCGCTTTCTTGGCTTTCCAACTGGTCTCTTTCCCTGCATTCTGGCGTTCAGTGCTCGTTTTGGTAGCCTATCCTCTCCCATTCGTATCACATGTCCGGCCCATTGCAATCTTTGTATTCTAATGAAGTAAAATACCGCTGACTCATGTACCAATAATCCAACTACTTTTTCTCAAACTGAACTACCCCATCTAGAGCCCTCTACATCTGAAATTACTGATATAATTTCTGACGTAAACACTCCTTTTCAATCAGACCTAACTACTTTAAATTGCACAGAAACCCACACTGAAATAGATACTGAAACTATACACCCATCAATTCCACCCACACAAGGACAAAAAAGAGCTATATCAACAGACAGCAATTCTGATATTCCTTCTCTATCATCTTCAGCAAGTACACCCGAACCAGCGTCTAATCAAATGCTTCCTCCGTTATCCACAAAAACAAACACTATCTCCAAACCTCACAAGAAAAAAACAAAAACTACAAAATCAGAGGAACATAATCTAACAGCTAGTTCACTACAATCCGTAGCGGCCATTTATAAAAATAATCCATCTGGTCTAACTTTGACCGAGACTCAGTTTATTGCTTTCCTAGAAAATACACATGGTAATCCTAGTCCACTTAATGAAGCTTTTGTTTTTACGTCAAATATTGAAGGACTATTACAAGACATAACAGTTCTCCATTCAGAAACTAAGGAAAGATCCCTTAAAAATCGACTTACGAGACTTCAAAAGAAAATCAAAAGACAGCTAAACCCAGATGACTCTGATAATATCAGCGTCTCATCTGAACTCCTAACCGATGATGAAACCAAAACCCTTCTCTCCCAACAGCCAGAACAACTATCTCAGTTGCCCCTTACCCCTTCAACTCAAGATTCACCTTCAATTTAATCCAATGGAACTGCGATGAGTTCTTTCCCCGTATTGAAAGAATCCAACAACTAGTGACAGAAAAACAACCCGATATCATATGTCTACAAGAAACGTACTCAAAAATATCTAAGCTTCCCACACTAAAAAAGTTCGAAGGATATCATTATATCAGAACTAATTGTGACAGAGCCAGTGGTGGGACATCTATTTTTATTTCAAGTGAAATATATTCATCCCATCTTCTCATCACCACCTAATTCGAGGCTATCGCCGTAACTACTTGGTGTCCTAATAAACTTACGATATGCAGTGTTTACATTCCTCCTAACTACCCCCTTAAAGAAATTGAAATTCTAAATCTTATATATCAGCTCCCCGTTCCATATATTCTAGTAGGTGACTTCAATGCTCATAACTTTATGTGGGGGTCAAACCACACTAATGGCAAAGGTAAAACTATAGAAAACGTTATCAATTGCACAGGCTCCTGTCTACTAAATACGGGCTCTAATACGCATCTGAACTTTTCCTCTGGCACATTTTCGGTGATAGATCTTAGTTTTAGCGACCCAAAAACATATACTTCACTAACTTGGAAAACTTCCGATGATCTATATGACAGCAACCACTTTCCAATATTTGTATCATCTGATATCTCCAACCATGAACAAACTATAACCAGAAACTTCTGGCGGCTAAAAAATGCCGACTGGATAGACTATACTTCACAAACAGATAACACCTTACCTTCTTTATCCCTATCCGACAATATTAACAATAATCTATTATTAATCACAGATTCCATACTTAAAGCTGCAAATTTGCACATAGGCAAAAATAGTATTTCCCATAAAAGAAAGGCAGTACCTTGGTGGAATACATCTTGCCAAACTGCAACAGAACAACAAAAATTAGCTCTTAAAAATTACCGTAAAAACAAAAATCTGGAGAATCTTATTGAACTAAAGAAAACCAGAGCCAAAGCCGGATTTATTATAAAACAAAGTAAAAAATCATCTTGGAGAGAATATGTATCCTTTATTAATTCAAGCACCAATCCGGCGGATCTCTGGAAAAAGATTAGGCAAATCCAAGGAAACAACACCAACCTCAAAATCTCTAGTATTGCTGTAAATAACACTACAATCACTGACAATCAAGAAATCGGTGAAACCCTAGCAACGCACTTCGACACTAAATTCAAAAGTAAAATAGATACCTCCTTACGAAAACCATTACCTAACGCCCCACCCTGTTCCTCACCCGAAACAATAATGGACATCACACATCTTAATTCTCCCTTTCTTTTTGAAGAACTAGTATCAGTTATTCAAACTTGTAAAAACAATGCCGCTGGTCCTGACGACATTCCTTACATATTAATCAAAAAGCTCTCAAACTGTAGCCTACTCAAAATACTTGAGATGTATAATTTAATCTGGTCATCTAACCAATTTCCCAATCAATGGCAAACCTCTATCGTAATACCTATTAAAAAGCCTAACCTAGAACGTTCCTTGGCCAACTCTTATAGACCTATATCACTAACTTGTACGATGTGCAAAATATTCGAAAAAATGATTAATAAAAGACTCCTATGGTTCATTGAAAAACATAAGATATTTGCTAGTGAACAGTCAGGATTTCGTCAGAACCGTTCAACCCAAGACAACCTTGTAATCCTCCAAACTCATATATCAGAGGCCTTAAACAAAAGACAAGAAGTCGTAGCTGCCATATTTTGATATTGAAGGTGCTTTTGACACTATAAGTAGGCAATGTATATTAAACAAACTTATCCTTCTTAATATTAATGGTAATATATTTAACTTTATACGAAATTTTCTATCTTCTAGATCGTTCAGAGTCTCTGTCAACGGTATTTTATCTTCTACTCATACTCAAACTGATGGCGTACCTCAGGGATCGGTACTAAGTCCTACACTTTTTAATCTAGCAATAAGTGATTTATGCTCTCACCTCATTTCCCCTATTAAACATATCATGTATGCTGATGATCTAGTAATTTACTGTCATGGACAAAACTCTTCGACCACCTCGAAGCTTATTCAAACTGCTGTTGACACACTTTTAAAAAAAAACTAGTGACATGGGATTATCTTTATCCTATGTAAAATCTAAAATTATAAACTTTAGTAGTCGTCCCCCTTCTCCATCTCTACTTATTTTGATCAACAATGTCCCTCTTCCTGTTGTTAAACAATGCAAAATTCTCGGATTAACGTTTGACTCACGACTAACTTGGAAGCAACATATTTTTGCAATAAAAGGAGAAACGAACGAGCATAAGACTAAACATAATAAAAACTCTATCACATCATTATTGGGGATCTGACGAAAACTCACTTCTTAAAATATACAGATCACTAATACGCTCCAAGCTAGATTATGGTTGTCACATATATATATCCGCCTCCAAAGCATATATTAACCTTCTAAACTCAATTCACAACACAGCCCTTCGTCTTTGTATTGGCGCTTTTCGATCTAGTCCTGTAGATAATCTTTATTGCGAAGCTAACGAACCTCCTTTTTGTATAAGACGAAAACAACTGCTACTCTCTTATGCAGCATCGGTATCAGCTAACCCCTCTAATCCAGTGCATCCCTTATTTGTAATATCCACGTATAATTTACACAATACCAATTTCTTACCACCAATAAAACCTATTCCACTAATTTTAGCACAGACACTTAATGATATCTCTTTTACACATACCCTTCCTCTTTATCTCCCTCCATCTCCTCCTTGGATCATGTCCACGCCCAAATTTAACACCTCGCTCACCAACTTCGATAAAAATAAACATCCGAAAGAGATCATTATAAATGCATTTAAAGACATTATAGATACAAATAAATACGACCTAATATTATACACGGATGTCTCAAAAAATGACACAGGAGTAGGCTGCTCTGTTACAACCTCTCATTTACTAATTAAGTCATCACTTATACCAGCCATCAGCAGCGTTAATACTGGCGAATTATTTAGTATATTGCAAGCTTTTAACCATATATCTCCACCTAATAAGCAGGTTGCCATATGCTCAGATTCTTTAGCATCAATCTATTCTATCAAAAATATATTTACTGATCATCCAATCGTCCAAAAGATCCTAGACTCTTACCAAATTATCTTGTCCCAAAACATAACAGTTACCATAATCTGGCTGCCATCTCATATTGGTATAGAAGGCAATGAAACTGCAGATCACTATGCTAAACTTGCTACAGCATCACCTGAAATCACCGATAAAATTCAAATTTGTAAGGACATAAAATCATATATTAAAAGAAGAACCAGACTCCTTTGGCAGCAGCATTGGAACTCTAACCGTTCGATCTTACACGAAATACAACCGTCAATAACCAGTCAGCCTACATTTGACTATTCAGCCCTCTCAAGACGAGATCTCATTGTGATAAGACGACTTCGGATAGGACATTCAAAACTCACACACGGCTACCTAATGTCCTCTAGCATCCGTCCCTCCTGTCAAATCTGCCAATCGTATTTGACAATCAAACATATTCTCACTGAATGCCATCAACATTCGGCCAGAAGATTACAATACAAATTCAAAAGTGAAGTACGAGATATCCTAAACAACCCTGACCAAATAAAAGCTGTGCTACAATTCCTTAGAGATGAACACTTATATCAAAAAATATAATTAGATTTTAATTTAGACATCGTATAACATATTATTATCATTCCGTATTATTGTAACATATTCTTAATGTAACACTTAATGTTTGTGTAATGAAAATTCATGTTATAGTACCTGTGTAAGTGGCCATAGTAGCCGAGCACGTTAAAGTTGAAATAAAAAAAAAAAAAAAAAAAAAAAAAAAAAAATAAAGCGTTCTTATTTTTTGACAAACTAAATAACGATACTGTTAATCAATAATTAAAAGTGTTGAAAACAATAAGAAACTACATGGCAGCAAATTGCTGCTGAGATAGGGATTTTGCCATCATGGAAAATAAAAAACGCAAAAATAAAAACAATTAGTTATTTGTTAATAATTGCTTTTTGAATAAAATTTTAACCTAATTTTCTCAAACTAAAAAATTGGACGTAAATAAATTTCGTATTAATAATTTCATAGCCATCTTAAATTCTTGTTTTTTGTAATGACATTAATGAAACTAATACTAGAATATTATTCCCGCAATATCTACTAATAATATATGTCATTACGGGCTGTTCAAAATTTTATTTTATTCATTAAAGTTTAATTAACAAATAGCTGTGAAAAGCTGGGATGTAAAACATTATTAAATGGGATCGATGTTACCGAAATTAAAAACATACACTAATTAATAAGGAATTATACATTGAAATTATTAATTTGACGAACTAAACTGCTAATCCTATTAATTTAATAGAATTTAATATGATTTTTTAATTTTCGTTAATTTATTTATGATTTATTATAATTAGTTAAATCAGGAGCGGCTAAATAGATCAAAGTACAAAGACAGTGTGTAGTAAATTAAAAATTCTGCACTTCATTCATTTGAGATATTAAACATACACAATGAAGAATAAACTTTTCCGTAGATATACAAAAAAGCATAATTATTATTACTACAAGCAGATATGTATATATATATATATATATATATATATATATATATATATATATATATATATATTCAAATACAGGTAGGTTAATGTTAACATATGTAACTGTCTACTTCTTGGTCTTTTTGGGTAGATATGACTCTCTCCGTTTTTTATGTGTCTCCATAAGTTGTCGTTTCATCGTTTTCGTGGTCTTTCTACTGATCGTCCTCGTATTAGCGCACGGTCGCTCGCCCTTTTTACTACTCTATTTGTTGTCTTAAGAGGATCGTTCCATTTTACTCTTCTATTTCTTACACAGTTCTTGATGTCCTCCACCTTGTATCTACCTCGTACATCTGTACTTCTAGCTTTGTCTCATAGTGCTTTATCATCAATTATTAAGTGTTTTTATCTCTGCTGTTTCTAACGTCTTTTTGTCCCCTCTATGTCAGGTCTTGTTGCTGCCGCATATGTCATTATTGGTCTGATGGCTGTTTTGTAAATTCTGCCTTTCGTTTCTTTCCCAATCTATCTATTTCTATATTTTGTTTTATTTACGTAAGCTGCGGGTCTCTTTGCTTTATTCACTTATTCTTTCACTTATGTTGTAAGTCTTTCGCGGCTAGATAGTGTACTGCGTAAATATTTAAACTCATCACTCGCTCTAGTATCTGACCTTTCAGCTCCAATTGACATCTTAGTAAACTTGATGTTATAACCATGAATTTTGTCTCTTTGAGAAAATTAATATGTTAAATTTTCTGTCGGTTATATTAAATTGGTGCAGCATGCGTTGTAAATCATTTTCACTTTGAGAGAGTAGTATGGCCTCGTCTGCATAGCAGATTATTTTAAGTTGTTTTTCTCCCATTTGGTACCCGTTTTTATTTATTACTTTTTTATTATTTCATTCCTAATCAAGTTGAATAATAGAGGACTCAGAGAATCTCCTTCTCTTATCCCATTGCCAGCTTTAATAGATCCATTTAGTTCTTTTTCTACTTTTACTTTTTATATTACTATTGTGTTGTTTTGGTAGATATTTTCGATCGTTTTGATTATCCTTAGATGTAACTCTTGCACACAATAAGTATATAACGTTCTTTAATTTAACTTGGTCAAAAGCCTTCTTAAGATCCACGTAATCTGAATATGGCGGTTTGTTGTCTTCTAATGATTTCTTTTGCACTTGTCTCATTATAAATATAGCGTCGGTGCATGATTTTCCCGACCTAAAACCTTGTTGTTCTTCTGCTAGTGTTATAATTTCATTCAGTTTATTTGTTATTACTAAGGTGGCTAATTTTAGTGTTATGTTTAATAAATTAATTCCTCTGTAAGTTCTTGGGTCCGATTTGTCTCCCTTTTTGAAGAGAAGTATTAGAATGCTTGATCTCCATTTTAAGGGAATTCTGTTTTGTTCTATTATTTTTTGGATTAGTTTTATTTGTTGTTTGGTCAAATCTGGTTCTAAATACTTTAAAAGTTCGTTATGTATTCTGTCGTTAAAAACTTGAGGGATTGGTTTAAATGCAGTAGTGCAGAATCGTTCAGAGCGGCAGTCAACAGGATCCGTATAGCCATGATGATTTTCAACCTTCATTAGAAGATGGAACTTAACGAAAAAGAAAAAGAAAAAGAAAAAGAAAAAGAAAAAGAAAAAGAAAAAGAAAAAGAAAAAGAAAAAGAAAAAGAAAAAGAAAAAGAAAAAGAAAAAGAAAAAGAAAAAGAAAAAGAAAAAGAAAAAGAAAAAGAAAAAGAAAAAGAAAAAGAAAAAGAAAAAAAAAAGAAAAAGAAAAGGAAAAAGAAAAAGAAAAAGAAAAAGAAGATATAAATTCTTCGTGTGAAGGGGCCAAATAAACAGAGCAAATTATGACAGATTAGGAAATATGTGAAGTACTAATATAAGATAAAGAAAGTCTGGTTGAGATATTAAAGCCATTAACTTCTTATCTGCATTGATACCAATCACGTAGATTCTTCAATCATGAGTTCTGCCTTCGGCCAACAGATTAACTGTTACAACAGTAAATTTATAATAAGATATAATTTAAATCAGACAGAAATTCATAGGAAATCAGAAGGATTCGGATATTGCATTCCAGTATTATTGTATTTCCCAACTTCGGTATTATGGCTATTTCGTATTTCTAATTATTATATTTTTTATTCTCTAATGCATAAAAGTCTCTTATTCTACTAAATGTTCTTGCTACTTGATTGTAAATGTCTTGCATAGGTATGTCTGATTTTTTAATTTGATTACTGCTCGTTAATGATAGCTCCGTATTTTGGACCTCTGTATAGCTTTATTTTTATCATTACCTAATATTAATCTAATCTGTATTTTCTGACCTTAAGAGGAAGGAAGTGAACTCATTTTGTCTATATGGTTACATATTCATTTAATCATAAACAAAACATTCATTAGTACTCTTCGTTTCTTTTAGTGTTTTTTTTCTAATTTACATGAAAATATCAGAAGCATATTTTTGATTTTAAAACAGTGTAGCTTAACCCGAGTTCCAATAATTCTCTTTTTCCCATACATATATGGACTGCTCCCAAAGGATCAACTGTAGGGTTCTTTTGAATAAAAAATGCAATTGATATGGGATAAGCATGCCGCTATAGAGTGCCAATTTATGTTTGAATTGTGAAACGTGTGTTATCTTTAACGTTTATGGATCCGCACGAATTCCGCGTTTGTGAAAAGATATCGAATTTATTTATTGGAATACAATACACATAATGCAGGGCTTTTACAAATTTAGAGAAAGTTAGAGATTTGGTTTTACAATTTATGTATATAAAAATTACTGAATGCTCTGAGTGTCAGTGAATTTGAAAGTTTAAAGGTTGAGAGTTTAATTGCACAGTCGTACACCAGTTTAAACTTCACATAAAAATAACTTTTTGTTAAGAATACTTTTAATTATTTTAAAAAAATTGTTAAAGAGAACTTAAAGCATCTACATTTGTTTAAAATGAAAAAAATAATAATATATAGATATAAGAGACAAAATATAACTTTTAAATTCTGATTTATAGTGTCTGTATCTAGGAAATACAATAGTTACAGACGATATTCCTAAGCTATATTAATGCATTAATGGGTCTACATGTTTGATAACCGTGCGTATTTTAAAAATAAAAACGTTTATCGATCGTTGTCATTGTCATTGAGTTTAGGAAAACTCTAGAATAATGGATGATGTAAATGGCAAAATAAATAAAATAAAAACTAGAAAATTTTAAAGCAATTTGATTTTGAAACATAAAGCATTGAAGCATGTTTTGAAGTATTGTGTTTTAAAAGTACGAATGACACAAGGAAGGATGAAGCGTTTAATAGTAAGAGTAACAATAAAATATTAGATCACAAACGTAGACCTACGAAACAGAAGCACAGTTACCAGTGCCAAAGGTCAACAATGGATGGTGGACACACAAGTTTACCTAACGAAGGCCCAGAACATATAATCAAAGCAGAAAAATACCACCTACAAGAAAGCAAGATGATCTGCAAAACATGACGAAAAATTGGATCCATACTGCACAAGACCGTGCATTGTGGATAAAAACAGTGGAGATCTATGTCCTTTAGTTGACATTAAATGTGGTGATGATGATATTCAGGATGAAGCACTTGATCAAAGGCTTTCTCCTAATCAAAAATCTATCCAAAACCAAAAATCTAACCCTGCTTGGAACTGTTTGCAAAAACAAGCCCGACACTCCCATGGAACTAAACAGTCCTAGAAACCGAATGGTTTTTTCGTCTGAAGTTGTCTTTTCAGAAAAAATTGCTATGGTACTTATGTTTCAAAGAAAAACAAACTAGTTTATGTCCGGTCTACGCAATATTATGATGTCTGTTTTTGGTACAGAAAATAAAAAACCAGAAATGAAATTACCATACAACTCCACCAAAGGGGCAGTTGATAGTGTAGATAAAATAATTCAGTAATACACGTACTCTACGCACTTCTTGCTGGCCTTATCGACTATTTATGAACCTTCTGGATATTACCGCCATAAAAAGTTTCATCATATATGTAGCCAAGAATCCAGATTTTTTTTAAGGAAACAATTTCTTCAACCACTAAGATAGCAGCTAGCTATACCTAACACGCAACAGCGACTGGCAGATACAAATAGAAGTCTTAGCATTTACAGGGCAATAGTTGCATACCAAATAAATCTTCTTCTTTTGGTGCCTATTTGTTTCAAATATTGGCGATCATTCTGGCTATAATTATTTTATTAACTGATGCATTAAATAGATTAGCTGTTGTTGTGGAAAACCATTTCCTTAGGTTTTCATTCATGATATTATTTTTCTCCCAATTCCCCGCTTTCCGAATACTTTAGGGATGGATTTACTGAAGGATTATCTTCAGTAATCTGTATTTAGTGCCATTCCTCATTATTTGTCCGAGATATTCTAACTTTGTCCTTTTAATTGTATACTTTCCTTCTTGTTCTTTCCCCATTCTTCGTAGTACAGTCTCGTTGTTTATCTTGTCTGTCCATGATATCCTCAGGATTCTTCTGTATAGCGACATTTTGAAAACTTCAAGTTTTTTCTCCATTGCTTCAGTGAGTCTCCAGGTTTCAACTCCGTACTATAATATCAAGAAGATATTACATCGTAGAACCCTTACTTTTATCTCCAGATTAAGGTTATTTTTCCAAGATAGGTAAACTGTTTTATTCGGTCCACTGGTGTATTCTTGAATAGTAGTTGCACGTCTCTAATTTTTTTTACTGATGACCATAAATTTAGTTTTTGATATGTGTATTTGTAGTCCAAATCTTTTACTTACTTCATTTACTTTGTTTATTAGTTGTTGTTAACTGTCTAAAATGTCAGCAAAAATAACGGTGTCATCTGCATAGCGGATGTTGTTTAGGCGTTCTCTAGACGAAATAAATAGTCCAGATAAAAAAAGTGTACTTTGAATATGCTAACTAAAAAAATTGTATCTGCTCAAACTATAAAAGCAGTGTCAAACATATCAAGTGTAATCCGCATTGTACTGAAGAAACATATGTAATTGTCCTTTTTTTTTTTTTTTGATTTTTTTTGTTTCACTTTTTTATTTTAGTAAAGTTCCCTTATACGTAAATAAGTTTTTTATTTATATCTTTCTTAAATATGTATTTACTTAGTCAAAATTACACGTTTCCATAAAAAAAATTTATGGAAATGAAAGGATCCCACGTAGTACCTACTTTACGTAACAAAATTGAATTTCTTTGTTAAAGGGTTAAGAAAATAGCGGTAATTGGACAAGATGTAGCGTGTCGGAATTTTAATACGTTACAGTAGGTACTAATGTAATCTTTAATTGTCTTTATCATTTTGTCGGGCTGATTTTACTTCTTTAGTAATTGTAACATATCTTCTAGTATATCACGATTGAAGGCTTTAGTTAAATCTGTAGATTAGATGTCAAATCCATAAAGCACATATGCAGGTTTACTATATTCCATTGTTTTTTTGCCAATTTTTCTGACCATCAATATCGCCTGTTGTAATTATTGATAATTGAATTCAGCAACGTAATGGCATGATAATTAGCAGGATCATTTCTTTTTTCCTCGCTTGTGTATTGGTATTGTTATACTCGTCCTCTACTGACCCGGTACAAACTGGCCGTAACTGTTTGGTAGTTTTTTGGCAAATTTGTTACTGCAGTATGGTAGGTATGCTTTTCTCTCATCGTAGATAGATATCGTATTTTGGTGTTAAACCAGCGCCTTAATACTTACTATGGTCTGTTTTTTAACCAGGAGGAGTAATTCAAATTTTCCGCGCCGTAATTCTTGTTTCTAATTGGTCCAATCGCAGGCAAGTTTACTCCACTAAATTATGACATTTTGACACTAATGACATTTGTGAAATTTTAAAATTCAAAATTTATATCGACAATTTTTTGTATTTTCTGTGGTATTCCTTACATTTTTTAGATTTTTCGTTTGTATTTATATAAAAACAGTTCTTTTCAGAACTATTTAGCGACATATTAGTGATTAGTGTTATTAAGATAACAATATGGATTCAATTAATTTTTCTCCACCAAAAAAAACGCCGAGTACATTTGGGTCATTTATCTACAAATGAGAAACAATGCATTATAAACATGTATAAACAAATCAAAAGTGATAATTCTGGAATGAAAATAACAGCCACGGTAGCAAAAATAAAACAGGCAACAGGTTAGTTTTGCAGAATAGTTATAGTTAAAATCAAGACTTACTAAAGTAATGTGCTAATTTTAGGTGTTGCGAATTCAACTATTTACCGAACAATTAAAGAATATAAGCAAACTGGAACAGTAAGATGTCCTAAAAATATTGGCGGTCGACCTTCTATTCTTGCAACATATGATGAAAAAGTTAAAACATCTATACGCCAGATAGTACACAGCTTCTTTTTCAAGAATGAAATGCCTACATTAAATAAAATTTTAAGTGAAGTAAACAACCGCCCAGATCTTCCAAATATGTGTCGTTCATTATTATATAAATTCTTGAAGCAAATCAATTTTAAGTAAGTAAATATAGGTTAGCCACAATAATAAATAAAACGTGCAACCCAAAAAATATATTATGTCTGAATTACGGAATCGATTAGAAGGTAAAGAGCTTTAAAAATTACTGAAAATATAGATTTTTTTTCTATTTTCTTTGCTTATAACTTTAAAACTATTCATTTTGGAGCAAAGCCGTACAAAAATAAAATAAAGGTAATGATTAAATTTCCTGTTATACGAATAGAGGTTAAAACTGTCTTAATTTATTTCCCTTGCTGCAAAATAGCAATACCATTAATCCAAAAGATGCCTTAATGTTGTTAAAAATAAATTAACAAAATATAACTACTTCTTTTTTCCTATGTTGTAGACCTTTTAACGCTCTAAATGCAAATTGTCTCATTTGAAAGCTGTATAATTAGTTAAACAATCTTTGTTTAATTAAATAGTCTTTATTTGATCAAGGAAATATAAACATAGATGACATATTCTTCTGGGGCGAAATCAGAACCGCTGAAACTGATAAGTACCCCGCCAGGTAAAAAAAAATTAACAAAAAAATTTAATTTGTTTAAACAAAGATTGTTTAAATAATTATAGACTATTCAAATGAGAATATTTCTATTTATAACGTTAAAAGGTATATGTGTGGTAAGTTTTTGTAAAAAAAATTCCACAACGTAGGAAGAAATACCTATGTGGTTTTATTTTGTTATAAATAAATTAATTTATTACAACAAAACTAAAGCCTTTTTGGCATTTAGAAGTGCGTTAGTAAGGTAGATGTGTGTTAGAAAAAAATTTATTTATTTATTATAATAAAATTAAAACATATTTGGAATTTGATAATGCGCTATTTAGCTGGCTCTACTCGAGTTACTTCGGATTAAAAAAAAATGAAGAAAATTGCTCGATTGGAAGCTGAGAAAATGCATTTTTTTATGTATACCGATTTTGAACTTTGAAGTTAAACTTTCTTCAACCTATTTTTTTTGAATTTTTGGTATTTTTATACCAAATAATCGCTCAATACTGATTGTTTTTTGTTGTGTACTGTGTATATAGTGTAGAATGAAATATGTATATATTACTTGAAAACTACTTTATTATAATATGTAATATGTAATACTAAAAACTATGAATCTTAACCTTAACCTTCTGCCATCCGGTTCTCTCCTTCTTTTCTTTTCTGTTACCATCTGTAATACAAACTTAAATATATGCATCAAATATAACATTTTCTTCCTTGACAATGAATTTTTTTACAAATTCATTTTTACAATAGGTTTACATATTCTTGGAGATCTACTTAAGGTAGGTATAACTTTGGTATCAGAAATCGAAAATTGTCCAATAGATTTGTCAAATAAATCTTTATATTTTGTAAACAATTGTAACTCCTTTTCTGCATTTGAGACAGTGTTCACATTGTGTAAATTTATATCTAATGAATGGATCCACTCTCTCCCAACCAATGAAGGACCTTCACCATCAAGTATATATAATTTCAAGAATTTAGTTTTATTCTGATGCTCAACTGTCACCAAAGCCATACCTAAAACATGTAATTCATTTTTACAGTAAGTAGCTAACTTTATGTATATTAGTATTTTGTAATTGTAATTCAGTACAATTCTAATTAAATACATTTTTGTTAATAATACTGACTACAGCATCTGAATCAATTTCAAACTGTATCGGTTTGTTATTTACTTTCAAACTAATAATAAATTTATCTTTTAAGTTGAATGTACATTTAAAATTTCCTCAACAGCATTTATGTTTTTAGTTTTCAAACAAACTTTTTGTAAATGTCCTCTTTTCTTACAAAAATTACATACCAAATTTTTCTTTTTACATTGATTGGCTAAATGAGAAGCATCCCCACAACGATAACATATACCTGTTTTAGTGTTTGAACTAGAATGTGTAATATTTGTACTTGAATTTACATTTTAACTTGTATTAGTATGTTTTTTACTCTTATTGAGTTTTGAATATTTTGTTAATTGAATTATTGTAATTTAATTGATTACTGTTCTTTTCTGATCGTTTCCAAACTACTGTCAATCTCTACTGCTCGATCCAAGTCTAGATTCCTTGTTTCCAATAGTCTTGCTTGTATTTTTTTTTGGAACGTAATCCAAAGACAAATTGGTTCCTTATTACAGATTTTAGATATGCTTAAAATTGCAATTTATTGCTGTCTTCTGTAATGCTAGTAAGAATTCTTGCACTGATTCTCCCTCGGCTTATTTTCTGGTTTGAAACCTGTAAATTTCAGCAATTTCCAAAGGGACATGATTGTAAAAATTGTACATTACATAGTGTAATAATTTCATTCTATGTTTTATCATCTGGTACTTACTTGTCACATAGTGTATCATAGGCTTCAGGACCCATATAATGTAATAGATAAGATAATTTCATATTGTGATCTATTTCAAAAACTTTAAAAGCTCCTTCCAGGCGTTTCACCCACCGTGACAATTTTGTAACTGATTCATTAAACGATTCCACTGTAAATGTAGAATGAATTTGGGTATTTATTTCAGTTTGACTCACAGCTATTCCAGATGTATAAATTGTATATATGGATTCTGTGTTACTTCCTTAGCAACTTAAAATTCACAAATTGTGGGGCACGGCTCTAATTTTAATATGTATGTAAGTACAATCAAAGAATATAATACATATTCTTTGATAATACTAATACTAAAAGCAAAGCTTTGCTAAAAGCTACGAATCTTAACCTTAACCTTCTGCCATCATGCGGTTCTCTTCATCCTTCTCCTTCATCTGCCATCATATTTTCTCTTCTCTTTCTTTACCATCTGTAATACAAACTTAAATATATGCAACAAACATAACATTTTTATTTTATGTTATGAGTGTTTTAAACATATGAAAAAATGTATAGAGAAAGAGAACCGAAAAAATAAGGTAATGGTTCAAAAGTTACCATCCTACTGTTTAGGTATAGCTTCGTCGCAAATACCGGTCAAATTTGACCGGTTGTATCTCAGGAACTACTCCTCGCAATTCAACTTTTTTTCTTTTACAAGAAGCGTCTACCGAGTCTGTTCCAGTATGGTTTTTTCAATAATCTATTTGTTTATAAGCAAAAAAATTGTTTATAACTTTAAAACATTGCTGAGACCGCCTAAATAATACGATTTCAATTCTGTAGTGTATTAGACCGGTAGAGTGCGTCTTTATATTTAAAAAAATTTGCAAACATCTAAATGGTCTAATGTTTGTTCTAAAAGTTTTTAAAAAATTTCAAATTTGGTGGACGGTTTGAGTAGATTATAAAAATTTTCTAAACCAATTACGAAGGACCTAAGTACAACCTAAATGGTTGGAAGACATTTTTAACCACTCATATATCATAGGAAATTTAATTATCTTTGTTTTATTTATGTACGACTTTCCTCCAAAATTAATAGTTTTAAAGTTATGAGCAAAGAAAGTAGACAAAAATCGATATTTTTAGTAATTTTTAAATATTTTAATGTTTTTATTAATGCTCCGGGCATATTTGAGAGGGAGCATGAGTCAATTGTTATTATTGAAGTTATTACCTAACTTTTTCTGCAAAAATCCGAATGCCACATGCCACCTCTCATATCCAAAAACAGACTTTTTTCACAGATCTGCCCTGGTCTAAATGTAACATTCTATTGTTGTGTAGGTACTTGAAGAGAAGTCGAACAAGTATTCTAATTGAACGTGATGATATTGTCAGATGGAGGCACACACACACACAAACACGCGAGGCGTTCAACCCAACCCCTAGTGACATGTGTATACCACTGCTAGTCAGTGGGATCCACATGTCCGAAGATCAAACCGGTCTCGCTCCAGAAGAGCTAATCATTCTGGATCGGTACCTATCTGACCCCCAGGTTTTTCCACCACCCCTTCACTACGTCTGACATACGCAGCGAAGGCTTATGAACTTTACGTCGGGCTATTTGGGTAATGAAAAGGCCCTCCGTATCGACATTGTTGTGGTTAAGCCACCTGAAATTAAGGGGTAGCTAAAAGCTTTTCTCCCTAGTTACTTTACTGAATTTAATTTGGTATTAGCATTGCTTTGGACCTGATGTCCCTAAAAAGTGTGTGCCCCTGCACGGAGAGGCACCAACCTTGATTGGTGCCCCTCCGTACAGGGAGATGTGTGTGTTCGAACACTCAGCCGCCGATTTGGCAAAAGTTAATTTGTTCTCCTCGCCGGCTGAGTACTCGACCGGTCTGGCCACCGAGCCCATGCTTGCCGCACATGACCTCGATGCTCAGAAAATCGCGTAAAAGGTCTCCCAAATAGACCTGCCTTAAGGGCCTAAGCCAAATTTGGCTGTACGAAGAGAGCATAAGGCTTT
This sequence comes from Diabrotica undecimpunctata, assembly GCF_040954645.1. Lineage (NCBI taxonomy): Eukaryota > Metazoa > Arthropoda > Insecta > Coleoptera > Chrysomelidae > Diabrotica > Diabrotica undecimpunctata. Next base: position 123,510,907 of record NC_092806.1, read on the forward strand.
CTTTGTACTGTTATCGCGTGGTTATGCATGCGCGTGATGGGGATCAGTCACTTGAATCAGTTGTAATATGAATAGTTTTTTAGGCTATTCATTGTCACTATAATTCGCTCGCGGAGTTAGAAAACGGTTTTTAAAAACTAAGACTTAAAGCTAGGTATATTTTTTTGGTGGTAACTCCTGGTGTCCAGAACTTTAAAATGCTAGACCCCAGTTGTTACCCTTTTTTTTTTTTCTATTCTAACCCGCGTTGTGTTTGACTAGTCTGTGCCTATCTCAGTCTTTACATTGTCTTTTATGCTACTGGGACATATCCAGCTATTTGTTGTTTAGGCCGTCTATGTGTCGTCCTGATGTTTGCATCATAATCCGTTAGCTCTCGCAGCTTTCTGTTGGGGTGGTGTCTTATCTCATTGAAGATGTCGTACGCTTTTTCGTTCATTGTATGAAGAATCCTTTTCTGCTTTGTATCTCTATATAGATATCTTAGAGGTACGTATTTCGGTACATTTAGTGCATCTCTGATTAGCTGGTTTTGTGCTACTTGCAGTTTCTTCCTATTTGATTTATATGTGTGTCCCCATGCTGCTGACGCGTATGTTAGCGTTGGTAGGATTATGCTATTTGCTACCCTTATTTTTGTCCAAAAGTTTAATTTACTTTTCCTGCCTATTAACGAGGCGAGTTGTATTTTTGTTAATTTTGCTTTATGTATAGATTGATTTATATGTTCAGTGAATGTGAGCTTGTGATCAAGGGTCACTCCTAGATATTTAGCTTGATTGCTCCATTCTATGTTTTCGTTCGCTAGGTTTAGTTCCATGTTGGGTATCTGTCTACGTTTTCTAAACATGACGGCCTGTGTTTTTTCCGGGTTTAGTGCTACTTTCCACTTTATACACCATGCGTATAGTCTATTCAGAGAGCGTTGTAAATCTCTGGTTGCAAAGTTTATATTTCTGTTACTTGTTGCTAGCGCTGTGTCGTCTGCGTACAGGCTGAGAAGTGTTTTATGATCGCTAGGTGTATCTGCTGTGTATATGGTATACAGATACGGGGATAACACCGCTCCCTGAGGCACACGTGCCTCCAGAGTTCCGACTTCAGACAGGGCAGGCCCTATTCGAACTCTGAATCTCCGGTTTGCCAGGTATGACGCAAGGAGACATGTCATCGCCTCACTGTATCCATTTTGATTCATTTTGTAGAGTAGGCCTTCGTGCCATACTCTGTCAAAAGCCTTACTAACGTCTAAGAATGCTGTAGCGGTGTACATTTTCTCGTTGTAACCTTTGGTGATGAATTCCGTTAGCCTGAGTACTTGTAGTTCACAAGAGTGCCTGGATCTAAAACCGAACTGTGCTTCTGGAATCATTCCGATTGTTTCGGACTCTGTTTGGAGTCTTTTTAAGATTATTCTCTCGGCTATTTTACTTAGACATGATAGTAGACTTATCGGTCGGTAGTTTTGTGGAAAGCTCCCGTCTTTTCCCGGTTTTCCAATCATTATAACTTCGGCTTCTTTCCATCTGTCTGGAAAGTATCTCAAACGTAATATTCCATTTATTATGTTTGCTATGTACACAATGATCTTGTTTGGTACATTTTTAATTGCCCTGTTTGTGATTTTATCAGGTCCAGCTGCTTTCTTTGGGTTTAGTAGTTTGATCAGTTCTTTTATTTCTTCCGGACTTGTGTGTTCTAGGCCTACTATGCCTTTTCTCCGTCTTAAGCGTCTAGCGCTTCTTTCTACTTCCTCCGTGAAGTCTAGATCTTCTGCCGGGTGAAAGTTTTGCATGTTGTTCGTTTCGAGTGTTTCTCTCATTACTTCGGCTTTTTCTTGTTCTGTAAAAACCCTACCGTTTGTTCCGTGTAAGGGTGGTATAGGTTTTTTGTCTTTCCTGAGTATTTTAGATACTTTCCAGAATGCTGATTGATTTGGATTTAGCTCTTGGATAAATTTGTCCCAGTGCTCGCTTCTGTGCTCATTTAGTCTTCTTTTAACTTCTCTGTCTAGTTCATTAGCAATTCTTTTGTCTTCTTGGTTTCTTGTTCTTTGGGCTCTTCTTCTTTTTCTGTTCTTTTCTTTAATGAGATCTTTTAGCTCATTTGATATTTCTTTGAATCTGCCTTTTTGTGTTATTTTATTCTCCGTTTTTGTGCTGGCATCAATGGCATTAAGCATTGTTTGTTCTAGTTTGATTATGCTTTCTTCCAGCTCTTCTATGTTGTTGATTGTTGGGATTATTCCGATGTTTTCACTTACTTCTCTTCTGAAGTTAGGCCAGTTTGTTTTCTTTATTTGATGAGGCTGCAGTGGATTTAATTCCACTGCGCCTAGGGTCATGACGATTATGTTGTGCGTGGAATCGCCTTCGTTTACTGAATGTATTTCATGTTGTTGCCCTATGTTGTGCAGAATTGCTATGTCTATGTGTGAGGGAAGTTCTCCGTGGAAGCATGTTGGGTCTGTGGGACCCGTTACTATGGTGTTATTTTTGTTTTCGAGATAGGCACAGAGTCGTCTACCGTTCATATTCGTGCGTCGGTCGTACCAGTTGGGCGATCTAGCGTTCAGATCGCCGATAATTATCGTCGGTTCGTCGGAATCTAATATTAGATCGAGGTCTTCATTTAGTACCGGGTCGTGTGGTCTAACGTACACTGAAGCTATTTTCAGCGTCTCGTTAGACATGACTATTCGGACTATTGTCGCTTCCATGGTGACCAGGCCAAGTGGTGTGGGCACTAGATGATGGTCTATTTGCCCTCTTACCATAATGGCCGTGCCACCTGAGCGCGCGGTGCGATCTTCCCTATGGATGACATAGCCAGGAATTTTTGTCTTAATTCTCTCGACTAGTTTAGTCTCTTGTAAGGCTATGACATCAATAGCGAGTCTGTTAGTAATCTCGTCAAGGATGTTAATTTTCGAGCGAATCCCGCCCGAATTCCACGATCCGATCTTTAGTTCGTCCAACTGTACTTGCATTATTCGGGTCTACATTTACTCATCGCTTCGAGGGCATTTGTGAATTTTTCGAACATACCTGTGAAGTGGTCCGTTATGTGCTTTAATTTGTTATTCATGATTTCCATGAGATCATCGGTTGTTATGTTTGCTACAGGGGCAGCTTTTGGTTGTTCTGCTGCTTTTGTCGCTGCGGCATAACTGATGTTAGGCCGTGTGATCGGTGCACTTGGTGCATCCTTGTACTTTGGTTGTACTGTTGCGCTTGTCTTCTTTTTGGGTGCTTTTGTGCACCCCCTGTAGCTGGCTGTGTGGGCTCCGTCGCAGTTTGCACATTTGGCCGGTGTTTCCCTGTCTTTTTCGCAGTCTGAAGACCTATGGTAGTCTCCGCATTTAACGCATCGCGAGGCGCAATGGCAGGCACTGGAGCCATGGTAAAAGTCCTGGCAATTGTAGCATTGAACCACATCCCGTTTTTGTTTATACTCATCTTCGATTTTTACTCGAAGATAGCAGAGGTTGTTGATTTTTCGTGTATTTTCGGCTTCCTCTTCCGGAACCGTGATTTTAAATAGTGGGAGTTGAACTTTTCTCCCATCTCTTATCGCTGAGACAGTCTCTACTTTAATGACATCAATGCCTTTGTTCTCGAGTTCGATTGCGATTGTTCGCAATTCGACATTAGTTTGCAATCCTCGGATTACAAATCTTTTATTTTTCGGAGCGTCAATAGGATAGGCAATAAAGTTTATTGCCGGTCGGTGTTCCTCTAGGATTTTAACCATCCCTAGATATCCCTCTCTGCTTTTGGTCTGAATAATGACAGACCGCCCTGACTTTGCGAACTTGTTGTCCGACTGGATGGATTTCTCTGCGGCTTTCCGCAGGATGTTTTGACTTTCGCCTACAGTTTTTAAAATAATTGCCGGAGGTTTCGGCGTTTTTGCTGTGTTTTCAGCAGGTACCACTGTGTCGTTGCTTGTTTTTGCTGTCTCATTATTTTTTTGGGCTTTTTTGGATTGGCGTGATCTAATCACGTCATCCATTATCTTTTCCTGTCGTTTTTCAACGATTTCTCGTTGTTTCTGCGCAGCACTCACAGTTTCTGTGGGCGTGGCTTCGATGATGTTTTTAGCAGTGGTATCCTGCTTTCTTGGTTTTTTTGCTACTTTTTGCCAGGACTCCTCGCATGCTTTGGTGTTATGTTCAGCAGTTGTCGGTTTTTCAACCTTATCGAGCTGATTTTTTGCGCTTTGTTCGGGTTGTTTTTCCCTTTCGTCATCTTTTGCCTCGCGCATGCGTTTAGCTGGGACTGTTGTCTCCTCCTTCTTCTCGGTTAAATGCACTATTTGTGCAATTAACTTTTTGTTTTCCTTTCTCAACTCATTGAGTTGATCTAGTAATGCCTCGATCTGTTTATTATGGGTGCGTTGCATATCATCCATTTTCTGGATGAGAATATGTAACGTAGAGTCCTCTTCTCTGTGCTTCTTTGAATCTGTCTCAGGGTTTTCCCCTGGACTGGAGCATGGCCTTTTTCTTATCATGTCCTCGTTGCGACGAGCAATGTAGACGTTGTTCGCGTCGAAAAATTGCCGTTTGGCTTGAAAGTCCGCGGTGGAGTTATCTTCGTCTATATTTGAATAAATTGCCTGAATGGCGTCATTACTGTATTCATCCGAGGACAAACGTTCGTGGGTATCCATTTCAGATTGCTCTGAAACGGTTGGAGATGAAGGATGTGGGATAGAGTCTGGAGCTGTATCATTATCTGACACATACTCTGACTCGAGATTGGGTAAGGGGGCGGGGTTTACAACGACATGAGCTGGGAGCTCGGTGGTTTCAGATGAAACCGACGACATTTGAAAGCTGTCTATTTTGTAGAACGCTGTTTTTTGTTTTTCCCCTCGATACGTATCGAGAGGATTCTGGGTGCCTTCCCAGGCCCTGTCACGGTTGTTCACTCCTGTTTCCAGGAGGGTGCCACTTGCAGTTTCTCGTCCTGTAGGCGCAGGGGCCGTTGCTGTCCGACTTAGATTCAAATATCTAAGCCTTACAGTGTCATCCCTGTCGACACCATACAGACTTCCCGTATTTTTCAACGGAATGCTATTTATTATAGCCCTCCGAGAGAGGCCTATAAAATCAGTCTCTCTGCGGTTTAAGCTAATAACAAAATAACATCCGCTCTTCGCTTTAAAAGAAAGTCAAGTGCCTGCGCCACTAACGGTGTCTTACCCACCGTAGAGCTGAAAAGCTCTGTTGACGTCAGGTCAGTCGCTCCTAGTAAAGCACGTCCGCACTGTTCAGCTACTCGAACTGAACTTCAGATGGAGGCGTAATTACCTAACTTCTATAAAAAGGTACAGAAGTGAAGGTAGGCCCATTTATTACCTTGACGAAACATGGGTAAATGAAGGTCACACCAAAGATAAAGTGTGGGTGGACTGTGCCATAAAAAACCCTAGACAGGCATTCGTTGAGGGGCTGTCTACTGGTTTGAGAAACCCATCGGGGAAAGGAAAACGCCTCATAGTTTTACATGTTGGATCAGAGTTAGGATTTGTTAATGAAGGGTTTTACTTTTTGAGGGAAGAAAGACAGAGGATTACCATGAAGAAATGAATGCATCTGTTTTTGAAAATTGGTTTAATAGTATCTTGCAAAAATTACCAAAAAACGCTATCATTGTAATGGATAATGCATCATATCACAGCCGAAAAGTAGAAAAAATTCCGACATCATCAACAAAGAAATATATGCAAGAATGGTTACAAATAAAAAACATTCCTTTTGATATGGAGATGGTTAGGTCAGAACTTTTACATCTTGTACGTGTAAATAAAGATAAGTATAATATGTATGTAACTGATGAGATGGCTAAAACAAATGGTCAAATTGTACTGCGGCTGCCTCCATATCATTGCGAGTTGAATCCCATTGAGAAAATTTGGGCCCAGGTGAAAAATGAAGTGGCACTTAAAAACACGACATTTAAACTTAAAGAAGTAAAAAAAAAAAAAAAACTTCTGTTACAAGCTCTCGAGAATGTAACCACAACACATTGGCAAAATTGTGTTAATCACATTCTCAAAGTGGAGGAAAAAATGTGTAAATTAGATGGCATCATGGATAGTGTAATAGAGCCGTTAATAATTCCAATTGGCAATGACAGTAACACAAGTTCTTCAGAAGATGAATAAATTGTATCACTTGTATCTTCAAAGTAATTTCCTTCTCTAGATGTATATTTTCATTTCATCTTTCTTATTCATTATCCAAGTGTTACAAGCATACAATGCCAATGGTCACGAACATTATACCATTGCACTACCTACTTTTAGTAGTCTCTTTTGTATTTCTTTCCTCTTTATCAATTATTGTCACTCACCAAATATTTGAATTTGCTATATGCTGTTCTCCTTAGGTCGAATAAAAATAAATATCACAGTTCACATACCTAATATATCATATCGTGTTTATGATCATCATATGAATCTGAAATTGGTTGTTTGGTGCAATGGTTGGTGCAATTGGTTTCTAATAAGCATTAGTCAACTAACAAATCTAAGTTCCTAACTTTTCTTCATCCTTTTTGCATGCTGTATAATTTCCAATTTTCTGCAGTGACTTTCGATAAAGCTTCCTCAACATTCTTTTCACATCAACTAATTTGAATGTATGTAGTTTGTTTCTCGCTACGTCTTGATACAACAGTTATTTCTTCAATAACTGTTGTTTTTCGCTATGTCACCCTTTACATGTGTCCATACTAGCTCTATAGGGTTAAGTTGACAGTAATTATATGGGGATAAACGAAGTACAGTTATTCTGTCATTTTTAGCTTTTTCACTGATTACATATTTTTTATACTTTTGTTTGTGTTATTGAACAATAATTCATGATTTCTTTTTTAACCATCATTTTATCAAATGTGATCTCTTTTCCTTTTAACTAATTAAGTAAATAATGCCTTTATAAAGCCAAAGTTGGTAGTTTTTCAATTAAACAACAATGGCAATTAACATTATCCATTACTATAACAGAATTTTGCGGTATGTTACTAACCGTCTGATACCATTAAATATTCTTCAAATACATACCTCTATTGTCATGATACTCTTTGGTGGTTCTTGAAGTACATTCTAAAAAACCACCATTTACAAAGCCAGTTTCAGATCCAATATGAATAATTATTAGTCCACCTTTTCCAATAGGTGGGTTCAAACCAGAGTAATAACCTTCCATAAAAGTCTATAATTGCAAGAAAATTGAGGCTTTTGAAATGTGGCTTTACCGTCGAATTCTGAAGATATCTTATACCGACCACGTTACTAATCAGGATGTTTTGTTGAGAACGCAAAAAGAAAAAGACCTGCTAACCACAATAGAATACCTCAGTCACATCATGAGGAACAGCGAAAGATATGAACTGCTGCAACTAATCTTGACTGGAAAAGTGGAAGGAAAACGTGAACCAGAAAGGCGAAGGATTTTCTGGCTGAAAAATCTACGTACATGGTTCAACACAACAACCACAAATCTTTTCAAAACACCAGTTCGCAAAATTCAGATTGCCATGATGGATAAAGTAGTTCTGATTAAATTAAAATTACAGATTACAAATCGTTCTACTATTATATATAATATATATATATATATATATATATATATATATATATATATATATATATATATATATATATATATATATATATATATATATATCTTAAAATGCTTTATATGTAACAAACTAAAATTTATAGATACCATTAACATTAGTAATTTTCTTGCTTCACTTTTCAAATTCCCAAACAACTCCAGTTTCTTCTTGTTAAGAAGACTATGTCATCTACATAAATAGTATATGTATTGCTATTTACATGTGTAATTAATTTTATATTTGGTAAGGAAAGGTTTATCAAATAAACACTTATTTAAAAGAAGGAAAACTCATAGTCATTTATTTTAAAATTGAATATAAAAAATACATATTTAGAAATAAAATAAAAAAGAATAGGTATATCTAACATTTTACAAGGATTCAATAATATATTCTCAGAATAAACAAATTCTAGTTGAATATAGGTACAAGAGAAAGACAGAAGATTACTATATAAATTCAAAACATATATAGTGAAAGTACAATAATAGAGTAGCAGTAGACAAGTACCTAGATAAAATAAACAATACACTGGAATCTGGCTAAATAGCATCTAACATAGCAAGACCAACCATTCATACCCAATTCATCATCACCAATCATTCAGGGCTCAATTAAACAACCAAGATAAGATATTACAAAAAAAAGTAGATTCCAATTGCACAAAACCTTAATACATCCAGTATTTACATATGGATCTGAAATCTGGTTACTTACTCAAAGTGAAGACAGCGAATTGGCTACTTTAGGCAGAACAATCTTGACATATATACAAAGGAGAAAAATAAAAAAGGCAGATGGAGAAGAATATATGACCCATTATGACCTAGTGTTAATTTTATGTAACACTTGCAGATGTATTTAGTCGGCTTTACATAAAGTTTCATTTTGACTACAATCACATAGATGACGGTATAAAGCATTCAAAACAAACATAAGGAAGCCTTCCGTGGAAAGTCATACTGATAGTTGTTTTAGTTAGTGAGTAACTGCAGTCCAAACTAAATATAATTTAGAAAGTATCATAGAGCATAACATTTGTTTCGAGTAAGTGCTGCAAAAACCTTATTTTTAGAGTAAAACGCATATTTTTACAAAAATACTGTTAAATAGTGCTTTTTTGTTGTTGTCTGTGAAAATAGTTAGTTACTTTGTCTATGTTTGATAAAAACAGCTTGGAATAATTGTAAATTTACTTATATGTAACGTTAGGCTCTTTGAAGTATGTGTTGTTTTTCAACTTTTCACTAATGTAAACATAGTTAACTTTTTGAAATTAATTAATTAATTTATTAATTTGTCTACGAGAAATTGCCCAATTTAAATACAATCGTATAATACAAAAATATAAAATCCTAATTACTCACATACATAGCATAAAATTAAAATTAAAACTAACATAGACAAAAAATAAACACAAAAAAACTAAAAGGTCTTAATAATTTAAAATCAATTAAAATAATTTACACAGCTAGTGGCATCAAATAATCACAGGCAAGATATTAACTGCACTTTAAAAGTAGGTACTTTGCTTTTCAAAGCAATCCAAACTATCTGTATACTTATTAATTTGCAAACCTAGCCAGACCTAGATAGATAAGAATTATATCCATAGTTAGTTCGATGATGTGTAATTAGGTTAATAGCCTGGTTTGTCTAGAAGCACATGAAGGTTAATTTTTCCTAACAGTTGTGGACTGAAACTATGGGAGTGCAATAGACTATACAGCATAGTTAGATCTTTGTGCATGCGTCTGACCCGAAAAGTTACGATGTTGAGAGAATTTTCAATGTTAGGGTGATTGATTTGATTAACTGTATGGAGATTCTTAAATGAGATAAATCGTAAAACTTTATGCTGCTCTCTCTCGATTGAAATTAAAAGAATATATTACAGGAACCTTTAGGGGTGACACAATTCCTAAAACTTGTTCATTACTGAGAAAAAAAAGAATTGACAAATTTGGTATGTGGATCATGACATTTCATAAAGTGAGTAGACAATAACATTTTGGCTGCTGCATCTATAATTTATGGTGCTACTCCTGTGGGAACTGTGGTCATATATAGTAAATAAGAAAAAAAATATGTACAAATTCCAAGACCTAAAATCATTGCCAAATATTGATAATATGGGAGGAATCGATTTGATGGACCAAAACATATCTACATACAGAATTGGAATCCGTTCAAAGAAGTGGTGGTGGTATATCTTCACATGGCTCATTGATGCAAGTATTAATAACAGATGGATACCCTGCAAGTACTACTACACCAAGATTTCCCAATTAGATTTCAGAAGATGTATTGCTTAGTCATATCTTAACAAATATACAAATGCATGGTGGAAGACCCAGTTCTTTGAAATTTAGTGTTTCGCTTAATAGAATATCAGACAATCTAAGGTGCGATGGAAACAATCACCTTTTAATAACTATATCTAACAACAAAAGATGTTGCTGTGAAGGATAGGGGTGTAGCAGTAGTACTCGAACAATGTGTAACAAATGTGATGTCTGCATGTGTATTGACTGCAATAATTATATTTTTCATATGAAGACATTCTAGTTTTAATACAAATTTCGTTGTGTTTCTTAAGAATTTATTTTATTTTAGCTACAATACTATAATGACCTAGCATTACATTTATGTAACACATGTTTGTTGTTAGTTAATAGATTTTTAGATTAAAAAATTGTTAATTTGTCTATTATTATACATTTTTAATAAACATATATTAGTTTCTTTAATACATACAGTCATAATGGGTTAAATTAACATTCATCAAAATAGGACCACATGATACGAGGAAAGATGAAAGAAGATGAAATACTTTCCAAAATAAGCAAATGTCAGATGGACATATAACACGAGGAAGACCAAAGATTAGATATAGGTAAGGAACAAATACTTAGAATAAGTCATTGAAATAGATTGGAATGGAGAAATAAGTATTCCTGAAAAGATCAAAACCCAAACAAAAAAGGTTGTCACGCCAATGATTATGATCACATTTTGAGAAATAATAGAAAAAAAAAACATTTAGTATGATATTCAATAGTATTCTCATTCTCATGCAAAAAAATTGTTGAATAAAATGTCTCCTATAATTTAACCATTGTTCCACATCATTAACATTTCTATTTACCAACACATCAACATTTTCTACAAAATCATCATCACCATCATTATTTTCCCTTAAACCCAGATTGTAAGATAATGCTGTAGCACATATTATTGCAAGAAATGTATTTAATTTGGATTGTAGAACTTGTTGAAAATAAGGAAACTGTCTTTTTCAGGTTCCAAAATAGCTTTTCTACAATACAATATTTCTTGTTCTTATATGTGCACTATTTTCTTGATCATTACCTAAAAATATACATATATACATCTAGTGTACTGATTCTGAACATGCCAGTGGGGGATGGCTTCTATGCATTGTAATATAATCAGTGTATAAGAGAGAAAGTTTTTAAGTTCAACAACAATACCCATAATCTCCCTTCTATGACCAGAAAGAGCTACAATTCATTTAATGGAGCCTGAATAATGAAAATAAGTCTATACCTGTACATTTGAAAAATGGGCAATCCCATAGAAACTGCTTATATTTTTATAAAGTATCATACAATATTTGTTGTTTAAGTGAATGCGCTGAAGAAATATTGTAAAATTCGATTGGATTTTAGATTTAATTTTATCACGAATATATGGCTTTCATATAAGTTCCAGACGATTTTCTTCTACAATGTGATAAATAAACTCTAAAAATTCTTCAACTTCTTCATAACAGTCTAACATTTTTTTATTGTAATTAGAAAAACTAAATAATATATTGGAAGGGAAGTGAATTGGAAAAAATTATTCAAACATAAACAAACAAAATTAGGTTAGAATCGACGTATGAGGTTGTCCAATACTTATTACTGGATTACCGCAAGGCCGAGATAAGCAACCAAAAAAGAAGATGTATTTGGTGACTTTTCTAGTAACTTTCTTGGGTGTGAATCTGTCTTTTTAGTTTACTCCTCCTGGTTAAAAAACAGAGTATAGCAACAGAATGCAAAAAAATACGAAACAAAATAATAATGGAATAAAACTTGCCTTATTCAAGCATTTGAAATTATAAAAATAAAGTCAAGTAAAGAGCTATTTATGTTATTACTATTACTTTTTTAAATAAAAATAATAATTAAATAAAACTTAACAATTTAAATGCTAAAGAAGCTCAGAAAGTAGCGCGCTCATACATAAGTTATTTTTTAAGTGGTCCAAATCCAGGGCTAAATCCATAAAAGAGCTAAAGGCGAAATACAGGCTGCGTATTTATTTTCGTAAGCAATAAACACGGCTTACCAAGAACTTTTAATGAACCGTCTAAAAATCCTGAATTTAATTTACAATTCGCCAATTCTAGAGGTAATCGTAGAGTTGGTTCCATAGGCAACTCGTCTGATAGGGTACTTGAAGGGGTATTGCTATAAAATTGTGGTTTTCTATGATTCATGAATAAAATTAACATTCAAAAGAGATGTGTTATTTTTTATTAATTATTTAAAAGTCCTTTGTACACAACAGGTATTCTTTGTACAATATTTACAAACAATGTAGTTATCTACAGACATGTCTTCCAAACACACATAATTAGAAACACATTCACCAACAGATAATTTATCGAAATAGGAATCATTAACTGAAAGTAAATCACTTTCGCTTAATATTTGAACTTCAGCTAAAAATTTTCTTTGTAATCCTACCTTTAAGTAGTTCAGTTTCCCTTACTCACAGGATTTCGTAGAGGTCGAGATACCATTGATCCTCTCATACATTTAGTTACGGATATTCAACTCTGTTTCTCAAACAACAAATTATGCTATGTTTGTTTCTAGATTTAAAGGGTGCATATAATCAACGTGGTTGATTTGAATATATTATATTCAAAAATGGTGGCATGTTGTATCGATAAAAGATTATTTGTAAATATAATAAATTTGTATGTGAACAGAAAAATATACTTACGGGGCCATAAAAATGTATTACACGGTCCAAGAATATTATATAAAGGTCTCCCACAAGGCTCAATTCTTTATAAAGTCCTTTAATATTTAATGTTTATACTGCAGATCTGCGTGGTTCGATGGATGACCAATGGAAAATAAATCAATATTCAGACGATATATGTATATATACCAGCCATAAATCCTATGAGGATTGTATGTTGAATCTAAAACTTAGCTTTAGTAACATAGATAAGTTTTTAAAACTAATGGGTTTTAGTATATCACAAGAAAAATCTTGGGTTGTATGTTTCACTAGACGCAGACAAAAAGTCACAGGCAAATGCCAGATCGATGACCAACAAGACCTTGAATTTCTGATAGACAAACCCATCATTATAATGCCCTGTTATTCAGATTTGCCAATTTTAACTAATTTGATATTTAAATCCATAATAAGCAAATTAAGGGAAGATTTAACAATTATTTATACAGATTGATCCAAAACTGTTAAAAGTGCTGGTTTCGTTTTTTTTTTGTTTCAAACAGCAATTATGTTGAGAAATATTGAATTCCTTGATGTTGTTCTATTTTTACAGCCGAGGCTGCTGCTATACAGAAAGCACTAACTTATCCATGCTTACCAAAAATATTCCCATGGTATTCACCAAATACTTTGACGTGTTCAGAAAAAGAATATTATATGTTGATTCAGCCCCTAGTTGGGCTATTTACTAAACCTAAACTACCAGATGAATAACTAACCATAATAGTATCAGGGAACCTTACTAAAGGGAAAATATATACTGGTGGCACGGTATTGCTTGGTGCTCTAACATTTTCCACCATCGTAATGGGATATCCACGTTCGCCATAAACAGTTTCCACTTTTTTTGCGATTATGTTTAAAGCCTGAATAACCATCATTGCACCAGCTTCATTAAGACGAACCCGAATAAAGTTCTATATGCACCAGCATAAAATTCTACAACATTAGTTTTGTCAGTATTTCTTAAAAGGCTTGTGTTTTCAGGTTTTCAGAGTTGAAAAATCCCTTCATAAATCATATTCATAGAGTTCTTAAATCCCTTTACCCAATTCCGTCATTTTAATAGTTACCCAAGTATTTAGAAAATAAAAAAATCTTTTAAAGCAATGGATTTACTTAAATGCATATTCTAACGCCAGTGTACGAAGAATTTAAGTTAACCTATAGTTAATTTGTGAGCATTTTTAAAGTGTGCGCAAAGAACTTTGGAAGTTCTTCTTGATGACTATCAAATACCTGCCAGAAAATGTGCTTTGTAGAGAAGATCACTTGATTTTTGTAAAAGTGCAACGACCGTCCATTTTTTTAAATTGATTAAAAGAGCAGTGTGAGTTAAACCATGGCGGTGCCATAAACTTCGGCAGATTTTTTTATGGATGGATCTTTTCTATTTACGTATTAAATTGCTTTTATTGTCTTCCCCGTTGAATTCTGGCTTAGTTCGTTTTTTGATGTAATTTTTAACCATTCTCAAAGTCTGAGATAGTTTATTAGCCAAAAATAGAGTATTTTCTTAAATTGTTTACATTGTTTTATATCAATGATAAAAATGTTGTTGCTATGCACAATAAATGGGACACCATTAAGCTACGTTAAAATTCATAATCATTCAATTGTGTTTTAGCTGTACATTAACAACAGATTTAAAAAAATATTTATATATCTTACGCTATAAAAAACGTCTTAGATCCATATCTCTGATACAAAACCAGCCTGTAGAATACAGTCCGTACACAAATTTCATGTATTTTATTGATAATAAAATAATACCGTTCCGTATACAAACTAATGGTCAACTGATTTTAGATCTAGTTTGGATAAGTTGAATAGATATTCGGTATACAGCCACAAATACCCGAATTGATTAAAGGTACCCCTGTTCAAAGTTGCCTTTCCCCCCTACCAATTACATACTTCTTACAATAAAAATTAATTTTATGATTCTTAAAGATCGAAAACAGAAATATTCTGGAGAAATAAGAAAAATGAAAGATATTGTCTCTGCCGACTGCGTATTGATACGTTTTACTAAATTTTGTCTGTTTTGTTTATGTCTAAAAACAATACATGGTTATACTGTTATGGGGACAAGCTTTTACCATATTTATGACATTGTTACATACGGTAAAAGTAATATTCTTAGTACACTTTGGATTCAAAGCTGGATTCAAAGAATAAAGGCACTTTTATGTCAGCTGCCTAGGCAAAAATCAAATCCTGATTTATGTTTTGTTAGCCGAAGACATCCAGGTGATCCGCAGTCCATAACAAATTTCTTTACTCACAACGCCAACCGCTTCTCCTAATAGTGTATTATAGATTCCACTGAATATCGACGAAATAAACATACAAATCCTATATTTATGTTCTTCAGATTGTATGCAATCTATTTGGAGTCACATATAACTTTGGTAATCTTTGACCTATTAAACTTAAATTCGATAAAATTGTTCATTATATTAAAAAGAGCCTGCACACTAGTACTCTTTGTGTCAAAGTTGTCGGATAGTCAGTCAAATAGACGGGAATGCAAACAAACCAAATATTTATTATATAGCGTATTTCTACAGTAAACTTCAGTTAACCCCTGAAAGTACCCCCTTGGCAAAGTTTACCCAAATTCCTCTTGTGCGCTTCAGAAACATCGCCTACACAGGCACGCCACCTTCTGACCCCCCTGCTCCTTAGTAGTCGACTACTTCTCCACTCGAATATCACTCAACACCTTTCTCCCCGCCAGTACTCCTAGAAAAAAAAATGAGTATCCTTCCCTTGAAGAAGCATAAGCTTAAACAAGGTAAAACTCCGGCTCCGTACAGTACAGTCGAGTATTTTTTAAACAATACATAACAGTAAACAATAATAGTTAATTTTTAAAATTATTTAGTTAACAAATATATTTAATTTACTCAACTAAGTCGCTTGTGGTCACAATTGAGGTCGCAACTAAGAAATCGGAAGGATTGCCACTGTAGGATGTGATCGTGCATTCCTCCACTAGGTGTCTAAACGTTTATCTTGCAGCACCTCCATCGTAGTTTGTAGACAGTATTTTTCCCTACTTATAGATTGAGAGTCAAAGCACCTGGCAGTTTGTTCTTATTCTTTTCATTGTGGCCCAGATTCGTCTTGTTTGGTCGAAACCCCCTCATTTGCTTGTGATACATGGTATATTCCGGATGACAGACGATACATTCTTCTCCCATTCTTCCCCCCAACGGTCGGTTATCCCAAAATTTCATTTCAAATAGATTTCTTGCATAAAGTAGAGGGTTGTAGAGCGAAGCCTACTTATGTCTCTGCCGTTAATACCAATGTGAGATCGAACTACAGGATCGGCATTAATTTTTCTATACTACTTGGCAGTGGGAGGCTCAGTGCTGGTCTTTATGACTCGTAGGAAACGCCCGGCCATCTGAATGCACAAACTTCTTTGGTGGGGATTCAGGCATGTCCGCTATATAGAGGCTAAAGAGTAGGGAGCCAGCAGCGATTCTTGGAAAAATCTGATGCATAAAATAACATTATGACATCAGTGATCTTTCTGCATTAAATCACTCGTACATTTATATGTTGCCCATTTCCTTCACACGGATTTATTTGCTTCTAATAAATCAATGAAAACAATTAATATTTTAGTTGTTTTTAAAAGCGTTCGAAGTTTCTACATAGATAATCAGAGCTAGGACCTGATGTGTGCAGCTGCGGTTTGATTGAAATCCTGCTTATTTCACAGGTATATGTTTACTAGTTATAAAATAACAATGATTTTTGCTCTTTTTGATTGATGGGAGGGAAATATTTTCCGTCTAAAAAATGTCGGAGAAAAACTTTGCAGTGATTGCCAGTATATCTGCCACTGAACTTTAGAAAACCATCATAAATACCATTAAAGCCAGTGGTTTTTTTTTAATTTCATTAAAAATTTCCGTGATTTGTTTATAAGTAAAAGGGCTAAAATACTCTCTTTCAAGTTTGTGTTTCAAGTTTTGTTTGCTCTTGAGTGAGTCATTATGTGGAACGTCACTTGATTTGGTGTTGCTAGATTGGTTGGAAGGTCAGATGGGTTACTTTCTCTCAGATTTAATAGCAATTACCAGGCTTCTTTACTCAAGTTTTTGAAATCTATATTTTCAAATGTCTCAGTCCATTTCTTGCGCCTAGCGGTATCAATGTTGTGGAAAAATTTGCCTATAATTTCCTGTTGCCGTCTTAACAGAATTTTTTATAAAGCTTTTAGCTCTTCTTAGACTATCCAGAAATATACTCCCTACGGTACTCTCTAGGAATCGCTAATTTTACTTGGGAAATTACTTAGAAAACAGGACTATTGCTGTATATATCTCTTGTAGTTTACGCTTTCTTGTGGTATTCAACCTAAGTAACTATTAATATTACTAGATAAAGAATGCCAGTTTGCCTTCCTGAAGTTCCATCTGGTGCGTAGAAATGATCTTATAATTGAAATGCTCATGTCGATCTTGATCAAGATGGTGCTGGATATGAGTAAAATCGGACAAGATTTTCCTTGATGCTGGTAGAGGTTGGCCTCTGCCGTCAGTGGTAAAAAAAAATGATCAAGGTTATACTTCCTCTTTCAACCTGCAGATCTGAAAATGCCTCTCTCATTGGCATCAAATAGTAGGTGAATACCATGTTTTTCTGACCACTTTAAAAGGAACAAGCCATTTTTATCATTGTCAGAGTACTTCCACATCTCATTGTGACAGTTAAAATCGTCTACTTATATGAGTGTGTGTTCGTAGGGATTATTCAAGTATTCCAATATTCCAATCGTTCGGGAGGGATTCTTGTGGCTACATTTTTTTTATAAGCTGCTGTAATGCCATTATGGTATTCTGGCCACCTTTTTTATATAGTTCAGTTGGGAGATTATCTACTGGGTGATGTGTTTCTGGCTAGTTTTTAACTGCATATTTAACTTCAAGAATCTCTTCCCTGTAGTTTGTTCCTCTTACCTTATCTCTTTCGTCTTCCAGGTTTTCTTCTTCTTCCTCTATAATAAGTGCCTGGTTAAAGTATTCCACCCATTCATTCAATACATCATTCCTTGTGTTAATAGGTCGCCATTCTTACTTCTGGATTGTCTTGTGGTTGCCTTAAATTCTTTTCTGTTGACGTTAACTTTCTTATAGAATGTTCTGAATTCTTTCTCTCTGTTGAGGTTTTCTTTATATTTAAGTTCCGTATTTAAGTGGTTTCATTTTCTTTTGTTCTCACATACTTTTAATAACTTTTAAACCTGTGATTTATTCCTTCTAGAAAATGTTGTGTAAGATTTTCTGTTGTTTTTTTTTTTCTATTTTTTTAAAATTAACCAGCATGTACGTATAGTATTCTACTACAGCCACAAACCAGCTTTATACAACAAGAACAGAATAGTCAGGCAGATACAGAGACAGGAAAAAGACATACAGATACACAAATATTAGAAAGACAATGACATGATTTAAAAATCTATCAGATCCTTAATATTTTCATCTAATGTAAACTAAAATAAGAGGAATAAAATAGTGTTATTTACTAATTTAAATATAGATTAGTAAATAACATATACGTTGATTTTAAAGTTTCGAATTTCACTTCAAAAATACAAAAAAAATTCACAAAAAAATCGCTACATAGTTCCAACAATAACACTGAGATGAAAATTCCAGCTTTATCCAAAGAAATAACGAAAATTATAACTAACCAGAAAAAGAGCTCCAAAAACTTTTTTTAAGAATGCAGCCAGCTATGAGTAAATGCTCGACATTGGTTATTAAAGTGTTAGTGACACAGTATTAGCTTTCTATTATATTATTACAATACATTCCTCTCTTTTTTAGTAGCTTTCAGTTTTATAGAAAATTAATGATTCTAGGTTGAGAAGTATCAAAAAATAATAAAAGTGCACGAAAATATATACAAATTTAACTATTATAATATATTTATACGTATCCAGTATTATTTGACGAGTCACCTTTGGTGGAACTGCTTTCGAAAAGGGATAAAAAGAAATTCAAGAATAAATGGGGAAGGAATGAATCGCAACCGGAAAAAAAGGCGTCAATTTTCTGGAGTAGAAATGGATGCGCTCACCATTATTGAGTTATTTACTATTTCGAAGGGTAGTCGTTATCATAATCTTTTCTTTAGATGAAATAAAATCGTGATATAATTGAGGAGCCGTGACGGAAAAAAATACGTCAGGAGATTGTTGTATCCTGTGAAAAAATGATAAAAGGCAGTTGTTAGTTGAAAATTCGATAAATTTAACGTGGGAAAGGTTTATTCTGTATATTTCATAGATATATATACAAAATTTCACATAATTATAATATGTATTATAAACATAAGATTATTAAATAAAAATACAGGACGATTCTTTTGTAGCTCTAATTAGGCATTTTAGAAGCGAAATAAGGTGAAAGTTTAAGAGATTTGGCAATATTTTTTTGCTACAGATATTTTAAAAAGTAGTAGTATACACTTAGAGTAATAAAATTCTATGACACAGCTAGTAACAGAATAGCTAGACCAATTGAAGGGGTTAGAATACAAAGGGTATAAGTACTAATTCCAATATATTGAGTAAACTGGCTTTAAACTTAATTTGCTACAGTAAAATCTACAGTTAAAAAACGATAAAAAAGGTAAATATAAGACAAATTGAAAAAAAAAGGAAGATAGTTAAGATTTGATTTCACATATAGTCCGTCTGTGTATCAGCTTATACGTATTTCGGCCTAATATGCCTCTTCAGAACGACTTTCACAGTCGTTCTGAACGTGAAAATAAATCTATTCTGTCTTAGGAAGCAACTCTAACATGGCTTCGAATGGACGCAAATAGCGACATCTGATATAAAATCCGTAAACTAATTTTCGAAATCAAATTCAGATTTCTGCTTTAATCTGTGCCTTCTAAAAATTGCAAGGCAAAACAGACGTTGATAAAGATGTTATTAGAGACATGGGGAATCTAAAATTTGCATTCCACAACATATCTCCTCAACTAAACAAAAATCCTTAGCGAATTGGTTTCTAGTACTCGCTATTTGCGTCCATTCGAAGCCATGTTAAAGTTGCTTCCTAAGACTTCTTCTTCTTCTTCAAGTGCCATCTCCGCGGCGGAGGTCGGCAATCATCATAGCTATTCGGACTTTTGAGACGGCTGCTTTGAAAAGTTCATTTGATGTACATCCGTACCACTCTCTCAGGTTGCGCAGCCATGACATTCTACGCCTCCCTATGCTTCTCTTTCCTTGGATCTTTCCCTGCTGAATCATCCCTAAGACAGAATAGATTTATTTTCACGTTCAGAGCGACAGTGAAATCCGTTCTGAAGAGGCCTATTTGGCCGAAATACGTATAAGCGGATACACAGACGCACTATACGTGAAATCAAATCTTAACTGTCTTTTCCTTTTTATTCCAATTTACTCTGTACGAGTACTAGAAACCAATTCGCTAAGGATTTTTGCTTAGTTAAGGAGATATGTTGTGGAATGCAAATTTTAGATTCTCCATGTCTCTAATAACATCTTTATCAACGTCTGTTTTGCCTTGCAATTCTTAGAAGGTACAGAAAAAAGTAAAAATCTGAATTTGGTTTTGAAAATTAGTTTATGGATGTTATAAGACAAATTATATATTTTGTCATTAGTATTTTAAAAATTTAAAGCTTTTTTCCATAAAAAATGAAAAAAAGTTACTTGTACCCGTTGTATTCCAGCATTTTTTCAGCATTAGTAACAGGTGGAAAGAAAACATCTATAGGGTATTATATACTTTATTCACATAATAACACATATTTTACTATACATTCTCATAATTAGAGTCAATTATGGCACTATCATCCATATTATTGTGTGAATCTGATTCATGCGCTACCCTGGAAGTTGAAGCTGTCACATTATCGGAGTTTCGACTTGAAGACTCTCTTACTTTCGTCGCTTTCTTTTTGTTGCTTATGAGGCAGATCCTTGTACAATTTATGATAGACAGGTGGTATATAGTTTAGTAATGTTTGGAGATCCTCTTACTTTGCTGTGGTAATCATTATCTCGTCGGTATTTGTGGACAATATAATATCTAATTTAAGGGAAAGTCGACCTCTTGGTAAAACGGATGCCCATTTAGAAAACGGAAAGTCCTCTTGAAGAGAATCTTTAAATTGAAATGAAAATATTGCAGCATCTTTAGAATAATAAAAGTAGTTTATCTCTCTAAAATGTAGAGGCTTGTTTTTTTCACATCTAGTTTTGGATTGTTTATTAGAGTATTTAATTTTTGGAATGTAAAAAACATTTGTTAAGTCATTTCATGCACAACAAAACACCTTGCAGATGTTTTTATAATGAAAGTCCAATGTTGTGGGATAAATACTTGTGGATTTTTTTTAACTTGTTCAATAAGAGCAAATGAATGATCACATTCCATATACGTGTGTCCAGGTTCTAAAAATTTGTGGTGGATTTCCTCTAAGTGAGTAGCTTGTAGAAGAAACATGAACAACTTGCTTATGTATTTATTTTTATTTTGCCCGCCACAGGAATCACTGTAGGCAATAATTTTTGTTACGGTTGGTGTTAGAGACTTGATGAACTGTAGAAGACACGATCCTATTGCCTGTGACCCTCTCGAAGCAATATTTTCAGACCACGTAAACACAAAAATTATATGTCCACAACTGCCTCAAATAAAACACCTTAGATGTTGTAATCAGAGGAGTGGGCAAAGTTTGTTGCAGATCAAAACATACAACTAATGTATCTGCTAAAGATATGTAGGTATATATGTCTATTGTTTTTGTTTCACAGGTTAGCTCAGCTTTACGGTGGTGGACAAATAGTTGAACCTTAGTTTCAGCGACATTCCTTTGATTTGTTGAGTGTTTAGTAATATTTTGGTACTTATCACATCTGGAACAGGTATCAGAATGTGGTCTATGAAATCGTAAATTAAAATGGTTATTGAACACATATCTGTAATAAGATAACGTGACTGTGGGCCTATTATCTTCAACGCAAATCTCTTTGTATAGATTATACATACACTGTACTTTTTAAAGACAAATACCTTGAAGCGGCGTTGTCTTTCCTAGAAATGTTGACTTCTGTATCTCGGAAATTTGTTGATGTGAAGAGTAAGCAATTTTGTGTCGTTTTCACTGATCTTTCTGTTACTTGGTCCTTTACCTCTCTTTACGATCTGGTTCAACTATTCCAAGGTTACTGGTTTTTTTTGCATACAAATGTAAATATTTTGTTGGAAATGTCAAACATTTTTAAAAAATATGGCTTGCACACTCGTTTTTGCAGCAAAAAAATTTGTGTACTAAAACCCTTGCTTATGTTTCTGTTCATTTTTCTTTTTGCGACACTTACATTTTTTTATACACGACGACAAGAATGATGTCTGATGGTCGTACGATGGCAGTTCATAAAACGTATTAAATAATTGCTGTCTTTCATTTTGAGATAGATTTTCTGTACATTTATAACGGCATTGATATGGATACGCGACTAAAGATTTGGCCTTGCGTAATTTTCTAGATTTTTTAGAAGATAGACTACTTATGGATGATATTGCCTTATTTGTTGTAGAGTTGGCTTCATTACTATAACCACTTTCACTATTACAAATAAATCTTATTTGAACTTTGAATAATCCCTTTAATCTATGTAACTTTTAAAGAACTTTTATATAGTTGTTGATCTTTCCTTTAAAAGAAGGTTACTGTATATAGCACTAAGATTTTCAAACGTCTTCTATTTTGTTTAAGGTGTTTTGTGTAGTTTTAATTAAACACATTTCTAGAAACAGTCTTTTGTTGTAATTTCATTTCCTTCCCAATACTTCTGCTTGATTACAGTTAGGCGTGTGGCCCATTGTAATAGAATGTTCACTTAATGCACAGGCTTGTACTTTATTCAGATTAATGTCACTCTTGTGCGATGTTATTCTTCCGGACAAATTTATGGACGTTTCTCCAATATATATTATATTACAATTATTACAGGGTAGAGAGTATACTACATTGAAGCTTTCTTTAATATTTAAGGGTGTTTTAAGTGTGGTGTGTAATTTCGATATTGTTTTTATATTTCTGGTTCCAATTTTGATATTAGGTACTTCTCTAAATTGTCATAGTGCTCTATGACATCTCGTGACGTATGTAAATATAGGTTCATTATTATTGAAGACTAGTGCCCTTTTAGTAATCGCCTTGTTTGTTCTTTTCACCTTAATATATTCTTTATATCCTTCCCTTTCGTTTAACGTATCACACGCTCTAATCGGACCAATAACAAATGAGATATGATGTAATACACTCTAAGCAATGTTGTAATGTGTGTTTTTTCTACCTCAACATATTCGATACCCCCTCTCCTTCTCAAGGATGTATCGTATTTGACGAACTATTCTACGCCCACCAAAAAACGCTCAAAAAATGGGCAGAATGATCTTTAGTTTTTTTATGGGATTTTACATGGGAAATGAAGCAGTAACGGTATGGCAGCGTTTTTACAGATATAGATTTTACCTAATTTCATTTCATTTTACTTAATTTTATTTAATTATTATTTAATTTTACGTAATTCTGTTTAATTTGAGTTAATTTTATTTAATTCAATTTATCTTGACGTTTGATAAACGTCATTTTATTTTTATAGTAAGTGTATGTTTATCTTAACTAATGACATATAATAAATATATATTTTATTATACGTCATTGATTTTACCGTACAATTACAGTAACCTATATTTTTAGCAATTTTGCGAAAAATTTACTTGTTGTAAAGTAGTAAAATTTCTGATTACCAATATTTGAATAATCGATTTGTAGAATGAGTTAGCAATAAATTAACCGTATCGTTTCAAAAACAAAATCTGATGTATCATACTAAAATGTAAAATATTGGTAATTCAGATTTTTTTCGTAGGGGGCGTCATTACCTTACTGTACAACCGGTGTAACTCTGCATCATAGCCTTTTATATAGATAGATATGCAGTTTATTTAAATTTGTTTAATTCGTTTAAAATCGAATTAATGTAAAATAAATTTGTTAAAACCTTCAAACTGTTACCTTAACGGATTTATGAAAAAACTACGGAGTTGCCATTTCTATGTATTTAAACGTGACCTTTTTTAAACATAATAAAGAATCTATTATCTCTGGACGTAAGATTTAAAATATGACCGCACGTCCACAAATGCTCTTAAACTTTGATATATTATGCCAACCCCGTTTCCGAAGATCGTCGATTTTAAGGAACATTCTATTATATTCTGCGTGACGTGGTTCTTGTTACTATGTACGATGTCGTTTGCCTTTGATTTATTTATAATCCCTTTTTTTTTCAGGAATTTCCGTTAGTCCTCAAAAGATGTTTGTCATTCTGCACACGTTCATCATCCTTCTACTCCTTCGGCATACACCAGGTTAGAAAATGTTTCTATTTCCTGAATTGGAGCTGCGCCAGAGATTTGTGTTTAAAACTTTTTAATGTTCGGTAAGAGATATTTCGCCAATTTTATTTGAAAAATCACAATAGTGGATTGGATTAGTGTAACAGAAGACTATAACCTACAAGTATTTGTCAAATATTTGTGATAAATGTGAGAATATAAGTCCGAATATGCAATAAAACAGAGACATTGGACTTAAATGTGGATGTTACTTGGATTATGTGTAGTTTTGTAGCGATTCTTAAATTTAAAAGCAGGTCAACGATGTCGTTGTGCCAAATTATATTATTTATGTTTGTAAACTAGAGTTTTATGATGAAAAATGTCTGTTTTTAGTTTTGCTAATAAATTTTAAAAGGGTCGTTTCCTATTTGCTATTCGTTTTATTATATTTTTTATCATCCATGGTATTAATTTAGGTATCCTTATTGGTAAGTAAACTCTAATATTTTAAATCCATATGTGTATTGTAATCTTCATTTATCTCTTTAAAATTAAAAAAATAGATAGCTGTATAAATATGTGGGAAATGGTACCACCAATATATTAATAAATCAATCAGGAAATCCTAAGAATAAAACTCTAAAAATTTTGTAAAATCCATCAACGGACAATAATTAAAACCATACGAAAATTTAAAAATATGTAAAGTCTGTATATGTTTTTTTTTACTGCACCTACAAAATATATATGTAAATTTGTAGTAGTGTATGACAAATAAAGTACTTGAATTAGTCTATTCGCTCCATGCGTAACCATGGTAGGGGTATCTTGAAACGATGCCCGCGTGCGTAGCGGGGAAATATGACAAAATTGGACATAACTTTTTAAAAATGGGTGCAAATACATGTTGCGTATTGAAACTTTTGACTCACACAAACCTTCGGTACCGAAAAGCATCCAAGAAGGACTGGAAATAATTATATTCCCCTTTTTATTTGTTTATTTGTTTATTTACGATTATAATCTGGTCATACGTGACCAATAAACAATTTTATTCTATCCTAAATTACTAGAATTGAAATCAGGAGTTTAGCACATATATTTTCACAAATTAATAATACAGAATTAATGCAATTATTTATTGAACATATTGTAAATTAGTTAATGTCAAAATAGGAATATAATTTAGTAAACCTATGTGGTTTTCCTAATGTAATTTCCCCTTCTTTTCGTGGTCGAGTCTGTGTTTTGTGCACAAAAAAAATCGCCCGAAAAGACCGTTAGGCGTAGATATGCAGTGTGTTCCAAGGAAAATTTGAGCACCCCCCCCCCCCCCAGAAACTCAGAAACTAAGAGTGTTCTCAAAATTTAAGAAAACACGTCAATTTCTATAATTTTTATTGGGAGAAGAACGACTTTTCGTGCAAAATTCTCAAATGTAACCCCCTAGTGCCCCGCATAAACCCCTATTTTTTTTAATAGCGAGTGTGGTCGAGTGGCACATTAATTGGAGGGCAACTTTTTTCTCCACACGACACTCTATTTTTTTTAATCTACATAATAACTTTATGTTATGCGCCACCCAGAGAGATATAATATACTCCATTTAATAATACAAGGCAAGGTAGACGGAAGAAGAGGGGCCAGGTCGAAGAAAAACATCATGGTTTAGAGATTGGTTTAACAGATCCTCTGCATCTCTTTTCCGAGCTGCCGTCAACAAAATTACTATAGCCAATTTGATAGCCAACGCTCGATAATCGAGCTCGGCACATGAAGAAAAAGAAGTAATAACTTTAAAGATAATTTTGTATTTAATTAATTTATTGACTGCCAAATAAATGGCGTATCCAAAGGCGCATATTTTAAAGATATTACAAAATAATATCAATTTTAAAGGTTTTTTCTTCACTTTTACGGTATCACTTATAGTGCTAAAGACACATTAAACTAGTGGTCTGTAAGAAAGTGTATATATCGTGTGTAGGAAGTGAAATCTCTAAAAAATCGACATGGAAGAAGTTTCACCGAAGCCTCCAGATAAAGGGAAATTTTATATAAAATTAGGAGAAGATAGGATGATGGAAGTTGAAGAATTAAAAGAAAATAGCAACATCAGCAACAGGTAATCCAAATTTAAATAAAGTTATATATCTAAGATTAAATAATGGATATAGATTAGGAGACAATGCACCATATATAGTACATATGGACAATAAAAACGGTAATATCGGCAAATTACACAGGATAGGCACGGCTCGATTAATTTTACGTTCAGTAGGTACCTGAAATTGAAAATAATATCACACAATTTACGGTAGTTGGTAGGAATAAAATTAAGGTAGAACTCTATAATTTTGCTAGTGCTAATAAATTAATTGAATCTGAAAATTTAAAAAACAAACAGTACGAGGCATATATATTCCAAAGTTTTATACTCAAAATAAAGGAGTTATAACATGAGGAAAAAGACAGTTAAGATTTGATTTTACGTAAAGGGCGTCTGTGTATCCGCTTATACGTATTTCACCCTAATAGGGATCATCAGAGACGACTATTCACAGTCGCTCTGAAAGTGAAAATAAATCTTTTCTGTCTTAGAAAGCAACTCTAACATGGCTTCTTATAGACGCAAATAGCGACATCTAATAATAAAATCCGTAAACTAATTTTCGAAACCAAATTCAGATTTTTACTTTAATCGAGTATCAATTTGGTTTTGAAATTTGGTGTTTCCGGTTTTTTATAATTACATTGTGCAGAAAATAAATAATTTTGGCTTTTAAGACAAAAGCTTTTACAATGATCTAGGTTTTACGAAAAATTTCATAAAAATCGATAAAAGCTTTATCCCTGTCAATCAGATTGTTTGATTTAATATTAGTAAAGAACTTGAAACCCATTTCGAGAATATCGCTTTTTTCTAGATGACCGATAATAAGTGAAAAACTCTGTTAATTAATTGGCATCTCCGTCAGGAAAAGTGGAAACAATTAACAAAATGCGTGGAAGAATTCCCTTATATTGTTATTCGACGTGGGATTAGGCGTTCAGTACAATAGAGAGTTCTTTTGGGTCCTTTTAGAAAGGGAAACTCTGGGATTTTCCTTGTTTAATCTACTTCAGACCGCTCAAAGAAAACTTCTTAAGACATTCTCCTCAGCTTTTAGATCTCGCTATTGTCATAATCATTTTAGAATTGGTTTTGGTAAATAATTCCGGTGAAAGTGGATTTTTAAAGAAAGAGTAAATTCTAAACAGAAAAACAGGGCGGGTTTAGGCTAATATTGTTTATTTAGCCGTTTTCTCCAAACAGAATAAAAATTTATATTAATAGAAATAAAAAAAGCTTTTTGAATTGTGATATTTATGTATGTAAGATTTAATATTTTCTTTTATCTATCTATTACAGATAACGTTAAACGTTAAAATATTGTTCCAGCCAGCCAGTTTCCAAGCAAATACAAGTAGATTTGGAAATGTTGTGTAGCTATGTTGATGTGTTTATGACTTGTGCGTGCTACAGTGTCATCTGCAGATGCGTTAATTACGTTATTTGAAGTTGGTAGATCAGACGCGTATAATAAATGGGATGCATTTGGGATATTTCTCCATTTAGAATAAATTAGAATAGAATAGAATAGAAATATGCTTTATTGTCACTGAAAATTATACAATTTTATGGACAAAGCTTAGAAAAAGTCAGGAAAATAACAATAACAATTTAAAATTTACTGAAATTACATAAATCGTTAATATCACAAAATAAAAGATAATAAAAAAGCAATCCATTGCAAAATTTAAATAATTTGCAAATTACATTATAAAATCTTACGAACTAATAAGTTTAGGTTGCTACATGTAATACCCAGATATACAGTGTGTCCGTAAAGTATGGAATAAATTCGATATTTCCTAAATCAAAAGCCTTTTTAAAAAAATCCAAAACACGTCGATTTTTAAATTTAATGTTCTACATTTTACAATAAAATTTCATTATACAAGGTGATACACATTACAGTGATGACGTTATCGGCTCTTTTTTAAATGTACACCCTGTATTTTAGGACATTTTTTAGATTGATAAAAATGAGCTGATTACAAAAAAAAGTATAATACTCGGGTCTAATGGATATAATTTGAAAAATATGCGCTTAGAAAATAAATTATTTATTATCAATTGCAAAAAAGTAGCCTACTTCTAGTTTTTGGTAAACTGTAATTATTTTTAGTATATATATAATAACGGATTTATTACGGCTGTCGCCGCTTCTCCGCCCCCAATTTCCATCTTTTTCTGTCATATGCAGTTGCCTCTTCTAAGTCTCTTGCCGCCATTGCTTCATCAATATCGTTGCGCCAACTTCTCCGTGGTCGTCCTCTCTTTCTTCTTTCAGGAGGGATCCATTCCAGTACTCTCCTAGGCCATCTGTACTCTGGCATTCTTTTAACATGTCCGAACCAGATTGATTGTTTTCTTTCTATGTCATCATTGATATTTCTCTCCATTTTCATTTCGTTTCTTATTTGTTCGTTTCTAACTCTCTCCAGTTTCGATCTACCGCAGCTTCGTCTCAGATAATCCATTTCTGTCGTCATAAGTTTGTTTCTATTAGCTTTGGTGACGTCCCATACTTCCGAACCGTAAAGTGTAATACTTTGGACTATACTACCGTAAATGTGTTTTTTGGTTTCTCGTCGAATTGTTTTTTGCCAGAGAAGAGAGTTTAAGGCACGGGTCGCTGCTCTGCCCTTGTTTATTCTTTCCCTGATTTCATCTGCGCTATTTCCCTTCTTGTTGAAAATGACCCCCAAATATTTGCAGGATTATTTTTAGTAACATCCAATAACAATTAAGTAGTATAATAATTGTATTAATTCGTAAATGTTCTGTATTATTGCTTAAAATTAATTTTAAGTAGAAATGAATTTAAGTGTAAAGCAAAGAATTGAAATAGTCATGATGATTGAGTATGGAGACAAATCGCGAACTCAGATGGAAGTGTGTAATTTATTTAATGATCAATATCCAGAAATACCCATCACACAGTCAACAGTAAGTAAGATTAAAAAGAAATTTCGAGAAACTGGTACCGTTGAAAATGCACGCAAATCAGGTCGTCTCTCTGTAAATTATGTTACAACATTAGATGTTCTACTTGCTTTTGAAGAAGATGCGCACACTTCTGTTCGTAAGGTTAATAGTGATCTCAATGTTTGCAAAATAACGGTACACAAAGTATGCAAAAGTAAGTAAAGTAAGTAAAATGCACAGTTGTACAGGAATTAAACGAGGATGATCCAGATAAAACAATACAATTTTGCGAAATAATGATGTATAACAGCCACCGAAACCCTCTCTTGGTACAAAATATTATTTTTTCTGATGAGGCTACATTCACATTAAACGGCGAGGTCAACCGTCAGAATTGTAGATACTGGGCAAAAGAAAACTCCAACTGGATGCGGGAACATCATACACAATACCCGCAAAAGGTAAACGTATGGGCTGGCATTGTAAGAAATAAAATCATTGGACCCTACTATTTCGAAGGTAATTTAAACGGGTCAGCATTCCTTCAGTTTTTAAGTTGGAGTTTTATTCTTGGAGGTTTTGATAAAAGTTTATGGTTTCAACAGGATGGTGCGCCTCCGCATTATGCTTTAGATGTTCGAAGGTACCTAAACGAAATTTTTCCGAACAGGTGGATTGGAAGACGTGGACATATTGAATGGCCAGCGAGATCGCCAGACCTCAATCCTTTGGATTATTTTATGTGAAGTCATTTAAAGAATGTTGTTTATACAACGAAACCTGCAAATATTGGAGACTTAAAAACAAGAATTCGTAAAGAAATAAATAATATTTCTCAAGAAAGCGTAAACAAGGTTCTACAAGAATTTGTACAACGTTTGGGTTACTGTCAATTAGAACAAGGGCTACAATTCGAACATTTAAGATTAAGTCATGTATTAGTTACGGTTACTTTCAAGTTATTTATTATAATTTATTTATAATTTATTAATATTATTAATCAATAAAAATTAATTTTCGAAGCGCATATCTTTCAAATTATATTCGTTAGACCCCCAGTATTAAACTTTTTTGGAATCAGCTCATTTTTTCGATCTAAAAATTTCCTAAAATACAGGGTGTTACATTTAAAAAAAGAGCCGACGACGTCATCACTGTAATGTGTATCACCTTGTATAATGAAATTTTATTGTAAAATGTAGAACATTAAATTTAAAAATTAACATATTTTAGATTTTTTTAAAAAGGCTTTTCATTTAGGAAATATCGAATTTATTCCATGTAACAATAAAACACTGAAAACTTTGTTTTCAAAACTTCCACAAAATTTATTTTAAACTCTTATCACTACAGCTGTTTCGTTGTAGCTGTTACGTTGACTCTTAAATGCATCACGACCCTCACCCATGTATACCTTACCCACAATGAGGAAATATATAGGACTAAAACAAAAAAATACCTAGGGATACACCTAGACCACACCTTGTGTTGAAAGAAACACATCAGCAAAAAAAGAAAAAAAAACCAATACAAGTAAGAGATAAAGAAATCAATTGGTTAATTGGAAAAAACTCTAAGCTGTCAATAAATAATAAAATTTTAATTTATAAAACAGTTATCAAACCAATACGAACATATGACATAGAGTTGTGAGGCAGTAGTAAATCCAATATTACTATAATGGAAAGATGTCAATCAAAAATCTTAAGAGCAATTGTTGATGCACCCTGTTGACGTAACCAACCAAAGAGTCTATAAGGATCCCAACATTTCAACATAAAAGAACTTATCCAGCAAAAGAAATCACAATAGATTCAAAAGTAAACACACACACTCCAATCTATTAATTTCCGTAATACCTCAACATCAAGTTATCAGATGACTAAAGCGACGTTGGCCAACAGACCAGTAACATGGACACCTGATTCTCTCACTGGAAGGGACCATATGACGCCAGAATCAAGGGACAGGACCTGTACCCATCACATTAACTTATAGAATACACTTTTATTCTGATTGTTAGTTTATTATTTATAATAAGAAAAAATATTTTTATTCTTAATTCGTTTCTTTATTATTATATCTATCTTTTCATGTCCTATTTTTACACTTACTCTATACTTTCAGTTATTCTTAAAAACATTCGTTTTTAGAGCGGTAGAAATAAAGAGTAAATCAAGTAAATTAAATACACTCACCGGCAAAATTAACGCAACACCTTAAAGGTGGGTCATGTTAGATGTCTCGAATTTCCTAAACCTGTTGTCCGATTTGAGTGATTTTTTCAGTATGTTATAGTTATATTATTTAAGAATATCGATATAATAATATTGTTGCTAGACAGGTCAGTGTCATTTTATACCGGGTGTAACAATCATACTGTGTTTTTTCCTTAAAGTTCGGAACACCCTGTGGAATATTCTAGCATATATAAAATATTGAAATTAAAACTCAATTATATCCTCACGCTTTCTTAATATTTTCTTTTTTGACTTATTTACTTGAGTTGGATAATAAAAAAGTTAGGTACTTTAACAACTAGCCATGTTTTTCATCAATCAATGCTCATTTTCTGCTTAGTTTCACGGGCATATTTAAAGAAACAACTACAAAATCTGAGTATTTTCTCTTTAGTTTATATATTGTTATGTTAATATTGTTTAGATAATATCATAATATGAATGTTGGTAAAGTATTTTGAATTTATATTATAATGGTAGTACAATATGAAATGTGTTTAAGAAGAAATAAAACACAAAGATGTCAGACTCAAACAAAATACGGATTTTAAACACATTCAGTTTATTGTACAGTTTGAACTTAAATTGGTTTTTTTATGCATTTTTTTTGGCTTTAATAGCGTGTGTTTCCCCCACGAGCCCTTACAACTGCAGTTATTCGTCTTCTCATACTTCTGATAACGCTATCGATCAGTTGTTGAGACAGTCTCTCCCATTCCACAATCAAAGCAATTCTGACTTCCTCTCTGTTTTGAATAGCAGGAACCCGTGCCCTAAGTTTTCTGCCTAGCATGCCCCACACATGCTCTATCGGGTTCAGGACTGGGGAACAAGCTGGCCAATTCATCGTTTGTTTAACCCACTTAGTAATAATAAGAAATCTCTTACACAGCCTGCGACGTGTGGGCGCGCATTA
Source organism: Diabrotica undecimpunctata (assembly GCF_040954645.1). Classification (NCBI taxonomy): domain Eukaryota; kingdom Metazoa; phylum Arthropoda; class Insecta; order Coleoptera; family Chrysomelidae; genus Diabrotica; species Diabrotica undecimpunctata. The sequence continues at coordinate 123,543,204 of NC_092806.1, forward strand.
TCCTGCATTAAAATAAAATTTTCGCCAATATATGGCGCAAAAGGTACCACATGGTCTTGAAAAATATCTCTGATATACCTCTCTGCTGTTAATGCTCCATCATCAATCACCACTAACTCTGTTCTTGCTCCCAAACATATACCGCCCCACACTATAATTGAACCTCCACCAAAAGGTACGGTCGTAGTAAAATTGAAAGGGGCATTTCGTTCTCCTTGGCGTCGATACAATCTTTCTCTACAATCGATGTAATTTACACAGAAACGGCTCTCGTTCGTAAAGAGAATTTGACTCCAGTGGTTTTCACTCAAGTTTTGATGTACTCGACCAAATTGTAGTCGTGCTAAACGATGGTGTCTCTGGAGTCTGGGAGCTTTTATTGTCACATATGACTTAAGACCGGCTTCTTTAAGTTTACTTTTTATTGTGCACTCAGTTATGGTAGTTCCATGAACATTTTGCAACAGGTTTTTAGTTTGAACTGCCGTTTGACGTCTACTACGTAATGTTTGCAACGTTATAAATCGATCATCTACAACCGTGGTTAAACGTTTTCTACTTTGTTCCTTTCCTGTTCTTGTGTTGATGTTCTTGTGATGTTCCTTCTTACATACTCCCTGGTTTGTCTCCAACGACTTACACAACGATGGATGGTTGATGGTGATTTACCAAATATTCCAGCAACTTCCCTGTACGTTCGACCATTTTCGACCATTGTTACGGCCCTAGCAATATCAGTCGGTATTAAATCACCCATTTTTACTTACTCTTTGCAATAAGAACACCACTGATTGGAACAAATCAATATATAATAATAATAATATTATCATAATAGTATTATTATTATATATTATAATATCTGCTACTTTTGTTTTAATATTATGTATCTCCCAAAAGAAAACACGAGTTAAAATATAATTATTTTAAATTATTTCTTGCATTGCAAGCTACATAAAAATAAAATCTAATTTTATTTGTTATGTAAGCCGCGTATTTTACCTAGAAAATTAGCTTCTTTTTACAATTTCTTGTACATTTTGATGAGGTAATCTTCCTATCAAAACTCGATTCTAAAATATTTTCAACTCTGCCGTGAACCGACGGAATCAAACAACGAAAAGAATAATTGTACAAATTCAAATGCAGGACCAGGGAACTAAATTACTACTGGGAAAATAATACCATCCTAAACCCATTCATTTCATTGTTTGAAAAACGCTCTTTGCATTTAAACCAGTGTTTAACAAAACAAACTTAAGTCTCGCTACCTCTACAAATGATTCTCTGCTCTTCTTCCCCACGCGAGTATTTGCATACTTTCAGGTTTATTTTAATAAATGCTAATACGTTTATAGTCGATTCAGTTTGAGGATGCTATTTGTAAGAACATTTAATAGTATATTACTTTCTTTAAATCCAGTCAAATATGTTTTGTATTATTGTTTGTAAAAAATAATTGTAATTAATTTATTTGCATAAGTTTTGTGTCATCTATTTACAGTGGCTTGTCAATATATAGTACATTTTATGAATTTGTTACGATTTTGAATTATTAATGAAAGCTTTATCTTAAACGGTCTACTGTGCTAAGAAAATTAAAAGCAAACTCCCCCAATAGATATATGAAGCACTGTCGAAGACAAACATAAAGACGATTTTAAATGATAATGTATTTTACATTTTATAGCATTCCGAATTAAAAAAATCGAAAAATTTGTATTTTTCATAACATAACTGCAGCGTGGTCACCCACAGTGAAAATTTACAAATATTCTACATACATAATTGAAATTCTATCTAATTTACAATTACATATACATTTAAAAGATGACTGAGACTACAATCCATTCGGTTCACACCGTATTTAGTATTGAAACTTACGATACATCCAAGAAATTTGACCGGTGGTGGTTACAACTCCTTCAGAGTGCTTTCAATGTCTTTGCAGTACCAGAAGACAAGAAAGCGGCATACCTTCTGTACTACATGGGTTCAGATGCATATGATATTCTTTGTGATAAGATTTCGCCAGAAAAACCAGACGAGAAATCATATGATGAACTGGTAAATACAATGAAACTACATTACAACCCTGAACTGGAAATAGTGGAAAAATTCAGATTATCACAACGAAAACAACATGAAGGGGAAAGTGCATATGAATATATTACAGCTTTACGTAGATTAGCTACAACTTGCAAATTTTGGTAATCATTTAAACACAGCCCTGAGGAATCAATTCGTATTTGGTCTTCGAAACCAAAATATTTAAAGCAGAATCCTAGAATACAAGGATCTTATAATGGAGAAAGCATTAGAAGTTGTCGTCAGCATGGAGACATCAACCCGAGATGCAGCTCGATTACAGAAGTCAAATACAAGTGCTAATATAAATAAAGTTCCTAGTGTCAATAATAAACAAGGACACATCTTCTTCTTCTTACGATGCCTATATGTTCCGGATGTTGGCGATCAACATGGCTATCCTAACTTTGCTTGCCGCTATTCTGAATAGTCCGGTTGTCGAGGTATTAAACCACTTTCTCAGGTTTTGAAGCCAAGATATTCTTCTTCTCCCTGGTCCTCTCTTTTCAAATACCTTGCCCTGAAGAATGAGTTGCAATAAGCCGTATCTCTGTTTATTCCTCATAACATGGCCAAGATATTCTAGTTTGCGCTCTTTGATGGTGTTAATAATCTCGCATTCCTTGCCTATTCTATGTAGGACCTCAACATTAGTCACACGATCCACCCATGAAATTCTTAAAATAAATCTGTAACAACACATCTCGAATGCCTCGAGTTTTCTTAAAGAAGCTTCGGAAAGTCTCCAGGCCTCTACTCCGTATAATAACGTAGAAAATACATAGCATCTAATGAGAGAGATTTTGGTAGCAAGTGGTAAATCGTGACTTCTGAAAAGAGACTTCATCATTATGAACGCCGATCTCGCTTTTTCTATGCGTTATTTTATTTCACTGGAGTGATCCTATTGGCTGTTAATGTTGGTACCGAGGTATGTGTAGCTGTCCACTCTGTCAATTGGATGTTGGTTAACCAAAAGCTGTGTATTTAATATTTCGCGCTTACTGACTACCATGTACTTTGTTTTCTTCGTATTAAGATCAAGTCCGTGTTCTCTACTTATATCTGATATACGCGACATTATTCTTTGCAAACCGTCCAGACTATCTGCAAAAACTAATGCGTCGTCGGCATATCTAATGTTGTTTAGACGTATTCCGTTGACTAATACGCCTTCTTGTAGTTTGCCTAGCGCTTGTTCGAAGATATATTCAGAGTATATATTAAATAACACCGGGGACAGAATGCATCCTTGCCTCACTCCTCTATCTATGGAGACTGCCTCTGTCGATTGGTCATCCACTTTAATATTGGCTGTTTGGTTGTAATATAAATTATAGATGATTCTTAAGTCCCGATCATCTAACCCCACTTCTTTCAAGATGTTTATAAGTTTATCATGCTTTACTCTATCAAATGCCTTTTTGTAGTCGATAAAACAAATATACACATCACAGTTAACACCCCTGCATCTTTGCATAAGCACTTGGACAGCGAATAGAGCCTCTCGGGTGCCTAAGGAATTCCGGAATCCAAACTGCGTCCATGATACTTGTTCTTCGCATTTTTTATATATTCTGCCGTGTATTATTTTCAAGAACGTTTGAAGTAAGTGGCTCATTAGGCTAATTGTTCTGTAGTCTTTGCATGCCTTGGCATTTACTTTTTTGGGTATGGTCACGAAGGTCGACTTTAACAAGCTTTGGGGTATTTTTCCAGTTACTTATATGTTGTTGAATACAGCTGTTATCCATTTTATTCCCTGTTCATCCATAAGTTTTAGGAATTCTACACAAAACTCATCAGGCCCTACCGCTTTACCATCTTTAGTTCTTTTAATAGCTGACGTGACTTCTTCAACGGTAATCGGGGGTCCTGTTTGCCACTCAGTGTCTTCAATGGTATTCTGCCTTTCATCTGCAAAAATTCTGCAAAAGGACACATACAACCTACAAATGTGAAAAGAAATTATATTCATCAAAACCAAACAAAAAATATATTTAGTTAAATGCGAATCTTCACAACATATTGCGTACAAATGTAATAAAACATATTTAGTCTGTAGCAAATGTAAACGATAAGGCCATCTGAGCAAAGTATGCATGAAAAGTAAAAGTTCGAATCAGGTAGATCAAAGGGAAGAAATTTTCAACATTCATTCAGATCATTCATACTATAGGAAAAAATTTAAAATTTCATTTGAAGTCAACAAGGTAAGCCTATCCTTTGGAACAGATTCAGGTGCAGCTGTTACATTATTAAATTTCAATGATTTCAAAATATTTTTCCTAATTTAAAATTATAAAATACCGATTTAAAGTTAGTTACATATTGCAAAAAGTCATTAGATGTGATGGGTTTTACACAGATCAATGTTAAGTGTAAGGGTGATACAAACATTTTAAATATTTACATAGTAAACTTAGATAGGCCACTATTAATGGGTCGTTAGTGGATACGCCAGTTAGATAATGTTCGATAAAATTTCAGAAGTATCTGAAAGTCTGGGAAAATTCAAGGTTTACAAGGTACATTAAAAGTTAAACCAAACACTTCACCTTTTTTATAAAACCTAGGAAAATGCTACCATATGCATTATTACTAAAAGTGGAACAAGAACTTACGAAGCTAGAAAAGAAAGGTATTTTAGAAAAAGTTAATAGTTCTGAATATGCTACACATATAGTACCAGTTATTAAAAGTAATGATCAAGTACGGATTTGTGAAAATTTTAAAAGTACACTTAACAAGCATTTAGTGGTAGACGAAGACCCGTTGCCTACAATTGAAGCTCTATTTTCTACCATGGCTGGTGGAGATAAGTTTACAAAGCTTTACTTACAACAAGTATACCTACAACTGGAAGTACGCTCAGAAGATAGGAAATACTTAACACTTAGTACACCCAGAGGATTGTATAGAAGTACAAGATTAATATATGGGATTTCCAGTGCACCTGCAATATGGCAGAGAGGTACGCACAAATATTCAAACGAGCTCTACGTGCACAAAAAGGAGATAATGAAAGGGATGGTCAAACCAAAAAAAGGAGATGACTGGTTACTCATCCTCCGAGGCAAAACAACACGCACAGAAGAGGGATAATTGGACACAAAAAGTCAAACAAATTACATGACGCCACTACTTACATCCTTATGAAGGAGAAAATATTGAGGCGAAGAAATGAAAGGGAGTTACAGCTCAACAAATTCTTACTAAATTACAGAAGAACCCCACATAGTATAACTGGTATCAGTCCTTCAAATTTAATGTTTGGAAGAAAGATCCGAACACGATTAGGTTTATTGAAACCGTTTTTAAAAACACCTGTACAAAATCAAAACCATCTCAAGGTAAGAAATTTAGAGGTGAGACAGAGAGTAGAGACTCGTGATTACAAACATAAAATTATAATAAATGGAAATTTGGTAAAGTCAAACGTAAACTAGAGTAATTACACTACCTTATATAGTTAGACGATACATGAATATGGAAGAGACATATAGATCAAGTCAGATCTATAGGGGAAAATAGACCTGTATATATTAATATACAACCGACACATTTTGACATGTTTAATAATCCAATTGTTACAAATACTTTTGCAGCGTCAAATGAAGCAGCACCATGTTCTAGTTCAGTTCAAGATACAGATGTACATGATTGAAATAATACTTCAACTTGTTTATTACAAATACTAGATACTACAAAAACTGCAGCAGCTCAGATGCCGCCCCCGTACTACGAAGGACCCAACGTGTGATAAAAAACCTGTAAGGCTGGACTTGTAGGTATTATGTTTTGGTTTTTAATTTATTAACTTTACAAATTCAGTATTTCCTTGCGAGGAGGAAAGTTGTCATATACTTGACATTTAAGTAGTTCCATAATATGACACTTGGACGTTGACAGATGTCATGGGACTTCTCACTTCACTATTTACGAAATTACGTTATGTAGGTTACCACACACGTGTTTTTAATAAGTGAAATAAAGAAACATAAAATACATTCAACACCATTTTCATTACATTACACGTACATATTATACAACAATGAGTCGGATAGTAATTGATCCAGAGGTCCTTAGCTGATTGATTTCTGTTAATTTGTTAATCTCTTTTCTTTTTATTTCCGTTCGTTGCTATTTGTTATTGATATGGAAATTTATATAAATTTAACAATAAGGCCAACATTATGTTATAGATACTACGGATATTGAATTCGTTAAGTTTTTTAGGTTAGTTAGATATAAACTGAAAATTCAGTTGGTTCACATATCTATATAATATATTTATAACATGTGAATGGAAATAATACTGGAACAGTATCAATGTTTATTAATTTTGGTTTCAACTGCTACGTATTCGTTTTAATTAATAATCACAACTGCAATTATATTTGGAAAAGCTTATACAATATATAAAATGAAACATGAAACTTGCGACCATTATTATTATAATGAAAATTAGTCTAATATTGACTTTATTCATCCTAGACTAATCCGGGGAGATTACCGGAAGCTATAATTACAACTATGTTAAATCCTGTTTTCTTTTAGAATTTGCTCCAATGAAATTAAATATAATTGGTGAAATAAAAAAAATAAAGATTAAACAGATGCACATGAATATTGGTATTATCTATAAATATAAAAAATGTCCAATTAATTATTTAAAATCTAATTGTTTTATTTATTTAATAATACAAATTAATAAATCGAGAATATTAAAATTTAAACACTTTATATTGACCATCTATTGTAACTTTTTCTTTTTATTTTTTGACAAAATAAAATAAAATTATATTAAATTACTCTTGATAGATGTATGTAGAATTCACCGTTACACATTTTTTTTATATGATCCGGTTTTTAAGAAAAAAAAATTGGTGCCCATTTGGGATCACTATGTATAAAACCTTTTATTAGAACCAATTGTCATACTTATTAGATCGATGTATTGCCAATATCAAACTATTCCAAATTGTGAAACTTTTGAAGTTATACTTCTATACGCGCGCTCCACGTTGGAAAGGCTATAGCGGGATAAGATGGTCAAAATTGCACCATGCTCGATTCAGTTTTGGGTTTGGCCATTCAAAAGGACATAATTAAAAACTCACTCAGTTAAATTTTCAAGTCCCTAGGTGCCTCTGGGGGTTCGCTATGGGAAAAAACGTATTTAAAAAAAATTTTTTTTAGACGCTGTATTGCTGCAAAAAATCTGAAAAAATTCATGAAAGCGTATCTTAATAAAACAAAACAGCCTGATTTTTTTCAGATTTTTACCTTAAAAATTGAGCCCCTGATAAATATTTGAAATTTTCAGTGATATTTTAGGTTATGTCGGAAATTTTTGGCCAACTTTAAAACAATGTTTTCTATGTGTTTTTCCCCGTTCTTTCGAATGGCATAGGTGTTATTATCATTTTCAACGTGGAAATGCCTAAAAATCGAAAAAACTGCTTTTTTGGCATTTTTCTGAAGTTTTTGACTCATAACCTCAACAACATACACCCCGTTTTCTCGATCAGCTGTGATAATTAATTAAAAGATATCAAAAATATGGTTCATTTTTCAGAGTCTTTTGAAGTTATGTAGTAAAAACATGGAGAAATGTTTTTATATATAGTGTCTAAAAAAAATTTTTTTTTACTACGTTTTTTCCCATAGCGAACCCCCAGAGGCACCTAGGGACTTGAAAATTTAACTGAGTGAATTTTTAATTATGTCCTTTCGAATGGCCAGACCCAAAACTGAATCGAGCATGGTGCAATTTTGACAATCTTATCCCGCTATAGCCTTTGTATGGGAGTGAATCTGTGAAATCATTACATATGTAAGATAATGAGTAAGAGAGAGACAGAAGATATATTTTGTCTCTCTTCCTCTCTCGAATATAAAAATGTTCCTTTTGTATATATATTTAATATTATATATACATATTATATATATATATATATATATATATACATATAATATTATATATATATAATAAAATATTTATTAATATTATTATTTATGTGATATGTTTTGTATTATTTATTAAATGTTCATAATTATATTAGTCTTTTGTATTTCAAAATAATAATCTCAATAAATCACTGTATGGCCCAGAACTGTCACTTTTGAAATAAGTTTGTGTCATGTCCTCGGTAGTGTAGTAGTCAGTATCCCAGCCTGTCACGCGGGAGACCGGGGTTCGATTCCCAGTCGGGGAGGACTTTTTTATTAATATTATTACATGGTAAATTAAATACATGCGTAAGTAGAAAAGTTATGTATATTATTGTCATTTTTAAATACTTATGAATATTGCATTTTAATTTGTATTTTATTATTATATTGAATTATGTTGCACTGTATTCTAGTGTATTTTTTTATGTATATTATTGTCATTTTTAAATACCTATGAATATTGCATTTTAATTTGTATTATATTATTATATTGAATTATATTGCAGTGTATTGTATTGTATTTTTATATTAATAACAAAATAAACAATGAATTTTACTGCAGAGTATGTGTAAAAAAATTTTTGCATTCAACTCCTTTCATACATATATGAAAATAAAAATATACATTTCATCAAAATATTGATTCAATCCTTCATTTACTATACTCCCATTACAGGTCAAATGTTGTTTATTAATTGTTAGTAAATTGTTATTAATTCTGTTTCTCTTTCTGCTATGTCTTACCTATAGCATTGCATATGTAATGATTGTGCAGATTGACTCCCAAATAAATTTGTAACGGCGAATGCGTGTATAGAAGTGTAACTTCTACCTTTTTTTTTAAAAAACAGTTACTACTTTTAGAATGAAAGCATAAATGCACCTTGCATTTCTCGCACTGGACCCTTGATTTTCCCTTACAGTTTATCATTTTACATTTTTCCCTGTTTACAGTCCAGTTTGGCCATTGTGAAAACTGATCTGTTTGTACATATGTGTTGGGTCTAGATTCAATGCATCTTCTTTTGGATGGTTGTTCGGGTGTAGAACTTTTAAACCGACCTATTCTTCTTTTTTGTGAAACACCACTGTTAGTTAGTTGTTCAGCTAGAATTGTTTTGAAATTCAGCACTAGTATAATCTCTTTAGTTTTTTCAATTTGTTTTTTGATTTGTCTGTCTAATAGCCAAGCATTGACTACTGCTACATCCAGCATATGATAGAAAATACGGTGGTATCATTTTTTGCTTTTGATTTTGATTGGATCTAATCCCAATAGGGAATCTTGCAGATGCACACCCCCCATGTGCTTGTTATATTGTTGCACAATGTCTGGACAATCAATTTCTTTCCTAGTTTTTTCGGTACGAAAGAATCTTTCCACTTTGGCTGCTGAGTTCCACAATAATCTGACAGTAAAGACACAATTTTGTTGTCACACCACTGGACTGTATGTATTGCAGTATTCTTATAAGTACCATAGTGTTCCTGAATGCTTCCCCTTTGTAATTTTTTTAAATTCTATCTTTTACCAACCTTTATAATTCAGTATTTGTACGGATTGTTGCTATAGAATGTATGCCTCGTTTTGACAAATATTACACAGTGATAATTGCTTAAAAAATAATTATCGTAATAGAGTTTGTGGTGTTTATTGGACGGTATTTCTCTGCTCAATCGAACTAAAACATTACTAGCGGCTCCCAAATTCACTTCATTCGGTAATTCTGTGTAACCATCTTTTCCAACCAAAATTTCAAAATTATATGAAAATGCTGAGATTCCTGAGAGAACCCACATCTTGTATCTCCATTTATGAGGCTTTTTGGGATTGTATGTCTTCATACTCGAACGTCCTTTGAACGATATGACTTGTTCGTCACAAGGTAAGAGTTCTTCTAAAGGTATCTGCAAACACGATATTTTTATTTGTTCAATCAGGGGCGAGATTTCATCAAGACTCCGTGTATTTTCTAAATTATTACTAAAATGAAGAAACTTTTTGATCGTTTTAAAACTCTTGATAGGCATTAGGTCTGCAACTTGTGAAATTCTTGTTGTCGGAGCCCAATAGCGTCTTGTTGTAGGTTGTCTAATTAAAGACATCCACATCAATATCTCCATAAAATTTTCAATTTCTACAGGATATGTGGATTTGTTTGAGCGCTGTATATAGAAGTTTGTCGAACTACCTCAATTATTATTAAATCTGGTGTCAAAAAAAAATTAAACAATTTGTAAGGATAATTGAGCTGCAATATGTTGGTTGGAAGTAATTCACTATCTTTAAAATGTATTTCATCTACATCTCGCACAGTTTTTGAAGGACAGTATGTCATATGACTTTTTTTTTGATAGATTTTTGTTTCGTAGGTAGTTCAGTATCCGATTCATCGGTTTATAAATCATCATCTCCATTATCAGAATCCTCTTGACTGTCAATGATTACTGTAGCCCTGGCGGTTTGTGCAGCTAACGGCTTAATGTTATCTTCATCAGATAGTTACGAATATTCACTTTCAGAAGGAATCTGTCGTAACTTATAGGACTGAATAGTTTTTATTTTATTGTTGTAAAACGATTTTGTTGAAATACTTTCAAATTCATTCATTTTTTTTTCTGAAAAGAAAGTTTATTTCAGGTTTATTCAAATTAATTTATTTAAACCAATAATGTATTACAGAAGTCTACCAACTTGCAAAAAAGAAACTATAAAATATTTTCTTTTTTCAGTGTCAAAATTTACCGTTAGCGCACAGTGTTCCTGCACGGGAACAGTAACAATTTGAGTCAAATACTAACAACAACAAAGTAAATTTATTATTTCAATATATTAGTATACCTAACACCATCTATCTATCGTCCGTCGGCAAATTTAAACAAAAATATAACTTTCGGACCATCTTTTACCACCTTTAGTCCAGACAAATTAATATATGGATTTAGTATATTTTTTTACCACCAAAAATGAGATGTTTTAACCAAATAATTCTTCAAATATAATGTGCAGAATATTTTGAATTACGTTCCGCTAATAAATTTGCTTTTTTGTCCTTAAAAGTAGAAAAAAGTTTCATTTATATTGCTTAATATTTCGTCCAAATATAATCGTCTAACAATTTTAACTGTACTAATGTCCAAGTATCAATTTTGAAGTTTTAAACTGATTGGTTTACAATGAGTAATCCGGTTGTAAAAATACCGTCATGTGCTTTATCTAAAGGACTGGACTTGCAAATTTTTAGTTTAATTATATCTTTGCAACTAGCTTGTTTATAGATAGATGTGCATTGTGCATTGCTTTAAGTTTAAGTTGTGTTGAAATTTTGTTGTGAGTAGTTATAATAATTGTACTATTTTTTTGTTGTTTGTTTTTTTTTAAACTGTCTATTTGTGTATGAAGAAAATGTTTAGACCATGGGAAAAATCACCTACAGTTTTTCGTGCATGGAAGCAAGAAAACCCAAGTAGTAGTAGACAAAGTGTAGTAGTCAATAATCTTTTAAGTGTTAGTGACACTGAGACTGTAACTGTAGAAAAGTGTTTAAGACTTCCAAAGAAAAGGATTGCTTTGAATGAACAATCTAAGAGAATTTGTATGAACGTTTACAAAAAGCTTCAACATGATCCTGAAAATAGTTCTAAAGGCGGTTCATTATAAGGGAAACGGCCTTTCTAACAGGAATTCCGTATTCTACCATCCGCGTCATCGTGAAAGGTGGTGTTAAAAACAAAAAAAACAAGATCGGATGCTGGAAAACCTAAACAAATTAATATCGTGACTACTAAATGTTTAAGGAATTTGGTTTACGAGGAATACAAAAAAAAAATGTGATACCAACAATTAATATTATATACACCAAGCTTGTTGTGATGGGAAGAAGCTGCCCTAAAACCACTTTACGTAGACGGCTGAAAAAACTTGAGTTCAAATACAAAATCAAAAAATTATGGAAAGTAAGAGAATAGTACACTGGCGTTTTGATTATTTAAAAGAAATTCAAGAATATCGAGACCAACAGCGGACTATATATTATTTAGACGAAACATGGTATGACACGCATGATGCCGACAGTAAGGGTTGGACTGATGGTTCACTTAGGTGCCAGTTGAAAGGAGTACCTCCGAATATAGGTTCTCAGATGATTATTGTGCACTGTGGATCTGCAAATGGTTGGGTGCCAAATGCTTTAATTCTTTGCGGAAAAAAAATAGAAAAATGTAGTGTAGATTATCATTAGAATATGAATTCTAGAATATTCGATGAATGGTTTAAAAATACACTACTTCCCAATATAACACCTAGCAGTGTGATAGTTATGGACAATGCTAGCTACCACACAAGGCTTCTCAAAAAAATTCCTAACAGTTCGTCTTCAAAACAGGAACTAAAAGATTTCCTCTCAGATAATGATTTGTATTTTGAAGACAACTATAATAAGAAACAGTTACTTGAAGTGCTTCGTACTAAAACTTATAAGAAACAATATATACTAGACAATATTGCAATACAACATGGCTATACTGTTTTAGGGTTACCACCTTATTTTTGCATATTCAATCCTATCGAACTTGTTTGGGGACAAGTAAAAAAAACGGACTCGGAGGAAAAATAGTTTTCCAAAATTTGACGTAAAAGTAATCGATTTAATTTGATATGAACTATCAGAGATTACAAGTGCCGACTGGAAAAAAAGCTGTAAACCATGTAGTGAAAGTAGAAAATGAGTACAGAAGACTAGGACAATTATTTTCAAGCAGTCGACAACTTATTATTAATCTGGTGGATAGTGACGATGATGAGAGCTTGCCTACAGGAGAAATATTTTAAACAAGGTACACTATGATGATTATTTCAGTTAAAACAACTCAGTTTTTGATTATCAATTGCTAACTGTGTTTAAAACAATATTTTCTTAAATGTAAAATACTTTTCCACAGTTTCGTCTATGTACGTCATCGATAAACGCTAATAAGGCTTTTAAACGCTTCTCATATGTTTCAGGCACTTGTGATATGTCGTATAAGTTTAATATATCTACGTCATACGTTATTGGTATATAGTATATACCAATAACTATACATACCAAAGACGTATGAGGTAGATATATTAAAATTGTATGACATATAACAAGTGCCTGAAACAAATGAGAAGCGTTAAAAAGCCCTATAGAAGATGCCGTTGTATCACCTAGTATTTTTTCCGACAGGGTGGTACAGTGATAATTTTTTTTACATTTCACTTTCAACCATTTGAAAAACAAAGAAATGTAACATTATGTTTGTTTTTTCAAAATCAGATTTTATGCTCTTTGACTATAATATACACATTACACATTGTTGTTTTATGATTTAATACTTGTATCAAAACATTTTGTCGGTGAAACAACCAATATCGCGAGACGTCCCTGCACATCGGTTACTCGAATTTCATAACATCCAAATATCTGTTTGATTATCTGATTATCTGATTATCTGTTTGAATTTGCAGACGGACGAAATATCGATGGACTCGACTCTAGATCCTTAAAACACTTATAAATGCATGCGTAATTTTTATTTCTCAAACTTACCTTATTTTTAGCTAATATTCGAAAATAAAATACAAGTGCTACACTAACAACCTACTCCAAGGTAACTTTAAACAAAACAGCCATTTATTCAAACAACCGATGGGTATATCAGCAACACACAATACACATCTGAGAACGAATATTCCCAAGAGGGAAAATATGTGTACGCAGTTAAAATTGTCGATAGCAAATACCCATAGAAATTTTATATTTATTTCACCCATGGGTTCACCAATGAGTTCCCATTTGGGTCCTTTATGCAAAGAGTATTAAAGTAAAATTGTTTATGTAATATAGACTGTCTTGTTGTAGACGAATGTAATAGTTTGATTTAGTTTTTGCCAAATTTTTGTTATTTCTTCTTAACGAAGGACGAGCTTATTAATAAAGTGTTCCCGAACATTATCGCTAAACACAAAAACCACAATTTATTGTGTTAAAAAACAATGTCAGCAGTAGAGAACAAGGATATACATAGCTTAATCTTAATAATTCAAAATAAAATGGTTAAACCCTATTCATTCTACAAATTCCTACTCGTCAACATAACCACGTGTAAGCCAAACAGGGTCGTATTGATGTACGACCTATGTATCATATGATTTTTAAAAATATTTACTTTTGAAACTGTTTGAAAGTGTAAGAATTTCTTGAAATTTAATCATTATATCACAATTACACTAAACTCTAAAAAATAACACGACCAGTAAATAACTTAACAATAACTATAACATAAATATAACACAATATAATTAACTTAAAAATCAACACGATACAATTTGAATTTAAAATGATGGCAAGTAAGGATCTGTAACATGAGAATATGTCTCGCTTACGGTAATAAATTAATTTTTATAGGCTCTTGACGAATGAGACGGCGAATATCAACACGTGCTCATGTTTACTGATGGGAATTTGGTAAACGAATATACTTTAGTCTACTGCATTATTTAAATTTATTGACGGTGTAACAAACGAAGACACGTGCTTAAAGATTGGATAGGTCGTCATTACAATAAGAAATCTGAGCCAGTTTAAAGCATGTACCGCATCGAATTTGGTGATGTAAAAACTTATGGACAATATAGTACACGCGATGATACTGAAGGGAAATTAAAGGATTTAAATGGGAAATTCTTCTTCCGAGAATTCCGATGATAACCGATCTGCCATTAGAATTTAAACGAACTTAATATGAGATTTGCTCTGCATTCGCCTTGGTAATAAATAAATGACAGCCAATTCTTAGATGATTATGGACGAAATAGAGAAAATAATTGTTTCTCTTAGTCAATTGTTCACGTGTAAGCAAACCATCCACTTTGTTCTTTCTCACGCCTGGTAACACAACCAAATAGTATATCAAAGTCCTTGACTACAAATAATCCACACGGGTGCAGTACATTCAGCTAATGACTACTTTATTGTTACGTGAATAAGCTCTCTTTTAAACTTCTATTAAACTAAATTAATTTAATCCTGTATATAAATTAAAATAAATATAAAATATAGAAAAGATAAGATACCTCAACTAATAACTTGACAGAATATTTAATAATTATAATGCGGTACGAAGTTTACAGGGTCAGCTAATTAAAAATAATACTTTACATTTAATTTACTTTATATTATTACTTAGGGTGTCCCGAAAAATCGCTTTTTGTTTTTGTTTAATACAAGACCTCTTGAAATATGGGTAATTGCTCGTAAATTATCACAATAATTTAATAAAAATTATAACAATATATCTTCAGGGTTCTACCGAACTTTAAAGTTTTGAAAAATTGTCATTTTTATGGTAATCTTTCACTATACTTAATTTCGCATCCCGAACTAAATATAAAACCTTATTTAATGCAAGACCACTTAAATTTTATGTAATTATCAATAGATTATCACAGTATTTTTAAAAATAAAATAAAAATATATCTTAAGGGTTCTACCGATCTTCAAAGTTTGGAAAATTTGTCATTTTTGTTATAATATTTTTTCGGCTCCTGAACTAAAATAAACTGAGGTTGTACTGTACGAATGTATAATATTGCGTTGTATTATACGTTCCGTTAAAGTTTAGAGAATTCTGTGAATTTTGGTTACGTCAGAAGAATCAATGAGGGCAACAAAAAAGTTGTGTGCTACTCAAACGACCGATTCTATATCAGCAAATTGTGATGAAGAAGAAGAAGCAGTGCCTGACTCTTTCTCAACAGAGACACCGTCGACTTCCACGTTTAATAAAAATACGTTGCGGTTGCCAACAGTTCCTAAAGTCAGTGATAGATACAGTTTATCGATGCGATCTGCTGCTGCTGTTGCTTCTGCCGTTTTGGTTGACGTGGGTTTGGTTTCTACCGAAGATCTGACACTGGTTATTGATAAAAACAAAATCCACAGAGCTGTATGTAAAGCCCGAAGAGATGCTTCAAAAGATGTTGCAGGTATTGTTGTAAATAGTATTTACTTTGATGGACGAAAGGACAAGACCCCGATAAATGAGAATATGGGGAATCCTTACCATCGCAAAAAGAGTTTGGAAGAACACATCTCATTGTTATTAGAACCCGGATCAATTTATTTGAGACATACAACGCCTAGTTGTGACACTGCAAATGGAATTTTTACTTCGATCACAACTTTTTTTGAGGGTCAAAGTTTGAATTTAGATGATGTAATTTGCGTTGGATGTGATGGAACTGCAACTAATATTGGCTGGAAGGGTGGTGTGATTCAATATTTAGAGGAGTATTTGGAGAGACCGTTACAATGGTGCGTTTGTTTGCTTCATGCCAATGAGTTACCGTTTCGTCACTTGTTCCTGGCCATAGATGGTTCTACTTCGGGTCCTAGAGAATACTCCGGACCTATTGGAAAACAGTTAGTTGCTTATGAAAATAAACCCATCGTGACTTTTTGTGCTGTGAATGGTAATTTGCCTGACTTGCCAAAATGTGGTCAATCAATTAAGTACAGATCAAAAATATCTATATGAAATATGTCAAGCAGTATTAACCGGTTTCTGTACTCCTGAATTGGCAAACCGTCAACCTGGAAAAATGGCTCACTCCAGATGGCTTACTACTGCTAATCGTGACTTTATGTAAGTACGCTTAATCCATCAAAAAATTTACAATTACTTGTTAAAGTATATGCTTCGATGTGGTTCAGAATTAAGCAAAAAGCGTCTTTTACGGACGGAGCGAAGCATATTTTTCAACTAATTATGTACTCTCGATTTCTACCCGAGAATCTAAGATCTGTTATGGATACCGTTATCGAAAGAAATGCCTTTTTTGCCCACCCAGAAAACTTACTTGTGAGTATGTTGTTTGATGATAGAGATCACATTAGGGAGCTGGCATGGCGAAGAATAAAAAAAAGCTAGAGACACTGAAAGTAACGATAAACGCAGAATGTTTAAAACATCAAAAATAACTTCTCTGCTAAAGATTACACCGATATTATTATGTGGCACGAATGTCAGGATTGTCAGGTTACAACACCGCCGGTTCTTCAGCATATTTCTACTGAGGACCTTCACATCATGGTAAAAGATAAAAGCTTGTATATTTTGACTTTCCCTGCCACACACAATCTGTGGAAAGATGTGTTAAACTGATTACAGAGGCCTCGCAGAATGTAACTGGTGCTACTTCTAGAGATAACTTCATCAGAATCAGGTTGGAGTCTCGGCAAGAAATGCCAAATTTTGGACACAAAAATTAAGGTTTCAATTTTTTAAGTTTTTGTCATCAAATATAGGATCTATTTTGTTTGTTAAGTTGTTTTGAACCTTTTTCATTAATTTTAATAATAAAATGTCTTTTAAATTTAATTTGTGTATTATTTGAAGTATATGATTTAGGTCTGTACAAACGTAAAATTTACAAAACTTTAAAGCCCCGAAGGTGACATGCTATCGTATTTATTTTACATTTTTCATAATCTCTGGAAAATTACGCAAATTTCGATAGCTCTTGCGATAGTCTAGCTCAAAAAAAAAAATTTTTTGCAAAGACGGGACACCTTACGTACATTTTGTAGAGAAACATCTAAATAAATAAGTTTAACGTGAAAAGGTTTACAACATTTTGTTTTTGGCGAAAGTATAAATATATGATATATGCAACTTATATTTCTTTTTGCACGTTTTTTTTTGAAAAAGTTTACAGCATCCACCATAAGGTGATTAGCGGGAATACAGTGTAGGTGTACAATTCTAATAGTTTAAAATATAATCCTATACATTATAAATATTTTCCCAAATCAGCATAATTTAAGTCTGTACCTAAGAGTTTATTGACATTGTTTGGAATATTGAACCTGTTGCGTTCATTTACAGAAAGTGGACAGTCAATTAAAAAATGTTTAACACTGTTTGTTTCGTCACAAATGTTACATTTAGGGGGATTATCTCTGGTAAAAAGGTACGAATGCGTATATCTTGTATGGCCTAAACGTAGACGAGTAATGATGGTTTGCAGTTTTCGGTTTCGAGTTCTAGGTAGCCATGGATAAACATTGTGTTTAATTTTCCGTAGTGTTGTCTGTGAATAATTCCACTCTTGATTCCACTTACACGCAATTAAATTTTTTATAGACGTTTTTATATCACCCGCGGGATTTCGACACCCCGTTACATCTGTTTCGACACTTTACTCTCGCACTGATCTGCAGCTTCGTTTCCATCAATACCAATATGAGATGGGATCCATATGAAGGTAATGCGTCTGGAATTTTCTTCAGCTTGCTTTAGTTCAGATTTTACCATTTTTTCTACGGGGCTTTTAGGATACATATGATTTAAAGTTTGTAAAACACCAAGGGAATCACTTAGAATTAAGCATTTTGGTATTTTATTATTGTTGATATGTTCAAGAGCTTTAAGTATTGCATAAAGTTCAGCAGAGAAGATGCTAAAATATTTGGGCAGTCTAAATTGAAATTGATTGTTAGACGTTACATATGCAGCACCAACTCCTGTGTTGCATTTGGATGCATCTGTAAATATCCTGCAGCAATTTTCTCCATGTTTGATTATGTTTGAATTAAGGTTATTTCTAATAACAGCCGGATTTGTAGAATGCTTATTAAATACAGTAAGATTATAATTAAAGACATGAGTTGATAAAGGTGCTATGTCCATTTTTTCCAAAAAATGACTTATTTGTAAATTTGGTTACCTAAAGTCGTAATACAACCCCTGAATAACTTAAGATTCTTAAATTGTTAATAATAAGGATTATTTTAATTGATAAAGGTAATATGTCCTATGACTAAGTACCCTTTTTTATTAGATAAAGGTGCTATGTTCATATTTAAGAACATAGCACCTTTATCCACTAGATAGTTGCAAAGTTTTATTTACATGGTAGGTGCCATGTGACATTTTAAGGTTATGTTTGTTGTTTATCACATCTTTCAACATGGGTTCGAGAAGTAAAAGAATGTTAGAATTAGTAAAAAACAAGAAAATATGTGTTTCAAATAAAGTCCGAATAGAGAATTTTTTTGTAGATAGAAACTGTATTTTGTACTTCTCTAGAGGTCAATACCAATGCGGTGATTTTGGAGCAGCCAAGCACTAGTGGACTTCAAAAGAAGGTCAACTCTAAAGCAGGTAAGCATATTAAAAAATTTTTTACTACCTTTATTAATTAATCATCTCTTTTTAATAACAATTTACCCCCTCTGCAATTCAATTTTTTATTTAAAAAAATATAGATATAATATACACTACTTGAGTAATTATTACATACATACCTACCTATGTACATAAATTAAATTTTTAGACTATATGGATAATTGTACTGATGAAAGTGTTACATCAGGCAGCGAATATTCCCCTTCCAGTGAAGAAGATTCAGAAGAGGATTCTGATAACTCAAATATTTCTTATTCGACGAGTCTCATAAACAAATATCCGGATGTTGATAGAGTCAAACGTAAAATGTTTTCTGATAACCAAGAAATTAAAAAACCCCGGATAGGATTGACGAAGTGCAGGAGGAAATACCTCGGGAAATACGTATAGAAGACCATAACCAGCAATTCCATGTTACTGCCGATGAAATAAGTAGAATAGAAATTGTTAAACCAGTTTTAAAAATAAATAAAAAAAGAGTCCGGAAACCTGATAATTGGAAACGAAATAAAGCTGCAAGGTTAAGACAACAAGGTAAAGAATATATTTCTCAAAAGACTGGTAAAGTAATGGAAGAAAAAACAATTAAAAGAGATTTACTGTGTAAAGAAAAATGTAGAATAAACTGTACTGAGAAGTTTAGTATTGCAAGCAGAGAAGAAATTCTAAGAAAATTTTATAAGCTAGATACAAATTCCAAAAATATTTTAATTTTTAAAAGTATTAAGATGCAGGAAGTTAATCGTCACAGCCCTCGTAAAAATATAAAAACGAAAGCTTACAGCTTTAAATATTTTATTACGTGTGATAAAGAAAATACACTAGTGTGTAAAGATGCTTTCTGCTCTTTATACCGAATTGGACGAAAAAAAGTCTTTAAAGCTCAAAATGACTTAAAATCTGGCCAGGTAATGCACTCACCACATAAGCAAGGGCATCACAAAAATCCAAAAAAAATATCCAATGAAGTAATAAACTGCATTGAAAATCATATCAAGCAGTTTCCTTCAGAAGAATCACATTATTCTAGGACTAAAAACTCACATAAAAAATACCTTTCCCCTTTACTAAATATTAACCGACTTCATCAACTGTATATAGAGGATTGTCAAACAAAAAAGCTCGAAACTAAATATTTCGTAAAGGCCTCTTTTTACAGACATATATTTGAAACAAGGTTTAACTTATTTTTTGGTGTACCAAAAAGTGATACTTACAGTTTATGCGATGCTGGAGAGACCTCTTTAGAGCACTCGAATAATTTTCAACTTGCTTTTGCGCAGCAGAAAGTTGACCGCGAAGCAGTAAAAATTTCCAAAGAAAAATGTTACATAACAATGGATCTTCAACAAACGATGCCTTTGCCAAAGCTATCAACGTCAAAATCTTTTTACTTAAGACAAATGTGGCTATACAACTTTGGAGTCCACTGTTTAACCAGTTCTGGTCATAAGTCCTTTTTTTTATCCATGGACTGAGGATATTGCCAATAGGGGAAGTAATGAAATAGCAAGTTGTTTGCTACGATTTTGTCTGCTTCTTAAAGAAGAAAATCCCCAAATTGATCATTTAATAATTTGGTCAGATCAATGTGGGGGACAAAACAAAAACTTTTCCATTATTAATCTTTTTTAATACCTAATATTAAATAAAATATTTAAGATCGTTGACCATAAATTTCCCGAAGTTGGTCACAGTTACCTTGACTCTGACAGAGACTTTGGAAGAATAGAAAAGGTTCTTAGAAAACATCAGAATATTTATATACCAGACCAATATCGAAAAATTATTAGATCTGCGAGTACCAAACAAAGTGTATGCCTTAACATGGAACATTTTTTTTATTGCTTTGAAACTCTACCTGCAAAACTTCATTTAAACAAAAGACTCACTAATAGTCTTGACCAAAAAATAAATTTTCGAGATAAAGTGAAGTTGCTAAGAGCAAGTTATTTTGGAAAATACTTTTACAAAACTAGTTTAGATCTGTTTACCCCATTTATGGAAGTTGACTTACAAAAAAAAAGAGAACTGATAGTACAAAGTAATCAAGTTGTTTTACAAAAGTTACCTAAATTCGGTGGTTTGACTTCTGAAAAAATTTCAAATCTACAAGATCAACTTACGTTTATTCCAGCAGAGTATAAATGGTATTATGATATTGTTTTAGAAGAATGTTTGAAAAACCCTAAGAAAAAACGTAATTCATGTTAAATTTAAATGTTTAGGTGTCTTTGTTTATAAATTTTTAATGTATCTTACTTTGCTTTTGTTAATCTGCAAATAAAATTTAATTTCCAGATTATTTAATAGTTTTTTTTATTATTTTTTTTAAATTTAAATACACCATAGGTGACATAACACCTTTCTCTACTCAAGTTTATACCAACATCTGCATAAAATGTTGGGTGATTAAGGTGCTATGTCCATTAAAATTAAAATTACTAAAAAAGTTTAAATTCTAGAAAAACAAAAAATATTATATAAAAAAGTACAAAACGATTCTAATCTAATAAGATATTGGTAATTTTTATAAAATTTATTAAAAAAAATATATAAGTGAAAACGCGTTTCCTTCAATTACTCAATATCTGAAAAAGTGGACATGCTATCTTCATCATCTCATGTCTTCAATTTATTTCGGGGATATTGGTACACCAAGGTGGAGGGTGGTCCAAATTTATTTGAAATCTATCTGGAAAATCTAGGTTTAAATATCTTAGATAAAATCGTAAAACGAGAGGTCGTATTTATATTTGGAACGTGGTTATGAGTCTGCGTACTAGGGGATGAGTTTGATTAATTACCAAAATATAAACGGGTGTGGTAAGGTTTCCTACAAGTGGAGCATCTTTTTAAAGATTTATATTGCGGTATTGCGTGAGTGTTACTGGGGCAATTTATGCAATATTTCTTATATTTGACAAATTGATATCTTTCTAGGGGTTTTTAGGTTAAAAATTTCGAACATCCATAAATAAGGTGATTACATCTCTTTACAATAAAAACAATTGGCATGGAAGTTAAAAGGTTGACGTTGAAGGTTATTTACATTAGAAATTAATGAAACCTTATTTTTTCGGCTGTCAGTCGGTCTGGAATAAGATTTGGAAGAATTGAATTTATAAAGATTTAAATTTTCTAAAACGGATTGTCTTTTATTTAAAAATTCAAAAAATTCTTCCACAGTAGGAATGTTTCCCGTATCTCGCTCACTCTCAAATGCTTTTCTACAATTGAAGTCAAGTTTTTGTTCTAGCAAAAATATAATTAAACATCCAAATTTGATTTGAGGAGTATGACATGTATTATTTATTAAATTAAATGTTTTACGAGAGGTAATATAGAATTCCTTCAAATCATTAGCTGTACTTTTTGATAAACATTTTTGTTCTTTTCGTACAAAGAAATTAATAACTTAAAATTGTCGTCATAAGACTTTTTTAAAATATCCAGAGCTACGTTTAAATTCTGATTAGTTAGGCTCAGACTTGAAATTAAATCTAAAGGAGGACCGGGCAGTAAGCTTTTTAGATAATAAAATTTTTCTCCGTCAGTTTTTAATTTAGAGTTATTCAGCACTACCGCTGAAAAAAGACCGAAAAATGAGGGACATTCTTGAGCCAACCCTGTAAAAGGTTTAATGTTGATTTTTGGCAAAACATCATTAGAGGATTCAATAGTATGATTATTGGATAATTTTTTCTTAAGATTTTTAATATTTAATTTAATTTAGATAAGATTTTTGATGCGGGATTAAAGTCTATAAAGTTGAATTTTACAACCTTTTCTTTTATTATTTAAAGCGGTAGGATCCATTTTAGAACAGGAACCAATTAAAAGCTACTAATAAAAAAATAAGCAATGCACTACGCAACAAGTATATGTTAATAGAATATAAGCAAATTGTAAAAATTCAAATAAATGAATAGTCATGAAAACTCTAGAATAGATTAGACAGAAAATAAAATATTACCAGATAAAATTATAATATTAATGCAGATATTACGAAAATCACAATGCAGATATCGATTATAAAAATAAAACAATAACAAATGGTTCAAAATATATAAAACGAAAATAACCAAATGCAGGTATGGTCGTAAAAATATATTCTTAAAACTGCAAATGTCCACAAAAACGTTTTAAAATAAATTTGAGAACATCAAGAAATTTTTATGTACGAAACACCCCAAAAAGTTCGTAAGTGGGTATAAATTTCTTTTGGCAAGACGATAATATTATGTCTCAACTAAAACTCATAAATCAATCACTGAATGCGGATAAAGCCAATTGTTATAACACAACAGATGGTGCAGATCATTTTGACAAATAACTTGTTATTGAAAAGTAATAGAATTATTATTAGAAGAATGTCATTCTGATAAGAGAACCGGCTCGGAGGACCAAAAAAATGTAGGGGAAAGAATGAGGTAGCTGGTTCGATGATTTAAAAGTAAATATGTGAAAAGTCATAGTCTTACATTCCTACATTTAGTAGATAAAAAATAAATATAAACCTCGAAGGACCAGCGACCAATAGGTAGCAAAATTGCGGATTAGTGATAATGTAGTAAATAGTAAAATTGAAAATAGAATAATTAAAATAGGAATTCCGGTAGAAATATTTTTATTGTATTATTTACACAAATCAATAGCAGTATCGGGATTGCCAATAAATCCTCCTTTTGAAGGATAATGAAAAACATAAATGTTCTTACAATTTACTGTTCCGCTTAATTGTTCTTAAAACTAATTAAATGCAATTTATAGAGCAAAAAAGTTTATAGTTTGTTGAATATCCGGCAACCCTGTAATTTGTCGGACCGGCATTTATGAAATGTTGGCACAATAACTGTAGATTTTATTTTGTATAAAAGAATAATTTCAGGTACTTACATATTAGATGCACTAACAGTGAATTTAATATAGTTAACTATTATTTAATAAAATAAGTTATACTTGAAATCTGCTTCTATTTGAGAAGATTAAGAAGAAATATTACTTGCTTCTATTTGAGAAGCTAAGAAGGAAGTTTGACTTGCGTGCTTCTATTTGAGAAGGCAAAGACAAAGTGCAGAGTATATACCCCCCTAGTAAGGTAACTCCCATAGAAAGTTTTGGGAGAGAGTTTCTAGCGCCAAATACGGACGGGCCGAAACTAATTTCATTTGGCGGCAAATTCAAAACTTAGGTTCTGAATTTTACGCGCCAAAATTCAAAAAGTATGCTTTTAATGGAAAGTAAATATAGTCATAAAAACTTATTCTATGCCAAAAAATATATTCTCTCTGTTCAAATATACAGTATACACTTAGGTTCTGAATTTTACGAGCCAAAATTCAAAAAGTATGCGTTTAATGGAAAGTAAATATAGTCATAAAAACTTATTCTATGCCAAAAAATATATTCTCTCTGTTCAAATATACAGTATACACTTACACATTTTTATATATGAATGTATAACATAATATCTGATACAGAGAGAGTATATATTATGGTATAGGACAGTTTTTATTTAATATTTTATGATTATGTTTGTTTTCCATTACATTAACAAACCAAAGTCCCAAAAACAACAAAATAAAACACAGACATCCTGACACTTGTTTATTTGTATAATTTTCTTTCGTAAAGTATTGGCTACAAATATCCTCATCCTCCTCATTTCTTAAGCCCTTGTTAAGGTGTGGGTGGAGACACTCTAAATATTGTTAGTTTGCTGTCTCCATTGGCTGCAATTCTGTACCAGATGGATAACTTCATGAAGGGATTTTTCCACCAATCTTCATTTAATCTTCCCATCCTGTTGGGAATCTTCCTTTTGATATACAAATATAGACACCTCTATATTCATTAGTAATGGTTTGTTGTAAGATCCATACCTTCTAAAATACTCTGCCCTAAAGTACCATCTGTAGATAATAAAGTGTAAACTCTAGCATTTCTGCGATCTTGCTTTTCAGGATCATCACAAACTAGCATGTAACTCCATGTAACTATTGCTCAGAAGTAGAAGATCCATAAAAATCTAAAATAATGAAATAATATTAAAATTAAGAATGTATGACTTTTTTTATAAAATAAGGCAACTTTTAGGAATGCAATGATAAGAGTTAAGAGTTTTAATGATCTTAAAATATATATAGTATATAAATATAACACTAATGTTGGTTAAGATTTAAAGGTAATTTAAGTACAAAAACAGAATACAAAATAGTATCGAGTTTGTATTTACTAACAAAAGTTTGGTATAATTAGGTGTATAATACCTGGTGCTTGTAAAAATAAACGCCTAATCCTTAGAATGTTTAATAGCCATTTGTCCAACTTTAACTTTCACCCATTAACAAAAAATATTCTTTTGATTGGGAATACTATACCATTTTGGTAATGTACCTTCTTCTCTTTTAGCAGTTTTGATTAGATATATATAAAAATTGATGTATATTGTTTTTATCACCTTTTTTTAAAATTTGGGATATAATGTTTTATTTGCCATAAAGCCATTTGCAACTTGCAAAGGCGTGGATTACAATGTTGCTACTAACGGCACTAACACATTTTTTGGTGGATACTCATAATTCTTTAGAAATACGTTGTTGTAAATTTAAGTGGTGATTTTAGTAGAATTTGCTACATTATTTTTTTTTGAAAGACGTATAGTATAATAATTATTTGGGCAAATTTACAAAACTAGTGAAACCATGGGAACAGCACTTACATCAACGTCATAATTCTTTTGCTATGTCATACCCCCCACCTAACGTAACTAGTAGCGCCGCCGCCATTACGAACGGATGGGCCCATGCAAATCACCCTCCCCCCCCCCCCGACCTATTTCACTTGCGCTACTATTGGGTATGTATTGTGGACAAAGTGCTTTAAGGGTAGTAGAGTTTGAATCGTTTAAATCTGAAGAACTGACAGGCGCAGAAGATACAATACAGTAGAAAGAATGCATGTTCTGCTGATCGTGTGTCTTTAAATTAGTCAGATATATTAGTGAGAATAATAATTATTATCGTTTATTTATTAAACAAACTATTGAAGAAAATACAATAAATTTTCTATTACAGAGTACTTAACGATGCGTATTTCAAATAAAATTGTAAGTATTTTCGATCAACAGCTAAAAGCAAGTAAAACAAGCAAATCGCGAGAATATTTAACTCTTGTGCTAACTTCAAATATTTACATAATGGTTTCCAGCGTTTGCTATTAATGAGCTGTACTTTTCAGATTTTAACGAGCTAGGCCAATAAACTGACGGTCCTCAATAAATGTTAGTTTGTCATTTCAATTAAAAACTTCTTCAATAAGTTAATAAATATAGAAAAAGCTTATTTGTGGATATTTAGTTACTTTTTGAAAGTGACATTATTTAAAAAGATCTTTACTCTCATTTTATATAATGACCAGGTGATTTTGGATTTTTGCAGAAATAGTTAGATAGAGAGATATGCTCACTTTGTCTTTTAACGAAACACTGACTGACCAGAGAATAGGTGGACAGACAATTCCCCCACTATAAACTTAAATTGGAAGGGCGTATTAAAACTATTGATGGTCACGCTGACCCTATCGGTAGCAGTGTAATGTAAACATAGCAAGGAAATAAAGAAAAAAAAAATAAGGGATAGTTAGCCTAGAAAAGAATAATAATTATTTAAATAATTATTATATATATTCCAAATTGAATAAAGAACAAATAATTCGACATAGTTAATGTATACATTTCACATTAAACAAAGATTGAAAACTCGACCTAGTTTAAGTGTATTACACGAGTCTCAAATATCAGGTCGCCACGGTTGTTTAAAAGAAAAAATCGCGTTTAAAACATAGACCTTCGCTGGAAAATAACACCACCGCATGACCCGGTTTAATCACGGGGACTCAGTTAGCAAAAAAAAAAAACTCGACCTTGGTACTACGATCGGAAATTGAGAATACGGGCTCATAAAAAACGAACGAAGTGGGCCAGACGGGGGCAGTAAGAACGAAGCACCTGAGAGTGCTCCACACGAGAAGCACGGGCAATCGAGACAATACGCAGCCAGTGAGCGCGCTATTGTAACTCGACGGGGTAGTGTACCGTATAATTGCCGATATCTGGAGTTTCGAAAGTTCGTGATAGCGCGCGGTACTTCAACAGACTGATCTTGAATTCCTGTAGGACTGGAGGCGTATTCATTAGCTAGAGCCTAAATACGCGAAGGTAACTAAGATCTATATACTAACCCAAGGAATATATAATAATACGGATTGTCCACCCTTTAATTTCTTGCTTTGTCTCTTCTCGTCTCCCTTCGCGCCTGATCGAATCATTATTGGTCATAACAGGCGTCTTTTACAATGATGACAGCAGCATTTATTAGAATGGTGACAGTAGGGTTCCCGCGAATATTATAATGGGTTCTCCAATTATTTACAGTGGATCCCCCCCAATTGTAACACTGGTGACCCCGATTTATTAGAGCAGTTACGGATTAAGAAGACCTGAATGTTCCCTAATGCGATGGTATGTTAATATCTGAAAAGCAGCAGAAAAAACTGAAATGCAGAAGGCCATAACAAATATAGGTAAAACTAGTTCAATGAGACATATTTTCCACATCTGAACGGAGACTGTTAAATAGAAAGACAGAGAGACAGAGAAAGAGATAGAAAAGAAGAGAAAAAGAGTAAGAGAGGAATAGAGAAAGTAATAATGCTACCAATCTTAAAATAAATGATTTGTTTGGAATATCAAGGCATTACTCCATTTCAAAACGAAAGTAGGTCTACAGCTACAAGTTTCTAACAAAAGAGAAAAATCTATTCAAATCACTGTTGGACTATAACCAAATTAATTTAATTAAAACTCTTTCGAACTCCTGTTCTGTTATAACGTAGGCTTTTAACGTAGATATTTTAAAATATAATTTTATACCGTATTTACTTATATTTAAAATAAAGCTTTAGGTTTAAAAGTTTCATCTTTAAAATATTTAGGAACTTCTTGAAAGTTTGATTGATTGAGTGAACATATTTTTAGATAACTGACAAAATGGACTTAATTAATCATTATGGCACACTATAAATCACGTATTAGACATTTATTAAGAGAAAAGTTACCGGTTTTTTATTTTTACTTTAAAAACAGCGAAATATATAAAACTTTTTTACAAAAAATCTCTGACACAATTTTAAATTGATAATGGAGCGCAATTAAAGTGCTACTTAGTTCTAACATAATATGTAGAATATCTTAGAATTTACGATTCTTCTTAACTATAAAGTTATTGTTCAAAAACAGACTATAACAATAATTTAAAATGGATCCAAACCAACTTTTTAAATAATATATTATTTGATATTTTGCGCTATTTTGGTCGGAAAGTTTCTTAATTTTTCCTCAAAATTTTGGTGGGAAAAAAAAGTTACCTATCAAATTGTTTTTATATGTTATCCAGATTTAGCCATACGGCTCACACTCCCTCTAAGAGAAAAATTCACTCATCCCAGATACCTACGGCATCAAAAGAATTGAGCTCTGGTGGGACTCTTTCCATGTTATCGAGTCCTAGGTGACTTGGTATGTCGGTGTATCTCCCAAAAATTTTCGTACGCATCTGGACGTCGAAAGTAACACAGCTTTCTGCATAATCTTATATAGATGTTCATTTAGACCCAGCTTTTTTATGTTTTCTAGTAGGCTCTTCGGGATGACTTCAGTGGTAGAAAGAATAATAGGTATCGTCTGGGTACTTTCCATTCTCCATTGTCTCCTGATTTGTATTTCTAGATCTCTGTACTTGGCGATCTTTTCGTTGTATTTAACACGTAAATTATTGGTGTTGGGTATCGCCACATCAATAAGTGTTGTTTGCCTAGTAATTTTATTAACTAGTATGAGATCGGGTCTATTATGGGCCACTGGTTGGTCTGTAAGCACAGTGCGGTCCCAGTATAGCTTGTAGTTGTCATTTTCAAGCATTCTATCAGGGACGTATTGATAATAAGGAAGATGGTCGGTTTGGAGAAGTCTCAGTTTGTCAGCTAGTTTTTGGTGGATAATCTTTCCTACTGAGTCATGACGTTCTTTATAATCAGTACCGACAAATGCCTGGCAGCCACCGGTAAGATGTTGGATGGTTTCTTGGGCTTGGCATCTATATCGGCATTTGTCATTTTGGACTTGAGGATCTTTAACAATATATTTCAGGTAATTTTTAGTTGGAATAACCTGATCCTGAATGGCAAGTAGGAAACCCTCAGTCTCGGGAAACATCTTTCCTGATGTCAACCAATAGTTCGACTCTGTATTATCGACATATTCTTGGCTGATCTCATTAAGATGTCGCCCATGCAGAGGTTTACTCATCCAGGTGCGCATTTTGTCTTGCTTAGTCAAGTGGTTTATGCGCATTTCTTGTTCCCTCAGTTTAAGCGGCGTCGTATCATCTACTGCGCAAATTGCTCGATGTAAAGTAGATGTCTCGGCCTGTACCTGAAAATAAGTTCTTAAATTAGCAATTTGTTTATCCAATTGCTCACCTATATCCATAAGTCCTCTTCCCCCTTGATACCGCGGTAATGTTGTTCTCTCTACTGCACTGCGTGGATGATGTTTTTGCGCCTTTGTGAGAAGTGTTCTTACTTTCCGCTGAAGACCCTCTATATCCGTTTTTGACCACTTTATAATACCAAATGAGTAGCTCAGCGCGGAACAGGCGTACGTATTTAATGCCTTAAACAAATTTTTACTATTAAGATATGACCGATTTAGTTGTCTTACTCTTCGCACGAACTCCGAAGTTAGTTCAGTTTTCATTTGTTTATGGTCAATTTTCCGCGCTTGTTTTACTCCGAGATATTTGTACATATCATTTTCACCCATTGCCTCGATGTTTTGGCCATCTTGCATATCGAAACCTCCGGGCTGAACCTTTCCTCTGACTATGTTTAGTATACGGCACTTGTCTAGTCCAAAATTCATACTGATATCATTTGAGAAATTTTCTACAGTTTTTAGCATTTCTTCTAGGTGGTTTCGAGTGGAAGCCATTAATTTTAAATCATCCATATACAACAGATGATTAATTACTATTTAACTGGGAATAAGCCACAATTAAAGGTTAAATACGTTTATTGACGTTTCAATTTCCACTTCGGAAATCGTTCTCAAAATACAAACATTAGTAAATTAAATTAAATTGAAACGTCAATAAACGTATTTAACCTTTAATTGTGGCTTATTCCCAGTTAAATAGTAATTAATTTAAAATGCCACAAGAAAATAGCTTCAGAACAATATTAACATATGATTAAGCTTCGCTACAACACTGTTGTTATTTTTGGTGCCAAAACCTAAGTCAGTAGAGTTCAGCAGCTGAGATAGTGGGTTCATTGCTAGGCAAAACCAAAGTGGACTCAACGAGTCCCCCTGGAAAAGCACCCGGTTGATAGGGATATCTTCAGTTTCGATATTAATTTCACCCGGTATTTGAAGGTGAATTTTAGTCTTCCACTCTGCCATTATATGCTTCAAAAAGGTCACGGGATAATCATCGACTTTATATATTTTCAATATATCTATAAGCCATTCATGCGGCACTGAATCAAAAGCCTTCTTGTAGTCAATGAAGGCAGTAAAAAGGTTTCTTTTTTTGGTGTATGCCTGGTTAGAAATGACTGAGTCGATAATAATTTGTTCTTTGCAGCCCATGGAGCCCTTAGCGCATCCTTTCTGTTGAGGCTCTATGATATTGTTCAGAACACAATGTTGGTAGATACGCCGGGCCACACAGGATGTGACCAGTTTGTACAAAGTTGGAAGACAAGTAATTGGGCGGTACTTTGCTGGATCTTGGGTGTTACTTTGATCCTTCGGTATTAGATAAGTGGTTCCCTGAGTAAGAAATGATGGTATTTCCTGTGAATTAGAAATAATATTATTAATAAATGTTGTTAAAAGCTCATGAACACTCCAAAACTTCTTTAGCCAGAAGTTTTGAACTCCGTCTGGTCCAGGAGATTTCCAGTTATGAAGCTCTTTGATAATGTTCAAGACTTCTTCAGTGGTGAAAGGTTCATAAGGAATATTACTGTAGTGTTGACAGTTGTTCGTCGTTTGTTCAATCCATCCAGCATTGTTGTTATGAGTAGCTGGCGTCGAAAGTTGGTTTCCCCAAAACTCATGAATTTCTTCTTGGCTTGGGTAGGATTTATTTACATTTTCTACGGTGGAATTTAGTTTTCTATAGAAAGTCTTCTCTGCATTCTCAAAAAGTATATTGTCGCATTTACGGTTGTTACTAACTTTGTATCTCCTTAGGCGACCTGAATAAACGGAGAGTTTTGAGTTTTGTCTAGGCAGTGTTGAGCTGTGTTGTTTTCTGGATCATGTTGTGAGTGTGTTGGAGTGTTCCGAATTATTTCTTCAGTTTTTTTAATTACTTTTTGACTTCTTACTCCTCGGATGTATTCTGTAATTTGTCCAATATCCCTGCGCAATATGTTATTATTATTTTTAATATTATGAATAGTTATAAATGGATGCAGTTGGAGTTATTTAAACAATTTAATAACATAAAAATTTTACAAAAAACGTGTATTTCTAAAAAATAACTATTTACGTTATGCACAATTAATTTTAACACTTCTTTCAAATTTTTGTGATTTTGCTGTGTTTTGGACATACACAATTCTTACACAAGGTATATTTTAATTAAAATAAGTTTATTTCCTTAACTGTCTTTCTACGCAGCGCGTCACGAAAAAGAGGCCACCTAGAATTTTGTAAGAATTTTTCAATAACTTTAAGTTTATACAATTTATTTTATTGTTACTAAATTCCCACAATGCAGAAACACTTTTAGCGTCTTTTAGGCACCGACAAACTGTGCCGACAGGTCAATTAAGGGTAATAAGTTTGCAGAATTGATATTAACTTTGATCAGATAAAAGGCATATATCGAGCACAGTTTAATTAAATCTTGCCCAAGTACTTTCGATCCCTAGATCATCTTCAGGGGCATCTGAAATAAGCCAAGAAACGTTTTTTTATAACCAAAGAAATTGATTAACTTCGATAAAAACTCGAAGTTTATGGTTGAAAAAAGGTTTTTATGTGATTAACGTTTATAGACTTACTTCGTCAATTGTGGCCTATCCGGCAAGAACAAGATGTCATAAACATATAAATGTACATTACACTACAATACAAATGGACAAACAAACACTTTAAAATAATTTAAGGAAGGCTACATTACTTGAAGAAGCCGGAGACAGAATGGCTCCTGATCTAACGGAAATGTTGGGGTGACATGTGACAAATGACAACTTGGATGAGCAATCACAATCATAGATATGTGATCTGCACCTTTTACAATTCTATGAAACTAAGTATTGACCAAAAGTCCAACTGACACTACTATAGGAGGTCACTGATGAAATATAAAATTATATAGAATATTTTTTAAGTAGATTGAATAATCCAGATCTCACACTCAAACATGTCTGTAATAATTAAGGTGTTAGTTAGAGAGCAACTGAAATAGACGAAAAGTAAGAATGCAAGAAGCGGACTAAACAATATGTTAGACAGTGGGTGGTTGACTACAATAAAATGGTCTACCAAGCACTATCTGTAATGTAGAAAGGAAGAGATCTGACTATGTAATTAAAATACTAATAATTGAAAATCAAAATGGAAAGCAAAGTATATAAATGGGGTGTAATCCAAGTAGTTCAGTTGAACCCACAGTCAATGGTATAACTATAAAATTACTATGGATGTGCTCAGTGCAGGAAGTCTAAACAGTCGAGCTGGGTCCCCTACGAGGTGAAGCTGTAATAAAGATTTTAAAAATAGGTTTAAATTTAGTACAATTTAAATTAATTTGAGTATTAAGACAGTGAGAGTTTTCATTTGTTTCCCTTGTAATTTCCAAATCTTCCAATAAATCCAACTCCATATAGTTTTTCTTTCTACTAATGTCATGTAAGATAGATGAACCAGTGTTGATGTTAAAATTGTGTTTACTGGATAATAAGTGTTGACCAAAACTTGAAGAGTTTGGTCTT
Source organism: Diabrotica undecimpunctata (assembly GCF_040954645.1). NCBI lineage: Eukaryota > Metazoa > Arthropoda > Insecta > Coleoptera > Chrysomelidae > Diabrotica > Diabrotica undecimpunctata. The sequence goes on from NC_092806.1 coordinate 123,576,534, forward strand.
TTCAAATGTTCTGAAACTCTAGTGGATAACTTTCTAATGGTTTTACCTACATAAGAGGCATCACAATCATCACATTTTAATTTGTAAATACCACTTTTGTCAAGTGTGTTCATCCTATCTTTGGTGTTGATTAAGAAGGAACCTAAGGTGTTGTGTGACTTGAAGGAAATTTTGATGTTATCGATTGTAGAAGTAAAAAGTTTAGATATTTTATTGGAAATGCTGCTAATGTAGGTGAAGGAGAAATATCTGGTGTTATTTGAAGCAGTAGGTTGAAGAATGTTTTCATGAAGAATGAATTCATCACAATGTTTTCTTCAACCTACTGCTTCAAATAACACCAGATATTTCTCCTTCACCTACATTAGCAGCATTTCCAATAAAATATCTAAACTTTTTACTTCTACAATCGATAACATCAAAATTTCCTTCAAGTCACACAACACCTTAGGTTCCTTCTTAATCAACACCAAAGATAGGATGAACACACTTGACAAAAGTGGTATTTACAAATTAAAATGTGATGATTGTGATGCCTCTTATGTAGGTAGAACCATTAGAAAGTTATCCACTAGAGTTTCAGAACATTTGAAAAGACCAAATTCTTCAAGTTTTGGTCAACACTTATTATCCAGTAAACACAATTTTAACATCAACACTGGTTCATCTATCTTACATGACATTAGTAGAAAGAAAAACTATATGGAGTTGGATTTATTGGAAGATTTGGAAATTACAAGGGAAACAAATGAAAACTCTCACTGTCTTAATACTCAAATTAATTTAAATTGTACTAAATTTAAACCTATTTTTAAAATCTTTATTACAGCTTCACCTCGTAGGGGACCCAGCTCGACTGTTTAGACTTCCTGCACTGAGCACATCCATAGTAATTTTATAGTTATAAAATTGACTGTGGGTTCAACTGAACTACTTGGATTACACCCCATTTATATACTTTGCTTTCCATTTTGATTTTCAATTATTAGTATTTTAATTACATAGTCAGATCTCTTCCTTTCTACATTACAGATAGTGCTTGGTAGACCATTTTATTGTAGTCAACCACCCACTGTCTAACATATTGTTTAGTCCGCTTCTTGCATTCTTACTTTTTGTCTATTTCAGTTGCTCTCTAACTAACACCTTAATTATTACAGACATGTTTGAGTGTGAGATCTGGATTATTCAATCTACTTAAAAAATATTCTATATAATTTTATATTTCATCAGTGACCTCCTATAGTAGTGTCAGTTGGACTTTTGGTCAATACTTAGTTTCATAGAATTGTAAAAGGTGCAGATCACATATCTATGATTGTGATTGCTCATCCAAGTTGTCATTTGTCACATGTCACCCCAACATTTCCGTTAGATCAGGAGCCATTCTGTCTCCGGCTTCTTCAAGTAATGTAGCCTTCCTTAAATTATTTTAAAGTGTTTGTTTGTCCATTTGTATTGTAGTGTAATGTACATTTATATGTTTATGACATCTTGTTCTTGCCGGATAGGCCACAATTGACGAAGTAAGTCTATAAACGTTAATCACATAAAAACCTTTTTTCAACCATAAACTTCGAGTTTTTATCGAAGTTAATCAATTTCTTTGGTTATAAAAAAACGTTTCTTGGCTTATTTCAGATGCCCCTGAAGATGATCTAGGGATCGAAAGTACTTGGGCAAGATTTAATTAAACTGTGCTCGATATATGCCTTTTATCTGATCAAAGTTCATTTATTCGAGCATTCAACCTTATATTTATGAATTGATATTAGTTTTACGACTTCGGATAATGCACGTGTTGTTTGTACCTTTTTCCTTGAAATATGGCTATTCTGTTTAAAAAAAAAACACACACACGTGTGATCAACCCTGCTTCTAAGGAACATGTGTATACCATTGTAAAGTAAGATCCACATGTCCCAAAATTAAACCGGTCACAGTTCGTTATTGAAGTGGTACCTATCTGAGTCCCAGGCTTTTCCTCCACCCCTCCTTAACGTGTGACTGTCATGAGGAGGCTTATGATCTGAAAATTACTTTGGGTGCCTTGGGTAATGGGACGCCCTCTGTTTTCATTGACTGTGGTTAAGCCACCTAACTGTAGGGGTACCACACATATCGGCTTTTCTCCCTATTTACTTTACTGACTATAAAATTTACTCTACCTTGACATCGGGGTTGGTGTCCCTAAAAGAAAAGTGTGTGTTTCGAACGGAGAGCCACCAGACTGGGCTGATGACTCGCTGTCCGAAAAGAGTGTGTGCTCATACACTCAGCCGCCGATTTGGCAAAATAAATTTTGTTGTCCTCGCCGGCCGAGCATCCGAGTAGGGTCCGGCCACTGAGCCCATGTATGCCGCACATGACTCGGTGCTCGGAATTCGCGTTAAGATCAACATACGATCTGTCTGAGGGGCCTATGCCTGACGGCTGGTATAAAAGGCTTGACGGGCCTTTTATACATTTTAATTTGGGTTTATTAAGTTTTTGGACAATTAGCATACGACTTTCGATGTTTTTCAGAAGACATGGTTTTGTTTAGACAGTGAGCAATTTTTTTTGGTTTTTTTTTTTACCTTAACTACTACTACTAATCTAACTTAACTATGGAGTGTGCATTCCCAAGTGTATACTGCTCTCACACACTCCGTGTATATGTTTTTTGGGTTTTGTGTAAGTGCTTTTTATTTTGGCTTTTGTTGTTTTTAATATATTTGCCTAAGTTGTTATTTGTTCTGAAATCTGGTGTTATTTTTTTTCTTTTATATGTGTTTGACTATTCTTGTTTATATTATGCCTGTATGTGTAATCGAGCAGAAGGTACTGGGTTTTTTCTCTGGTGGTGGAAATACTTATTTCAGAGCTTTCTTGTGTAGTTATTGATTTCAATTTTTATTAATTGTTTGTTCGTTATATCGTTTGATACAAAAACGAAAAAACAGTCATTTTCTGCATTTTGGCAATTTTCCAAACCATCGACGGTTTCTTCTGGTGAGGTAATATCTGTCTTCAAGTGTTATTTATAAAAATTTAGTTCAGGAAAGCTTCTCCAATTTTCTCCATAGAAATTGAAAAGAAGACTATCAATAGTCCCTTAACCCCCCTTTAATTTTTTCCCAGTGGTAATTTCTTAGGACCCATTGAACAAAGAGAAAAATTTTGCTTACAAACGCTTTTAGCTTTTCCAACGTCATTTCGGTAATTGGGTTCACCTTGGACTGGAACATTGTTGCCTTTTTTGTAAAACATAAATGGCTTTGCTTTATTAAATGTAAAGTTCCATGAATTAGGCAGATTAATAACGTATTATGTTTGTGTCCTCCAATCAAACACATCCCAATCCATACCGATTTTCCGTACAGTGGAATCTGATTTCTGAATTTCTGATTAAATCGTCGGAGCCACTCATTTTCACGATAACAGTCATTGTTTTAATGTATTTTTCTATAAGGCCGAAAATACGATCAGGTGGAATAAAGGAATGACCGATGATGGGAAAAATTAATTCAATTTGTTTAATATGATTCGACGATTTTTCTAGAAGCCAATAAGCCAACATTGCCATCATATTCGAATTTTTGTTTTATCCGCCTCAACCATCGGCAAACAATCGTACTGTTTATACGTTGACATCAAAATCAAAATTCTTAAGAGCATGTTGCAAAGCTGACGCTATTGTGTTGGTCTTAGTTTATCGGTAGAAGTTCCAGCAACAACTATAAAATTATTATCGTTTATTTCTGCTATATGGGTATATGGTATATTGGTATAAGTTATTTTGGCAGTCAAACGAAAAGTAAGTTGTGTTTGGTTTTGGATTTTTAAGGAGTTTAGAAAAATCCTTTCCGCTTACGATATGAACACGATGCTCAGTGGCTAACTTTTGCCGAATAGCTAAAGAAGTTGCTACTTTAAACTGCTCCTTTATTCTCAAGTAAATAGAGAGTCAGTGGAGTTTCAAAAGAGATGTTGTAGTTAACATTCATATACTTTCGAAAATAACTAAGCTATACAGCATAGGCTAAGACACTGTTCGAAGATAATGGTCGAAAAGTTTCTTAAAATTCAAGTCACATTACAAGTAGCCCTCACGATTGTCTTGCTTATACAGTAAAGAGACTCTGTACATGTTATGGATTCTATACATGTTTTGATGCAGTTTTTTTTTCATCATTTTTTGGACCCACTCTATTGCCACCTCTACGTTCCCAGGATAGCTCCCAGGGATAACATAAATAAATACAGATAAAGATAAATTTCTTACAATTATTTGTATGCTGTCCTTGCTTAAATTTGTGACTCCTAGAAATGACTTGGCACATACTCCAATCATCTTACCCTCACTCAAACGTGCATGGTATTTTGTCGACACTGCAGCATGATTAGATTTCCCTCTTCTTGGTTTCTGTCCCTTACAACAAGCCAATATCAAAAGGTCTTGTTTACTTTTAGCTTTTGATTGATAAAGGTAGGTATGAAAATCTATCACTAGCTCCATCGTGAGTGTGGTACAATAATACGGCAATCGGGGTCGTCCAATATAACCACAAGTTGGAAAGTCATCAGTGCTTTTGGTGTATTTCTGTAACAATACAACTCTTTAAATAAACTTTTCTGTAGTCCTAACCAACGTTAAAATGCGAAAAACAAGTGAAACTGCATAAATAATCAAACGATTGTCGCTAAAGTCTAAATTCATAAATTTTATTATGAAGCACCTATCTAGCAAGTTTATCCACATTCCTTTTATGTGTTTTTGACTGAAGACATTTTTTGCGTCCTAATCCCTATGGACTAGGTTTAAAAAAACTATCATTTTCACTTACTAACTTCATAAGCATAAAACCATTCCTTATTCGCCAAAATACAACTGTTTAATCCCTTGAAGAATTATAAACTACTGAAAATTTGTTTCTTCAACACAGCTATTGTAGTGGCGTTCTTCGTTACGTGAACCAACCCGCAAATTTCATTGGTGGTAGAGCAAACAGCGAGTTTTGCAGGTAAACATTCAAAGCAAAGAGCGAGTTCTGCAAATAACTGTAATTTTTCTCGATAGTATTTGTATGCTAAAGAACGAGTTTTGGAAAATTATCATTATATTATTCAATTCCTATTTAAAATTTAAATAAACTCAACGAGCTTTTTTAATGCCTATTTCACAATTTCTGGACGTTACAACAATTTCTAATGGATCGTCTGTAAAAAATAACTGCCACAATTTGTCTATAAGCTTTTGCAAATAATGGCCACATATAGGATAGTAGGAAAATACCAGGCTGGTTTCAGAGGTGTAAATTGACAATTCATTAGATTGCAACACTGAGACAAATTTTAGAACAAACACTGGAATATGGTATAGATACTCATCACATATTTATAGACTACAAAGCAGCCTACGACTCCGTGAATAGAAGGGAAATGTTTCAAGCAATAAAAGAGCTAGGAATACCAAAACAGTTGATAAATTTAACCAAACTAACACTTGAAAAAGTTAAATGTAGAGTACGAATTCAGGGGGAACTGTCTGAACCTTTTAAAACAAATAACGGGCTGCGCCAGGGAGACCCTCTCTTCTGTATACTGTTTAATCTGGCCCTGGAAAAAGTAATACGTATATCACAAATTCAATATACAATAAACCCGTGCAAATCCTTGCCTATGCTGATGATATGAATATTGTTGGAAGAACGGAAAACGCTGTACAAGAGGCGTATGTAGCAATAAAATATTCAGTTACAAAAGTGGGTTTAATAATAAACACCAACAAAACTAAGTATATGAAAATAAGCACACAACCACAAATTTTACGACCACTTTTTAGTTATAGAAAGTAACGTCATTAAAGCAGTGAACGAATTTGTATACCTGGAATCCTGGAATCGCTCCTTAACAGTGAAAATAATACTACCGCAGGGATAAACCGCAGAATTTGCACGGCCAAAAGATGCTATTTTGGGCACCATCTCCTCCTTAAATCCACAATTACATTGGTAAATACAAAAATAAAACTGTACAAAATAATAATATTCCCAGTCCTAATATTTGGGTCAGAGATTTGGACTCTAACAAAAAATAATGAAAACGTGTTAGGATGATTTGACAGAAAAGTACTAAGGCGAATCTATGGACCTGTGAATGACAGTGGAGTGTGGAGAAGACGATACAACTTCGAACTTTATAAAATACACCAGGAACCAGATATCGTAAAACATATTAAGATAGGACGTCTGGGGTGGATAGGGCATGTAATGTGGATGGAACAAAATGACCCAGCTAGACAAACGCTACTTGATAGACCCATTGGTCAGAGAAGAAAAGGAAGAACCAGAACAAGGTTTCTTGGTAACATCGATGAAGACATCAGAAATATGGGAATACGTGCTTGGCGGAGAAAGGCGATGGATAGGGACGACTGGAGAGAAACTTGTTGAGAAGGCTAGGACCCATGCAGGGTTGTAAAGTCAGAACGATGATTCACTAACAGCAGTAAAAACAAATTTTCATATTGTCTGACGGAAATTGTTTTCCGATTTTTCTGTATGACAAGTGAACATTTTCAGGAAAATTAGAGAAAAAACGGCCTATAACTAGAAAAAGTCGCAAAAGTCGTGTCAGAGAGAAAACTTTCATCTTGTTTTTGTACTAACACTGATAAATATTTTAGTATAAATACATGAGACTTAAACGAGCTTTTTTATTATTAATTAAAAAGAGGTATTACTTAACCCTAGAACAACAACGTGTAAGTAGTGTTACGATACTAACAACGCGACGTCGTATATGACTCCAAAAGAACTGGCCGTAAAGCATAACAAAAGTACATTATTTTTTAAATAAAGTGTTTTTATTTTTGGTTATAAACATACATATTCATAAATTTTATACAAAAATGTTTTTGAAAAAATAACAAATGAGAAACTTAATATAAAACTGTGGATAAAACTGTGGAATATACTGGATAAAACTATAAAAACATATTGACGATAGTTTTTTGACAAAATGCAACAACTGAACAAATTTTTTTATATGTAATGACACATAACAAACCAAAGGATACACTTTTATAAACAATAATTTTTAAAAACATTTACTTGCAGTCACTACAAATGCACAGGCGGTGTTCGGCGCAGACCATTTTCGGGCAGTGCTCACATTTATCGCGCGCTTTTCAGTTTTTGCTTCTTGGGCAAAAGTCACAGCGACCTATTGAACCTTGGGGCTTTTGTTCTATTATTTCTTCATCTTTACAATTTAAAATGTCTTTGATACTACTGCGGATTTGTCTTGGCAAATGGTTAGTATAGGTACATTCGTTCTTTTAAACAATCTTTAACCAAAATGAATGACAGCTCCTTTAGAAAGTTTGATCGAGACAGTGGTTTATAGAAAATTGACAATGGTTATCTGCAAGTTTTTCTGGCGACAGCTGTTAAATGCCAGAGTTGATTGAACGTATCTACACCACCTTTTGTACTATTGTAGAACAAGATTATTTCTGGCTTTTTTGATTCTTCATTTACATTATCTTGAGTATGCATAGACGATAAAAAAATTACGGTTTTATTTTATTTTGGAACGAATGACACTAAAGTGTTTTTCTCATTAAAAGCAAATAGAGATGATGGAACTTGTTTTCCTTCTGTTTCAATTAGTTGTAGTGGTATTTCTGGCTTGTTTTTTCTAAGCATTCCCGCTACAGTAAGGCCTTTTTCTCTTAACACTTCCGATACTTGATACAAAGTAAACCAGTTATCCATGGTGCAATTCCTATTAGTTTCATGTATATCACTTCTAAGATGCAGTACATATTGTGTTGGAGTTGAATATTGTGAACAACAGACTTCTTTTCCCACGTAAGGCTTGGCTGAACACATGTAATATGTCTTGGCATCACACATTGTTACTATTTTGAGCTCATATTTATCAGGTTGATTAAAAATGTACATTTTAAATGGACATCTACCTCTGAAACCTAACAAACTTTCATCGATGGTGACATATTAGGACGGGGTGTACATCTGTCATACCGGCCCTCGAAGATGTCCCAAACTTCTCTAACAGCAGAAAATTTGTCTGTTGCCTTTCTTGTTAATCTTGTGGTTTTATCATCAAACCTAAGGCATGATATTAAAAATTCAAAAAGAGGTTTGCACATCGTAGCTCTAAAAACAGGCGGACCAAACTGCTTAGACCATAAATCGTTGGTCGTAAGATTTAAAGATTTCATGACACCACTGAGATAAAGCAATCCTAATAAAGCGCGAATTTCAACGAGGTTTGTTGGTTGAAGATAACGTTGTTCAGAACGAAAGCGAGCTTTTTTAATGCCTATTTCACAATTTCTGGACGTCACAACAATTTCTAATAGATCGTCTGTAAAAAATAACTGTCACAATTTGTCTATATTCTTTTCATTTCAAGCTGCTCCTTTTGGTTCAGGAAGATGAGTAATTAAATTGTGCCGAGATGTTCTTGTATTCTTAGAATGAAAGGGTTTTAGATACCATTTGTGACTGTTCTTTGAATAAATTGTTGTGTTATGTTGTATCTTTACTTGTAGTTGGTTCTGGACTTTCTACCGCTTCTTCGGCCAAACTTTTTGAATTACGTGCATCAAATTCATCTTCCACATGATCTTCCGTTTCCTCCAAATCTTCAGTCTCGCTTTCCTCGCTCTCAATACATATGTCACCATCATCAGTGTCCAAAAGCAACTTCTCAAGTTCATCATGAGTTAAAGGCCGCTTTCTTTTATAGTGATTGTTCATGTTGGGGTTGTACTGGTATTTACCTTCTTCTTCTCATTGCGCCGTCTCCTTTCGAAGGTTGGCGATCCAAATGGTATTTACCTAGTCAAATACAAAATAACTCTTAGTTTTTAGCAAAATAATAAAATAAAAAAATTACCTGATGAAAATTTATTTTTCACGTAAATAACAACGCGGCGTCGTATACGACAAATGGCTCAGATTTCACAACTTTAAAATTATTTGCACATACCCTCTTGCCTGCTTGATCGTTGTCACTGAACTAAAAGTAAAAGGTGGTAAAAGGTACTGGAAATACAAGCGATGTATGTACAGAAGCGCGGGAGTACACAGCGATTACATTTTTCACCGGTCATCGGCGACGCCACGTTGTTGTTCTACGGTTAACATAATAATTTGTTTTGAAATAAAAAAAAAAACATAAAACGGTATCTTATATGGGTCACTCTAAAATTTACTCAATTAAGTTTTATCGTTCAGAAAATATGTTTTTAGGAAAGATTTGAAACGTATATAGGTTATATAGTGATTCTATTTTCTGATTTATTTACCCTATACCGAACAAAACTTTACGTTCTCGTTGAACTAATATCTTAATTAAAATTTTCCTCGAATATTCTTTATTGTGGACGTTACGCTTGCAACCGGCATCCTATATTGAACCTATCGAGATAATTTTCCGTCATGAAAGCCACAAAGGTTTCTTTCTCGGTGACTTGTCGGCTTAGTTCTTCAATCGTAAATAATTCAAAGAAAGTGTTAGGGTACACTCCCGTGACTATAAATTAACTTAAAGAAGATAAGGCTGTGACACGTCTACGACCGAAAAGTTTTGGAGAACTTTCTTGGTTTTATTTAACTGTGAACTTTTATACGCGTTGTAAAGTGAGTGAATGAAACAAAATCCCAGAGACACACCGTTCCATGTAAAATTGTCCAGTGATAAATCCAACTGTCTCTCTGAGAACTTAATGAAATAATTTTTAATAAAAGTTTTCTCCTCTTCGTTATACTTCATAAGAAGTTAGATTATAGGGCCACTCTGGTGAAAAGTTTTAAGAGTACGGGGTAAGTGTACGCATTAGGATATTTGTTAGGCATTAAAGACGGCAAGAAAATAAGGCGGCATTAGGAAACTCTTTAATGGTAATCTTTTTAACTTCATAAAAGATTAGAAAGAAATATGCGTAATTTTATGACTAGATATTTATTATAAAATATACATCTTTTGAAGTCCCAATTGGCAAATATTAAAATTATATTTAAGGTAGAAAATAAAAATTGCTATCTTTTAATAAAACCTTGTAGTCGTAAATAAAGCATAAAATAAACACATCAAAAATGAATAGAGGAGTCCCACTCGAACATTCAAAGAGTAATACGTTGTGGCATTTCTTAGTAATTGTTTTTTAATATTAATGAGTTTTTAATTATTATATTAGAACAAATTTTTGGGAAAAAAAGTGGTGAAGTGTTAGAACACAACATTTGTGAGTATTTAATTTACATCATAATATTATTAACATCTACAAAAATCAATAATATCTTTTCATTCACCTGTTGTGAGTGCTTATCTACCAACTGGTTATTTTTTTTCTCAAATTATCGTCTGTGGTTTCTCATCGCCAGAGGCGGACTTAGTTTAAATGTTTTGGAAGAAACTCCGAAAGAAAGCAAAAAATGCATAATCTTGCTCAAAATTCTTCAAATGTCTATATTACTTAACAGAATGTCAACAGCACGGTTAAATCATACTCAGCAGCGTTAGCTAAAAACTCCAGTCCATTACCAAATAGAGATCAGCGTTAGTTTTCCCATCGATAGGAGGTTGCAAAATTCAAGACTAACTCTTACAGATTGGACCAATATAGTTAACTCACAAAATATAATATATTGTTCACTTATATATTTAACAATCGAGTTTGCATATATTTGAGAGATAAAAAAATTGTCAACGATCTTCTTAAAAATAATAAAGCCATCACAATTAACAACACTCGTCTAGTTGCTCGGAGACTAATTACTTTATCGGAAAGATTGCTAGTATCTAATGTAAGCCCCAAAATTCTTAATGAAGATATTACACGACATTTACAAAACTTAGCTTTAACATTTTTATCGCCAATGACTCCACTGAGAATTGAAGCTACTGATCCAGCTTACAGCCACATATTAAGTTTTAGAAGCCAAATCTACATTTCTTCTACTGTAAATACACACATTCCTTAATTTCTTGAAAAAGAACAAGATGGAGTAGTAGGCAGGTTATTTTTAACATTAAACAGCCATAATTGTTTCAAATGCAAGCAAGCAGGACATAATGCTTCACAATGTGCTGTTTCTGTTCAACCAACTTTGAATATAATACCTACAGTAAGCAATACGTAATCAGGTAGCGTATCTTTTGCCCAAACTTCACAAACTCTTATTGCTGGAATCACTACAACTTCTTCTTCCAACAGCTTACAATCCGCTGACGCACACAGCTCGCAAATAAATCAAAACAAACTCCCATATATGTTTGAGTCATCTTCGACCCAAAATCCAGATCTGTCAAATCCACCCCTCTCTCAGCATATCAATACCCCTATGAATTCTGAGATAATCGAAAACGCCTTGGTTGACAATACAAAGTCTGATCCTTCCTTAACACAAAATATTTCACATAAGCGTACTGCTTCTACTGTTTCATCTCCTTCTTCTAAGGATGTCAAATTTGCAGTTCCAACATTAAAACAGAAAAAAAAGAGCAAAACAGAAAAAAAACCGGAACAAACCACAAAGTTTTCAGACAATATTAAAACATATATAGATAAACACTCTCCTTCCTTTTGTCTTAACAGTCATCAAATTGAAAGTCTACTTGAAAACTGCTATGCCTGCTCTGATGTACTAACTGGTACGAATGATTATACTTTAGACACCGTAGCTCTTATTAGTATGTTGGAAGAAATACGTTTCCATTTAGAAGACAAAACAACAAAATATCGCTGCACAAAATTGAGGAAAAAATTAGCTGTACAACTTGATTTAGCCACTTTGGATACTAAAAGTGATTCATTCACTTGTTAACCCTGAATTTTTTAGCTTAATCAATATATAATAATTTATGTAGGTATAATAAAATTTTACAGTGGAATATAAATGGCTTTAAAACTTGTTTACCTATGTTACAACTATTAATCAATCAATACACACCACAAATTATTTGTCTTCAAGAAACTAATTTTAAATATTCCACGTACATGCATCTAGTCCTTCAATTCATATTTTAAAAACAGATAATGCAAATTACGCATCAGTTGGAGTTGCAATATATGTAAAGGAACAAATAATATCCGGATTGATCGATCGACCTCTGAAGTCAAACGAGGTTTAAAACAAGCTCCACATAAATCCAGTTTTTAGGTGTTAAAAAGCATCAAACTAATTACAGTTTTACTTAAAAAGTGAATCTAAGTGATTTTTCTCACCACAAGTATAAAATCTGTGAGTACAAATATTTATTTAATCTAAATAATTAACATTTAAGTTAAATCCACGTAAACAAGAATCAATTTTGGTTATAAAGCAACAACTTTTTACTGCTACCGTTTATCAGTTCTGATATCGAGGGGACAGGACCGGACTAGGTTTTTGAAAATTATCGATGATAATAATTAAAAATGGATAATTTTCCGCCTCTTGGGGCCCCTGAACAAGAACTGGAGCAAACTTCATCAAATACAAATATGAAACAATCTTTTGCAACTGTCACAAATCAAAATGTACCTAAATTTCCATCCAAAACACAAGCAATAGTTTTTCCTGCGTTGGAAAATACAAAGTTGGAAGACTATCTATTTGCAGTTGGTGATTTAATGCATCCAAAAAATATTCTCTTCTCCTCTAGAATGTCAAATGGTCGAATTTGCATTTATCTAACAAGCGAAACTTTAGTTAACAATTTTCTACAAATTAACAAAGGGATAATAACTGTAAACCATCAAAAAATTCAGGCTCGTAAATTAATGTCACCAAATGAAAGATTATTGATATCAAATGTTTGTCCTTCAATCCCACATTCAATTATTGAAAATGCACTTTCTAATTTGGGATTAACTTTGGTAACTCCAATAAATTTTTTAAAAATTGGTACATCAAATCCTAATTACAAACACATTTTCAGTTTCAGAAGGCATACTTTTATTTCTCCCCCAGTCTCATCAATACCCGACTCAATAATTGTGAATTACGAAATGACATCATATCGTATATTTCTTGTAATGGAGAAGGATCTATGTACTAATTGTAGGCAAGCGGGACATTCGGCTGGAAATTGCCCAACTACTAAAGAAACTCAAACATCTCAAACACAAAATGCTGCTCCAACTACTTCAACTGATCCAATAGACAATGAATACATTCCCCTAACGCAAAACATATCTTCCTCGGCTCCTATACTATCGACTAAACCGGATATCCATATTTTACCATCTACTCATGTTAAAGAAAGCACTGATTTTCAACAAATGTCCCACGATCCTCCCTCAAACAAACGAAATCGCTCTGAAATTATAACCCCTCCACCAAATGATACTCCAGTAAATAACCCCTTTCCAGACCCTAAATTAAAAAAGCCAAAGTCTTCAATCACAGACATAGGAACCATTAAAGTAACTGACGATATAAAAAATTCAGCTAGACGAATATATGAAGATACTTCAGTAAACCATTCAATATCTTATGAAACATTAGTAGATATACTGGAAAATGCTCATGGTACTCCTGACCCAGTAAGCTTAATAAAAACGTATACAAATGATCTAGAAAACCTATTGAAACTTTTAAATCAACTACATGAGAATTTATCAAATAGGAAATCAAAAAATAGATGCACTAGACTTCGAAACAAAATACTTAAATCCATACAATCAGAAACTAACACCGAATCCGATAACGAAATTGTAAAAGATATATTATAATGGCTTTCTCAATTATCCAGTGGAACCTACGAGGATATTTCACTCGCCTTGAGATATTACAACAAATGATTAAAAAACTTACTCCATCCATACTTTGTTTACAGGAAACTCATTTTAAAAATACTAAAGTTCATAATTTAAAACACTACACATGCGCATATAAAAATAGAGAAAATGTAGACCATGCTAGTGGTGGCGTAGCAATTTACACTCATTCATCCATCGATGTAGACATTCTTCAAATCCATACACAACTTGAAGCGGTCGCAATTACTATCAAAGGGCCTATAAAAATGAACATATGTAATATATACATTCCACCTACACAAAACCCAAGCAATAATGAAATCTCAGACTTGATTAAACAAATACCTTCACCTCGTCTAATAGTTGGAGATTTTAATGCACATAATTACATATGGGGATCAAAAATAATTACTCCATTAGGTCGTAGAATCGAAATAATGTTGGACAATTTTCAGTTAAACCTACTAAACGATGGAAGAAATACTCATTTTGACATTTCTACTGGTAAATCCTCTGCCATAGACCTTTCAATATGTGATCCAGCATTATCAGCTACCTTATCTTGGGATGTACTTTCTGATTTAAATGATAGTGACCATTTTCCGATTGTAATAACAAATCCTGACAGTATACAATACTCTTGTAATGTTGAAAAATGGAATATCAAAAATGCAAATTGGCAAGAGTATTATAATCTAGTTTTAAATGAAATGAATGCATTACATGAAATTTTACAATCAAATAATAGTATTGATAGTCAAATTCAAGAGTTTTCCAATGTATTATTGAATGCTGCCGAAAAAGCCGTTGGTAAAATAAATTCTAAACAATTAAATTCGTCAGTCCCTTGGTGGAATTCTGAATGTCAAGAAGCTATTAAACTTTCAAAAACAGCATTAAATCGATTCAGGAAATATAATACACTTGAAAATAAATTAGAATTCAAACGACTAAAAGCACGAGCTAGATTTATAATTAAAAGAAGTAAACGTGAATCATGGAAAAAGTTTGTTTCAGAATTAAATTCATCTACACCAATTAATAAAGTATGGCAAATGGTACGAAAGATATCCGGGAAAAATACCCCAAACCACATTAACTTCTTAGAAGAAAAACAAAAAATATACACTTCCCCTCTAGACATAGCTAATATTCTAGCTAATAGTTTTGAAAGATTCTCAAGTGATAATGTTCTTCCTCCAGATTTTTTGACCAAAAAAGAGAAAGAGGAATCCAAAGGTATTGATATACCGCCTGATGACCTTTCTCCTTTAAATTATCCCATAACCATGGATGAATTAGAATACTCACTCAATAATACAAAAAACTCTTCTCCCGGTCCTGATAACATTCCTGCAATATTTCTTCAAAAACTTCCTTCATCTGCAAAGAAACACTTGCTGAATATCTATAATAATATATGGAGATATAGCAAGTTTCCAAAAATCTGGAGTTCATCTATTGTCATCCCTATTTATAAACAAAATCAACCAAAATCTCTGTCACATTCATATAGACCTATTTCTCTAACTTGTGTAATGTGTAAAGTTCTTGAGAAAATCATATCCAACAGATTAATGTGGTTTTTAGAAAATAATAAATTACTTGCCCCGGAACAAAGCGGATTCCGAAAAAGTCGTTCAACACTGGATAATCTTATTAGTTTAGAGTCTGAGATTCATGAAGCAATGGCATGTGGACAAAAATGTATCGCAGTATTTTTTGACATAACAAGAGCATACGATACAGTTTGGCGACATGGTATTATTCAAACACTTAGTCGATGGGGAATAAAAGGTAATATAGCACAATTCATAAAAAATTTCCTATCTCATCGAACTTTTAATGTACGAGTTAACGGTACTTTATCTAATACAAAAATTCAAAAAAACGGAATTCCTCAAGGATCTAATTTAAGCGTCTCCCTATTTCTTATTGCAATAAATAATATTATCTCCACTTGTGACTTACCAGTAAAAGCTAGACTCTTTGCAGATGACTTAATCATTTTTGTTAAGGGGATAAATGATAAAACCCTTCAGACCCATCTACAGAAAGTGCTATGGAAACTCGAATTATGGACAAATTCCACAGGTCTTCAATTATCAACAACAAAATCAAAGGCTATGCTATTTTCAAAAAAAAGAAGTTATATCACTCCAGAATTAAAACTATTTAATAAAGAAATAAAATATGTTGAGAAAATTAAATGTCTAGGCATGACATTTGACAACAGATTATCCTGGAACCACCACATTCATGATCTAAAAAGTACTTGTCAATCTGCACTTAACATTATAAAAACTGTTGCACACAACACGTGGGGAGCAGATAGTAAAACACTGACCCTTATGTACAAGTCATTGATCAGGTCCAAACTCGACTACGCTTGTATTATTTATGATTCAGCAAAACCATATATCATAAAACAACTCGATCGAATACAAAATAGTGCTTTGCGAACTATACTAGGTGCTTTTTATACTAGCCCTACTGAAAGTTTACACTGTGAAGCTGGAGAAGTCCCCCTGGAATTCCGAAGAAAACAACTTTCACTAACATATGCGGCATCAATACAGGCAAATCCTATGAATCCTGTTAATCACTATGTAAATTCAGACCGTTTTAGGAATATCTTTAAAACTCATGCTAGGCTTGACCTTCCTTTTTATCAAAGGGTAAATAGATACCTCAATGAACTTGAATTCAAATTTCAAGATATCTATTGTATACCCGATATTAACACTGTTCCCCCTTGGACTGTTCCCATCCCATCTATCAATACCAAACTCTCCATATATAAAAAAGCAGATAACCATCCCAAAGCATTATATCAATATGTCCTCCAAGAATTCAAGACATACAGTAACCATACACTTATATATACCGATGCCTCTAAAACTATAGATGGAGTGGGAGCAGCATTTATGTCTAATGAAACAAAAATATTAATGAAACTCCCTAAATTAACATCCATTTACACAGCCGAATTAACTGCTATTCTCAATGCAATAAATTTTGTGGTAGAAAATAGTATCAAAAACCCTGTCATTATTACGGATTCCCTAAGTTCTGTAATTGCCCTAAATAACTTATATCCTAGTCATCCAAGTCTACTACTTATTAAATCAGCATTAAGCCAACTGCAAACTATGAACATAAATGTCAACTTTGTATGGATTCCTTCCCATATTGGAATTGCTGGTAACGAAGAAGTAGATTCCTTGGCAAAACTAGCAATCTCGAGTCCGGAAGCTGTAGAAATCAGAAGCATTCCACATCTAGATATAAAACCTGTAATCAAGAACTTATTAATCAATGATTGGCAGACCAAGTGGAATCAATCAACATCCAAACTACGAGAAGTAAAACATTCCATATTACCTTGGAAATCAACCCCAAATAAGCGTAAACATCAAACCATCCTATCTCGTCTGAGAATAGGCCACACCGCCATCACCCATAAACATCTGCTAGAGAGTGAATTAAAACCAAAGTGCAACATATGTGATATTGTGCTCAGTGTTCGCCATATTTTACTGGAGTGTCCTTTATATCGCATGGAGAGACTTCAATATAAATTACAAGATACCTTACAGGCAATATTAAGTGACGGAACTGATATGAAAAATTTGACATCATACTTACATTCCATAAATGTACTAAATAAACTGTAAAACTCTAAATTGTACAACGCCAATGACCCTATGAGGTTGAGGCATAAATAAATAAAAAAAAAAAATAATATCCAAAGAAATTACATTAAACACAAAGCTGTACATGTAAAAATTCTCACTACACAAAAGACCAATATATATATATATATATATATGTATATATATATATATATATATATATATATATATATATATATATATATATACATATATACCTCCAAACCTAGAAGAAAAAGATCTTGTAAACTTAATAAATCAGGTTCCTTACCGAAATTCATTTTGGGAGATATAAATGTACACAATACTAACTGGGGGTCCTTTAAAACTACACACACACTGGAAAAAAGATTGAAAGATCATAAACAAATTAAACCTTGCAATAATAAATAATGGTAGCCGCACACACTTAAATTAATTACTATTTAAATGGGAATAAGCCACAATTAAAGGTTAAGTTCATTTATTGACATTTCAATTTCCACTTCGGAAATCGTTCTCAAAATGCAAACATTAGTATGTATTTTGAGAATCTAATCGAAATATTAGTTTGTATCACTAATGTTTGTATTTTGAGAACGATTTCCGAAGTGGAAATTGAAACGTCAATAAACGTACTTTAACCTTTAATTGTGGCTTATTCCCATTTAAATAGTAATTACTTTAACATGCCAGAAAAAAATAGCTTCAGAATAACACACTTAAATTTATAGACAGGGACATTTTCTTCTATAGATATCTTACTCTGTATGTTGGCACTCTTCAATTAAATCACAATTGGTATGTAGCAACAGATTTATATGGGAGTGATCACTTCCCAATTTGAATAGAAAAACACTTGATGAAACCTACGCCAGTTACACCTGATCGCGAATCATCAAAAATTTGCTTAGAAAATTTAATTGACGAAATAATTCTACAGTACAATAAACTCATAAAGGTAGCAGCTCTAGAAGCGCAAAGTTTATTGAAAGAGATAAAGTAACTAACTGGTGGAATGAAGAATGTAAAGAAGCTGTTAAGGAAAGTGAGAAAGCTTTTCAAAGGTACAAACGGTACAAAAACCTAGAAACCTTAATTAATCTTAAAAGAAGTAGGGCTAGAGCCAAACTGATTACCACAATATCTAAAAGACAATCATGGACAAAATATGTAGAAACGATAAATAATTACACATATTTAACAAATATATGGAGAAAAATAAAGAATATAACAGGCACTAGCTGATATCAAGGAATCGATTCATTAGAAGTAGAAAATAAATCAATAAATCAAATAAATAGTCAATAACAAACCATGCATAAATCGTAGAAAAAATAGCGGAAACATTTTCAACTTAACATTAACAAATTCTAACTATGATAAAGATTTCTTAACACACAAAGAACAAAAAGAACCTATCCCTATTAACGTAGTAAACAATATTAAATTTATAAATGCACTTATCACAATCAGAGAACTAAGAGAGATAATAAATTATTTAAAGGACACATCCCCTGGCCCTGATGACATCCCAACTTCTTTTTTGAAACACCTACCTGACGAAGCAGTAGAAATATTATTAAAAATATATAATTGTATATGGACCAAACATGAATTTTCCCATTTATGGAAAACAGCTATAACTATTCCCATCTTAAAATCTAATTTAAGTTAAGTTTTTAAAAGTTACAAAACAAAGCAGATTCTTATCGTCCAGTGTCTCTAACTTGTGTATTGTGTAAGCTTTTAGAGAAAATTACAAAT
The DNA here is from genome assembly GCF_040954645.1 of Diabrotica undecimpunctata. NCBI lineage: Eukaryota > Metazoa > Arthropoda > Insecta > Coleoptera > Chrysomelidae > Diabrotica > Diabrotica undecimpunctata. Next base: position 123,595,719 of record NC_092806.1, read on the forward strand.
AAACGTTTATTGTGCTGTCTGGAACAAAATAACCAACTAATTATTGAACAATCTGGATTTCATCCTTTAAGATCGACTACCGACAATTTAGTAGATATCGAATTACATATTAATACCGCATTGTACAACAACCAAAAAAGTATTGCAATTTATTTTGATTTGCAGCATCTGATATGGCTTGGCATCATAAGATAATTTCAACACTGAAATCATAGGGCTATCAAGGAAATATACTTGCTTTTATTAAAAATTTTCTCCTAAATAGAAATTTCAAGGTAAAAGTAAACGGTATTCTATCTAATGTGAGATATCAAAAAAATGGTACACCCCAAGACTCGGTAATCAGCCCGACGCTTTTCCTTATAGCTATTTATGATATAATCAAATCAATGAATAAACCCATTCAAACGAGATTGTACGCGGATGATCTTATTGTATTCTTAAATGAAAACAATATACAGAGTACGGCCAAATTACTACAAGATCAACTCGATAAATTTATAGCATGGTCTAAAAGGAGTGGTTTTCAATTTAGCCCAGTCTGGTTAAAAAAAAAGGTGGAAAAATGTTTCGCAGATATTTGAAGCTTTTAAGACATAGGTGGGGGATACTAGATGATGAATAGATGAAAAGATACTCCTAGTTTTACCTTGCGTTTTTTTAAGCAATAATTTATGGTCACAATTTGATTTTTTGTCTATAAATTTTTTCCCTTATATTTTAAATAAACAATATTTATACCATTTTTTTATATCAAGAATATCTTTATTTTTCCGTTTTTTTAATTAAAATTGATAAATAATTTACAGAGATATTTGCAAAAAAGCAGTTTTTTTGCACTAATTTATAAATTTTATTAATTTTTTTATTAACAAAATAAAATGGTATTAATACATTTAAACATCAAGAAATTACCATCTTTTAGATTTGTGCGAAATTTCCCCCCGGTCAGTCAAATATTTTATAAGTTATTTAATTTGTTTATCCCTGAGGCTAATTATTTAAACTATTGAGCTTGCCCTATGGATGATGCTAGACACATTCAGTAAATTTCATAGGATTCTTTAAGACTTAGACTATCTCAGAAGTTAAATGAATATTGAGTTTTCATCGAAATTATTTACAAAATAAACGTTTGAAAATGGGGTATGTTTTTTACTTAAAAACCATTGTAATAACTTCTACATTTTTCAAGCTACAGACTTGTGCGTACAACCATTGGATATCTGGTAAAAAAGCTCACATTAAAAAATAAAAAACCTTCTATGACCAATAGGAACGAAGTTAGTGACTATTTTTAAAAAAATCATATCTCCATTGTTTATAAACTATAAGAAGTAAAATTTGCACAAATTTTAAATGAAAATCTATACTTTAGATTGAAACTTATAGCTATAAAATTTATCTAATTTTTCGAAACAACGGTACTTTCGAAAGTTCGACATAGGAAAGTGGAGATGATATCTGTTTCAGCTCCATTTTTTTTTCGGCATCGGAACTTCAAATTGCAACACGCTTCCTTTGCAGCTGCAAGCCTCTTTTTTTATTCTGGGGTACCTCGTCGAAATATGAATAACTACATAGTTTTCACTGGCCGGAAAATATGGGAAAACTCTGAAAAATTGAGTCCATTTGAAATTCACCCTAAATACTTACTTTTTTTTAATTTGCTTGAATAGTCTGTCGCAGTATTAATAATGGTGACATAATTTTTACCCCTCATAAATCTCGGAAAATCCCGGAAAATCAACATATGTTTTTTCATTTTATATCAATGATGTAATAATACTTATATATTTTATAAATTAAATTTCAGGTAATTTTTTACACATTATATTATTATATTCCTTATATTAATTATAATTGTTTGTATTTTTATAATTAACAATATTGATTTTTATTCTATTTTTCTTACAAATATGATATACAATATTAATCTAATCTGCCTTACTGCTTTGATAAAATAAGTCGATTTTTTCATCACTTGCCTTATTAAATTTTTAATGTTTATTGAACTTTACTTTTTTTATTTTCTTTACATACATTGGTTTAAAAGTTAAAATTTGGTTCATTTATTCGACTTCACTGTCAGGTCTGAACCTTTTTGTTGCAGGTTGTTTGTCTTCACTTATTAAGTCATTCTTTCCATACATTAACGTATTAATGGGCGATGTTAACGCCAAGGTGGGTCAAGGTAAGGTAGGAGAACGAGTAGGAAAATATGGGCTTGGAAACAGAAATGACAGACGAGATCGATTGATTCAATTTTGCCAAAGTGAAGACTTCGTAATAACAAATACCTTTTTTAAATTACCTCCTCGACGGTTATATACATGGACATCTCCACAACATACCAGAGAAGAAATAGTGAGAAATCAAATAGACTACATTATGATAGCAAGGAGGTATCATAATGCTGTTAAATGTACTAAGACGTACCCAGGAGCTGATATAGGCTCAGATCATAACACGGTAGTTACTGTGATAGAGGCGAGACCAAAAAAGATTGGAAGACCACACAGAAAGGCACTAGATTTAAATAAACATGGAAACAAAAATATACGACAAGAAACAGGAGAAGAAATAAATGAAAACCTCCGTTCAGTGCAGCAACAAATTAACGATACAAACAAAGTTAACCAAAAATTAAAGTACATAATTACAGCTATACAAATAGCAGGAAAGAAACATCTTACAAAAACAACAACAAAGAATAAGGGGTGGATGACACAAGATATACTAGACTTGATGGAAATCTTATTGTAGATCTAGAGAATAAAATAAAAAGATGGACAGAATACCTGAATGAATTATTTGAAGACGATAGAAACAACTTAATTCAGATAATCAATGCAACTGGGCCAGACATATTGAAAAAAGTAGTAGAATACGCAATAAGAAACGCTAAAAATGGAAAAGCAAATGGACCTGATGAAATTCCTACAGAACTGTTGAAGCTTTTGAATGATAAATCCGTAACCCTAATATTAAATTTTGCAGCGAGGAGCTAAAATAGTTTCCCCTCCACTTTCCTATGTCGATCTTTCGAAAGTAACTTCGTTTCGAAAGGTTTTAAGTTTCGAAAAATTGGGTAAATTTTATAGCTATAAAATTCAATATAAAGTTTAGATTTTCATTCAAAATTTTTGCAAATTTTACTTATTAATGTTTATAAACAATGGAGATATAATTACCAAAAAAATTGTCGCTAACTTCGTTCCTATTGTTTATAGAAGGTTTATTTTTTTTGTTAAATGTGAGTTTTTTTACCAGCTATCTAATGGTTGTACGTACAAGTCTGTAGCTTGAAAAATATAGAAGTTATTATAATTGTTTATAAGTAAAAAACATACCCCTTTTTCAAACGTTTATTTTGTAAATAATTTTAATGCAAACTCAATATTCATTTAACTTCTGAGATAGTATAAGTCTTAAAGAATCCTACGAAATTTGTTAAATGTGTCTAGCATCATTCATAGGGCAAGCTCAATGGTTTAAATAATTAGTCCCAGGGATAAACAAATTGACTAACTTATAAACTATTTGACCGATCAAGGGGAAATTTCGCACAAATTTAAAGGACGGTAATTCCTGAATGTTGAAATGTATTAATACCATTTTGTTTTGTTAACAAAAAAATTATTTAAATTTATAAATTAGTGCAAAAAAACTGCTTTTTTGCAAATATCTCCGTAAATTATTTATCAATTTTAATTGAAAAAACGGGAAAATAAAGATATTCTTGATATAAAAAAATGGTATAAATATTGTTTAAGTAATATATAAGGGAAAAAACTTATAGATAAAAAATCAAATTCTGACCATAAATTATTGTTTAAAAAAAACGCAAGGTAAAAATAGGAGTATCTTTTTATCTATTCGTCACCTAGTAACCCCCACCTATGTCTTAAAAGCTTCAGATATCTGCGAAACATTTTGCCGTGAAATCGATGATTTTTGTATAACCAGACTGGGCTAATTTGCTTCATCTAAAACTCGCTGCATCTTATTCTCAAAGAGACCAAAACAGATAAAAGAAATACCTAGTTTAAAACTTGGGGATCAGACACTTGAATATGTAAATACAATTAAATATCTAGGTTTAATTTTTGATTAAGCTCTAACCTGGAAGGACCACATCAAATATATATCAGCTATATCAGAAAAGACTAAACCTATTGGAATGTTTTTCTGGTACAAACTGGGAAGTGGACGGTAGAACTCTACTCATATTATATAAAAATCTGATCCGCTTCAAGATCGATTATGGATTATGTCTGCTTCGGCAACAACTCTAAAAGTTTTAGACAAACTTCAAAATACCGCTCTTAAAATAATAAGTGGTGCATTTAAAACAACCCCTATCTTAAGTCTTCAGGCCGAACTCCGTGAACTACCATTAGATTTAAGAAAACAGGAGTTAATGCTCTTATATGCATCGAAGCGGTACTCTTTACAATATCAGCAAACCATTCGCTGTTTGAATATCCAGCACGCAAAAACCCACATTCCCTTTTACGAAAGATGCAAACAAATCATAAATGAATGAAATCTTAAAGTCCCCGAAATCTATCCTAACAAGATGCCAACTTCCCCTCCTTGGCTAATATCTTCTCCTCACATAAATTTGGATCTATTATCAGAAAATAAGAAAGAAAGCAATCGTCGTATAATTAATTCTAAATATCAAACCTTAATTTCTCAATTTTTTTCCTTCAAACAGTTATTCACAGATGGATCTACAACAGAACGTTGTGTAGCATCTGCCTTTGTAACAAAGGATAAAATAAGGAAATATAAACTAGCGGATACTAATACTATTTTAACAGGAGAACTCTTTGCAATATATAAAGCCATATGTCACGTTACAAAATGTCCTGAAACTAACTTCTTAATAATTACTGACTTACTAAGTTCTCTAGAAATCATCTCAAAAATCTATTCTTCCCATCCTGAGGCCAAACTCATTAGACAAGAATTGCATCTATTAAATCAGATAAGTGGTATATTTAAACAAATATAACATTATTTCTATAACCAATACTAGTTTTATGCATGGGATTACGCCATACTATAATTATGCCAAAATATAAAAAGAACATTAAGACGCTTGTTATCAAAAAAATTTGATTGCCACAACCTTCGTTAAAATCTGAACATCTGTTTCGAATCGCTATCATCTGCGACAAGCGGTAAATGCGGCTTCCCTTTTTATCTCTATTCTAAAAATGGAGACGAATGTGATTCGAGATACGATAATCAAGGGCTAAATTGAGGGAATAACCAGACAGAAACAAAGAACAGTTTTATTTCCTTATAAAGGAGACTTTGTTAAAAAGCGGTGTTTAGAAGGAGGTCGTTCCACTTAAATAAATCATGAATTCTGATTTGGTTTTTCTGGAAAAGGATAAAAGTTTAGACTGTGGTTTTGAAATGGATAAAGTTGGAATAAAAAATGAAAATATATTAGATTGTAACTGTATTTTACTTTTATAATTCAAGTATTACCTAAACAGATAAATTAAATAGATTTTAACGTAAATTTTATACGTCCTGTATTAATTGTTTATTAGCAAACAATAAAAAACAACAAAAAAGTGTACGAGGCACCATCCTTAGATTTAAAAAATTGGTTAATTATTTTTAAAAAGTTAAAATGTATTTATAGTATTCTTTAACACTTGTGCTCATGTAACGACGTGTTGTCATTTTGGGACTTGAGGACCATATTTTTCAGCCTGCAGTTGGATAGTGACCAATTGTATCTCCAAAATCTCGTATAACTAAGTGTTTAGGATTATTACATAACTTTTAATACCTTCCATTATTCTAATAATTGAGAACTACCTACCAGAGAGTCATTAATATTTATTATCGATAAGTGTCTTAAGGCAGCAGGGGATCGCCTCTGGACAGGATCGTACTTTTATTTTCGATTTGCATTACTTATTCGATTGTCAGGTGTGTTTAAAAGCCGGTCTTTATCATTGTCTACTAAAGTTATAATAGTTGCAAAAATATTTACATACACTACATTTACATATTTACAAAACTTTATCATTTCTAAATAGAGTACAAAAAGAATAGAGGCAAAAATATTTTATTCCGAAAGCATACTGAGCGAAGCCGGCGAACCACCTCTAAATTACCGAAGAATATACTTAGCTCTAGCACATGCTACACCTATAGCCTCAAATATAAAAAAACCCCTCTACTGTAATACTTTTAATAACAAATATATTAATTATTACAATAATAAGCCCCGTGCCCCCAAACCTTATTACGAGAGAATTCGATTATATAGCTTCAGACTGAACATTCAATTCCCAACAGTATTTCAAACGAATACCAATACCAATAACTATCTACCTTGGACAATCGAACAGCCCAAAGTTATTACAGCGTTAAGTATATATAATAAACATGAAACTAGTCCTATTATTTTTAAAGTTAAACTAAATTCAATCCTAGATCAACAATATAATGAGTGGATTAAAATTTATACAGATGCATCCAAAGGTGAACTTGGCATTGGAGTAGCAGCGTTAACCCCAAATGATACTTTTCAATTTAAACTTCCTCTAAATTCCAGCATCTATACTGCAGAACTATTTGGTTTGCTCAAAGCCATCAAGCAAGTAAATATTAAAAATATCCCTTGTTGTCTAGTCCTTTTTGACTCTCTCAGCGCAATCAAAGCTATGCAAAATATATACCCTAAACACCCCATTGAGAAAAGTATCAGGGCCGAATTAATGAAAGCTCAAGAAAATTTCAGAAGAGTCCACTTCCTATCGAGACCATCTCATATAGGCATAGAAGGGAATGAAGAAGCAGATACTAGTGCGCGTAACGCTATCACCAGTGATGCATCAGAAACAGAGTGTCGGAGTATCGCAGGCGATCTAAAAGTTTATTTCAAAAATAAGGTGTTAAGTGTGGAATCGGGAGTGGAATGACTCTAATTCGAAACTCAGAACCATCAAAAGTGATATTTTCTCATGGAAGTCCACAGCCAGAGGTAGAAGATGCCAAACTATTATTACACGTCTACGACTTGGACACTGTAGGTATACTCATGCCTATCTCTTCTCAAATAGTAAACCTCCAAAATGCGAAACATGCAATACAGTAGACAGTATAAAGCACTTCTTGATAGACTGTCCTAAATATGTAAATCAAAGACAGTCTTACAATTTGCCAAATAACCTGAAAGTACTGCTCAACAAAAGTTTAGTTCCGAACAATTTATTAGGTTACTTAAAATGTATAAATATGTTACACAAAATTTAACTTAATTAATTGTTACAAATGTTCAATTATTCACAAATTGTAATTAATTGTTACAATGATTGATTGTTAAAAATGTTAAATTTAATATTACAAATGTTACAGGAATGTCGCTAATAACCTTTGGGTGGATGCAACTTTGTTTCTTTAAATAAAAAAAAAAACTGTCGCAATAATATTTTTCTCTGATGAAAAATGATTTAAAAGTTTCAAGTAATTGTTTTTTAGAATAATTATCTTTAGAATATTTATTTATTTCCAGCATATATTCCTGGATTCTAAGTTTGGTGTCATTAGAACATGGAACTTTTTTCGGAACTGTTTCGTGTTATATTTGGCAATAACTTTGTTAAAAACCAGTTCTCAAATAATTCTGACGTGGTGTCATCATGGTAGTCGACACGGGAGTTCTTAATATTTTTGCAGGACAAGGCTAAAGCTTTAGTTATAAAACCATTTTTTGTTCCTGCATGGATTATTGTAATACGTTTTCCTTTATTTGATAGAGCTTTTGTTGTACAGCAACCAGAAAAATCTGCCCAATCATATTTTGGAACATCATGGGTGTAAAACCACGTGTCAAACGTTAGCGAAAATTATTAACCCAAGCAGAGATGAGGGAATAATAAATAATTTCGTTGGCTTTTGATAGTGATGATCAAAGTGATAAAGAATACTACACTCATGATGACGGATCGCGATCCCGATTAAATGCTAAAAGAGGACAGTTTATCAGAAATTGAATACCATACTAGCGTAGATGTTAAAGAAAACGAAGAGCCTGCTGAAGATACGATAGTAAATAATGAGGTTGGAAAAGGGATGGAAAGAGAAATTATAGAGAAAAAAGTTAAAAAAAGCAATAAAATATATACTACAAAATCTGGACGTGCATGGAGCTGTCACGCTCGTCTTTAATCTCGACTCTGTTCGAGAAATATTGTTAATATCAAACCAGCGCCAATGGCATATGCTAGAAATTTGAGATTTTTTTTTAACTCGCGACATGAAGATAAGTATCTGTGAATATACCAACCAAAAAACAACTCGCATATATTAAATGTACAGAGGAAAAAATCCGGAGAAAAAGAATACATATACAGTAAAGACACTAATATTATAGAACTCGATGCATTTATTAAAGTTTTAATTACAGCAGGAGCTTTACGTTGTCAAAAAGGGAACGTTACAGAAATGTGGAGTACAGAGATGAATCAATTCGTCGTAGTCTACTCACAGCACTAATGCCTGTTTGTAAACTTGTGTATATGTTGGTGAATCTTGTTTCAGATTATGATTAAGTATTCTTGAGAAGAAATGGACGCAATTGTTACTTTTCTTTTATTGTTTTATACAGCGTTCTTGTAATGACAGTAAACAACACAAAGATACCTTAGAGCACCTGATCTATGGCGGCGTTGCCAGAATACAAATTTAGTCAGGTGCACTACAAAATTGAAATTTGCTGAACAATGTCTCGTGACTGATTTACTCAGGTAAGCAATTTTATCCGATTTAATGATAAATCGACAAAACAAGATAGGCCTGTATTAGTCAAGTTGGCTGCATTTAGAGATATATGGGCCATTAGAGCCAAATACATTAACTACTTTGCCTAGAAAGTGTCAGTTTTATTTAAATATTTCTTTTCTTAACACATAAATATATACAAAAATTATTTTGAGAACTTGCACAATATTTACAGAAAATGTACAGGATGGTAAATGAAAGGCTTGATCCCATAGACCAAAAATTTGTTTATAAAAGACACCATTAAATATAAAAATATTAGAATCAAAAACAAAGTCGATAAGTGTTTTGAAATCTTTCACCCATTCTAAGTAGCTATGTCGTGGATGATGTTATCAGTGATTGTATCAACAATTGCACTTTTTTCATTCCTTTTGTTAAAAGATAGGTAGATGATTTAGTTTTGGCACTTCCTAAACACAAAATTCATGAAACAGTCGACTCAACAATCATAATCAACATATATACAATTTGCAGTTGAGTAAGAGGTAGATAATTCTCTACCATTCCTTGACATGAGAATTGTATGAAATACAGACAATATGTTGAAAACCAAATAGTTCAGAAAACCCATATGTAGTAATAGATTTATAAGCTATTACTCTCATCATCCAAATAAGATGAAAATGAACCTTATAACAGGATTAAAAGAACGTGTTTTAAAGCTTTCTCATCCAGATTATCTACAAGAATATCTTCAATTGTTAAAAAATATTTTAGTTGAAAACTCTTATCCTCCAGATATGCTACATAGGATGCTTTTTTCTAATATTGTTAATATAAATAATTAACACCATTTTTTGCTAAATCTCAAAACATTGTATCTAACAATCAGAACATCTACTATCATTCACTACCTTTTATACCATCATTAACACCTAAATTAATACAAACACTAAAAGTTATTGACAATATAAAAATAGCAACAAAGAACGTCAAAACTATTTCATCTTTATATTACATAACTAAATATCCTATAGACAAATTTGAAAAAACGAATGTAGTATACAGCATTAGTTGTACTCAGTGTGAAGCTGAGTATGTTGGTGAGACCGAAAGAAATCTTTCAAATCGCATTATTTCTCACAAAAGTGATTGCAGAATTAAAAAACCATCTTGTGCTTTGGCAGAGCATGTAATCGATAAAGACCATATTATGGATTTTGATAACATTAAAATTTTATGCAGTGAAAGTAATAAATTCAAAAGGACTTTTTTGGAAATGGTTTGTATTAGCAAAAGTGATAATAATTTAAACAAAAGATCAGAAATTCAAAATTTAAGCAAAATTTATAATTATATTATTTCTTTATAATTTATATATGAAACTTGAAAAATATCAGATTTTGATTTAATTTTCCATATATCTGTTACATTTTTTCAGACATCTATCAATGGTGAATAAATCTTCTTCTTTTTTGTTACTAAACAAAAAAGAATTTTTAAACAAAATTTTATTTTTGGCAATATAATTGTCAAAAATAAAAATTTTAAGTTGGCATTTATGACATTGAGGCTTATTTGTAATTGGTCGCTACTTTAAATTATTTATAAATTCAATTGTTTTTGTGTTAAGAAAATGTTTTCAAAATTATATTAAAATATTCAGAGAAGCATTTATTAGATAAGGACATTTTTGTATTAATTATTAACCAAACTAATTTTATTTGGTGAGTTAACAAAAAATTTTTTTCTTTCTAGTTTAACTTTGTAAGATATTTTGTCTTTTTTAGCAGCTCTTGATAATAAATAGTTAACCAATAGACTCCAACCCATCCAAAACATTTATATATTTTTTCCAAACGAGTCACAAGTACTTTTTTTTCTTACTCTTATATATATATATATATATATATATATATATATATATATATATATATATATATATATATATATATATATATATATATATATATATATATGTCCCTATTTGGGAAAGGAAATGTCACTAGCAGAGAATTATGTCAAATAACTAACAAAATCTGTCCATGGATTAAATTTGGAACGTAACCATGGACAACTAGTTTACGTCAGTGAAACTATTCGATGATCTGTTACAAGAGCCATATAAATTAACAGCATTAGGTACTCTTCGCAAAAACAAAAAAGAACTTCCCACAGAGATGTTGGCACCAAAAGATCGAAATGCAAACTCTTCGATGTTCTGTTTTGATCAGAAAAAAAACTTTGTTACCTTACGTCTATAAAAAATAGAAATTAGCTTTACTGCTTTTAACTTTGCACGAAACGGCAGAAGTATTAGAAGAAACAGGCAAGCCTGTAATCATAAAAAATTACAATAACACAAAATAAGGCGTAGATATTTTTGACCAAATGTGTTCCAACATGAGCTGTAACAGGAAAACCCGAAGGTGGCCGTTGTGTGTATTTTATGATATGGTTAATATAGCCAGTATTAATTCCTATGTCATTTACACATACAAGATATTAAAACGAGGTTAAAAGCCCGTCTCTCGGTACCAGTATATGGTTGATTTGAGCCAGATTCTTGCCGAAACATGGATGAGATAAAAATTCGCAACCGCTACTTCCCACATATCAAAAAAGAAAAAGAAATATTTGCTTTTATTGTCCAAGCCAAAAACGGCGAATGACAACTATATATTGCCAAGTATGGAAACATGCGATATGCGGTGAGCATCGTGGAAAAAATGACACTGAGTTTTTAAAACATTAAACAATTATTTTTTTTTATTCGTTTAAAATATGTTATTATAGTGATAAAAACTCTCCTGTTTAGATTTTGAATATACGTTTTGTAATTACAAGGCATTTTTTATAGGTAGTAAAATTTACGATAGTCCGGTAATCACGTGCGACTAAACAAGTCCGGTAACCTAGGGTTAATATTTTTCTAATGTCTTTAAAATTGACGTCCTGAATATCCGATATGTTTGGATAAAAAAAAAACCATTTGTATATAGTGTTTTAAATTTTACTGTGTAGTATCTATTGTTGTCATTTATTTCTACTATAATTCCGATAAAATGCTTAACGGTTTTTTTTGTAGGAAATTAGACCACTACAAAAGTACCAATTTTTAGATTATTTCCATCTACTTCGATATGTTAATCGGACACTATACTTTCAACCACATCATCCTGCTCTTTTTCAGGAAATTCATCTGCCTTCTTATCATTAACATCGTCACTGTTATTCATCTCCGTCTTCATTTCTTCTGCCAAATTTTCATCGTCATTCGTCTTCAGCTTTATTTCTCCTTCTAAAGCATTGTCCCACTTCCCTCTTGAGTCTGATTAAATTATTCAAATTGAAATGATTGACCGGGTTCAGTAATAAGCAACTTTTTCTTCCCTTTTTTAATGGTATGCCCTTTCTTTTTGTTGTAAAAAAATAATAATGCATAATTAAATTCAGACCTTACTCTTTTCGCAAATCTCTCATTCGGCATCTTTTTTAACACTTCATGTGGGTCAAAGAGACAAATTGCAGTTGCGCGAAATGAACTTTGAAAATCTTTTTAAAAGTTTGGTTCAATTGAGTCTATTAGTTTTGTTATCGATTAAGGAAATGCGGTTTTTTAAACAGAATTTAAGCTAGCTTGACTAGTTTTTAAATCAGTAAGGATCTTTTCCAGGCTCTTTTAAAGGCCGAGAAAATCCAACATCAAGTGGTTGTGTAAGCCCTGTAGAATTAGGTGGCAGAAATACAAACCTTACACTTGCCCTTTAACAAGCCCTTATTATCTATATTAGGCCAGATGTGGGGACAAGTTGTCCCCAATCAAAATCTTGGTGCTGTTATCCCGTTTTGACCACGGCAAAACAACTTTAAAAAACTAGTCTTGGAAAGTTAATGCATCAAACCATCCATATTTTGTCCTATTATACAATGTACGAGGGGGGTCACCCATTATCCGAGCTTTACAAACGACATGCAGTGGTAGGCGTTCTCCTGTTGCGGTAGCTGCGAATATTAGAGACACTACGCTTTTAGTGACATTCATGTAGCTTTCCGGGGATTTTGTCCCACGTCGAAATACATATTTTTGGGTACCAGGGTCATCTGACAGATTTGTTTCATCATAATTTAGGATGTTTTGGGGTTCGATGTTTTCAAGTATTATTTTTAAATTACTAAAATATCCCTCTATGATTTCTTTAGTGTTGGCTGTCCTCGATCGTTTAACGTTTTGGCAGTGCCTTTGAGTTAAAAAAATGTGCTTATGTCATGACAAAAAAAGGCTTGATCCAGTTACAACTAGGAAGGTTGTTGTGAGAGAAATAAACAACTCGAGTTCCACTGTCATCTATATATTGTTTGACAAGCATCTATAGGCTTGTTAAAGGAGCACCATGTTTTGCACTTGCTATAGCAACATCTACTAAATAACGTTCTTCTATTTTAGTGAGTGTAAAGGGATGGCCAATGGAGCAAACATCTTCTTCTTCTTCTTGTAGTGCCTATCGGTTTTGAATGTTAACGACCATCATGGAAGTCTGTATTTTGCAAACTGCGGCTCTGAAAAGATTTGTGGTTGTTGTGTTAAACCACGTACGCAGATTTTTCAGCCAGGAATTTTTGTTGCCTTCCTAGTACTCGTTTTCCTTCTACTTTTCCTTGAAGAATTAATTGCAGCAACCCATACCTCTCGCTGTTCCTCATGGTGTGACTAAGGTATCAATTTTGGCTGTTTTTTTGTGGTTAACAACTCTTTTTGCATTCTTAATAAAACGTTCTGGTTAGTAACGTGGTCAGTATTGGATATCTTTAGTATTCTACGATAAAGCCACACACGGAGGAAACATACGTTCGTTTAATTTTGTTCAGAATGGTTCGGCGTGGCATCTTAAAACATTCCTCTACCTACCGGGAAGTTATACCTGCTCTCACTGCTTCCACAGATCGTTCAAGCATGGCTTCAGAGTAGTTTACATACTGCCTTGCTCCCAATTTTTTTCTGCTTTTTCTTGGCATTTTGATTGGTCCTTAAAAGAAAAAAAAATATGTAAATACTGACATGCAATTTTACGTAAAAATTAATACTTTATGGCGTTAAAAACTCAAAAGCACTCTTTAGTTTCCTTTTAAATGACTCTAAAATTAGAGACAAATGGCAGGACAACATTTACCATTTGGATTTTATTTTATAAAGATTAAACATGTGATTCCTGATACACGTTCCATCGCAAATTCAGTTAAGATAATACTATCAACGACGTACAAACAAAAATTTAGTAAATATTCCTACTATTGTATACCCAGCATTGATTAGCTTTTACCCTAAAACAACTACAAAAACGTGTTCAAATTTCTTATCTTACTACCAGCGTTACACTTTAGTTAAGAGATCTCGCCTTGATTTTTGCATGTTTCTTAGTGCGCGCGTAAACGTATGTGTTACTTTGCTATGTTGCCAAGTATTTTTTTTTACAAATATTATAACCTTTACAGGGGGCAAAGTTGAACCCACTGGGCAAAGTAGGTCATGTTTACGGTATACAGAAACTCCACTTTAGAAATTAAAATTGATAAGAACATAAAGTCTAACAAAATAAACAGTCCGAAAGGAGTGAGAAAAGGCGATACTATTTCTCCTAAGTTACTCACATTGGCTCTAGAGAACGTTATTAAGCAGCTGAGCTACGAGCTAAAAGGTATAAATATCGATGGACTATATTTGAGTCACCTCCGTTTTACGGACAACATTGTCATAATTAGCTCCAGAGACTACAATCATTTTTATGAGACACAACGCTATCTTTTATTTATCTAGTAGTTTGTTCTTTTTACAATTTATTACATCAACTGCAAGGTATACTATACATCATATCAGTCACATACTCTTTGTGCGATTTATCTTTTATTTTTGAAAAAAGGCTATTAATAGTTAGCAATGATCCATTGACTACCGTTACACTTAAGTGTATTACAAAAGCTAGTGTAAGTTTATATGTAACTTCTGCTAACTCTAATAACAGGTACTAAAATGTAAATAGAAGATTCTGGACTCACATTACGTTTACTTTGAGTTACATCATCATTATTACTAACAACTAGGTATGTCCAATAAAATTGTCAGTGTGGCAGATGGTATGTATAAAACAGTAGCTTTTTTAACATGTTTTCTGAAACAGAGTACACAAGGGACAATTCTTTTGGAAATTTGGCATTTATTTTTCAAAAACATGATTCAATAATAAAAGATCAGATATTAAACACTTAACACAAATTTACTCATATTTATTATTATCAGACAAACATTTGAATCAGAAGACGACTTAGAACTTAGTACTTAACTGGTCATATATAGTTTATATATATATATATATATATATATATATATATATATATATATATATATATATATACATATATATTCACGTACTTCATGAATGTATAATTACGAAACAAGTAATTTTAAAATATATTTTCCATGTAATTTCCGTTGTGGTTAAAGTTCGTGAACAGCGCTGTCAGATTTATAATTACCAACATTTCAATTTGAAACTGTTAGGTTAACCATGCTCACTAAAATATGTTAAAACGTCTATTTTGTGTTTGATTAAATACTTTATGTAAAACTGTTTAAAGCTCGGAAATTATATTTTTTCAAGATATTACCACTAAAGCATACTTATTAGTTTTGCGTGCGTTGCGTGAGTGCAAAGAACAACTAGCTTATTGTAGTTTTATTAAATAAAACCATTTTTAAAAAATTAAGAGTTATATTTTTTTAATCACCTAATTTTTACCAAGGCAGTTCTTTAGTTCTTGTTTTGACACATGAAGTTCAACTCTTGTTGCATTATCCAAATGACAAAAATGATTCTGACAGAGATGATGCCGAAAGTAATGAGGAAGACCAGTTCAATTACACTTTTCAAAGTATTGGCCAAGGTACACTATCTCAAAGCATGGGTATTACAGCTGTTTCTCGAAAAAAATACAGCAATTTGAGAAAAAAAGATTCTGAAAACAGAAAACAACCTATGAAAAGAATTAATTGTAAGTGGAAAGAAAAAAAAACTGAAAAAAGAAGCAGTAAATTATATTTTTAAAAATAGTATGAAACTCCATATATTAAATTAATTAAAACATCAAAATTGGAAGCCAATCGATGTGTTTAAATAATTTTTTGATGAAAAATTCATGGACTATCTTTGTAAAGAAACGGTAAAGTACACTTTACAAAAATCCTGCCTTTTCTCTTTTGTCCGTTAATGATTTATATAAATACTTTGGCATCCTTATTCTCTTTGGATACCGTCCATTGCCTTCTAGGATAATGTATTGGGAATTTCGAGGGACTCTTACTCAGATCTAGTTAGTAATACTATAGTAAGTCGAGAAACAGATTTGAACAGATTCATATATTTTTACACTTTAAGGATAATACGTTGTACCAAGAAACCAATAAAGCGTTCAAATGTCAACCATTAATTAATCATCTAACTGAACGTCTTTATTATTACCTTCAGCCAGTGAATGGAAGTTTCTCAGTGGACGAAGCCATGGAGCCGTACTATGGACATCATTCAATGAAGCAGTTTAGTCGAGAAAATCGGAGGATGTAAAGTTGCGGCCAATAAGGGTTACCTTGCAAAATTTCATCCCTATATTGGAAGTGCAAATAAATTACAGGGTAACTCGTTCGAAAGTTCCGTAAGACAAAAGCTGTGTATAGGGTTTTTACCACAAGAATCTGTTATGTATATTGATATTTTTTTATACCTTTACCTTTACTGACAAGGTTGAGAGATCAAAGGATGTACTATATCGGCACAACTTGAAACGACAGGATTGAAAGAGCCCTACTCAAAGAAATAAAAAAACAAATTCGTGAAATTTCCCACGCTCTACATAGATTAGAACATTAGCTCACTCTTTTTCGCTGGAATGATAAAAATGTGGATACTATGGCAGCTAATATTTCAACTCCAGAGATATTTACTATAGGAAACTGTAACAGATGGTCCAGAAAATACAGAAAAATTATAGCGGTCCCTCAACCAAACGTTGTGCAAATGTATAACAAGGGAGTGGGTGGTGTAGACTTATTCGATAAGCTAAGAGGTTTATATAGGATTTGAATTCGATCTTAAAAATGGTATTGGGCGATATATAGATTTTGCTTAAATGTGGCAATAGTTAACATGTGGTTTCTCTACCGCAACATTGGGGAAATTTGTTTATTAGAATTTCACAGGCAAATTGTGGAGGCCCTGCTGACAGCTCTCGATATTCCAACGCCACTTGGAGTACGTCCAGAATCTTCAAAATATGTTGCTGACGAAATTCGTTTGGACAATATGGATCATTTAATGGACTAAATTGAAAAACCAGTATACCAAATATCGATGCCTTAAATATAATGTAGGACTTCATACCGAGCAATGTTTTGTCAAATATCATACGTTGTATAAGTTTTAAAATAAATACTGTTTTATGAAATGATGTGTCCTTCATTTCCTAGAGTATAATAATCCCAGCGTTCAAAACGTAAATCAAGGATCTGTTATGCTGTTATGCAGTAGTTTCTTCTTGCTTTATGCATTCTGATGCCATTGACTTTATTGGTTCTTTTACCCTGAGAGTTGATTTCGTCGTTCAAGGGCATCAAAGTGCCTCTACTTCAGACCACTTTTCCACCTACTTAATAAAGCTTCTTCTTCTTTATGTGGCATCTCCTCTAGGAAGGTTGGCAACCATCAAGGCAATTCGCACTTTCGATACCGCTGCTCTAAAGAGAACAGCAGAAGTGCAGTTAAACCAAGGTCTTAAATTGTTTAACCAGGAGATGCGTCTTCTTCCGCGACTCCTTCTACCCTATATTTAAGGAAGCTGTTGGTAGATTATTTAAAGGGGACCACTTATACTGATGGTCGTTCCGTGATTTTACTATATATGGCTACCCTCACTTAGTTTAGCCTGCAGACTAATGCAGTTATTCGGGGTGTGGCACGTGGAGCCATAAGTGAGAGTTGGATGTCTTATGAAGACAAGATATTAAAAACCATCTTCCATTTATGACGCTCGATGTAGCCGTTCTAATAAAAGGTACTACCTCTATAATACAACCCTACACCCCACTTTCTATTAACTCGTTAATAGTTGTATATTCGTATTACCTACAAGCCGTCCGGAAAAAAATATTTGGAAAGCGAGCTCCAGGAACAAGAAGAATATCCTGGTAAAAGAACGTTCTGACAATATCTTAAGAGTAACTTGATGTATGTTTTAATGCTCGAATAAATGAATTTTTTTCAAATAAAAGGCAGATATCGAGCACAGTTAAGATTTAATAGAAAAATGTGCTCGATATCTGCCTTTTATTTGATTATAATTCTTCTCCCGATCCCTGATGGAATTAGTCCCTTATGCTACATATTTAAAGTATTATATAGTATTATAGTATTATCTATTCGGCTCTAGTAGAGATGATAACATACCGAGAGGAATTAAGATAAAAAAAATTGCACCTTTTAAAAAGTTTAACAATTTAAATATTTGAGAGTGTTAATAAGTTGTGAATGGCAAAAATAAGAGAAGTAAAAAAAAGTAACGTAAAGAATACTAGTGGGCAACTGAACATACTGGAAATATCATAGGCTAATGAAATATAATAACAAGGAACAATAACAAGGCATACTAAGCTATATACGCAGCTGAAACATGGACACTAATCGATAAAATCGATAGGAATAACATCGAGGCCTTTGAAGTTCGAATAGATAGAAAAATTCTATGCATGTCTTGGACAGAACATAGAACCAACCTGTCAATTCAGGAAGAGCTTCAAATAAAGATTTGTTTGCTTAAAATTGCTTCAAATAAACACTATAGGCAGACCAAATGAAAACTCTGGTGGAAAAATACCTACATGAAGCTGTCCATATGATACAGGATCACAGACAATGGAGGCAGCAAGCCAATAATATTTGGAGTGTCACAACGCCCTCAGAAGGTTTTAAAGAATGAGGAGGAGAATGAAAGACAAGAACTTAGCATACGCAGCTGAGGCAATGTGCCTTAGAGATAAAGATGAAGAAAAATTAAGAATACTCGAAAGAAGAATCCACAGAGAATTATGAGCCCAATAAAAATTTAAAACGGAGAAACGAGAAGGGGAATTGACCATGAACTAAGAGACATAATGAAGGAAAAACATATAGTTAGATTTTTTAAGATGGCTGGGACACATAGAGAGAAGAAAAATGACCTACTGATTAAAAAGATGGAAGCAGATGGAAGTCAGAAACTGAAACACCAAGGAAAAGAACCAAAAAGTTATGTGAGGACCAGGTAATGAGATATATCAAAATCCTGAAAGTGAGAAACTGCAGGGAACTATGGGCAAATAGAAATCAGTGGAAGAAAATTGTCACGAAAATTAAGTCATAAAACAAACTTTGTCAATGCACGAGACGAATGTAAAGTAATTCGACGCAATAAGCAATTCAGAGAGCTTTACGTAGGAGCGGCAAACATTCTATCAGGAATGAAAGGTCTTGAAAATGATTGGTGATGATATCTAGAACGATTCGGTTAACATATTTTTAATGCAACTAAAGTACATTATTACTTAGATTCCAGTAACATTTTCCTGCATAAATCCAGGATCCTTACTTCCATCGCTACTATCGTTACTATACCTACCAGTAAACAATAAAATGCAGGTATTGATATCCTACAAATAATAATATGTGACCCTAGTTTTAAACCTTTTCTTTATGTCTGGATGAAATACTAAAGAACTAATACTACTTCAAACATATTTCAGTGGAGTTTAATATTTATGGGTCAGGTGTTTAAATAAGTTTTTAATTAAACATAAGATGTCTGAAATGGTATGAAATTCTACTTCCTTCATTCATTGATGTTACCTCTAAATTGAATTCGCGTCTTCTCGATTTTACTAAGAGTTTTTATTTCGCCAGTGTAGTGCGTCAAACATTTAGTTAGTAGAATTATAACAGGTATCTTAAAACTTTAATATAAGATATAAAAGTAACACACTACAAATTAATATACAATTGGTCGAGCTATGACAATGAAAAAAAGTTAAGACAATATAACTTATACGGATTTTTAAAAATTCCTACCATCTGAAATAATATAATATCATGTATATCTTATTATATTGTATACTATATATATCTTAAAACCAATTTTATACGTATATCGAAAGAATTTAATTGATTTCAATGTTATCTTTTTTAACGCTCGAACACCATACCTTGACGGAATATGGTTATTATTATATACTCTATAAGTATTGTAGTGTTAAAGTTAGGTTAGGTGAGGTTTAATTATAGACATAATACAAGATAGACCAACTGCTACAATACAGTCAGGTTCCCCCGGTGCGACAGAGAAAACTGACGCAAAGTAGTCTGTGCAATGGGCCGGGTTTATCGAACACGTGGTCTTCTCATTACTTATTTAGGTCACGTGGTCGATATACCTGGCGAATTAAAAAGAGATGCAGGGACTTCTTTATGTCTATCGGCGCTAAACCACATCTCTACTCGACCGATGAGGACCGTGTCTTGATCCTAGACTAAGGTTGTCCTTTCAGCCTAGCCCTTTTAACAAAAATGAAGAAGAATTTTTGTGAATACCGTGAACTAATCACGAGAAAATTTTTTCAATTTTAAATAAGCTAAAGGTCAACAAACGGCTTTGCAGCCAAATCCATCTTTAACAATTAAAATATTTTCGACATGTTATGCGAGCAGATACAGAAAACATAAAAAGGCTTATTATCCACGGAAAGATAGAAGGCTGAAGATTATAAGGAAGATCACCAAGAAGATGGACCAGAGCCAGAACTCTTTGGAGACGGACAATACACGATATTACGATGACCACTACACTCTCTTACTCTCTTCGGAAGGTCAGAACTAAAGAAAGATATTATGGCCGTTACTGGCACTTCTATAGTCGTAGGGCTCGAATTATTACTGGTCAAATTGATTGAGCCTTATCCTATCCAACTCTGGGCAGTTGCACACAAAGTATTCCGCCCGTCTGCATTCTGCACTTTGTCAGTTTGATTTTATTTATGGATAGTTTGGCAAAAAGTAGTTACGTTTCATCCCTTCTACGTTATGATATTTCTTTTGGTTGTGTTTCTTAATAGGTTTTACAGCTATTTAGCTTTAGCTCAGATATTCTAAAAGATCAGCTGTTCTTAAGACAGGTTCTGGACCTTTGAAAGTTTATTTTGCAACTGACCTGCCAAGTAGGTCTTTTTTTTTTCGTTTACCTCAATACCAGTATGTCCAGTTAGCCAGAATAAATTTATTTTTTTTGGTTTTTATGATCAAAATCAGACTCTGAAGACAAAGCCAAACTAACTTTCGAGTCAATTCGATTTAATTCCTGTGCCTTTAATGCCACTTGGGCTATACGATATAATTTTTATAGATCTGTCTTTGCAGTTTCTTTTTATTAGTTCCTGCAGACATATCGCTATAGCTAAATTTCTCTTTGGGAGGTAGTGAAATGTTTACCTAGTCTTGCTCTAAGGCTAAGCCTGCGTATACTCAAGCTCCAACTCCTTTATCGGTTAAAGACTCGTCTGTATACCAGTAGATCTGCCAGTAAAACTTAAGAAATTACATTAAGGTTGCATTGCAGCTAGTATAATTTCCAACTCTCTGTCCCATCTCTCTAGTGGATAATTTTTTCATCTCTTCATATTTAATCCCGGTATCTTTTAGCGCACTGCTTCCTGGCATTTTATTCATGTTCTGTATGCACATGCAATCCTATGCTCTTTCCAATATCCTATGTCCTATGTCCTATTCGACATAAAGATTATATATAATCCTTAACCCATTTACCCTAAGGTGTCTGATGTCATGTCTTAAGGTTAATCTTCACCCACAATTAATTTGTTTCTGATCCTAGAGATGACTCTACTGCTGCATGAGCTCTGGTAAATTTTTAATTTAATTGTAGATTTCTACATGATGACTCTGTAATATTTTCAAACCCTAATATAAATTACAGTTTTCTATCATTATATCCATTGGCTGAGTTGCCAAGTTGTGTAGACAGTAATTTTATCATATACCTAGTAGACCAAGTAAGCAAAGTTATCTTTATGTATAATATTTTACTGCTCCGCTGTGTCAATCCGAATATATTATACCAAATAAACAAAGTTACGAATTTGCAGGAACATAAAGTTTCATCCACACATATCATTGAAAAATTATACATATTTATTATCTAAATATTTTTATCGACAAAGAGGTACTTAGCGGCGCTATTTGTGAATATCGTGTTACCATTAAATTTATACATGCAATCATATATTAGATTTTTGTTGATAGTTAAACATTAAACTATCTGGTATTATTAAATATTTTTAGTAGGACATATTACTTTCGCTCCGTATGCTATCACCGGTCTAATTGCTGCTCTATATATTTTAGTCTTTGTTTTTTTGCTGTTTTTTTTTTATCTTTAAGTAGTGGGTGTTTTTCTCTCGCCTTGTGTGCGTGGTAGTGTCATGCGTTGGATGTATGATTTGGGGTGGTTGATGCGTATTTAGTTATCACGGTTCTATTTGGTTTAATTAGTTCTTCAGTTTCCGTATTCGACCATTTTATAACGCCAAATGAGTATGTGAAAAGTGGTATTGCGTATGTGTTTATTGCTTTTACCATGTGCTTGGAAAGTTTGCTTTTGAGTATTATTATCCCAGATTTAGCCATACGGCTCACACTCCCTCTAAGGGGAAAATTCACTCATCCCGGATACCTACGGTATCAAAAGGATTGAGCTCTAGTGGGACTATTTCCGTGTTATCGAGCCCTAGGTGACCTGGTATGTTGAAGTATCTCCCAAAAATTTTCGTATACATCTGGACGTTGAGAGTAGTACAGCTTTCTGCATGGTCTTGTAGAAATGTTCATTCAGACCTAGCTTTTTTATGTTTTCTAGGAGGTTCTTTGGAATGACTCCAGTAGTAGAGAGAATAATAGGTATTGTCTGGGTACTTTCTATTCTCCACTGTCTTCGTATTTGAATTTCCAGATCCCTGTATTTGGCGATTTTTTCGTTCTGTTTAACACGAAGATTATTATTGTTGGGTATCGCCCCATCAATAAATGTTGTTTGTCTCTTTAGTTTATTAACTAGTATGAGATCTGGTCTATTATGTGCCACTGTTTGGTCTGTGAGCACAGTGCGGTCCCATTATAGCTTGTAGTTGTCATTGTCAAGTATACTATCAGGAACGTATTGATAATATGGAAGATGGTTTGTTTGAAGAAGTCCCAGTTTGATAGCTATCTCTTGATGAATGGTCTTTCCTACTGAGTCGTGCCGTTTCTTATATTCAGTTGCAGCAAATGCCTGACAGTCCCCGGTAAGATGTTGGATGATTTCCTGAGCTTAACATCCATATCGGCATTTGTCATTCTGGACCTGCGGGTCTTTGACGATATATTTCAGGTAATTTTTGGTTGGTATAACCTGATTCTAAATGGCCAGTAGTGAACCTTCTGTTTCAGGGAACAAATTTCCTGATGTCAGCCAATAGTTCGACGCCATATTGTCGACATGATCTTGACTGATCTCATTGGGATGTCGCCCGTGCAGAGGTTTACCCATCCAGGTGCGCATTTTTTCGTCCTTAGTAAGATGGTTTATGCGCATTTCTGGTTCCCTCAGTTTGATCAGTGTTGTATGATCTACTGCACAAATCGCGCGATGTAGAGTAAATGTCTCAGCCTGCACCTGAAAATAAGTTCTTAAATTAGTAATTTGTTTTTCGAGTTGCTCACTTATATCGATAAGTCCTCGTCCTCCTAAATACCGCGGTAATGTCGTTCTTTCTACTGCACTTCGAGGATCGTGTTTTTGTGCCTTTGTGAGGTGTGTTCGTACTTTTCGCTGAAGATTCTCTATATCCGTTTTTGTCCACTTAACAATACCAAATGAATAGCTAAGCGCGGAACATGCGTATGTGTTTAGTGCCTTAAACAAATTTTTACTGTTAAGGTGTGAACGAAGCAGCTGTTTTACCCTTCGTATAAACTCAGTAGTTATCTCAGTTTTCATTTGATTATGGTCAATCTTCCGCGCTTGCTTTATTCCTAGGTATTTATACATATCATTTGCCTCGATGTTCTCGTCGTTTTGCATATCGAATCCGCCGGGCTGAACCTTTTCTTTGATTATATTTAAGACACGGCACTTGTCAAGACCGAAGTGCATACTAATATCACTAGAGAAATTTTCTACTGTTTTAGCATCTGATCCAGGTGGCAGTGGAAGCTAATAGTTTTAAATTATCCATATACAATAGATGATTAAGCTTTGCAACAACAGTGCTGTTATTTTTGATGCTAAAACCTGTGTCAGTTGAGTTTAGTATCTGATATAGAGGGTTCATCGCTAGACAAAATCACAGTGGGCTCAACGAATCTCCTTGAAATAGGCCCCGGTTGATTGCAATATTTTCAGTTTCGATATTGTTTTCACCAGGTATTTTGAGGTGAATTTTTGTCTTCCAATCTGACATTATATGTTTTAAAAAGGTCACTATGTTATCATCGACTTTATATATTTTTAATATATCTATAAGCCATCCATGTGGAACTGAATCAAACGCTTTCTTGTAGTCGATGAAAGCAGTAAAGAGATTCCGTTTTTTGCTATATGCTTGGTTAGAAATGACAGAGTCGATGATAATGTTGGTTGATATGAGGGGCTACACAGGATGTGACCAATTTATACAGAGTTGGAAGACAAGTAATTGGGCGGTACTTGGTTGGATCTTGGGTGTTATTTTGATCTTTGGGAATTAAATAAGTTGTTAACTGGGTTACAAAAGATATAAAAGGAAAAAAAATACAAACAATATAGTTAACATAAGACTAGGTACAATATTCTTTTCGTTTTCATCAAACTTGTTTTTGAAACTATTTAAACTAGTAGCTTTTACTATAAAAATAAGTCCGAAGACATTCTGTGAAAAGCTTTTGATATAAAGTATAAAGCAGAGTTCGCTTTACTAACTACTTTTGCTGTTTGAGTAGACCAACTTAATGTTTGGTTGATCGTAACACCAAAGTCATTAACTTCCCGTAACGACTTCAGAGGAACTCCATCCCAAACATATTATTATGTATATCGTATATATATTATGTATAATATGAATATCGGCATGAGAAGAAAATGACAAAAAGTCAGAAAACTTAGCATGTAAAGAAGCAATATTGGTCTAAAAAATATTTATTGTTGTCTTTATTCGTTTTTTGTGGCATTTTGTTGGTTAGTACTAATATTAGTTGAAACTTCATTAATATACTTTATTGTTAGTTCTTTGTTAAGTACTTTATATTTTTTCCAGCTCCTGTCGCGATTTATTCAAATAGTTTAGTTAATATTTATTTATGTCATCCTTCAAAATTGAACTCTAAAAAATGTTCCAAGGCTTCGAGACAATCCTTAATCGATGCGAATCTATCTGATAACTTAGAAATTAAATCAGCTTATTTATTGAACTGATCTTCGAATGTATAGCAACTATTACAGACGATTCTTAGTGACTTCGATTTTGTCCTAGTTATTCTTATAACTTCTTCTTGTGCAATATTTAGACATTGAATATGATTACGAATATAAACAAGTTCGTTTGAAATACCTTCTATAATTATTACATCAGCATCCAGTTCAAATAATTCTAATATGGCACCCATTTTTGATGTTAATAAAGATTTTTCTCTTACCAAAGTACGACTGCAATCCAAATGAATCACAATTTTATTGATGTTATTTCCATGCTTCTAAACCATTTTTGGGATCATAGAAATCCCGAAAATTTTTAAAATCATATGCTTATACGAGGAATTATGAACAAAATTACAGGAAGAGCCAGAAAAATTATTTTTGTATACGGCTGTAAATACTGGCCCTCAATGAAATCAGTTTTTGTCTAAAATTTTGCAGACCAACGTAACGAAAACTCATCAACTAGAGATATAGTCAATCTTCGTCAAGACCCAGATAAAAATCCTCAACAATTTCATGAAAAAGTCATGAATCTTTTAAAGACTATTTCAAATCACGTTGAATTGCACACATAATCTGAAGAAGTTAAAAAAAGTAAAAAAATAATTTTTCCAACAAGCTCTAACCATATTTTTGGCAGATCTAAGAGAACCCTAGGGATCAACAATTCGATCCATGAGACCACCGAATCTCGCTCTTGCTATGCGATATATTTAGAAAAAAAAAAATTAGATATCTCAAAAAATCTCATACTTATTCCTTATCATCTTCTAACAAACCATCTGCCACTTCACAAACGACACAATTTAACTCATACACCCGCTCCTACACGATGGCAGCCTGAGGTGCCCAAGCCCCAATGGCCACAGCCATTCTTTAGGCCAAATCAAATGCCTTTGCAATAACAGCCATTCAACAATAATCCAAGAGGGACATTTCAACCCCCTAGATTCCAACAAAATCAACAAATCACTCAATATGCACAAAATTCTACAACTAACCAACCCAGTTTTCATAAACCAGATCCATATCAAACATATAAGCCAACACCTATAAGCGTATTCACACGCCAAACCGGCAATAGAGCCCAATCTCAAAGAAACTTCCGCTTTCAACAAACAGCCAGCCACTTATTCACGGTAGTAGAGCTGTTTAATATCGAACAACAAGAGCAATTATGACGAAGGTATATAGACACATACCCAGATTACTCTTACTATAAACAAAAAATCCAAGAATATGAGGACGAAGATGTAAATTTTCTAAGATTTTAAAAAGAAACTTAGTAGAATTGCATTTATTTGCTGACAAAAAAGAGCTTTCTTACATCAAAATTCAAAATCCCCCTCTTAAACTTCTTATTGATACAAGAGCCACTAAATCTTTCCTTAATCCTGATATAGCCAATAAATTCTACAAAAATAATATTAAATATGGACCACTTGCTACATCAATTTTGCAGAATCATTCAGAAGATTATTGTGTAGAAATTCCAATTTTTCCCGAATTTAACTCGGATAGTAACTTAAAATTTTATCTTTTCAAAGTTCACAAGACATTTGATGGTCTTAATCTTAAGGCTTCTGAAAGCAAATCTCGAATTTACCCAAGCTACACTTACTATAGAGCATTCTATTCTTCCTATTAATTACTATGTCACAAATGAAACCCAATTCTATACAGTCCACCAGAGCCCTAAACAATTAAACAAGTCAAATTGCCAGTAAAAGAAACATCAGGTAAAATCGTCATCCCAAGACAAGAAGTCGAAGGTGCCATCCTAAGAGAAACTCTCTTCGTCGCATGTAATCAACTTGCCTGGACCGAGATAGTCAATAACACCGATGAATATATTCAATTAGCAATAATTGATCCTAAGAACCGAATATTTTAATACAAAAGGAGAATCTCACCGAAGACGACAGTGCATGAAGTTTGCATCATGCATATTTCATCATTCAGACAGTCAGTTAACATTTATTAACCAAATAAAACTCTATATACGCACAAGAGGTGAAGTTCCGGTTTACACCAAGTCAAATCTGTATCCACACATCCATAAGGATGATCGATCGAAGAAATCATCAAACCTGATCAATTGCCCGGGTCATCCTTAATGTGGGTCATTCCAAAGAAACCAGACGCCCCAAGAAAAATTAAAGGTCGACTACAGGAAGGTGAACGAGAAAACCATCGATGATCTATATCCAATTCCAAATATAACAGACATTCTGGACAAACTAGGACGCTGCCAATACTTTTCCAATTAGATGTAGCCAGCGGATTCCACCAAATTGAAATCAAGGAAGAAGATATTTATAAAACTGCATTTAACGTTAAAAATCGCCACTATGAATACCTGAGAATGCCATTCGGACTCAAAAATGCACCTTCAACATTCCAGATATTAATGGAGAACGTACTTCTAAAAATACCCCTAAATATTTTTATTACAATGAGGTTAATAAACTTACGACATTATTATTTAAAACTTTAACAGATTGGCATATATTATCTACTACTTACAACAATTATTTACCATTTTTTACGTATCTATGACATACGACAAATAGTCTTGTATAGTGTCCAACGTAATTCATAGTAAGTGTTACGTACTATAATTTACTTTTTAAAAAACAAGAAATAATGTTAATTATTATTAATAATACTACACAAGATTATTATCCACCTATTTTCTAATTATTATGCAAATTTTAAAATAAATTGGTTGTTCCTTCACTGAATAATCATCAATAAATAATGAGCGAACCTTTAGCTGTACTGTAAAGTTGACCGAATGCACTTACGATATTCTACGTAGAAGGTATCGATTTACAAAAAAAATTGTCATTGTTTTATATTCCTAACTTTTTCTTTGTATATGCGATTTTACAATTTTAATAGGGCAACTAAGAAACCCTAAAGGAAAAAGTTTTTTTTATATACTGTTCTTGAACATAGAAACTCTCGTTTACATAAAAAGTTTAAATTGTTTCATAATCCATAAACATTCCACGTTCCGTTACAAACTAATTTCAGCACACCACTGTCTACCTGGCTCTCTCTTTCTCCCTTCTGAGCATTCTTTAATTGACTTTCAGACAACGTGTTAGTAGTTATCTACTTCGGGAAAGTTAAAAACTTTGGGAGTCGGGATGAAGTTTCAAAGTGTGGAGACATCGCAGATGAGCCGTAGTCTTTCTAAGACAATTGAAAAATCATTAGAATGGGGAGGAATCAGTTACCGGAGCAAACCTTGAGACACTTTTGTCCCGAATTCAATAAAATTCAGTTGGTTTAGTAAAGTGTACTGCGTAACGTATCCGTTCGATCTTCTTCGTTAAACTCAACTTCTGTATGCTAAATATATTCGAAACGAATTTCTATTGAACCCAAAAATGCAAATTTAACTTTGAAGTGCTTTTGTATGATGTAAAATGGGAACTGTATATCACATTACAATAAAAAAATATAAAAATATACAGAGTGAAAACACCTTTAAATATTTTAATCCAAACAATCTACAGATGATTTATTAGTTGTTATGTAACAACTTTATGTAAAATTTTTGTTTATGTAACTTCTTAATGTTATACTTTAGACGTTTTAGAGAAACTTGATATAATTAACACGTTCATGCCATCGTGTACCACATGTGGTACATGCCGGCTCATCTTAACAGCCGTCATGTACCACATGTGGTACACAGTGCATTTTATATTTAATCGTATTTAAAAACGCTACGGCTGTATAGAAACCGTAGAAAACAAGTTACGGCTGTATGTAACGGTGATACATGACCTGTGGTACATTCGGTTCTAAGTGGGATCATTTTTGTATTTATTATCGCATTATTTTGAAGAAACTACTAAAATAATTGAGTTTAGGAATATTTGCAATTTCATTTTATTTAGGCAATTATTTTTAATACAGGACATAAAAAACAACTAAAACCTAACATATTATACAAACTTAGAAGAACAAAAAAATAAACCTATTTACGCTTTGAAACCAACAAAAAATTAAAACTAATAGAACTTGTTAAAAGTAAAAAAAGTGTTAATCTTAAACGTAAGAATTTATGAATGTTTTTCTTTAAAACATTCTAAACACATTGGCGGTTTAAGGTGACAATCATCGCAGTAGGTCATTACTCTCTTAGCTTTGGCTCTTGCTTCTTTGATCCCCTTTCTGATTTTAATTTTTCATAACAGAGGTACACCGTTTTCTATTTTTTCTAGCACAACCTTCAAGTTTTTTTATTTTATGTGTCGATTTTGCGTTTCTTCTCGGTACCGGTACGTTTTGTTCGTCCTCTATTTCTTCTTCATTGTTTTCCTCAATAAGCAGTGCTTGTATTAAAAGTTCTCTAAATTGTAAAATATCAATTTTTTTATATTCTTCTGATAAATTACCGACGAATTTACAACAGCGGTTCCTAAAATGATTTCAAAGACAGCCTTCTTATACCACTTAATCGTTTTCCTCAGGCAAGTGTAATATGAAGACATTTGGTCAGATATATCTACACCTTTTTTGGCGCTGTTGTAATCCATTATACATTGTGGTTTTTTAATATATTCACCCTTTCTGTTCGTCCTTTCTGTAGTGATCAATTCATCCATATGTTCAGGTAAAGTACTGAGCATTATAACCGGTCTTTTATCTAACCATTTGTAAATACGCACACCCTTAGCGTTCTCCGTTGCAAAAACTTCACCTTTTTTCAGTTTTTTATTGTAAACAACTTTCCTGTTGGATCGCAAAGTCCCACACAAATAAGTTTTATTTTGTAAAAGGTGTTCTGCTAATTTTACGCTGGTATAAAAATTGTCGATGTATAACACTCTACCATTATTTAGTAAATCTTCCATCAACTTGACTGTGATATCAAAAGTATGTCCATGGTCACTTACGTCTTCGTTTTTACCACAGTAGATACTAAAGTTGTAAGTATACGCGTCAGATGTGCAAATCTTGTAGACTTTGATACCATATTTGTGGGACTTAGCCGGTAGGTACATGGTTTCGTCAATAACGACTATTTTTCCTGGTATGAGAGCCTCTTGAAAGTTTCTCTCCATAACTAAGAGAATACCAAAAAAAATTCGAATTTCTCTTTTGTTGGTGTCAGTCCATTTACGTGTTTCTGACCTGCGAGAAATTTCGTGACTTCTAATGTACTGGTCCGCATATCTGTTTGTTTCTCTCACTATTAGTTCAAGCATGTTGTCGTCGATGAACTGGCGATAGATTTTGTAAGGGTCGCAAAAGTCATTTGGATTGAGTTGACAGCCACTTTGTAAGGTAAACTGAAAATTATTTGTGACTGGTCCGCATGGCCCCCAACTATCATCGGTCGTTATAGGATTTGTTGCAGTTTCATTAGAATTTACTGTGGTTCCAGCAACTTGATCACTGTCATCACTAGACTGCTCATCTTCTGAAGAATTCTAGTCTTTACTTTCTTGTTGGTCTGAAGGCTGGTAAGAAGATTCAGAATCTGCATATGGGTCGCTTTCATCACCTGGTGAAAATAATTCTGCTGGATAGTTTCTTGGACGTAATCGCTGTGGTTGCTTCACAAAGCTCTGAGGTTGATCTGTTTTATTTTGAGGTGAAGAAGATGAAGCAGTATTAACAATATTATTTGGATTTTCAGTATCACTGGTGGAACATGATGGCCCTATCAGATCTGATGTACTTTCTAGTCGTGCAGCAGCTTCTAAAATCTTTGCTGTTCTATTTAACATTGTTGCAAGTTAATTATCTGAAACAATAGAAAGATAATAAGCAATAAACTTACCTCATACATCGTGGCCACCAGTGGTACACGACGTCTTTGAGCAACAAACTTATGTCACAGCCGTCATGTACCACCGGTGGTACATGTTTAAAAACAATAAAAAACCATAAAATATATGTATATATATATATATATATATATATATATATATATATATATGTATATATATATATATATATATATATTTGTTGATCAATAAAACACACAAATTTACCTGTTAGTCGAAAAAAAAATTACGGTTGTGAATTACCACATTGGTAATCGGCTACGGTACGAACGTGTTAATATCTGAAAATCTGCCCAATCATTCTAAAATATTTAGATCCTCTAACCACTTTTGATTAAACCAAAAATTGACTGAAACTTCGTTATTTTAAATTTAACGCCCTGTATACATGGTGCAGCAGATAAAAGGTGAATTAGAAATATCTCGAGAACTAAAGGTAACTGAATTATGAAAATAGGAATAAAGGTGTTTTAAACAGTAAAATATTTAATAAAAATATTTTCATCTATTCGCTGCTTTCGTTTATATTAATACTTTTCTAGACCTATTGTGGACCGATTTTGAGTTAAAATGGATTTTTTATGAAAACTACACTTTTCTACCATGTATATAAAGTTCACTATCCTCTAATGTAATTTGAACAAAAGTTTAAATTTCTTATGAACTTATTAACCAGATACAGCAGTATCGTTTTTTCATTATACAGGGTGCTGTGAAAATTGGCATAAAACCGTCATCCTAAATTTTCGCACAATTTTTTTTTCCAAATGTGACACCCTCTATGTGATTCATTATTTTAGAAAAATATCTTTTTCACTACCGATCTGTATTAGCATTTCCTATACCTATCTCTTGAAATTTTCAAATAAATTAACTTTATACATTTTTGTCACAAAAAGAAATTTTTAGTAGAATATGTTGTGTTAATTTACAACTTTCATATTGTAAGTTACACATTAAACAATTAGAAAGATTCTATCAAGGAAAATAGGCACTATCTTTATTATAATACATATTTAAAATGTTATGCATCAACATCCAATCTCAAGTAGCTCTTGATATTAATTCTTTATTTATTTCGTTAGGGACAAAACTTTATTTATTATAGCTTTCTCAGTAGTAACAGATTCAAAGAACACCTTATTTTAAATATATCTCCAAACATAGTAATCCATCGGTGACTACGGGATCTTGGTGACTAGAGGAACTGATTTTTATTAGCTATTCGTCAATCGCTAAATATTTCATCAGGCAATGTGACGACTCCTCGAATATTGTGAGCCGATGCTCCATCTTGTTGAAACCAAGCCTCGTTAGCCTTACTATGGTGTAAAGCGTGAAGTGCTGGTACAATTACTTGCCCTTAAATGTTGCAGTAACGCTCTCCGCTTAAATTTTCGTCATAAATCATGAGAGCGATTATCTTACTATTTTTCTCAGCACAAAAAACGTTGAACAACCAGAATGTCTAAAATTTACTATCTCAAGTAAGCTGATGATTCTCGTCTCCAGAAGTTACTGTTTTGGCGGTTAAACATAAAGTCATTTTACCCTATGATGGCCGACATGCAATTAAGATATGATTAGTGGGCCTCAAACAGTGAGACGTTAGTATTTAATTCCGATCGCTTGAAAAGTAAAAATATTTAATTTCCTGTATTTTATGTTCAGTAATAATATTGGATTTTACTCTATCAAAGGCAAATAAAATAAATATAATATGTATATACAGGGCGTGTCAAAAAAAGTGGAAAGGAAAATATTTCGAATACTCGAAATTATTTGACGACATCAAATGTTCATCAAAGTCTCTATAAGTCTGTATTTCATGTAGAGTGAAAATTAAATGAATGGTTTTGCATGCAGTAAAATTGGAAAATACTTACTTGGAAAGTAAGTTGCTGGTATATCCAAATTTGTCCCCCTGACGTTGTGATTTTAAATGCGACTCTTAAGGAGTGTACTCTTAAGGGGTGCTCACTGTTTTGAACAACTGTGGTTGGTTTGTGTAAATTGTGCGGGTTTGTGTAGTTATTGGTTGTGTGTTGTTGGCTTGTTTCTTTTTTGGTGTTTGTATGTTTATGATTTGTGAGCTTAAGTCGAGGTAAAGTGTATGTGTGGGTAAATAATAAGTGTATATATGAATAATGAATGTGTGTGTTGTAGTGTTGCCCAAATGCAAGAACAAGACGAGACTTAGACAGTCTTGGTCTTGCGCCAATACACCTGGTCTTGGTCTTGGTCTTGGTATTGCACTCCCGGTCTTGGTCTTGGTCTTGGTCTTGCAGCAAGAGTCTTGCAAGTCTTGCAGTTACCCATTAGCCTATTGCTATTTATTAAACGTTACTAGAGGAGTTTGAAGCCACGATCTAAGCGATCCGTGCCTATGCTCTAACTAACCCAGCTATCTACCATGCCCCACAAAAGTCAATCAAACATGGTTAAAACACAAAAAACCAAATTAATAACATAAACTTGACTGTATTTTAAAGAACCTTTTCATTGATGGACCTCCACCATAATGAAATGGAAATCTTAAAAAAGATTGGTACTTGGCAAAAATGCACATACAGGCATCAAGGGCACATATTATTTAGGTGATAAGATAACAAACTATAATCCATTTATTAAAGCAACATAAATGTTATTAACAAGCTTAGCTCTACTTTTATATAAAAAACTAACTTGAAAAAATAAAGAATATGTAAGAAAGCAATCATAATCAAAAGAAGTTACTTTAAATTAAGGAGATATCTATTTAATAAATACATTAATTTACCAAAATAAAATAGTAGAAACGTTTTTTTAGGAACCAGAATTTTGGTTTTTCAGGAATAAATATTTGTAATTTTTTTTTTGTGAAAAGATATTAGATTCTTTCTTAAACCTGAAGTGTTTCTGTTTTTCATTTTCATTTTAAACTTTCTATGTAGGCACAATTTAAACAAAACAATTTGGGATGCATGAATTGTCAAACAAAGTTTAGTGATGTCGAAAAAGTACCTAACTACTACTATAAATGTCCGTTACTATTCAAAATCAATACCCTAAGTATCTAATAACAAACCGAGAATTATATATCGTTACTTCGTTATTCTAAATATTTCGGTATTTTGTTTACACGGTAAGCGACATTACTTATCTGTTATTAACAAACTTTTAGTCGCGCTCTTTCAGCAAATTTGGTTTAACCGAATGATCATCGCACACTCAGCAGAAACAATGTTTAGTCTGTTTCTAGGCCGATAAGATTTGTTTATTTAGATTCCTCCTAACTAAATTATAATGGGAAAAAATGGTCCGTAATAATAAGTGTTATATTTTTTATTAGCTAAAGTGACAAATTTATAGAAATATTTCGATACGATATTACTGTCGGCGTAGCAATGCAAGATTATTTTATGATTAGAGGGCGGCTATTCTCAAAATCTGGACAATTAATTTCAGAGCGAAGAAGTCGTATGCTGGAAAAGAATGTACAAAATATTTTATTTTTACATTGTAATTATGACCTCTGAGCACGTGTCAAATGTGTTGTTTTTAATGAATATTTTGATTGATGGTTTTGATGTATGTTTATGGTATTGTTCGTAATGCGCGTCAAAGTCCAGTTTTTCAAATTTTTATTACATATTTTTTTGCGTCTCATAGAATCTTTAAGCATATACCCGAACTACAATACTCGCTAAAACGACACTCCGTCCTAACTGCAAGACGCAAGAGTCTCGCAGGCTTAGTCTTGTTCTTGCGTAAATCTTGCACGGTCAGTCTTGGTCTTGGTCTTGCTAAAATTAGGCGGTCTTGGTCTTGGTCTTGGTCTTGCGAAAACCCAAGAACAAGACCAAGACTACAAGACCAAGACCGATTTTGGGCAACACTAGTGTGTTGTATTGTGTGTCTATCTGCGGAGTTAAGTGAAGGTTTAATTTATGGAAGTAGCAGGAAATTGATATTGCATACCCATACAGTGCATTGGACATTTGATTTAAATAGCGGATTGTGTCCCTCCTCTCTTTAAAGAAGACGTTGAAGAGGATCATGGATGTAAAGTGGATTAGGGATTTCATGTCCGAGGATAGCTCGTATAAGGCGATTTGCATGGAAGTGTGTACGGGTTGTGTTTGTTTTGTGTCTTTTGGTTTGATTCTTAGGTATGGGCATTTTTCTGAAATTGCCAGGTGACCTCCATTACAGTTCGGACATTTGGGAACATTTATCGTGGGGCTTTGAATTGCTTGATCTTGGAATCTCGCATTTTAATCGTTCTCCTTCGATCTTATTACCATTTGAGAGTACATCAGCGAATTTAGTTTCAGAGTTTGTGAAAACTCTAATGAAAGAGGTGGGTTGATTTGTAGAGCGGGCAATTAAACGAACTATTTTGATGAATGGGAAATTCTTTTTGGATAGATTATATCCTCACTGATTTTTTGAGATAGTTTTTTGTCGGCGCCGGCAATGACTAAATGAAAGTTTTGTTGATGATTTAGAACGTGTTGCGAATTAGCTTGGCTTTTACATTTGAAACCTGAATTTATAGAAATATCGCTCTCTCCGGTGATTTTTCGAAGTTTTACTGTGAGATCTTTGAGGTCTAGAAGATTGGTGGTTCGTACGAAAGCTGTCTTTTGGGTTGAGAAGACTTTTATTTAGTCCAAATCTGAGATTAGATTGTTGTCTTTGATAAGTCGATAGAATGGTCTTTGCTGACAGATGTATGGGGGATGTCCTCGATTCTTTAATTTTGGGTGATGTATGGTGATTGTTGTCTGTTTTGTGTTATGGGTTGTATGTTGTTTGTTGTAGTGTGGTGAGTGAGTGTATGAGTGTGTGTATGGGTGATGGTGTTGGTTGAGTGTGTGTTGGTGAGAATGTGTTTTGTGTTTGTAGGGGTGTGTAGGTATGGGGGTTGTAGGGTGCAGGATCGTGGTAAGGAGTGGGTGCTTTGGATGTGGATGAAAACTATGTGGGACGAAGGATATAGCTGTTAGAAGTTGATGGAAGAAGAGGTAGAGGAAAACCGAGGAAAATATGGAAGGACTGTGTGGCAGAGGACTTGAAACCCCTGAAAAAGGAAAAGCTGGAAAAGAAGAAGAAGTAAAGGAGTAGTAAAGCCTTGCTTCAGGCTACGTGCCTCTTTAAGGTACGGAGTTTTTGTATATGTTTGGGATGATTTTTTGTTAATGACTTAAGATCGTCATAGGTGTCGAGGCAGGAGTTTGATCAGCGTTTATCGTCGATCGTATCGATGTTCGGTGGGCCACTTCGTCGTGGACCATTTGAGGTGGCCCGTTAATAAAAATGGCAAATGCATCAAAAAACGGAGCAATTACATTAAGAATTGTGTGGACTTTCTTTAGTAACAAACGCGTGGAGGTTGGTTGTGGCTAGTTCCCCATCTAGTTACAATTATCGGTATGCAATTAGATTGGTAAATCATAGAAAACCAATATGCCCCTGTCCTTTCGTAAATTGAATCGACTCTGAAGGAGTTATTTGAGGGGACTGACTTTCCAATTTTGGGATATTGGGATATTTTAAAAGATCTCGTTACAGAGATTCTGGTAAGAGTTTTTTCAGGTAAGACGTTGAAAAAGATCATAGGCATCAGGTTAATTATCGACTTTATGTCCGAGGTGAGTTTGTTTAAAGGGAATTAGTCTGGGTAGTGACTGATGTGTCTTTTTTTGTGTTATGGTAGCGCGGTTTCTGGCTTGAAATTTGTGTGAATATGCCGGGTGTTTGCCGTGGCAGTTTGGACAGGATGGCGCATTTACCATTCATACGATTTGTGATTTTGTCGGCAGTATGGACAGATAGTGGATCTTTGTTGGTATTCTGTGTTGTGTTGTTTGCTTTGACAGCATCTAGGACAGCATTTTAAGCGCAGGAAGATGACGTTATTCGATCCAGGGATCTCACAATGTATAATCTCCCCGTTCAGCTTAATAAGGTACTTGAGTGCTTCCTCGAACTTTTGTTTTGTGTTTGCGAAGACTCGAACGAAGTACGTAGGAATATAATTCTAAAGTGCAATTATTCTGAAGATTTTAGTATGAGGGAAGTGGTCTTATGACCACTATAGACGGTCTTCAATATCTTCCTGTGAAAGATTTTTGTTAACGCCTGTCATGACGAGATGGAGGTTTGATTGGATTTTGTTTGTTGTTTTAAAGACTTTTGTGGAGTGTTGTTAGAAATATCTGTGTCCAATAGTGATTATATTATCACCGATGTTGTTTCTTAGTTTTCTCTGGAATTCGTAGATATTTAGGGGTTGGAATGTATCGGGCGAATAGACTTTGAAGTGGGCTGTGTTGTTGGGAAGAAGTTTGTTTATTTTAAAATATTGTTGAGATGACTTTGTTGGCAAATGTTTGGTGGGGTGTGTTCTATAAGATATTTATATGCGTTGTATTGTCCTGTTAAGTTATTTTGTGTGTTTGTGTTGCTTGTGTGTAATGGCTATAGGAGATGGTTCGTATCGATTGTTTGAATTGATCGTTCTGTAGATTGAGTCGTATGTGTTTCATTTTGAGTGTGTTGGTTATAAGGTTGGGGGTAAAGGTTCAGTTGGTATTGTTTCTATCGCAGTTTTATGTTGTGTATTATGTGTATGTTATCATCTTCGGTATGGGATGTAAGGTGTTTTTGTAGGGATGATGTATTGATTTTAGATCTGGTTGTAAGTGTGGCAGATTTGCCAGCAGAGTTGACTGTAAGGGACTCGAATTTTGAACCAAGTAGATTTTGGGTTTTAAATAAACGATTGAATCTGCGTTGATTGCAGAATTGTGAAGAAATGCATTTGTTTAGGTATGTTTATCTGATGTTTTCTGGAACTGAAGTGAGGATGAGTTAGGTGTATTTTGGTTGGATCTGTTTGTGATGGTAAGGTATTTGGCTCCGCTAAGAACTTTGAGTTTTTTCTTCAGATATTTGGCATTGATGGGGTTTGTTGTGTAAAGGTAGGCTATTTTTTTTTCGATTTGTTCACGTATACTGCAAAGAAATAGTTTTTGTCACCGGAATGATAAGGACGAGTGGAGTTTGGCTGCAGAATTTGGTTAAAATGTGGTTTATCATGTATTTTGTTTCATGTGAGTGTTTGAATCTCAGTTGTTTAAATCGGGCATCCATCTGTAGTAATGGACACTCGGGACAAACGGGATAGCGTATGAATACCGACTGATTATCAACTTTCTGTTCAACGACTGTAAATATTTGTATGGGCTCTAAGTTGAGATGAGCGTTTTGTAACATAAATATGTTTATGTATTTTGTTTAAGATGTGTGTGTAAATTTTGCAGTTGTGGTATTACTCTGTGATTTGTGGGGTGGCTATGAATGATGAGTTTTGGTGTGTATTTTGATGTGTGGGGTGTCTTTGTGATATGTAGTTAGTAATTTGTGTGTTGTATGTTGTGTCAGTGTTTTGAATGGCAGCACTGAAATTGTCGCCCAGAGTGTGACCTGGAGGATGGTAAATGTTATAAGAGTTTGTGGTTGGCTGCCATGGAAACGGCGGTACCTCGAATTGTGAAGCACATTTCATTTAGACGAAGTTTTTAATTAGAAGAGGGCTGTTATTTAATTCTTACGGTCCACTCGTGGGTAATGATTTTTTTGTGTTATTTAGTCATCCCGTTTCACTTTCTAATATAGCTTTTCCAAACATACGTCCATACATCTTTTATTTTTCGATATAGATATTTTATGTTTCCTGGTCCCTCTGCTTTCGTTGTAATACCATCCTTTGCAGCTTCTTCTTGGCAGGATATCAATTCTATTTGTGCCACGTCGTTACATTCATCCTTTACTGCTCTTCCACTTCATATGTTATATGATACGTTTTCTCTGATGATTAATACCGAGTAACAACTCTAACGCACTCTACTGAATAACGGCTTTGTTTTTCTGTATCCTTCATATTCTTCACATTCATGCCATTCATCTTCTGATGTCATATACTTTTCTCTGATCAATAATACCAAAGAACCTGTCGGACACTTTTCTGTCAAGAAATAATCTTTGTTTTTGATACGATTTGGTAATTATTGGTTGCTTTTAAGGATAATTAAAAATTTCTTCTATTTTCAGTTTATATGATTGCATTAATGACTTTTTGGTACGTGTATGATTACTTTTTTATTGTTTCTCGTT
The DNA here is from genome assembly GCF_040954645.1 of Diabrotica undecimpunctata. Classification (NCBI taxonomy): domain Eukaryota; kingdom Metazoa; phylum Arthropoda; class Insecta; order Coleoptera; family Chrysomelidae; genus Diabrotica; species Diabrotica undecimpunctata. The sequence continues at coordinate 123,635,033 of NC_092806.1, forward strand.
TACTGCCGTTCTATTTTACTTCTGCTATTGGTTATTTGTAATACAACATTGAATTCCTCCTCGTATTTTATTAACTTTTTGATTGTCAATTTATATTGGAGATGCACGCCTCCGGTAACTGATGGTTCTTTATTTCCTTTAAAGCTGCTCTTTTTTTTGACACTGTGATTGGTAAAAGTACTTCATATTCCTAATTTATGAGAGTAATTACTCGTTTCATAAAATTGTCTTAAGGTCTTTGACTGGTGTAGACGTCTTTATAAAACTCTCTAGTTATTTTGAGAATGTTGTATTTCTTACCTTTCTTAACAAATTCATGTGTGTAATAGTTTTATCAAAGTAAATAATATTTTTATCTTTACATTTTTTTTATCTTTAACAAATAATCATAATGCAATCGGAGCTGTCAGACACTATACTGTTTACTAATTACTGCACTACTGCAGTATTAAGAATTAGGATTGGTAAGTGCAGCGGTTGATGTTTTATTTAAGAAGGGTCTCTATGTCCAAGGCAACCGGGTGCTGTTATCTCTTTAATTGAAGCAATTTGGACGTTTTCAATCTCTATAGATTTTTAGATAATTCTTGGTTTATTTAATCTCAAATGATTAAACTAAGATGTAATAAGACTCTTACAAGGCAGCTCAAAAGGAGCTAAAGGAAATAAAATCTGCTGGCGATGAAAATGTATGCATTAGATACCGCAGTGGTGTTCCTACAGTTTGTGAAGTTAAACTACAAAAAACTAGTATCCTTCAGATTAACAGTTTTTTATCAAGATGTTGGAGACATTTGTACACAGATTTCTGATATCCTAAAAAGTATTTCCTGCTGCTTGTACAATAAATATAATTATTTTAGTGGATAGTAACTTGAATGATAACTTAACTAATTGTAAATGAAGTCAAGTTTGTGGTCACAGGTTTGTGGTTAACATACCTCCACAATCACCTTGCGAAGTATACAACTGGCATTGTTAAACTATATAATGTTGTTCTGCAATACTCAGCACAGGATATCTATGATTTTGGCAATTACAATCTTCCCAATACGTCATGGGAGAATGATGAGTTTGGTGTAATGGTGCATTGTCCTGCAGATAATCCAGCTGTGAATATTGCTCAAGCCATTAGTTTTTTAAAACGGTATTAACATAATAATGTTCCCAATAATCTTAATGTATTTTTGGATTTAGTTTTTTCTAATGTTAGGGGCTAAATGTGGTTTATAAATGTTGACTAAACCTCGATGTGAAAGAAGCAAATAGAAATAAGTTGGTTTATGATGAGTTGTTTTATGATTTTCGGAATGGCGATTACATTACGCTTAACAACTTCCTTGCTTCCATAGACTGGCAAATATGTATGGTTAATGATATTCATGTTGCTATAAAATTATTCTATGAAATTCTCTCTATAGAAATTGCTTACTTTGTGCCATTGAAGAAATATAGAACTTCAACTTTTCCCAAGTAATTCTCTGCTGATCTTAGAAGACTGAGTCTGGAGAAAAAATTTGCTCACTATATTTATGTTAATAATCATTCTAATGATGACTATATTAGATTTTCCTATGAGATGAATGTAAACAACTGTCTGAAATTTGCTTCAAGAACTATATTAAAGATATAGTTACTGGCCTAAGAAATGATCCAAAATCATTCTGGAAGTACATCAATGATAAGCGATCTAGTCATAACCTACTTAACTCCTTATTTTATCAAGTCCAATCTGCAATGAATGGTCAAGATATAGCTAATTTATTTATGAACTTCTTCCAAACTGTGTATTTACCAAATAACAATAACCTTTATTTGGGCAAATTAATTATTGTAGGCTTTCTTGTCAGGTTTGTCAAATGGATTAAAAACTCTACATCTGGGAGAAGTCAAAGAGTCAAGATAGGTTGTCATCTATCTGAGAGTATTACAGTTCCTCAAGGAGGCCACACTTCCCCTTTTTTTTAATATCTTCGTTAACGACATCACTTTCTGTTTCCTAAATAGCAAATGTCTAATGTTGGCAGATTACTTAAAATTTTGGAAAGTTATAGATAGCTTAAAAGATCAAGTGTTGCTATAAGATGACTTAGACCGACTATAAAATTGCTGCAATCAGAACAAACTGCACTTCAATGTAAAAAAATGTTGTTTTATAAGTTTTTCTCGTAAATTTATATGAATTAAAATTGGAACGCGCTATACTATTAATAATTAGCCACTCAATTATGTTTCTTTTATTCGGGATTTAGGTAGTATTTTCGATGAGAAGCTTACTTTTTGTGACCACATAAACTCTTTCAGTAAAGGCATTTAAACTTTTTGGTTTCGTTACTAGAAATTGCAAGTATTTCTCCATTGATTCAACAAGAATAGTGTATTGTTGCTTAGTTAGAACTATTTTGGAACACTGTTACTTGGTCACCCTATTTTCAGAACAATATTGATACCATAGAAAGAGTCCAGCATAAATTTTTGAGATATTGTGCTTACCGTGTTCACACTAGTATTGAACATCATGATTATTCCTGTATCGAACAACAATTATGTTTACCCTCGCTTAAGAACCTTCGTGATATGTCAGGAGCTATATTTATATATATATAAGATCATACATGGATTTATTGATTGTCCAAACCTGTTAAGCCAGAATAACTTTAATATTCCCCATCAAGCTCTACTTTACCACAATGTTTTGAATATTCCTTTCCATGGAACAGCCTATGGTATTCACAACCCATTGTATAGATACATGGGGCTATTAAATGTTTTTGATTTTGATATTTTCAACATAACTTTAACTTAGTTAAATTGTGATATGTATATTGGGATTGTTGAATTTTGTTCTTGTTATATTTTGTTTGTTTTTTTTAGTATGTAAGATTTTTAGTCTGCTTTTTTAAAGGTTTTAATATTGATTTTAAATTATAGGAAATTTCAAGTTTTGAATCCTAACTGTGATATTGTATATTGTACTTTAAACTGTTAATGGGGTTATACCGTGTATTAAATAAATAAATAAATAAATTACTTATATAAATAAAATATAATTATTGTAAAGCTTTAATAAAAAAAAATTGTAAAGCTTTTTGCCGTTTGTGGTTTGTACAATGGGTCGAGGTAAAGATCGATGGGAAAATTTGTTTAATTCATTATTAGATTTTTAAATTTTGGAAAATTCAATACGAAAATCGCGAATGTGTATAGTGTAAGAAATATAGTCACAAGATACAAAACTACAGGTTTGGTCGTCACAAAACCTAGAAATGTACGAAAAAGTTAAAAAACCGAAGCAGATCGAAGGGCATTAACACGCATAATAGTGAAAAATCGAGGAGAAAATTATATAGAGTTCAGCGTTTTATGAAGTGAAGTTATTGGAAGATACATTTCTAGATCAACATGTCAACGAGAGGCCCCCAAATTAGGATTTGGTACTTATAAAATAAGTTTTATAGTTAAAAAAATTAGTACGAATTGTTTTTAATAAATTTTATTTTATTTTAGGCTAAGGAAAAGCCACTTTTAACATTACAACAAAAGAAAAATAGACTAAGATGGTCAAAAGAGCATAAATATTAGACTCAGTCGCAATGGTATTTATTACAATGAAGTGATGAGTCCAGATTTGAAGTGTGTGTTGGAGACAGTAGGAGTCGCGTCATTCGCAAGAAAAATAAAGCTTACCATCCCGACTTTCTGAAGAGAAAAGTCAAATTTTCTGCCTCCGTCATGATCTGGGGCTTCATGTCGTCTAGAGATGTGGGAAAGTTATATCTTATCGATGGGATTGTAAACACGGACAAATATTTGAATATTTTAAAAGAATCTCTTTTACCGATTATGGAACACAGTTTAACATCAGCGAAAGATTTTCGCTGATGTTAAAATCGAAAAAGGTTTAATAGCACCAAGACGAAATTTAGGAAAATTACCCATAGGGAGTTGTAAGGTTTTGGGAGATTGTTTTCAACATCTAATACATTTTAACAATTTTGTTTAGATGACAGTATCCAAAACCTTTGACTAACCAAAAACTGAGTACTCTTAAATCCAGCAAGTAAATACTTCTCATGATAATGACGAACAAGAAGGCGAGATTTTTTTGGTAACAAAAACGGGTATTTTGCTTCATACGATAACGAAGACTGAGATAGATGACCAATTACTCTTAGACACTGAGTACTATAATCTAAAAATACTCCCAACTTACGAAATGGTTTTGGAGACAAGTTTGATTGAAAATGTTCTTCAAAATACTTTTCCTGTGTAAATCTGACAAGAATATTTAACGAGTTTTCCAACTCTACGAAAGCCAAGGGTCCTGACCGTTTCGACTTTTTATAACGAGAGTTTATGTTCTATAATACTAATGATAACAATTGGCAAACATGTAGCGGATCTGCTGTATATTACCATTCTTAAGTAACTTATTAACTACATTATTATTACTTATATTTTTGCTACATTTCACTTCTGTTTGCATATGTATTTAAGGTATTTTCATTTTTGTAAGTACATGTGGTTGTGTTGCAAATATGGCTCTTAGTACTGCTTTCATTTTCTACTACTTTACTTACATTATTCACTATTAGTTTGTTGCAGACTTTTCTTCAGTAGTTTTGTTTTCTTGTATGTTTCCTTCTTTATCGTTGTCCTATTTTGCTTCCAGTACATTTAGTCTCAGTTTCTCATAATATAACAATCCCCAATAACTTAAATTAATTATTTAATGACCATATTTGTATATTTTATTTATTTTAAACGTGAACACAAAATATTAACAAAATAACAGAACACTTTAATGGATACGTAATAAAATAATTTTACATAAATTTCATTTTGAGTTCTATTATATTTTGTTTTAATTAAATTCTTTTGTTGGAGAACAGTTTATACTATGCCAGCTAGTTACTAAAAACATATTTCCATTACGGCACATGAATCACAATGCTATATTATTATTATTATAATGTAATGACAAACAAAACAAAACAAAACTTTTATGAAAACCGGAATATTTCTATTAAATTAGAAAATAAACTAAGAATATTAAAAATCTAGTGTTAAGTTTGTTAGCTAATGGTTTTTTTTAAATATAATGAGAATTAATCCGATAGATACAAAGGATATTATCTAGAAATAATATTTATATTAGTGAAAATTTAAAATATGTATGCATTCATATACGTTTATATATTATATATATATATATATATATATATATATATATATATATATATATATATATATATATATATATATATATACAAGGCAAGTGGGATAAAAATCTCACTGTAAGGATATCGGTCAAGGAGAAATAAAAAATGAAAAAACTATTTCAATTTTTTAATAGAAAACGTTTCGTGCAGTATTTCTGCACTTCGTCCGTTCTAATGATTGTAAAGTCATATAAAAGTCAAATTTTTATAAATCTGGATTAAACAGGAAGGTTGAAAATATATATGTACAGATGACCATTGAACACGAAATTGTGTTGGGGAACCTAAAATTACGTGAATGTTAATGAAATTATTTAACTCACCATGAGGTTCCTTTTGGAACAGATTTTACATCGGATGTGATGTGTAAAGATGACTGAAGTTCTCGTTGAAATGAATATAAAGGATTGAGTTTAGAAGTATCGAAGTAGAACCGATGGTAGCTACTTTTTACTCATAGAGGACAAAAACCGCAAATTTAGGCCATGTCTATACGTGTGTTCATGGAGTTTTTTCCCTTAATATGTGACGCATTTCCAGGAAGGATTTCTTATAGAAATTATCCTTAGTTCCTAAAAATTTAATATTTTTAAAGTCGATTTGGTGGTTAAGAGAGATAGAGTGGGTACTAAGAGCACAAAAGTTCTTGTTGCATCTAATATCGCTTTTATGAGATATAACACGCCCTTTAAGGGTTCTTTCTGTTTGGCCAATATACTTCAAATGACAGTCTTTGCATGGAATGTTGTATAATACATTTGATTTCTCCCAAATATCTAAAGGTGTATTAGTACGTGAAAAGAGATTTCCAAGTGTTTTGCAATTTTTGATGCCTCTTTTAGTAAATAGGGATTTAAACAATTTAGTAAGTTTCTCTGTAACTTGTGGAAAATAGGGTAATGAGCAATATCTAGGAGGAGGCTCAAATGTGGATACTTAGAAATAAATTCAGCAGTGATTGCTGAATAAGAAAAGGCTTTTGTACTTTTGAAAAGTATTGTTCGTCGGGAACATCCGCGTAGTTCGGTAGTGATCTTTGTACGGAAAAACATTTAAAAAAGTACGTGTCTACCTGACCAAAGATGCTGCTAGTAGAACTTTCAGTGAAACAGTTGCGTGAGCAACTAGAAGAACGCGATGAAGACTGCAGCGGGTCCAAGAACATACTCCAAGAACGACTGAAGGCTGTTCTCAACAAAAATGGAGAAGACCCAGAGACATTCCAGTTCCAGTAAGCAAAAGAAGCAGTTTTAACGAAAATAAAAAATGTGTCACAAATGATTGAAGAATCTTCTAGGAAAAATGATAATAAATTCGAGAACGTTTCCAAAAGATTGGATAAAACGTCTCAAATTATTAAAGAAGTAGGTAGACAAAACGACGAGAAACTTAAAAATGTTTCTAGAAGATTCGACGAGAAACTTGAAAATGTTTCTCAAATCATGCAAGAAACTACTAAAAAAAACAACGAGAAATTTGAAACAGTTTCTAAAACATTCGATAAAGTAGAAGAGAAGATCAAACAGTTAGAGAGCATGATAACTAATACAAAAGTGCTACCACCAGTTAATACAATAGCCTTAGATCCGGTAGTGAAAGAAGAATCACCTAGAGACGAAACTACACATAATATGAGATTCAAATTGCACTTAAATTAGAAGAAAGACTTTGGCCCGTGACACAAACCACCGTCATTAATGATCAATGGCAGCCACAACAGCTACAAGACGCTCTAGCAGATGATCCATGTATAAAAAGAGTATTGGATTGGATGCGTCAAAGTAAAGGGTCTTCTTGGCAAGACATTAGTGCATGTAGTCCTGAAGTCAAGTGTTACTGAAGCCAATGGAATTGCCTAGTGCTAAAAGATGATCTTCTTTATAGAACCTTTGAGAACGATGATGGTACAGAATCCAAGCTTCAGTAGATTGTACCTAACAGTAAAGTGTCAGAAGTATTGCGTCAGTTACATGACGGTGCATCAGGTAGACACTTTGGTATTACGAAGACTCTGCAAACGGTTCGAGAATGGTTCTATTGGGTGAACTGTAAAAATGATGTAAGAAGATGGTGCCGAAAATGTGAACTATGTGCAACCAGTAATTGTCCAGTTGTTAAAAAGAGGGCACCCATTAAACAGTACAATATTGGTAGTCTTATGGAAAGAGTAGCAATCGACATTGCAGGTCCACTTAAAGAGACGAATGATGGAAATAAATATATCCTGGTAGCTATGGATTATTTTACTAAATGGACTGAGACAAACGCGATACCAAATTAAAAAGCTGCTACCGCTGCAGAGGTACTTGTTCAAGAATTCTTCAGCCGATTTGGTGTTCTTTTGGAGATCCACTCCGACCAAGGGCGAAACTTCGAGTCAACCATTTTCCAAAACGTTTGTAAATTGATTGGTGTCAATAAGACCAAAACGACACCCCTGCACCCTCAAAACACCTGTCCAAAGTTGTATCAGAACATTAAAGAGATTGGGACCAGCACATTCCTTTATTCCTAATGGCCTACCGCTCGGCCGTGAATGAAACTACAGGCCAGACTCCAACCTGCCTGATGTTAGGTCGTGAAGTTCGTTTGCCCTGCGACCTAGAGTTTGGCTGCAGACCTTCCGAAGAACATGTTGCAAGCTAAGATTATGTCGACCGCCTGAAATTAAGAATGAACAACATTCATGAACTTGCCCGACAACACATCCAGTTAGCCAGTGACAGAATGAAAGATCAATACGATTCTCGATGCAAGAATGAAAGCTATGAAGTAGGTGATCTTGTTTGGCTTTATAATCCACAACGTCGTCGTGGCTTGTCTCCTAAACTGCAAAGACAATGGGAGGGTCCGTATGAAATTAAAAAGAGAATAAATGACGAAATATACCGAATTAAGAAGTTGCCGAAAGGTAAACCAAAAGTAGTTCACATAAATCGTCTTGCACCTTATGCTGGCTCAAATGAAACAGAAGAAGCACGAACCCTTCAACATGAGATCAAAGATGACCGGCGACCAAGCTTTAATGAATTTTTGTCAAATTACGCAGACAGAAAGAGTGCTAGATTCGGCGTGACGACAGAAGTTCAGCAGGATCTTTTTAGTGTTGCGCATAACGTCTCTCTAGCCCACTGTGTTGCCCAAGATCTTGAGATGACTAAAGGAATCTCATCTGTATTCTATAGGAAGTTCGCTCGTTCGGACGAGTTAAAATACCAGCAGCCTAAAGTTGGAGATTGGAAAAGTACTGAGATTGGAAAATGGTCCTCGATCTTTGCTGTATATGGTGACCAGGAACTCGTATACAGACAGGGCAAGCTACGAGGATATATAGCGTGCTCTAACTAATTTGAAGAAAATCGTGTGCAATTATGACATTAAGAATTTGGCCTTACCCAAGATAGGCCATGCACTAGAAAATCTGGATTGGAAGATTGTCAGAAGCATGCTTGAAGTGATCTTCCGAGAAACCGGCGTACGAATTACTGTGTGTTGTATTAACCCGAAGAGATTGTGTCCTTTAAAGTCTGTAGACTGTTATTTCTTCTTGAGGGGTTCATGCAGAGCTGGAGAGCTCTGTAGATTCCGCCATCCTGGGCCTACATCTGGAGTTGCTAATCGGGATGCTCAGATCTAAGAGGGGAGCAGTGTAAGAAAATAGAGGATCTCCGATACGTCATAATTCTTAGAACGATAAATCTAGAAAACGCAAGAATTGTCATTTCAATAGCACCCGTCTTCGATGCGCTTTCGATGAGACGAATTAGAGGTGGGCGACTCCAGAATATTCTCGTACATAATACTTTTGGTATATATATATATATATATATATATATATATATATATATGTAACGATCTGAGGAGTAGAGTTTAGTAACTAGTAGACTAAGTATTTAAAATATATCCAGGGAGTATCACAAAATAATCAGTATTTAAAATCAATCTTTGATGTATTTATAGCATTTATTGTAAATTTTGAGAATTTCATGATACACACTTGATATGATTTGGATACTTAATGATTTATAACTCTGTCTTTTTTTTGCAAGTTGCTGTTTTTGGAATCATGAACGAAATCTGACAACCTAGGTACTATATCCATACCACTCTATACTTTGCATTTTGCAATCTTATAATAATTGGCAATTCAAAGAAAAGTTTTTTCTGTTTCAGAAATTTTCTTTAATCAATAACACCCATAACGCTTAAAAAATTTTGATTAATCCATTTTTAATCTTTCAAGTTGAAAAAAACATCTACTTAAATCTAATGACTAGACCAAGTAAAAGATAGGAGTAAGAAAAAAGGTAGAAGACTTTTATAATCTTTTATTAACAAATTAATATTTATTAGATATATATTTTCAAAGCATTAATTAAATAATATTTGAATAAAAAGATATAAGAACGGAAAAAGTAAACAATTTTTTAGTAAAACTAGAGTTTCCTGCCTCGAAATTGTATGTTTTCCTAAAAAAAATACATAATATTATTTTCTGTCTTTTATTATAGGATAATAAAGTTCTTTTCTGTAATTAATTTTTTTCTTAATCTCAAATAAAAAACTAGTTAAAACTCTTACTTGACACACGATTTAAAGATGCAAGTTCAATAATCAAAAACAAAATAATTATTATCTCTAATTCGCGCCTTTGCAAAAATAAGAAACATACTTTGCAGTCACGATCTTAGCATTGACCTTAGAGTTCGAATGACATCTTGCTACATCTTTCCTGTCCTGCTGTATGGAGTGGAAGCGTGGACTCTAACTGAGGCTATCCTTAGACGCTTGACAGCCTTTGAGATGGGTGTATACAGACGACTACTGAAAATAAGCTGGGTCGACAGTGTTAGAAATGAGGAGGTCCTTAGACGGCTGAACCAAACAACACAACTGGTCAATATAATAAAGAAACGCAAGCTGGAATACTTCGGTCACATTATGAGACACCCTGAAAAATATGATGTTTTACATCTGATTATTCAGGGAAAGATCCAAGGTAATCGTGGTCCTGGTAGAAGAAGAACATCATGGCTGAAAAATCTAAGGCAATGGTATGGAAAATCAACTACATCGTTATTTAGAGCTGCTGTCAATAAAGTCACGATAGCGAATATGGTAGCCAACATGATATCCAACGATCGATAACGGTCATGGAATATAAGAAGAAGAATTCGCGCCAAATCTACACAGGTTGGTGACACTGAATTCACGTCCAATAAATGAGAAAAATAGGACATGTTCTATTTCGTTAATTGCTTCACGATTTTATTCATCAATTTATTCACGGCAAAATTGGATGTCAAATTGTTCTTTACACACGTCAAATTTGACCTTGAAGCGACTTCATAAATTTATTCGTCAATTTATTGTTGGTGTAAAGCCCACATAAGAAATAAACTAAATGCAGACCGTCAAAAAAAGGTCAACTTACACATTTTGAGTCAAGGTACGATTGATTAGAGCATATCGTTATTTATCAAGAAAAACAAACAACGTGTGGTGTATGTCACAAGCAGGCAACGTTCAGATGTAACAAGTGCGATGTTGCACTTCACCCTAAATCATGTTTGTTTAGCTATCATATTAAAGAATAACTTTAATTGTTATACTTAGTTTCATTTACTGTATAATAAAATCATTGATCCTTAAGTAGCTTGGATTCCTACTGTTGGTTATAACATAGATACACCTGATAACTCAAAAACGACCAAACTAAATGAAAAATTTTATTTATAAATCTTGTATATAATTGAAGTAGATAGCCATTCATAGCAGAATTTATTATATAAATTTTGAGGTAAAATGTTTTAGGAGTATCTGGGTTATCAAATTAATCTGAAATTTGTTCGCGATAAAACAGTTCCAAAGCAAGATTTTTATTTGTCAAACTGGTGTACATCCAATTTAGTCCTCTCGTGTTTCTCTAATTCTATTGCAACCCACAAGCCAATAACTAGCCGCAATAAATTCCTGTTTTTCTTTTTTACCTGGTATTACCGAAAATTGCCAAATCTGCAAAATAGATCAATCACAACATCAGTCTGTGCATTCAGTGCGTCCTGTCAACAAGATTTCATTCTGTCTAGTGAGTAACTACCCTATTAAAATGTATTGGCGAACCACGTCGGTTTGTCAATTCAATTAATTAATTCAATTTGAAATAGTGTTCCAATAATGTTGCAAATAGCTACATAAATCGTTCTAGTAGCTATAAATTTCGAATTGACGTACCTTGTTCGAATGTTTCCCGGTTAGAATATGAAAGCCAGTTATGTTATACATATCGTGGTCACTACGGTCGTATTGAAATTAGTACAGTCAACGTTAAAATATTTTGTCATCCGTTAGATTTGGATCTTGAATCATATTTTAAATTTTTTGTTCTGTTGATTGTAAAAAGAGTATAATAAATTAATATCGCAGTATTTTGTACGCAGTTGTTTTTAATTCCTTTGAGGTAACTTAAAAACTAGCTAGCTATATTGACTAATATTTCTTTGGTGAAAGGTTGTCATTTGTTTTTCTACAACAATAAATACTGAGAGTAAGGTTAACTGGGGAACAAACCTGTAAATAAGGAAGCAATAAAAACGAGTGCTCTTCTTAGTGGGTGTCTTTTATTTGTTAGCTAAGTTGACACATAAGAATGGAAAACCATTTCTTAACCCTTTCATAACTGTGGGGACATATATGTCCCAGCGTATTTCAAAAAATCTACTGGCATCTGTTTGTCTCCATCGCCCATGTTTTTTGAATGCATCCGTATTTTTAGACATTCCTTACTTATTACCTAGTAGTATGCAATCTACATATCACGTTTATAACCTAAAAATTAATGTTAACTGAACACGTGCATCAAGAACTCGTAAATAATATAAATTTTAGTAAGGGAAAAGTGTTTTAACAGCCTTTTAACAGATTATATATAATTCACTTGCCGATTAACACAGGTTAGTGATATATATTGTTTATTTTTGATATTGTTTTCATTGATTTTACCATAATTTCTAAACGGGACTCTAGTAGTGTCACAGTAATAGTTTATATCGGGTCTTATTAATCCCATTCGTATTGTTTGGTTACAGACTTACTATGGCACGTAGACGTTTTCTAACACAAAAAGAGCTCCAAGAAAAAATTGACAAACTCACAAATATTTCTGAAAATGAATCTGAGGAAGAACCTTATGCTGCCTCAGATTCTGATGAACACTACTGATCGTGTGGATGTAACCACTACTGCTTCCGAAAAAAAAAGTTCTGATGACGTGGAAATATCTGAAGATGAGTCTGAAAGAAAAGAATTGACTGCACAATGGAATATAACAAATACAAACTTTTATCCGAAAAAAGAAATTCCTACGCAGAGAAATGGGATAACAACACTAAATTGATAAAAGTTCTTATCCTGTTGATATTTTTCTAAAATTATTTCCGCGTAGTTTATTTATGCATATTGCTTCCTGTACAAATCAAAGAATAACAGCACTCGCAAAAAAACAGACATTTAAATACGAAAGAAACAGATATGTACGAAATGATGACACTGACTGGTTGTACTATGGTTATGTGTTACAACAAAGTACCATCTATCCCACACTACTGGTCACAAAACGAATCACTTTCGAATTCCCTCATAAAAAAAGCTAATTCAAGAGATCGCTGTTTATTCCCGCTATCTAAGTCCTACTATAATAATCCTGAAAAAAAATGGTAATACATCAAAAACATACTATATCGATGAAGTGGTTTCTTGTTTGAAACAAACTTTTGTAAACTCGAGAACTGAGAGTTCTCATCAGTCCATCGACGAATCAATGACTAAGTTAAAAGGAAGATCTGCCTTGAAGCAGTATCTTCCTATGAAGCCAGTAAAAAGGGATATAAAAATGTGGCAACGAAGTGATACTTTCACAGGATATATATATATATATATATATATATATATATATATATATATATATATATATATATATACGATTTCAATATATACTCGGGAAAAGAATCCACACCAACTACTGGAACTCTAGGAGAACGAGTTGTTGAAACACTAGCCAAAACCATACGGTCACCAGATATGTGCCTATGCTTTGATAGATTTTTTACTTCGTTCAACCTACTAAACACCCTAAATTTTCCATGCTTAGGAACCTATATGGCCAATCGGGTAAATGTAGCTAAATTTGATAATAGCAAAATGTTAAGAGGTGACATGGAGTTTTTAGTTTCATCCACAGGAATTTTAGCAAGTAAATGGAAAGACCCGAAGGAAGTTATTCTGATGTCTAATTGTCACAGTACAACTGTTGGAATTATCAACAGAAAGCTGAAAACTGAAGAAAAATCTGAGTTCACTTGTCCAGAAGCTATTATTTTTTACAATAATTTTATGGGAGGAGTAGATTTCGCCGATCAAAACGTTAGCACATATGATATGGACCGAAAATCTGCGAAATGGTGGAGAAATTTTTTTTATAGTTTAGTCATGTACGCTATTGTAAATTCTTGGATTATTTACAACGATTTGCATAAAAGAAGTGTACAAAAAAATAATACGAAATTTTCACTAGAACAGCTTATTGAATTAGGAAGATCGAAATCAAATGTAAAAAGACGAATAAGTGGCAATTTGTTGTAAAAAGTCATCTTTTTCTATCTGGGCATTAAGGTCTCCTAGTACAAATATGACATCTTCTTTGGGTATTTATTCTATCTCCTCTTCGACAATATCATAAAAGATTTCTTTTTCATCTGCATTGCTTGTTTCTGTAGGGGCGTATAAGTTCGACACTGATATATTAAATGGTTTGTTGTTGACTCATACATAGGCACTCCTTTCGCATATTGGCTTAAAATTTATAATTTTCTCTCTTAGGTGCCTTAGTATCATGAATCCCACCCCTGTTTGCCCTTGCTTCTTTCCTCCTGAATATAACATTGTAAAGTCTTGTTTATCAATCTGTCCTTGTCCCTCCCAACGTAATTTTTGCAGTGTTGCAATATCCATTTTATACTTTTTGAGTTCTTTTTCCATTTCTAGCATTTTTCCTGAAGCTAGCATAGTTCTTATGTTCCATGTGCTTATTTTCATCTCTTTATTTTTTTTTTGTCCTGTTGTCATCGTCTTTTCTTTTCATTTCATTTCATTTTTCTTTTCTTGTCTGTTTTTCTTTATTTTCCTTTTGTTGTATATGAGTTTATCTGCAGTCATTTTCTGTTTCATTGCCTCGTCTGTCAACCAATAATGTATCCTCCTCCCTTGCTAGTTTTTAAATCACCTCCAGAAAGGTTCTCCAGCTGGTTGGTGTTACTATTCTATTTTCTTTCTCGACCATCTATTATCAGATTGTTGGCTTTAGTTTGGACACGTTTACCTTTCTTTATTTTATCTTTTGCTATTCTTTGTATTTACTTCTGTATTTGCTGTATTTGTAATTCCTCTGTTGTTAGATCATTGTTTATATATTTTTTCTTGTTTCACTTCTTTAAGTTTAGTTTTGTTTTCTATAATTTTTGTTTTTTCTTCTTTGTTTGGCAGTCTGACTAGAAATGTTTTATCTCTTAGTTTCACTGCTTCTTCTATATTTACGTTAATATTCAGTTCTTTTGTCATAAAACTTCCTATTACTTATTTTAGTGTTCTTCTATCTCCAGTTTCTATTATAAGTCCCTGTATTATCTATCACATTATTTTCTTTTCTTATTCTATCCAGCCTTTCAAGGCGTCCTTTTGTATCATTCAGATCCTTTTTGATTTGTTCATTTTCTTTCCGCAGTTCACTATTCTCTTGTTTTAGTTCTGCTAGTTCAGTTTTGAGTTCTATTATTTCCTCTCTGTATTGTTTTTGTTCCGTTTTTACTTCTTTTACATCTGTTTTTAATTGTTGTAACTTTATTTTGTCATATACTAACTCATATTTAGTATATGATCTATTTTGTTTTCATCTCTGTAATTTTTAAAACTAGGCTTCTTTGTACTTTTTTTACTGGGGCCAACTAGCAGTTCCTCTTCTTTATTTCTTTTCCGATTGTCATCGGATGTATTATCATCTGAATCCATATTTTTATTGCTACTTCTCGCTATAGATCCACCCTCCCCACTTAACGCGTCTAAGGAAGATGGTTCTCTCAAGCAGTAGCTTGTAGTAATTTATTTTCACGCCGAATTAGCTATTTGGGAATATTTGTGATGGTATGGTACTCGCCCCTATTTACTATTAAAACATTGTTTTTTAATCTATAATGAAACGCGACAGCCGAAGCGCCAGTCCTGTCATAAGCGCATCATTAAGGATTAAAAAACAATGTTTTAAAATTAAATAAGCTCAAAATAATTTGAGGAAAATTACAGAACAAGGTTTGAACTTAAAATTACGTCCTTGGTGAATTCAAAAATAATATTTTTTAGTTGTGTGTTTTGAGACTTAAAAATGATCAAGTATACAGAAAAATTACAAGAAACCTATTTTGTTAAGAATGGCCCAAAAAAAGGGTCAAAAAAATTTATTGTTATAATTTGTTTCCAATTTAAAAATCTTCAAAATTTAAGAGGTCAGCCTTTAAATTTTTTAAATCAATAAAAAGGTACAATACATATTTTCAAACAGTAAGCAAATAGAAAATCTTGAAATGTGTGTATGTGAATATATGTTATTTTTATTAATTATATCTAATTTTATTTTCTGTAGATACAATTGAAATTTGGAGAAAAGTACATAGTTTGTTTTCATTAAATCTCATTTTCTTATTTTCCGCGCTTTTTTATATACACTGCCATTGTTTATGTATCCTTGAGTAAAAATAGAGAGCTTGAAAATCCATTTCAGATTCTGGCTGTGCTTTCTTATTACGCTGTAACGAAATCGGGACCATAACTTTTTAAATCCACACTCGTTATTTTAGGACACGAGAAAGGATTGTTTGTTTTAGCATGATGCCACTTTGTGTTTTCTGGAGAAAAACCACTTTATATGATGAGTATATCCAATCGAGTGACGCTAGGGAGAAGAAGAAGAAAAACATACAATATTTACATCGCGTTGCTTGAGTCTCTGATGAAAAATTTGAAATTCCCAAACAGCATCAAGTATGTGATGGAATAATAAATTTTGTCGGTTGATTTCGGTATTGGAGGCTGAGTGCGCCATCTTGCCCTCATTTAAATTCGAAAAAGATGCTTTCTGTTTTGCTATAAAAAGTTTCGGTCATGGACCTGCATCTTTATTACCTTTTACAAAGCTTTCTCCCGAAGAGTTCCACATCATTAATTTAAATATGTTTCTTAACAAAATGAAAAACGGTCTAGAATTTTTCAAACGATTTGTTGCTTACCCTGTATTCCATATTTTTGGCTCACGCTTAACATTGAAGTTTGCCACTTGAGTTTGGTCGATAAACTTTTAAACATGTATGAAGTCAACAAAAATCATACTAAGAAAGTCGCTTTAAAGCTTATATCCGGCGATAATTTAGTCCTACATTTTTTTAAAAGCAAAAATAATAAAGTTAAAGATTAAATTTTGTTTTAAAATGTTGGTGAGAAATTTATTGATGAGAGGCTTAAAAACAGTTCCGATCATTAATTAAAATTTAAAAATATTTAATTGTTTAGTTGTTAAGTTATATTTGTTTACATTATCTCTATTAATGTAATCCTTTTCCATTTACCTATTTTTAGCTGTGAATACTTATATCTTACGTAACATAAATCACAAAGTGAAAATTTCTACTTAACACTTTGACTGCCACACCAAATTCACCATAAATGTCCTGTGCGCCACACTAATTTTTTTATAAAAATGTATTTAAAATTGTTTATAAACATATCTTAGATACATTGCTTAAATAATTGAATTATATTTTTTGTAGTTTGACTAGTGTAAGAAAAATATACACGTGGCCTGAAAAAGCATTTTTTTTATTCTACGCCGCGTGTATAAGTACGGATACACGGTCTAGACTTGTCGTATCTTGTTTAAAACGGTAGCCTAACGTTGGCTTGTATTTGTTAATTCAACTCTAAACGTTGCATCGTGCAGTTCATTTATTAATAAAGGTAGTTTTTCTTGTATAAGTGTATAAAATGTCATCATACGAGGGAGAACAGGCCCGGCTTCATGCATTATGGGATAAAATATCAGATATGAGTAATGATAATGATGATTCATTTGAGAATGAGTCTGAAGAAGATCCTGACTATGAAACAGAGAGTTCACGGAACAGCAGTGACATACCAACTAAAAGACCTCGGATAACGACTAAGGGTAAGTTTGAATAAAAATCAATAAATAAATATAGGGCCGTTACTTATAGTTTATATACTTATACTATACATATTCGCCAAAATAATAATAGTTATTTATGTTATACTGGTACATATATCATGTTGTAATTATTTTATTATATCCCAATGAGCTTGCAAGAGAGGGTAGAAAATTACAAGGGCAATAAGGTCATGTTTATGTGCGAATGACACAAGATGTTATGTAACATCTTGTGTCATGTATATGTATATGTTAAGATGTTATGACTACATTTGAATTCAAATTTATATAATCTATTGACATGCTATTACATCTGTTTTTTTTTTGTTTCAGATAGCGATGAGTCAGATAATCCAGATTCTTCAGGGAAAGAAGAAAATACAGTGGCTGATTGGGGATTAGTATTTGGCGATAATACAAATCAATTTGGCGACATCAAATGAACTTTTCAAAGCAGCCGTCTCAAAAGTCCAAATAGCTATGATGATTGCCGACCTCCGCCGCGGAGATGGCACTTGAAGAAGAAGAAGATTTGGCGATATGAGAAATTTTAATTTTGAAGAAAATGTAGGATTAACAGAAGTCCCAAACATGAAAAATGAAGAAGAATTCGCCTACTTAAGACTTTTTGTAGACGAAGAAATTATCAGCATTATTGTCGAACAAACCAATATATACGCAAATCAGGTGATTGTGAATACTATCGTTAAAGAAACTATCGGTCCTTCTTCAAGACTGCATAAATGAAAAGACACAGACGTGACTGAAATGTATTGCTTTTTGGGGGTACTGATTTGGATGGGTCTTGACCATAAACCTAAACTGGCTGATTATTGGAGAAATTCGGATATTCGTTAGCACAAAAACTGCAGGATATATGTCTCGAAATAGATTTGAAATTTTGTTGAGTATGTGGCACTTTGCAAATAATGATTTATGTCAAGCAGAAGTCAGACTGTACAAAGTTAAGTCCCTGCTAACTTTGCTAAATTCCAAATTTAAAAAGATTACAGTACCAGACGAAAATATCTGCACAGAAACATAAATTTGGAATCAAACTCTTTAAGCTATGCCTCAATGGGGGGTATACGCATCACTGCAAAATTTATTGTGGTGCAGACAAAATTTATGGCATGTCTGTGACAATTAAGTAGTATTTGAACTTATGGACGAATGTCGATAAAGGAATGACACTGTATACTGACAACTGATACACCAGCGTAGAGCTAGCTGAAAAGTTACAAAGCAGACAAACGCACCTAGTAGGAACACTACGAAAAAATCGGAAAGGTATTCCGAAAGAAGTACTGGTAAGCAAACTGACAAAGGGTGAAATTGTAGGAAGAGAGAAAAACGGAATTGTCATTTTTAAATGGAAAGATAAGGGCGATGTCCTGATGCTTACCACCAAACATTAACTGAATTTTATTGATGTTCCAGGTAGAATTGAGGTCAAAAAGAAGCCAGAAGCTATTGTAGCTTATAATAATGCAAAAAGTTTTATTGATGTATCCCACCAATTGTCGTCTTATTCTACCTCTATTAGAGGGAGAATTAAATGGTACAGGAAGGTGGCAGTTAAACTACTTACTGGAACAAGCATAGTAAATGCTCAATATTTATATAATAAGAACAAAACTATACCAGAAAGAATAAGTATAACAGATTTCAAAGAAAAATTGTGCTTGAAACTACTTTCAAAAGGTAAACAAAGTTATACTCCCCACAACACACCGTCAGAACATAAATTTATTCAAACAGGTAAAAAAAGTCGGTGCGTAATTTCTTACCAACGAAATAAAGATGACCATGGATGACATTATGCAATAAATAAACTAAGCAAGTTACCACTAAATGCCAAGTCTGTGACCAAAAATTTCTTTGCTTTGAATGTTTTTTTGATAAGCACAAAATTTTGCCAAAATAGTCATTTGAGTATAATTTAAAATATGTGTTATTATTTGATTTTATAATATTTGGTGATAATTTGGTTGATATCTAAAAATAATAAAAGTTGTTTTAGCATTGCATATTCAATAATCTTAGATATCACAGATGGAACAGACAATGGTCGAAAATTTGACATTAATTCAGGATCACCTTGTTTTAATACCGGTGAAATAATAGAAGTTTTCAGCAAACTGGGAAAAACACCAGTATTAAAAGAAGCATTTATAATGTGAGCAAGTGGTGTCAAAATCTGAGACGCAATTTTCTTTAATTACTATACCTGATATTTCATCAAAACCACACGATGCTTTGTTTTTAATTTTATATTTTATTATGTCTAAGATACCTTCCTCTGTTACATAAGATAGGAACAAACTATTTTGAACAAAATCGTTAGAATGCTGAAAATTTTAATCTGGTTTAATTATTGTACTAATTATATCTATTGGTGCATTAATAAAGTAATCATTAAATTTGTTAGATATTATATCTGAATCTGTAATCCTAGTGTCATCTATTTTTAGACAGATATTTTTGTTTTTTCTTTGTTTTTCATTAAGTTCATTTATAACAGCCCATGTGATTTTATTTTTGTTAGAGGATTCAGAGATTTTGTTAAAATAAAACTGACCCTTTGTGGCCTCAACAAGAACTTTGTGCTGATATTTTTTTTGTCTATATAGAGTTTTTAGCTTAGGGTATGCCTTACTCAAAATATACAAATCCTTCAGACTATCTGAAGAAGATTTTACTTCTTGTGTGACCCATGTTTTTTTTATTTGGTTTTGGTAATGTTTGGTTTTTCTAATAGGACAACTAATATTAAAATAAAACTGTAATTTATCATGAAAGGCATTATATTTACTCTCAACATCAGTTGCATGATAAACATCTTGCCATGTTTTTTTACTCAAGAGATTGTTGAATGCATCTATAGCGCCTTCATGTGTTACTCTGGAAGTATTTCGAACTGATGTCATGGTTAGATTAATAAAGTTTAATCTCAAAAGGAATATATCGTGATCCGATTCAGTATTTACATTACAGTACCTATACAATCATCACAATTTGTATATACCTGATCCAAAATATTTCCGCATGTGGAAGTCGACCTTGTAGGTTTAAAGTTCCTGGGTGATAAACCATAAGATGCTAGAAGACCAGAAAATCTGTGTGAATTATTTAGTGTCATGGAATTTACATTAAAATCACTTGTTAAAAATATGAATTGATTTGGTTTAAAATTTGAATTTAAAATAAGATTAAGTTTTTCATAAAATACATCAAATTTACCTTTAGGAGATCTGTAGCAAATTAAAATTGTGTGTTGATTTAAATTATAATGCCACTTCAGCCCACATACCTCAATGTCTTTTTCAACACAGTACTGATTGAGTAAAATGGAACTAACCTTCATATTATTCCTTGCCCAAAATGCAACGCCACCACATTTATATTGAGATCTACTAAAAGAATTTACAATATTAAAATTTGGAAAACTATAATGAATCACCTCGCTATCTGCTGATCACGTCTCAGTCATACAAAGAAATTTCAAATCAGACTCCTTATAATCAGCAAATAAACAATCCATTTTAAATTGACTTAGTCTCTGAATATTTGACAGTAGGAGATCTAACTGATCCCTTCCTTTTTCCTGTTTAAAAGTCATTTGTTCATAATTAACTTTATTTGCGTATGTGTTGGACGCTTCATAAAAAACCTACTTACATAGGAGCCTACTGGCCATAGTTTTGGGTCCATCGCTTTATCGAAATTTTGTTCAAAAATTGAAACTTTAAAAGATGAATATATGTTGGGATGCTTAGCCGTTAAAGACGTACATATTACTTCTGGAAAGTGTTTTTCTAACATCTTCTTAAGATTTTCTGCCGTTGTATGTTGGTCTACTCTAGTAACATGGAGATGGGTAAATTTTGGGACACCTCTAATTTCTGAATTCTCATTATTACCTATAACAAAACGTCCATTCCTTTTTTTGTGTCTAACCATTTTCCATTCTTGCCCACTATTATTTGTAATCGATTTTATATTCTCAATATTTATCAAATTTTCATCGTTTGTTAAATTAATAATATCTGAACATTTTACTTCCGTTTGTATTCTTAAAATATCAGCTGATAATTGTTTATTATTTTCGATTAAGGAAACAACTTGTTTATTTTTATTGGTAAAATTTTTAAACACAGTTTTTGTTGGGGAACTCCTTTCTTTATCAACAGCTAGACTTTCATTAACAGCAATATTTTTTGCGGGTGTAGTTTTTTTGTTTTTTGGGTATTCTTTACTGCTAGACTGTA
Source organism: Diabrotica undecimpunctata (assembly GCF_040954645.1). Classification (NCBI taxonomy): domain Eukaryota; kingdom Metazoa; phylum Arthropoda; class Insecta; order Coleoptera; family Chrysomelidae; genus Diabrotica; species Diabrotica undecimpunctata. Next base: position 123,656,791 of record NC_092806.1, read on the forward strand.
TCGGTCGTTCAAAATTGAGGTTTCTGTTAGAATGGTTTATTAAATTCATATATTGTTGAGTAAATGGCGACTGGTCGGTTAATTAATGGAAGACAGAACCGAATTTTAAAAGCTTAGTATGGCAATTTAATTAATGAAAATCATAAAAAGGGTTAGTAATAATAACTATATATAATAACAATAACTATTTAATAATAACATAATAACTGTATTTTTCATCCATTAAAAATAACATGTACCCATTTGTAATTTCATTTCCAACCAAACATCTAGCTGTAATAATAAATTATATTATACAGATAAGACAAAGTATTTTCTTGTCCAAAATTACGGTTAACCTAATATGCGTATACCTAATGCCATAACCACCATAATGCCAAGTAATATGTAGATGACGACTTACAAAACTCATTGAATAATTTCAACTTATTATGAAGTCATTTCTGGTTGTACATTAATTACTACTAGTCCAGCAGTCAGAGAGTTGACCCCTAAAAATCATACAAACAAGCTGAGTTTTGCAGAGAATATCAATTTTGGGACCCCAAAAAAGATGTAAAAAAGTTTACCACCTTCACCCCCGGGCTTCCCCCTTAAACCCCCCTCGCAGGGGAGTAAAAACGCAAAAAAATCAATTTACCAAGAATGTGTACACCGTAGAAAAAAATGTTTCAAATAAAAAATATAGCTGAGATAATTTTAAACAAAAATGTTTATAAACATTTTTTATGTACGTTTACTAAACCATTTAAAAACATGGTTTTTAAAAGAATTCAAATAATTCGACCAAACTAAATTTTATTTATGGTTTTTAAAAGAATTCCTCTAAACTGAGCGCTAAGTGATACCTGCGTATTGAAATTAATGATCCGATATCGGAGACATCCATCCGCCTATGTCAATTCTTAAAAATACACGTTTCGGGGTTTCGGCATGCCGATCCCAAGCTTGACGATTTACATGTAAAAATCAACGGAATATTAGTTGATGAGCAACCAAACATATATTTCTTTCCATATGAATTTAATTGTCAAGTAAGGCAAATTTGCCAATGCTTTATTTGGATTGGTGATTGGTCGCGAAATGTACCTTGCGAGCGCGGGATGAAATGTTATTTCGGGATGGATAAGTACTGTAGAACTTACGTAGTGAAATAATACGGAGTGCACGAACTAGCTTTTCTTTCTGGGGTTTATTTTTATTTTCTAACGTAATACTGTGATACGTTACGTCTGCCGTAAATAGTTAAAGGTTAAAGGGTTTTTTGATATATTAGAAATTTTTTTTTAAATTAAAGTGTAAACAAATTAAGGTAAGTTAACCTAAAAAATGCAAGCTATGGGAGAAAGTGTAAGTGTTGATAAATCTGATATTGTAAATTATATTTTGTAAAATGGGTTTTCATCTATTCCATACGAAGAAAAAATTGTTATTAAAAATAAGGGGCGTCCTTTGCCTAAAATGTCACGGCTTATAAATATTCGTGCGGGGGGTAAGGAAAGTAATAGATTATTTTCAGATAATTGGTACAGAAAGTACCCATGGCTTACCAGGAGTGAAATAAAAAACTAACTTTTCTGTTGGCCTTGCATTTTATTTTCAACGAATAGGTGCAAACATCAACATCCGTGGTGTGAATCTGGTTACGATAATTTAAAGGAATTATTTAGAGCTTTACATAAACATGATATTTTAAAAGATCATACATACAGCCAGATTAAATTAGATTTATTTGGAAAACAAAATATCTATGTTTCATTAGATAATGCCCAACGTGAAAATGCTATTAAACATAACAAAATTGTAAAAAATAATCACGCAGTTTTACGTCGTTTAATTGATATTATAATTTTTTTAAGTTGTCAGGAATTATCATTTAGGGCCACGATGAATCGGAACATTCAATAAATCAAGGTAATTATAGAGAACTAATAAAAATGTTTAAGAAATACGATTTGGAATTTTCTAATTTACATTCTTATTCGAAGACATTTAGCGGTGTATCTAAAAGAATCCGGAATAAATTAATAGAATAAATTAGTTACATTTTAAGTAACGTTATTAAATCTGAGATTCAGGAAACCATTTGCTTTTCACTAGAAGTAGATGAAACTACCGACATATCATGTCATTCACAATTATCAATTGTTGTTCGATACGCGTTACGTGGTTACATTTATGAGAGGTTTTTAGGTTTTACAGACGTGAGTAAAAGCCATAAGGCAGAATATAATGTTTGGTGTTTTAAAGTACAGATTAAAATTTTTTGATATCAAAAACAAATTGGTAGGGCAAACTTATGACGGCGCTGCCGTGATGTCTGGTGAATAAAATGGTCTCCAGGCAAAAGTTAAAACTATTGCACCGCAAGCTTTATTTACTCACTGTCATGCGCATAGAATGAATTTAGTTTTGCAGGATACATGTAAAAAAATTAAAGAATGTCGTCTCTTTTTTGCCAGTTTAAGCAGATTTGGTTTATTTTTCTCAAGCTCGCCTAAATGGTCTAATGTTTAAGAACGGTTTGTTTCGGAAAAAATGCCAACAGTTTGTCAGACGCAATGGAATTTTAAATCTCGGTTATTTTTCACTGTAGCAGATTTTCTTGAACAGCTTTTGGAAGTTTTTGATTTTATTATTGAATGCGACGATTTTGAAAGTGATATCTCGATCCGTGAAGCAATCGGTTTGAAAACTTTATTAAATGATTACACTTTTAACATACTTTTAAATATTTTTAAGAAATTATTTACCCAAACCAATTTGATAGTCAATGTTGTTCAAAATCAGTTAACTGACATTATTCATTCCAAAAATAAAATAACAAAACTGGTGCAAAATCTCAGAGATTTTCGTAATGATAGTAATTTTCAGTATATACGCAGTGACGTTTTGGACTTGCTTGATATTTTCGAAGCCCCAAAAAAAGACAAAGGCATGTCACAGAAACAGATCTCGAGAAACGAGTATTTTTTGAAAATTTGGATACTATTATTATGCAAATAGATACTCGTTTTTCGAATTTTGAAGATTTGCAAATTTTTTACCTCTTTGACGATTCAAAATTTAAAATTTACGTCAAAGAATTTCCAAGATATTTATTAGACATGTTAATTAATAATTATCTATCATTCTTTAATAAAATTACATTAGAAAATTAATTAAAAGTTTTATATGCTAATCCAAATATTTTCGGAAGGTGGGATAAGTTACAAGATATGTATAATTTTATATACTGCAATTCATTACAACAAACTGTTACCGAAATTAATAAATTATTTTCATTAATTCTCTCATTACCATCAACATCTGCCTCAAATGAACGAGATTTCTCTTGTCTCAAAAGAATCAAAACGTGTTGTCGAAACACCATGAAACAAGAGAGAATGTCAAGCTTGTCTCAAATGTCAATTGAAAAAAAACTTTTAAAATCTCTCCAAAACTCTAATAAATTTTACGATGACATTTTGCTACGTATAACCCATTTTGCTACTTCCAAACAACGTAGACTAGAGTTAATTTATAAACATGTTTAGGTTCTAAGTTTGTAGGAAAAAACAAAAAAAAAAACGAAAAATCTCCTATGATGATTGAAGTCTTCATTACACGGTATACCTATCTGAGGAGACAAAAAATACCTTACGGACCTTGTCTCTAAAGCCACAAGCCGCCACTGGTCACTGCCGATCCCAAGCTCGGAAAAAAGAAGAGGATTTATAGGTGAGATCAGCAATATTCCTGTGGTAAGAAGAATAACCTGCTTATAGACATTACGATGAAGCATCGGATTGGATGGATAACAACGATCACGACACGGCGAGAACGCGGAACAAATGGAACAAACAAAAAATCAAATCATTGCAAGCTACAAAGTGGAATGTAACCTGTTTTGAAAATAAAAATATAACTGAAGTGATAATGAAAAGAAGGACGTATATTATAAGAGGTAATATGTATGAAATACGGATTAAGACTTATTATACAATTTGTCGTATTATATAAAAACTAGTTTGTTAGTAGTAGTTAGAAAACAAGACCTCGGCGCTATACAACTAATTATCAATAATGAACCGATAACAAAAGTTAACCATTTTAAATACCTAGGATGTTGGATAAACGAGACACTAAATCCGGATGAAGAAATTAAAACTCGTATAGAAATTGCAAGAGGAGCATTTATGAAACTTAGATCTATTCTGAGCAATTCTCAGCTGAACTCACAGCTGAGAATTAAGTTCCTAAAATGTTATGTGTATCCTGTATTACTATATGGATGTGAAACCTGGGTTATGAAGGTTAACATGATGAACAAATTAAAAGTCTTCGAGATGTGGTTATATCGTAGAATGCTCATAATATCATGGGTTCAACACATTTCAAATAGAGAAGTCTTGAACAGAGTAGGTCAAGGTAAAGGCGACTTAATAAAGATGATAAAAAAGAGAAAAGCTCAAATATCTGGGGCATATAATGAGAGGAAGCAGATACAGGATCATACAGTTTATACTCAACGGAAAGATCGACGGAAAAAGAGGAATTGGTAGAAAGAAATACTCATGGCTTCGAAACCTTCGTCAATGGACTGGCTTATCAGCAGATGAATTAAAACATGCCGCGCAAGATCGAGAACGATATCGGCAAATCGTCATGGAAGCTACCCATGCCTAAATGGGTACGGTACTCAAAGAAGAAGAAGTTTGTTTTATTTGTATTGTTACTTTCTAATTGAATGTGGCAGATTTACTTAGTTTTTTGTGGCGACTAACTGACTTATGAGTACAGTGTTACGACGATTCTATACACTTGTATAATTTAAAAATAAACATGATCTTATATCAATAATTTTCTACTAATTTAGTAATATTAGCTAACCTTACTTTAAAAAAAAGTATAAATATCTTAAATTTAGCACAAAAATTTTATTTTAGAAAAAAATATAACACTGACCCTTTACTACGGTTTGCTTTTTAACCAGGAGGAGTAAACTAAAAAGACAGATTCACACCCAAGAAAGTTACTAGAAAAGTCACCAAATACATCTTCTTTTTTGGTTGATTGGCTCGGCCTTGTGGTAATCCAATAATCAGTATCGGACAACCTCACACGTTGATTCTACTCTACTAACCTAACTTTGTTTGTTTATGTTTGATTGAATAATATTTTTTTTAATTCACTTTCAATATATGTTTTTTTTGTTTTTCTAATTACAATAAAAAAATGTTGGATTCTTTTGAAGAAGTTGAAATTTAAATATCGGCTGATCCAGTTTTATAGATCTCTTGAGTCTATGTTATTTAATTATAATTTAGAGAATATTTTGAGAGGGAGAGTCAATAATGTTACAGATCTAAAATAAGTGGTCTAAAACAAAAACTTTTTTAAGTATATTAATATTTTCACAGAAATTTGTCTTTTAATTTGCAAATAGATCTTATATGCAACAAAGCTATGAAATGGCTTGGTTTCATTAAAAAACATAAGAGATTTTTGTAGGATTGCATCTCTAAAAACTTACACTTTTATCTGCTCTAAAGTTGAACATTCAACTCTCTTTTGTTTTCCATTTACTCAAGCATGTATCAAAAAGTCACAGAGAGTTCAAATATTTCTGAAATACTGTTCTTTTAAACTGCATAGACCATATTCTTATTCTGGTGTAATCAATTGCATGAATCTAGATCTTTTTCTTACCAGAAGGAGAAGAGTTAACTTTGACTTGATCTACGAAGACGGCTGCGTTTCGATTTAATTTGAGTCTCTTACCAGTCCCTGCCACGTTTTTCTGGGTCTACCCGTCATCAGACAGAGATTGTAAGAAGATTGTAACAAAAAGGAGTCTTCTTACAATCTCTCTCTGATGACGGGTAGACCCAGAAACACGTGTTAGGGAGTGGTAAGAGACTCAAATTAAATCGAAACGCAATCGTCTTCGTATATTTATCGTCCTTACTCGACGCGATGGTAATTTATATGGGTAACTTGCTGATCCAGAGTGGAATATAAATATTCCCAGCATCGCTCTAAATGGCTTGATTAAGCTTGGGTATACACAGTTTAGTTTAATTGCTATCGACACATTTAACTTTGACTTGATCATTATTTTTAAGCTTAATAATCCAATCTCCTGAATTGTTTCAGCCAATTGGTATACATATACCTTCCCGTTTACTGCTTTAGAATTCACTTTTTTACGTTTCCCATCACAGAATTAATTACGGTTCAAATATAGGTATGGTCCTACTTCTCAAGCATGCTAATCAGTTATTTCATTAGATAGATTTATTTTACTTATGTATCAATATTTTTAGGTTCTATTTAAAGCACTAAAATGTAAAATAACACTTTGTATAAATAAGTGTCTACTTGCAATTTCTTTAATGCTGGATTCTTGTTTAATTTTGACAGTGAGTTTGTCTTATTTGATATAAATAAATAAAATTTACTAAAAAATACTAGATTTCTGTGAGATAATCAACAACAAATTCAATCTATTATATTACATTCTAGCATAATTTTGCAGTTTTCTTTTGATGATCTACAACCAGGAAGAACAAAACCAACTATATTAATACAGCATAAAAGTAGGAACACCAAAAGCAAAGTCTATAGGCCATGACAATGATGCGAGTAACTAAAACACAACATTAATTTACTACAGGTCTTTTATTGTGATTAAAACAAAATAAAAATGCTTCCCAACAAGTATACAATAAGTTTAAAAGATAGTTGCTGTTTTTCTTATGATACTTAGATATAAATAATATACGTTTATAAATTTATAAACATTTTAAAATATATTTAGTATAAATACCATCTAGAAAAATATCGCATTAAATACTATTCGCATATCATCAAATCCAAGTTATTAGAAACAACTTAAAGAGTCAGAAATCAATTTAGATATTAAAGGAAAATATTATTCAGTGCATAATATATATTCGAGATGTATTTAAAAATAAAAATTTAATAATTTTATTGGTCTTCCAAAATATCCTCTCCATTTATGCCTTAGTGAGGTTCATGAACAACTACACCATTTTGAATTCCTTCATTTAGTTTTTCGTCAAAAACTGAATCTATTTCATATATTTGAGCAAGAAAGTTTTGTTTTTGGTCAGCAGTCCAATGTAAAAACCATTCTTTAAAGAATTTTACCTAAAAAATAACTATGGTCAGACATTCATAATATAGACAATAAATCAATCATTCCGTAAACAGTAAGATAAAGATATGTAAAGTAAAAAATATTCCTTTTCTTCCGTTTTTCACGTTCTTATATCTGTTAAACCAAAATACTTGACAACATTCCAGTAGAGTATACAATTAAAAACTTAAAATTTATTTTTTGAAGTTATACTTCTATACGCGCGTTCGAAGTTAGAAATTTGTACGGGAGTGAATCGGCAAAATCATTACATATGTAAGATATAGGTAAGGGAGAGACAGAAGATATATTCTATCTCTCTCGTTCTTTCTCGAGAATAAAAATGTTCGTTTTGTAAATATATTTAAAATTTATTAATATTATTATTATTTTTCCATTCTGTTCAGATTTGTCTTGAGCCTCGTTAGGCATGTTAAATTATAAATTAAAACTTGTAAATATCTCAAAAAAGTTCAAATGTGTACTTATATACACAACAAACAACAAATAAATTTTGTATCAATCTGTCAATGTCAGACAAATTGACAGTTGTATCACAAAATAATATTATTTTATTAATATTATTATCATGGTAATTGAACTTATGCGTAAGTAAGTTATGTATATTGTCATTTTAAAATACTTATAAATATTGTATTTTAATTTGCATTGCATTATTATATTAAATTATGTTACAGTGTATTGTATTGTATTTTTATATTAAAAACAAAATAAACAATGAATTTTACTGCAGAGTATGTATAAAAATTTTTTTTTGCATTCAACTCCTTTCATACATATATGAAAATAAAAATATACATTTTCATCAAAATATTATTCAATCCTTCATTTACTATACTCCTATTACAGGTCAAATGTTGTTTATATACAGCAAACGATGCACCATATACCTATATACCTTATTCTGTTTCTCTTTCTGCTTTCTCTTACCTATATCATTACATATGTAATGATTGTGCAGATTGACTCCCATATAAATTTGTAACGGCGAACGCGTGTATAAAAATATAACTTCTACCGGCAGTCCCACTGGACTGCCACACCCGTTTTTTTAATAACTTACTTTATGAGATCATTACTTAGTATACTCATCATCAAACATATCAAGTATAATATCTTTAAATGAGAACAGTGAAATGTAAGTACATGATACTTAAAATGAAAATATTTGTACACTGGTATGTTTTCCAAAAACATGTCACACAAAGACTGTTGTACTTATATCTATAATTCAATAAAACAAGAAGGGTGCAATTACAATCATTTGTCATGCACCTCATAAATTTTAATTACAAAACAATAGTAACAATAATATACCCGATTATAAAAATGACACCTCTAAAATGTTTTACATAATTTTACTATATAATTATTGTGACTAAACCATATTTACTTACTTAAAATTGATTTGCTTCAAGAATTTATATAATAATGAACGACACATATTATGGAAGATCTGGGCGGTTGTTAATTTTACTTAAAATGGGCATTTCGTTCTTAAAAAAGAAGCTGTGTACTATCTGTCTACAGATGTTTTAACTCTTTCATCATATGTTGCAAGGATAGAAGGTCGACCGCCAATATTTTTAGGACATCTTACTGTTAAAGTCTGCTTATATTCCTTAATTGTTATATAAATAGTTGAATTCGCAACACCTAAAATTAGCACACTACTTTAATAAGTCTTAATTTTAACAATAACTATTCTGCAAAACTAACCTGTTGCACGTTTTATTATTACTACCATAGCTGTTATTTTCATTCCAGGATTATCAATTTTTATTTGTTTGTACATGTTTATAATGCATTGTTTGATGTTAAATTACCCAAATCTACTCGACGTTTTTTAGGTCGAGAAGGATAATTACCACTAGCACTTTTCATTGAAACCATATTGTTATCTTAATAACACAATACGTCACTAAATAGTTCTGAAAAGAACTGCTTTTTTAAATAACTACAAACGAAAAATGTAAAAAGTAAGGGAATAACGCAGAAAATACAAAAAATCGTCGATATAAATTTTGAATTTTAAAAATTCATAATTGTCATTAGTGTCAAAATGTCATAATTTAGTGGAGTAAACTTGCCTGCGGTTGGACCAATTACAAACAAGCATTACGTCGCGGTAAATTTAAATTACCCCTCCTGGTTAAAAAACAAATCATAAATTGTAACTATAATTGAAAAAAAAATTATTGTCATCAAATTCTACTCAAATCGTTCGATTGCATATACACCCTTGGACCCGCCGAACGCTTATATCGGAATGTTCGCATGAGCGATACATGTATCGTTCCTATACAGAGAACGAGTTTGTTCAAATGGAAATTACGATTGAATTAAAAGCATTGTCTTTCCAATCATATCGAAAGGGTTTAGCTTGTTTGTTAACCACAACACCATTCAACGTTAACAACGCGCCCAGCATAGACACCGTAACATTTCGCGCTTTGACAAGATGTACTCGAACTAATGAATGAAATCGTTTTAGAAAATAGCATCGATATGGGTGATTTTATCGATGTCTGCTGTACAGCTACCGAGCAGATACATAGGATGCATATAAGTACCTAATTTTATTTTCAATATTACTCCCGCCTTACCATTAAGATTATTACAACTATGAATTATTTACCATAAATATAACGGGGAGCAATTTATAAAAATGGTTTTTAGTAGGTTTGGTAAATGTAAAAAGGTTTTATCAAGGTATCATTTTTTTCATTGCAAAGGCAACTAAATTTATTTAATTTTAATATACAGGGTGTTTCAAAAAAAGGTAACCCCGTCTCTAGGGTAGGTAAAAAACTGAAAAATAATTGGGGTTTGCAAAGTAAAAAATTTTTGTAACGCCATCCGTTTTCAAGATACAGGGCGTTGAAGAAAAAAAAATTTTACGCATTTTTTACGATTTTGCCGAAACTACTGGCAACATTGTAATGAAATTTTATACGAATATGTTTTGGAAGCTGATACATCCCATGAATTTGTTTTTATATCTGATTCTCACAGAGGGCGCTAGTTATACGGATCGTACTAAGTATTAGTCAATATAACTTTTTTAAGAGTATAATTATTAATCAAAATTTCAAGTAAACTTAAACATCATTCAATTTTACACGAAAAAGGTACTCTTGGTAAAACTCGATACTGTATACCTCTATTTTCTCCAAGTGTGCCATGGAAATCTGACATTTATTGATTGTTATGACGATAAATCAACAATAATAAGAGTTTTGAAACCTTGTTATTTGTAAAATCAAATCAAAATGTACTCAAATATTGAGTACACTGACATGTTATTAACCTTAGGCGAATGTTTAGGATGTTCTAGTGCAGCTGTGACACGTTATGCAGAAAAGTTTCCTAGAAGAAACTTACCAAGTAAAAAAACATTTAGAGCCGTTGAACGACGTTGTCGAGAAACTGGGAATGTGAGACCAAATAAAATAAATTCTGGTAGACCAAGAACAACAAGAACAATTAATAAAGAAAATAATATTTTAAATTTACTTGATCAAGATCCAACAGTTAGCGTAAGGAATATAGCAAGACAAACAAATACTTCTTCTTCAAGTACTTGGCGGATACTGAAAGAACAGCAATTACATCCTTATCATTACAGACAAGTCCAAGAGCTCTTGCCAGATGATTTACCGGTTAGAGTGGATTTTTGTCAAACATTGCAACAAAGGACGACGACATTATTTTTACGGACGAGGTCACCTTTACGCGACAAGGTATGTTTTACTCCCATAATGCACACTACTGGTGTGATGAGAATCCACGAGTCAAAAGGGTATCACATTACCAACACTCATTTAAAGTTAATGTTTGGGCAGCAACTTTAGGTAACAAATTAATAGGTTATCATATTCTACCTGGAAATTTAAATGGTGATATGTATCTTGATTTTTTAAACAATCCCTTATTCGAGATATTAGAAGATTTAACGCTAAACGAGCGAAGATCTTTATTTTTTATGCACGATGGAGCTCCACCACACTTTGATAGAAGGTGTCGTAATTGGTTGAGTAATCATTTTCCGAATCGATGGATTGGTAGAAGTGCAGAAGCTCCGATTTATTGGCCTCCTTGGTCATGCGATTTTAACCCTTTGGACTACCCAGTTTGGTCGTATATTAAGGAAAAAGTCTATGCTACAGAGGTAAATTCACTCCAAGTATTGGAAGAAAGAATTCAACGTCAATTTAATGACATCATCGCTGATCCCCTACCGTTTAGAAGGATAATGGAATCTTTAGAAAAAGAATAGGCTTGGGTATTCGGGAAAACGGAGGGCATTTTGAACACTTACTGTAATTAAATTTTATTTTATGTTTTTAGTTATTAATTTAATTTTCAATTTTCTTCTTGTGAGTTTTGTTTAATTACTAACTATTTTATACCAGCATCAATTATTACTTCATAATTTTCAAATCAAAATATGTCGAAAACGGTACACAGTATCGAGTTTTACCAAGAGTACCTTTTTCGTGTAAAATTGAATGATGTTTAAGTTTACTTGAAATTTTGATTAATAATTATACTCTTAAAAAAGTTATATTGACTAATACTTAGTACGATCCGTGTAACTAGCCCCCTCTATGAGAATCAGATATAAAAACAAATTCATGGGATGTATCAGCTTCAAAAACATATTCGTATAAAACTTCATTACAATGTTGCCAGTAGTTTCGGCAAAATCGTAAAAAATGCTTTTTTCTTCAACGCTTTGTATCTTGAAAACGGATGGCGTTACAAAAATTTTTTACTAAGCAAACCCCAATTATTTTTTAGTTTTTTACCTACCCTAGAGACGGGGTTACCTTTTTTTGAAACACCCATGTTACAAAAGGCGGTTAGTACAATTTTACATATAACTAAAAGTTTTATTAATAAAAATTAGTATCAAACTTACAACCATCGAAAAATACAAACCATCAAAAACATCTACTTCCATAATTGAATAACGGCAAAGATAAATCAAAGAGTCAGACAGGTGACTCGCTAAGCCCATTTCTCTTTAATATAATAATCGACAAAATAATACAAGCAGTACGTAAAGGTCATGGTTACAGAATGGGAAACAAAAAAAATCCAAATGTTATGTTATGCAGGCGAGGCCGCAGTAATAGCCGAGACAGAAAACAAGCTCCAAAGATTAACACAAATCTTGAATACAACAGCCAAGATATACAATTTGATAATATCAGCAGAAAAAACCAAATGTATGAAAATATCTAAACAAGACGACAAGTAGAAACAACAGAGATGAAAATACTCCTACGAATATCAGAGAAAAGTCTGTTGAATACGGAGATGAGCGTAAACATAAGAAGAGCATGCAATATAGAAGACATAAATGGATGAGTGACAAAACGGAAACAGGAGTGAAACGAACACATTTTAGTAGAATGGCAGAGGATAAGATAGTACGGATAGCACGAGATAAGTCACCAAATGGATAAGGAAGTATTGGCACACCAAGAAAAAGATGGTGCGATAATTTAAACACTTTAGGAGGCTAAGAACATAACAAAGAAGATAAAAGGCATTAATTTGAATTAATGGATGTAAGAGTATTTAGAGAAACAGAATGTGCATTAGACCGTCACCGGTCTATTACGAGTTAAACTTAAGAAACATAAGACATCGAAGTCATCCAGGGGTCGCATAAACTACAGTCGTTTTTTGTTTCTGTGCGATGTGCGGGATATCACGGTAAATCAGCAGGGGATTATTTGACAATTTTCTGATATTAGAGATATTGCAGAATCACTTTTGCACTTGATGTGTGTTGCAGCAAGCGTTATTTTGACAGTAGAGCATGCGCAGATGTAATATTTGGCTTACGCTGCGTTATTGGAAATACAACCGACCGTTATTAAGGGAGCCGTTACTCTATGCCGAATTCGTTGAGCTATTTTCTTTCTCAAGTTATGTTTGTTGTTTGTTTTTCATTTAAACCCAGTTTATTTGTAACATTTTTCTAAAATGAGTACCTCACACAGCAGCAAACGAATCAGATTTACGTCAATGACGATTTGTCTTCTTCTTTTTCTTCTTTTTATATAGACATGACTTACATTATTTGTAACAATTTTCTAAAATGAGTACCTCAGATAGTAGCAAACGAATCAGATTTACGTCAATGACGATTTGTCTTCTTCTTTTTCTTCTTTTTATATAGACATTACTCTATCTGTTTTTCTATTTGCATCCATTAAGTTCTCGTTCCATCGTTTGCGTGGTCTTCGTACTGATCGTCTTCCTATTGGGGAAGCGTCTCTTGCCGTTTTTACTACTCTATTTGTTGTCATTCGGCTTATATGATCGTTCCATACTACTCGTTAATTTCTTACTTAGTCCTTGATGTTCTCGACCTTACATCTACATATGTACTACTAGCTCTGTCCCATAGTGTCTTACCATTAATTTTTCTAAGTGTTTTCATCTCTGCTGTTTTTGTCCTCTCTGTATCAGGTCTTGTTTCTGCCGGGTATGTCATTATTGGTCTGATGACTGTTTTGTAAATTCTGCCTTCCGTTTCTTTCCCGATATTTTTATTTCTCCATATTGTTTCATTTAGGCAGCCTGTTGCTTTGTTTGCTCTATTAAAAAATAACAAATAAATTGAACAAAATTATAACACTAGCAGAAGAACAACAAGGTTTTGGGTCGGGAAGATCATGCACCGACGCTATATTTATAATGGGGCAAATGCAAGAGAACTCATTATAATACAACAAACCGGCATATCTATGTTTTGTGGACCTTACAAAGGCATTTGACCGGGTCAAATTAAAGGATGTTATCCACTTACTGTATGCAAGAGTGATACCTCTAGGAATAATCAAAACGATCGAAAATATCTACCAAAACAACACAATAAAAGTAAAAGTAGAACAAGAACTAACCAACCCTATTGAAGCTGGCAATGGGATAAGACAGAGATATTTTGAGTCCTCTATTATTCAACCTGATTATGGAAAAAATAATAAAAAAAGTAAGAACTAAACAAGGATACCAAATGGGAGAAAAACAACTTAAAATAATTTGATATGCAGACGATGCAATACTACTCTCTCAAAGTGAAGATAATTTACAATGTATGCTGCACCAATTTAATATAACCGCCAGAAAATTTAACATGTTAAGTTTTCCAAAAAAGACAAAATTCATTGTTACAACAGCAAATTTACTAAGATGTAAATTGGAGCTGGAAGATCAGATATTAGAAGAAGTGATGGAGTTTAAATATCTAGACATCACATTATCTAGATACGGAAAGCTCGAAACCGAAGTGGACGATCAAGTGAATAGAGCTAACAGATGAAGCCGCAGGCTGCCTCAAGGAAACAATATGGAAAAATAAAAATATCGAGAAAATAACGAAAGGCAGAATTTACAAAACAGTCATCAGACCAATAATGACATACGCGACAGAAACAAAACCTGACACAGAGGGGACAAAAAGGTTGTTAGAAACAGCAGAGATAAAAACACTTAAAAAATTGATGGTAAGACACTATGGGACAGAGCTAGAAGTACAGATATACGACGTAGATGCAAGGTGGAGAACATCAAGAACTGGGTAAGAAATAGAAGATTAGAATAGAACGATAATATAAGTCGAGCGACAACAAATAGAATAGTAAAGACGGCAAGAGACGGTTCCCCAATAGGAAGACGATCAGTAGGAAGACCACGAAGACGATGTAACGACAACTTACTGGAGGCACATTGTAAAATCACTGGAAATTTGTCTTCATACAGATTGTTTTACTATAATATATTGGTTTATATTGTAGAACATGTTTGAGGTTATGTTTTTTACGCAACAAATGCATTATTAAAATTGAGCATCAACTACCTTATTTTTTCCTTATCTTCGAGTTGCACGTTACACAGAATAATAATCGAGGAAACTAAGTACTATGCCTATCAATTTTTCGCAGAAAAGTGAATCGCTGTGAAACTTTTTGTATTCGCTTCTGGAAAATGCCAGAAAAGTTTGTAAAACAGTTTGTAAATAACATTAATGGTGGTAAAATATAAATTGCATTTTGGGCAGTCCCACAATAATGACTGTTGACTGAATTAAAATTAAAATAATGTACTCCAGGAGACGAGGTCCATTTTGGCCACCAGGTAGCTCTTGGACCAGTATCGCTATTAAATTCGTATTTAGCGACCTCAAAAACCTTTAAGTTATGATTGTCGACTGATTTAGAATGAAATTAATATAAAACTCTAGAAGACGAGGTCATTGTAAACGTCAGATACCTTAGAGATCATCGCCGTCGTAATATTCGTGTTCCTCTTTATCTCTGGTTATTTCTTTTAATACATAGATAAGTCTTTTGTATATGGTTGTAATTTGACCGTTCCATCTGGTTGGAGATCTTCTTCGTGATTTTTGGCCTTTTACCTTTCCTTGGATAATAAGTCTTTCCATGTTTTCTGTGTCTGCTCTCATAACATGTCCAAAGTATTTTAATTGTTGGAGATACACTTTGCTATTTAATAACCCCAAAAACTTTCGAGTAATGACTTTTGACTAATTTTGAAATAAAATAAAATAAAACTTTAGGAGACGAGGTCCAATCTCCAATAAGTAGCTGAACAACCATTGCCGTCATAATAATCGTATTCAGCGACCTATAAAACCACCCGAGTAATGACGTTTAACTGATATTTAATAAAAATAACAATAAACCAAAGAAGACGAGGTCCACCCTAGACACCAGGTAGCTCAAGGAACATCGACATTATCATATTCGTGTTCATTGACCTCGTAGAGTAGTGGCTATCGACTGATTTAGAATGAAATTAGCATTGTCCAGGAGACGAGATCCACCAGAGTAACAAAACTGAACTCATTCTAGCCAATATTTTCAGTTTATTATAAGAGTTGCAAATTTGTCATTTCTTATATACTTTGAAAATACATTTCCCACATGAATTTTATTCACAAACCTTCCTGACTTTTTTCCAAATCGAATGCAAAAGTTGCATAGCGATTCGGCTTGATGCGGAAAATTGGTAGGCTTATTGCTTTTTATTGCATCATTTCCTTGCCTAGAATATCCCATCGCCTATAATTATTGTTCGAATAAAATTAAATTCTGTTTACTGAAAACAAAATTTTACTGAAATTTAAACATCTTTAGGACTGGATAATATATTTCATTTTCCAGATTTAGCCATACGGCTCACACTCCCTATAAGGGGAATACTCGGAATACCTACGGTATCCAAAGGATTGAGCTCTGTTGGGACTCTTTTCGTGTTATCAAGTCTTAGGAGACTTGGTATGCTGGAGTATCTCCCAAAACTTTTCGTAGACATCTGGTCGTCGAGAGTAGTACTGCTTTCTGCATTGTCTTATACAGAAGTTCATTCAGACCCAGCTTTTTTATGTCTTCTAGGAGGTTCTTCGGAATGACTCCAGTAGTAGAAAGAATTATAGGTATCGTCTGGGTACTTTTCATTCTCCATTGTCTCCTTATTTTTACTTTCAGATCTCTGTACTTGGCGATCTTTTGGTTGTATTTAACAAGCAGATTATTGTTGTAAGGTATCGCCACGCCGATTAGTGTTGTTTGTCTCGTTAGTTTATTAACTAGTACGATATCTGGTCTATTATGTACTACTGTTTGGTCTGTGAGCACAGTGCGGTCCCAATATAGCTTAAAGTTGTCATTTTCAAGGCTACTCTCTGGAACGTATTGATAATATATGAGATGTTTTGATTGGAGAAGTCCTAGTTTGATAGCTACTTCTTAATGGAGAATTTTCCCTACTGAATCACGCCGTTCCTTGTATTCAGTTGCATTGCTGCAAATGCCTGGCTACCTCCAGTAAGATGTTGGATGGTTTCTTGTGTTTGACTTCCATATCGGCATTTGTCGTTTTGGCCTTGAGGGTCTTTGATAATTAGTTAAGGTAATTTTTTGTTGAAATAACCTGTTCCTGAATGGCAGGTAATGAATCTTCTATTTCAAGGAACATTTTTTCTGATGTCAGCCAATAGTTTGACAGTATACTTCATAAAGATGGCACCCGTGTACAGGTTTACCCATCCAGGTGCGCATTATTTCTTCCTTAAATAAGATGGGTTATGCACATTTCTGGTTTCCTCAGTTTGATCGGTGTGTCATCCACTGCATAAATCGCGCAATGTAGAGTTGATGTCTCTGCCTTTACTTGAAAATAAGTTCTTAAATTTTTGTCCACTTAACAATACCAAATGAGTAGCTAAGCGCGGAACATGTATAGGTGTTTAGTGCCTTCAACAAATTTTTACTGTTGAGGTGTGAACGAAGCAGCTATTTTACCCATTGTATAAACTCAGTAGTTATCTGTTTTTATTTGTTTGTGGTCAATCTTCCGCGCTTGCTTTATTCCGAGGTAATTATACATATCAATTTCACTAATCACTGGCCTAGATGTTCTGGTCATTTTGCATATCGAATTCACAGGGCTGAATCTTTCCTTTGATTATATATAAGAGATGGCACTTGTTAAGACCATAATAATATCATTACAAAAATTTTCTACTGTTTTCAGCATCTGATCCAGGTGGCTTCAAGTGGAAGCCAATAGTCGTGATATTTTTAATGCTAAGACCTGTTAGTTGAGTTCAGTAGCTGGGATAGAGGGTTTATCGCTAGACAAAACTACAGTGGACTCAACGAATGTCCTAGAAATAGGCCCCGGTTGATTTTCAGTTTTGATATTGATTTCACCATGTATTTGGAGGTGAATTTTTGTCTTCCAATCTGACATTATAGGTTTTAAAAAAATCACTATGTTATCATCGACTTTATATATTTTTAATATATCTATAAGCCATTCATGCGGCACTGAATCAAATGCTTTCTTGCAGTCGATGAAATCAGAAGAGATTCCTTTTTTGCTATATGCTTGGTTAGAAATGAGAAAGTCGACGATAAGTTGTTATTTGCAGTCCATGAAACCCTTAGCGCATCTTTTCTGTTGAGATATTTTTTAGAGCATAGTCTTGGTAGATACGCTGGGCTACACATGATGTAACCCATTTATACAGAATTGAAAGAAAAGTAATTGGGCGATACTTGGATCTTGGGTGGATCTTGGGTGTTATTTTGATCCTTTGGTATTAAATAAGTTGTTCCCTCGTTTAAGAAAGATAGTATTTCCTGTAGATTAGAAATAGTGTGAATAATAATTGCTGATAAGCACTCATGAATACTCCAGAATTTCTTATGCCAGCAGTTTTGAACGCCGTCTGGTCCGGGAAATTTCCAATTATGAAGTGATAATATTTGGAACTTCTTCAGTAGTGAAAGGTTCGTAGGGAGCAGTAACGTAGTGTTAGCAGTTGTGCGCCGTATCTTCATTCCATCCAGCATTGGTGTTAAGAGCTGCTGGTGTGGAAAGTTGACTTCCCCAAAACTCATGAATTTCTTTTTGGTTTGCAGTAGAATTTAGTTTACGATATAACGGAAATGCCTTCTCGGCATTCTCAAAAAGCGAATTGTTGGATTTTCTTTTGTTACTAATTTTGTATCGGCCTGATTAAACGGAAAGTTTGTGTTTTAATGTATCCAAGCACTGTTGTGCTGTGTTGTGGGATCTTATCGTAATTGTCTTGCGGTGGCTAGCATTATTTATTTGGCTTTTCTCCTTACTTTTCTTTTTGTTGTTCCTCCAATACATTCCTTGATTTGATTTATTGCATTTATTATTACTATTATTATGGACCAGAGACGGAATGCCGGTACCGATAAATTCTTCATTTCTAATAAACCCAAACACCTATATTATCTTGTTCTTAATTAGGAAAATATGCACAAATAAAAGCTACTTTTTGTACATAACAGTTTCGTTTAATATTCGTCGTTTTTAAAATTTTTGTTTGAAGTATATTTTATAATCAGTAAGGCAATATAAATTTATATTAACTAAGAAATAGAAGTTTCCTACAATAATGTAATTAAATGTAGTTATAATCGAATAACATCTAGTCTTTCCAACGCATTTAAAATCAAATTTAAATTGATTCCCTATCATGTTTCCAGTCAGACTTAAAGAACCTTTTATAGCTTGTTAGATACAGCGGAAAATGATTAAATAAAAATTAATGCAGCTCTGCAATTTCCAGACTCATCTCATTTTCCTTTATTTGTTAAAATAAAATAGGAAATCGTTTTCGACAATCCCAAGCATGAATAAAAGTTATTCTTTCTTGTTCGATAAAAGTAGTTTAAACAAAGTTTAAAACTAAAACTTTGTAGAGCATCTTTGTGTATATTTAGCCACTTAAGACAGATTAAAAGTATAGAATAACTATTGTGCTGATAGTATTTTCTTGTAGCTTATTTATTTAGTTGCGTTTATCAAGAATCGTGTAAAAAATAAACCATAAATAAAAATAAACGCTTTATTTGACGTTCAAAAATCAAGGTGAAATACAATACAAAAAACAGGAAATTTGAAAACTCAAAATACGCAATATAAAATAGAGTTTGCTATATTTTGTGGTTTATTGGTAATAAGACATTTGGTATTTTTTGGTGCTTCTTTTATTGGCAAATTAACATAATTTTGGAAGCTAGTAATATATATGTTAGGAGAAACCTGTCTTTTAAACAATATTTTATGTCTTTTATCTTCGTATGATTCTAGTAGCACATTTAACCTTTCCAGCTTCGGGTGAGATAAGTTCTCGTCCATTCTAAAAGCGGCTTCCCACGATCGGCGATATTGCAGACAGACGCGGACCAGCTCGCACCCACTGTCTAGTCCGTGGTAGCATAGGCATATCTGTGCTGGTGCGACGTATCCATCGAGAGTCGGTAAGATCAAATGTGCGGTAGGTACATGCCCGTGCGACAAGATCCGCGCGCGTCTGTGGTTTAACAGACGACAAGTGCAAGTCAGAAGTTGTTCATTCGCTGACACGAGTAGTTATCTGTAGGGTTGTCAAAGTTGTTTTGCAGTTTTTTTTATAAGTTTTTTTTTTGCTAAAAAATGGAATGGGCAACCGAAGTTATTTTTGATTTTTTAAATTTAGATCAAAATGAACCAAGTTTACGCAATTTTACGGCGCCAGCATATAAGAACCGGAATATATACGATGCATGGAACCGAATAAAAAATCAAATGAAGAATAGTACTATTTTGATTAAAGATTTTAAAAAGAAGGGTTAAATTTTTTGACATAAAGTTAAATCAAACACTACTGTCACGGACCTACACAGACTCTGACGGACCGTAGGAAGAGTATGTCTGTGGTGCTTTCCCGTCCGCGCTAATCGGCTGAGCGTTATGATCTGTAGAATCGCCGATCGTGGTAAGCCGCTATAAACATTTTTTCCTGTATTTTTTGTTCTACTCGATTTTTCCTTTTTGTAGGTACTCCATTACATTTTTCTTTGCACTTTTTTGTGCTTGGTCAATCAGAAAATAGTCGCATTAAGTAAACAGATATTAAGATTTATGTGAAAATTAGTATTGATAAACAGATGAGGTGAGAACTCACACCACCTGGTATTAAATGATATATTCATATAATAATATCAAAGAGGGAAAATTTTGCCGGCAATATATTCGACTGGTATGAAAGTTTGTTGCCTGGCAATTTTCCCGAATTAAATTTTGACAGTTAAATCACGAGACGTCAGTGGAATGATTTTGTCAAAATTTCATAAGCGAAAATTGCCAAAAGGCAACAAACTTGAATAAAACCAGATGAAAATTTTTTCGGTAAATAATTTTCTCTCAGATGATATTCGACAAGACTATTTCACGAAACAATACATGCACAATATCAACGAAACATAATCTTTATTTAAATAATATTTAAATGAGAATAAGCTATAATTAAAGGTTAAAGTTAGTTTATTGACGTTTTAATTTCCACTTCGGAAATCGTCCTCAAAATACAAACTTTAGTAAATTAAACAAATTTTGTTTTTTTGTTACTTAAAAAAACAAAATTTGTTTAATTTTAAGTAATAAAAAAACAAAATCTGTTTAATTTACCAATGTTTGTATTTTGAGAATAATTTCCGAAGTGGAAATTGAATTTCAATAAACTTACTTTAACCTTTAATTGCGGCTTATTCCCATTTAAATAGTAATTACTTTAAAATGCCACAATAAAATAGCTTCGGAACAATCTTTATTTATTTGATAACAATATTAAATGTACAATTATTATGTTATAGTAGTTTGCCCGTTCTTTTCTACGGAAATTTTCTATGAAAATAGTTTGTTATTTTGTGTTTTTTGTGTCTATTCAAATTTTTTCAGCTGACATTTTTGTCCACTTAGATACAGTTTTGATTCCAAGTGGACAATTTCTGAACCAAGATCCATCCTTTCAGTTGGGGTGAACGGTAAAAAAGAGTCTGTCTGATAAAATCTTTAACCTCTTTTTAATTTTTTAATTTAATTTTATTTTCATTAATTATTTTTAAAAATAATTTAACTGGGCATAAATTCTCGTTTGCTGAATTTCTTACCAGTCATTTACTGCTTGCCAAACTTTTCGAACCGCCTTAATTTGTTTTGGAAAAAATGCTGTTGTATTTGGTTCAGCCCGTAAATTCTTCAATAACATTAAATTCCTTCTGGAAAATGTGAATCTTGCAGTTTACGGCCTCATTGCCTCTCCAAGGAAGCTCAAATAAGCAAAGGTGAAAAAACTTTTTTTGTGCTCCATCGAAGGATTCCTCGTCGTAGCTTTGGATCATTTTTAATAGTTCTTCGGTGGATAATGCTTTTGAACTGAGTTTTCTTGAACACTTTAAAGCTGCTTGGTCTCCCTGGCCAGTCTTGCACATTTGAATATACCAAACCTTGGCCGCTATGCAAAAACCGCTATCTGCAGGATAAAATGTGGCAAGCTATAGAAAGTGTACATAATGGCTTTGCATACAAAATAGCAGCAAGAAATTTTGGGGTGTTGTTGATAAATTTAAATTGTTAAGAGAAAAATAAGCTAGCTACGGACTATTTAAAGAGACTTGGGAGCAAAACTAGCATATTCACCGAGAAACAAGAACAGCATCATTTCTTGTGGCATTTTAAAGTAATTACTATTTAAATGGGAATAAGCCACAACCAAAGGTTAAAGTAAGTTTATTGACGTGTCAATTTCCACTTCGGAAATCGTTCTCAAAATACAAACATTTTCAAAAAAATAAACAAAATACAATGTTTGCATTTTGAGAACGATTTCCAAAGTGAAAATTGAAACGTCAACAAACTTACTTAAACCTTTAATTGTGGCTTATTCCCATTTAAATAGTAATTACAAGAACAGCAGCTTGTAAACATTTATTCTCGACATGGAAAGCCAAATGTATGGCCTAACCACCAAAGACGTAAGGTTTATAGCGTATCAACGCAGTTAGGAATACCATTGTGCCTAGAATTTCTGACCAAACAAAACTTACTACTAAAGGCTAATTAAAGGGTTTTCGCACTAGACACCCTTTACTTTCACTGACATCTCCTGAAGCAACATCGATTCCGCGCAGTCGTGCTTTCAACATAACTGTTTTAACAAAGTTGTTCACTAAAACTCCATTCTCTCACTTACGGTATATAATGTAGATGGGACGTTTGTGAGTACAGCACTAGGAAAAAACTTCATAGTCTTTTCTATATCTGCGGGAGGTTCATAGGTTCCACCGATGTTAGTTTGTTTTTCGAAAAGGAATTAAGGAGGAGTTATAAGATGGGGCACCACCAGAAGCAGTATTCAGATGCAGTTGTTGTGGGTAGATGAATCTCGATATGTATGCAGATTAGTTTGATTATTTCATATCTTGGGTTAAACCATCAGCACAAGACCCAGCGCTTCTAATTTTTGACGGTCGCCCTTCTCGCACTCAGAACTTCATGAACGAAACCACGTTTAATCAAATTATAATAAACAAAAAGCAGCACCTAGATGATGTAAAGTCGAGTGTTAAAAAACATGTAGAGTGCTTTATTTGTTCTGATACTTTTCTAAGATATCCCGCAGGAGGGGGCTGGGTGAAGTATAATATTTGCAAACGTTGGACCCATGATGAATGTGCTGGAATAGAGAACAATGACTGCGACCTTTAGAGCTACGATTATTGTAATAAAAATGCCAAGATAGATATACTTCGTTGACAGTTATAATTATTATTGTTCTACATAATCTATGTTTAGTTACGCACCATATTATAAGGAGTTTATGGTTTTATTGTTTTGCTAAATATGTAATACTTTCTTTTAAAATGATGTTAAATAATTTATCTAACTTTATTTCCAAAAACACATACCTGTTTAAAAAAAAAAGGTAAGGATCATTTTATCCTACCCTAAGGGATCAATTCTCTCACCCGTTTGAGTAAAATGATCCTTTAACAAACATTTAAATAATTGTAAAATTCATTTATTATACATTTGTAGGGTTTCTTGCTATATAATGACAAGCCACATTTGTTCATTTTCTGGATATTTGCATTAATCTGTTAAGAAATATAATGCTAAGCCACAGAGTAAGTAGTTCCGCAATCAAATCACAGATGGCAGTACAGGAAACGAATCATTATATTGTACAGTGGTGTTTCTGTGAAATGTTTTATGCAGAGAGTGACAAGCCACTTTCTAATATGGCAGCCGCCTACTCGCCTTTGACAACCTGTGATGACAAAAACTGTGTGTTTTGTGAACCACCATTTGTAATCCACCATTAGATGATAGTGATCAAGATCCAAATTATGATCCAAATTCAACGGTAAGCTTATTTTTTTTAAGTGTGGTTTATCATATTATACCTTTTAAATATTTTAATAAGTAACTATTTTACGACATTTTCCGTGTTTCCGTTTTTATTGTGCGAATTTGTAAAAATAATAAGAATGGCAAAAAACTGTTATTATAATAAGTTATTATTATGAATGTTACTTATGTTTGTATTACATTTTTTTTTGTTAACCTTGTCGTGTAGAATTTAGTGTGGCTTGTCATTATATAGCACATTGAAAATAATCTTTTTTTTTTCAGGACGAGTCGGAAAATGTATCGAGTGAAAACATTTCCAAAGGCAATAATCTAGAAAACGTAGTAGGCGAGAATGCAAAAAGATCATCCCGTTGGTGAAAACGAAAATCATCTAAATACAAAAGAAACCAAAGAAAAGTACAACGTAATAAGGGACAAGAATATTATAGTGAAAGTACAAACAAAGTGATGGGAGCTCGAAAGATTGGACTACCTTGCATTTGTTCAAGGCAATGCGCAACAAAACTTAACGAAAATCGAGAAATCGAAAATCACTAATTGTTTGATTTCCTTGAGTTTACTTTGTGATGCACTCCACTTATTTTGCCACGCACTTAACACTTTATATTTTATTTCTGACTTGAAGTCATCTGAAGAAACCTCAATGGAGTCCTGGCTGAAGGATGCTAAGCGGGCTAGTTCATCTGCTTCTTCATTTCCTTGTATATCTGAATGTGATGGAAAAAACATGAAGTCAACAGTGATCTTATTATTATTTAAAATCTGTATTTCTGATTTGATATGTAAGGCAATTGGATTATTGGTCTATAAACGTTTGATAGTGTAAAGTGAGCTTAGTGAATCGGTTATTATGAGAGACGGGGACTGTTTCGACTCTTTTATGTGGATAAGTGCTTGTAATATTGCAAACAACTCCGCAGTGTATGACGAAGTAATGGGATTGAATTTAAATTTTAAGGATGTATTGGGTGTAAGGATAGCTGCAACAACACCGTCTGAAGATTTGGATGCGTCAGTGTATATCTTATAGTGATTTTTATAAGTTTCCATTTCTGTTAAGAATGATTGTTTGATCAGGTCTGTTATAGTCTCACGTTTTGTTTATATATACTAAGGTTAGTATTAATCTTGGGAATTGGTCATAACCAAGGTGGAGAAGCTAGGAAATTTCTTGGGAGAGTTTCAGGAAATTTAAGATGTAGGTCATGAAGGTTTCTTCTAACTCTTTCGTAAAATGGTGGATCTAGTCTTGTTGTAGAGAAAGTGTCTTGAAATCGATCTGTGAACGTATTGGTATAAGTAGGGTGTTCTTTATAACTAGCTATTTTAGAAGAATATGAGAGAGAAAGGTATTTGCATCGTAAACTTACTGGTGGTTCTCCTGTTAAGCATTGTAAACTTTCAACTGGTGTCGTTCGAAACGCACCTGTAGCTATTCGTAGAGCTGTGTTTTGAACAGTTTATAATGTTTTCTTTGATAATGATACTTTGCTTGATGAATAAACTATCGCACCATAGTCGAGTTTGGATCTAACTAAACATTTATATACATTTAATAGTGTATTTTGATCTGCTCCCCAAATTTTGCTGGAAATAGGTTTCATAAAATTTAGTCCTGCTTGGCATGACTTTTTAAGTTCTTCTAGTTCTTCTTTTTTCCAGGAGAGCTTTTGGTCGAAAACCATACCTACAAATCTGATATTATTTGTGAAACTGAGGGTTTGATTATATAGCTCGAGATGTGGAGTTAGAGTGTTATGTTTTTGTGTGAATAAAATACATTTAGTTTTTGTCGGTGAAAATTGTAATCCGATAGTCCTTGACCATAATTCTAACTGATTGATTGTTTTTTTGCAAATGTTTCTGAATAGATGTAGAGTTTTTTCCTTTGCCAAATAAAACTAAGTCATCAGCGTATAATCTTCCTTTAATATATTTTTCTTTCTTTCGCACTGAATACATCTTTCACTCAGTTTTATTATAACTTATTTCTTATTATAACTTATTATAACGCAGATGTGAGTTCATGAAAATAATAGATAAATTTTTAATAAAAATTGTTTGATTCTCACTATCTATATGGGTTGCATTATAAATCACATTTAAATTTATGTCAGCAAAATTTAGTAATTGGTAAAAAATTAGCAAAGGCCAACGCAACGTTTGGTATGGTTTTGTACGGAGTAGTTACGGCATATATCTGATCGAGAGTATCACGTAAATTTGAAGTTTGAAAATCGTATTTACTTAATTAAAAACTTTTCTGTTTCTTAAATTTGTTTAAACTTAATTATAAAAACTTATTAAGATTACAGATGCAGTTAATAAATGTATAAATCCCAATCTTAAGGAAGTAAGTCGCATTCAATATTCCGAAAAGGTTTTTTATACCCACCCATTTGTTTCGCGAGTGTGAACCGTAATATAGAGAATTAGGTGATATTTCTCCTGATGAATGTCAATTTATCAAGAGTCACGAAAGTTATGGAAGGCAATTCTTTGGAACTCTTACCAGAAAAATGATCTATATCCGCATAACACTATATTCTCTTGTAATTGATTAGACTTCTTTAGCACTAACTTCCTAATTTATTAGACATGTTTTGGGTTTGTAAAGATTGCATTTTGCGGGCTGTAAGCTATTTGATATTCGCAGCATAAACTGATAACTTAAGTGAATACAAATGATTATTTATATGTAGCAAACTGAAGAGTATAAAATGTAGAAAATCAGCATTTTATTTTTTCAGCAACGTACTACATATAAAATAACTACATTACTTTTACTACATTACTTTTACTACAAAATTTACTACACTATAATGTTGATAAATTCATATAAATAAATTATCATTATTATAGGTAAAGAACGTGGATTAGGAATTGTGAATTATTTCAGCACAAGTCAGATTTTATTCTACTTTTCTTTTAGTGCCGATTCGTTACGCAGAATCGCGGACAAGCCAGTAATAACTTTAAATTATATCTTTAGGTTCTTTATCCAGTAGATTTTTCTCTCAAGATCCTATATTTCTGGTAGTTTTTCTTATAATCTTAGTTTTACCGCTTTACATCTGTTGTCTTTTTACACTATCCAGTCTAGATGTTCGATCTTGCTGGTTTGAACTGTTTGGAAGAATGTCATATCTTTACGTAGTTTTCTTAATACTTTTTCACTGAATACTTGATCTTTCTAAAAAAATTTAAGTATCTGCTTATTTTAAAATTTTGATGGACCACACGCATCTGTAAGGATCCATGCTTGAGCACAGTAGGGTTAAAAACATAACTTTTAAAGCGAAGTTTTTATACTAGCGTTGTATTCTTCTTCTTTAAGTGCCATCTCCGCGACGAAAGTTGGCAATCATCATGGCTATTCTGACCTTCGAGGCAGCTGCTCTGAACAATTGCCTTGAGCTGCAACCAAACCAATCTCTCAGGTTCTTCAACCAGGAAACGCATCTTCTTCCTACGCTTCTCCTACCCTCTACTTTTCCTTGAATTATGAGTCTCAAGATGTTGTATCTTTCGCCTCTCATCACATGTCCGAGATATTGCAATTTCCTTTCTTTTATTGTATTTTCCATTTCCCTCTCTCTGCCTATTCTCCTTAACACTTCTGTATTCGTGATTCTATCTACCCATGGAATCCTTAACAATCTTCTAAATGTCCACATTTCAAACGCGTTAAGTCGATTTATTGTATTCCGGTTTAATGTCCATGATTCAGCTCCATAGTAGAGTACACTGTGAACATAGCATTTAATTAGTCTTATTCTGAAGGCCAATGTCAGATCTTTGCTGCATAAAATCTTTTTCATTTTCACGAAGTTGGCACGTGCTTTTTCAACTCTGACTCTTATTTCTGCAGTATAATCGTTATTTTCTGTGATTATCGTTTCCAAGTAAGTATATCTTGTTGCTCTCTCATTCGGCTGGCCGCCTACCGTTAATATTTCGTTTGTATTGTTGTTCTTGCTAATTTTCATGAATTTGGTTTTTTTGATGTTAAGATTATTGTATTCTTCACTATATCTTAATATTTTGTTCATTATTCTTTCTAAGTCTTCCAAGTTGTCGGCTATTATGACTGTATCGTCGGCATACCTAATGTTGTTAATTAAACTTCCGTTCACTTTTATGCCGACTGTCTCGTTTACCAAAGCTTCTTGTGTGATTTCTTCAGAATAAGCATTAAACAATAATGGCGACAGTATGCAACCTTGCCTGACCCCTCTCCTAGCGTTGTATTACTTTTACTTTATTTAATGCTAAGACGAGAGTCTAGGAAGAAGCTGCACAAGATAACGTCACAGGTAGCGGCACGAAATAGCGGTTTTCACATCGATTCACTACTCTCCATCAATTCGCATATAGTTTTATGTCGTATATAATTTCATATATTTGTTCTAATCATGTTTAAATTAAAAACTAAATGAAAAATAATACAGACACTAAATGAAAAGTTAAAAATTAAAATAAAAGCTGCCAACAAAATATATAGTAAACCAAACAGAAAAATAAAAGATCGGTATTAGAACTCGATTCGTAACGATTCTCGAACAATCAAAATTTAAAAATTATCATAAATGTCATTCAATTAATAGAAATATTAAATCATCTGTTTAAATTTTTTTTTCTAGGCACTTCTGGTTTTACAATAATTTTATATAAATACAATAATCTACTATTGTATTAAAATGCGACTAAAAGAGTTATTATTAGAACATATTAAGTCGATTTTTAACCTTCCGTTAGGCACGTGGTCTACAATCGTAGACCATCTCTTTTCAAATACTTCTATATCTCTGCCATAGCTGCCAACAAAATATATAGTAAACCAAACAGAAAAATTAAAGATCGGTATTAGAACTCGATTCGTAACGATTCTCGAACAATCAAAATTTAAAAATTATCATAAATGTCATTCAATTAATAGAAATATTAAATCATCTGTTTAAATTTTTTTTTCTAGGCACTTCTGGTTTTACAATAATTTTATATAACTACAATAATCTACTATTGTATTAAAATGCGACTAAAAGAGTTATTATTAGAACATATTAAGTCATATATCTGTCATTTTCTCTTTCATGCGCGTGCATCTCAGTAGCTTCACTTCAGTTGATGTGGTAGCGGGTAGATACTCTTGAACGATTCCGGTATGAGATAGATCTACTTCGTGTAAGCAACCCTGCCACCGCGAGCCATGGCTATCCCCCAACCCGTGCCAGGAAAATCATGTCCCCACCCCAAGATCCCTACCAAAAACAAATAAATTCTCTCACATATCCATTCCCAAGGAGCAAACTTCACACGAAAAAAAAATCAATATGGAAGGTAACGGGAAACCACCCCAATTAATTTTCCCTAGTATAATTACAATGAATCAAGTCAATATAGAAACGACACTTAGTCCCGAGCACCCCTTAAGTGGGGAGAGGCTGCTAAGAGTCCCCCGGTTGCCACAAATATTTAGATTTAAGCATGATAAGAAGATTGATACATGAAATGTAAGAAGTTTATTCTAGGCCGGAAAATTGAATAGCGTAATTAAAGAAATGCGAAGACTCAACATTGACATATTTGGATGAAGTGAAGTTAGATGGCGCAATTTAGGGCAGTCCGAAATAGAAAACCACACAATATACTATTGTGGGGATACTACAACAAGAAACAAAAACGGAGTGGCTATAACAGTAAATAAAGAAGTTAACAAATGTGTACTTAGTTTTATAGGAACATCAGTTATAGTTGCAGTACTCAAAATTAATGCTAAATCAGTTAACGTAAACATTATTCAAGCATATGCTCCAACTTCGGAAAGCTCATAGTCGGACGATTTCAGAATTCCGTAAAATCCGCAAAACCCTCTCCGGTAGCAGATGTTACATCAGACCATAATATTCTACTAGGACGTTTCAAACTCCTGTTCCACAAAAACGTCTAAACATGCAGAAGTTGAAAGATAAAACTACAAGAACAGAGTCAAAGAGGAGATCAACAACAAAATAAACATCATGGTAATCTTAGATATTAATCAAGAAAATATAAGTGTGGATGATATGTGGAATAAAATCAAAAATATCTGTAATTCAGTGGTAGATAATAAACTTTAACCAGAAAACAATAAAAAGAAACAGCCATGGATGAGACAAGAAATATTAGAGCTAATGGAAGAACGAAGAAACACAGAAATAAGAATGAGGAAAGGTACAAAGAAGTAAACAGAATCATTAAGAAAAAGATTAAAAAAGCAAAAGAATCATGACTACAAGATCAATGCATAGAAACAGAATCCCTAGAACAGGAGCATGACACTTTTAACCTACATAAAAAGATTAAAACCTTAACGAGAGAAAACGGATCACGAAGTCATAACTTAATACTAGACGAGCACAACAATCTGCTCTACGAAAATGAGAGAATACTTGAGAGATGGAGGCAATACATGAAATAATTATTCAAGGAACAGCAAGAGACGGAAGTCAGTGTTTCTGGATGTTCAGGACCAGAAATAACGCTCAGTGAAGTAACATATGCAATAAGAAACTAAAAACCAACAGAGCATCTGGATCTGATAACATACAAGCTAAAATATTGAAACTATTTGAAAACAACCAACAACCAACTGTTACAACCGTAGTTAATACAATATTCAGTCAAGGAGACATTTCTTTGGAAGCCAGAGCTTCTCTATGGATCATACAGGATGTCCATATACACATTGAAGACTTTTGTTTCACAAGCGCTTGTAGACTTTTCTGAAAATTTCCGAACATTGCATGATCACCATCGGTGCATCTTCCGACGCAATTCTTCCACTCCTTCGTTTATATAATCATTTAAGATAGCAAATATTACGAGCAATGTTGCTTTCAGTTCTATCGTTTTGCAGAAAAGAAGTTCTTCAACTTCTGATATGCCATCACAAAATCGAACGTAGGCAATAAAATGAACATCTTTCTTGCTATCTGTTGCCAACCTGAATCGAAAACAGCGTGTTGCACAACTTCTCGAGTAGCTGATCCTGTACATCTTCAGCTATATCACCGATTCAAATAATATCAAACAGTATTGTTTGGTAGAGGCATAGACTCCAATTGCTTGGCAAAATTATTTCCAAACATAGTTTCTATGATTTCAATTGAAGCTGGCAAAATAAGCTCATCACCAATAGTGTAATGCTTTTTACATCCGGCTATTTGATATAAGACTTTATAAAAAGTTAGTAAAGCTTTTTCGTTCGCAGTGAAAGATTTTTTTTAAACGATTTTTGCTTTTCATGTGATTTTAATTCTATGTCGAAAAATTCTTGGAGGTTGTTAATGTACTTACTATGAAGAGTTTCCAAAAGTCTGTTTAAGTTAATTGAGTTTCATGCTGTCCAGGGCTAAAATTTTTGAGAAAATGATACACAAAGGCCTTTCTTTTTTATTTACTTAAGCCAGGATAAACCAAAAACTTAATTATTCTTGAGAATATTTTCTTGATTTTATTTTTTAAACCTCTCTCCTCTGTACACTTGTTGATGCTTTACTAGATTGAACGCTCGCTTACACCCAGTTAAAAATTTATTCATAATTTTTTATAAATTTATATTTACTGCTTGGATATTTTAAAATCGTGAAATGCAATTAACAGGCAAACTACAACATACACATTCACAATAAATCTAACATGTACAGAAGATTATAGTTTATTCGTCTTCCGGGTTTGGACCGTGTCATTTGTGATTGACCCAAAAGTGGGTTCATGTCGACGTTTCGCTACAATTGTATGTAGCTTCTTCTATGTAGAAGTATGAGAACAAAAAAGGAAAAGAAAACAAAAGACAGGAAGATGGGTAGTTAGCAATGGTAACTCAGTTACTCAACGCAACCAGAGGCGAA
Source organism: Diabrotica undecimpunctata (assembly GCF_040954645.1). NCBI lineage: Eukaryota > Metazoa > Arthropoda > Insecta > Coleoptera > Chrysomelidae > Diabrotica > Diabrotica undecimpunctata. Next base: position 123,688,630 of record NC_092806.1, read on the forward strand.
TACTAACTACCAAGATGGGCACTTGGTCACAGTAACTCAACTACTTAACGCAGCCAGAGGTGAAAACCAAATGCCAGGACAGGGATTCACGTCCAACAGCTCAGAACACTAACGCGTCGAGAGGCGGGGAGTGAATCCGACGATTACTCTGCTACCGCTCTATTTATAGTCGCGGTGACCTGTCGTGTTGGGACGTATCGGCACATTCCGTGGCGCGAACGTCAAGAAGCGCGCGCTGGCCAATCATGTGGCTGCATCGTGGTAGCGGGACCGGACGGCGGCTCTAGACTGAGACTCCAGATGGGAGACAAGTAGTATCCTTCCTCTCGATTGATATTATGTGGATTTTTTCGGATCTCTAGAGCCTTATCAGGAGTAGATTAATTTCTCATCGTAGTGGTACTAATTTATCTATACATACTTGCGCATTAGCATAACATTCTATTTCATCAAATCATAAGGTCAATTTTAAAGAGGTTAAAATTCTCTGTAATAAAAAGAATTTCAACAAAAGAAAGTTGTGTTAAAAATGTGTTATAAATTTAAGCACCCAAATAAACTCAACAAGAAAACTGAGTAACTTGAATCAAATTTATCATACTTTAACTTTATGAAACTGAATTTTACTATTAATAATTCAACTTACAATTTTTTTACATTAACTTAATAATTTTGAAATTACATATTGATATAGTAAACCAGATTATTTACTATTGTTTATTTTTTTAAATTATTGGCGCTTCATGAGAGTACAAATTGTGTCCTCATTGTTCATAGTATAAGATCCCTACGTTCCCCCACTGCAGGATCACTCCGTTCTTAACGTAGTTAATCAAATTCACATCTTTACATACATTGAAAATTAGCAGAATACATTGATAGGTTGCCAGTTAAAAAGAAGCTGCAAGTATTTCTATAATAATATATATATATATATATATATATATATATATATATATATATATATATATATATATATATATATATATATATATATATATATATATATATATATATATATTACCGTATCCAATTTGTAAATACAATACATTTTGGAGACGGCTATCGCCGTATTCCCGTTCTTCACCAATCCTCCCGGTCCAAGGCATGCTCCTTCTCCAAATCTATCGATTCCATGGCTCAGGTTTCCAAACCATTTTAAACCTCTTCTTTTTATTTTGTCAATAAACGTGTCTGTAGCATTCATTTTATTACTTATAGATTCGTTGGTCTTCCTTTCCAGCCTTGATGTTCTAGCACTTCTTCTCAAATAATCCATTTCAACTGCCAACAATCTTCTCTTCAGGTCTGCGTTAATTGTCCATACTTCAGAGCCATAACAAAGAACTGATTCAACCGTGGTTTGCCCTATTCTTTTTTGTTCGTTTTGGAAATGTTGCGATCCCACCGTAAGGGGTTCAGACATCCTACAATTTTATGTCCCTGATTAATTCGGTGTTTAATTTCGGTTTCTCTCAAGCTGTTCTTATCAATGAGTGCACCTAAATATTTAAATTTTTCCACTTGTTTGATTTCTACGTCCTCGTCTATCAACACTTTAAACCTTTCATCTGAATTAGTAACTAAATATTCTGTTTTTTTATGCTGACTTGTAACCCTCATTTTACATATTCTTTGTATAGACGCTTTGTCATAAATTCTAGATCATAAGAATCTTGAGCTAGGACGAGTTGGTCATCCGCAAAGCTCAGGGAGAACACTACGTCATTTCCTTTGGGGATTCCCATTCCCTGGCAGTGGTTTTTCCAATTTTGGAGGGTTGCCTTAATATATAAATTAAACAGTAAGGTGACATACTGCATCCTTGTCTTAGTCTTTTAGTTAGTTTTATTGGCTCTGATAGTCTATTTCCGATTTTTAGGTAAATAGTGTTATCCCTGTATAGTTCTGTAATTGTTCCTAAAAGGTATTGACTAATGCCGATTTGTTGTAAAGCTTGCCACAATTTAAGTCATGGAACGACTTTGCTAGGTCGATGAACGCTAGATGTACTTCGGTACCAACCGCTATTCTTTTTTCTATTAATTATTGGAGTATAAAGTTATCAGTGCAAGATCTACCAGGCGTAAATCAACGTTGGTATTCGCTAATTAGATGTACTATATCATTTTGTATTTTTCCATTTATTATCTTTCCAAAAATCTCCTGAAAGTAGGAAGGACACTTAATCCTCTGTAGCCGTTAGGATCTCTTCGATAACCCTTTTAAAAGATTCCCACTTGTGAGCGGTTTTCCATTCAGGTGGTACTTTAATTTGTTGGCAGCATTTATTCAATAGAAAAGTTATTCGTTGTATTAGGAGTGGACCTCCTGCTTTAAGTAATTTTACAGCTATATTGCCAGGTCCTAAAGATCGCCCGTTTGTAATTTTAATTAACGCAGTACGGACCTTATTGTTAGTAGTATTAATTAAATTAATTAATTAATTAATTAATTATTTGTTTGTCTCTCCATACTGTATTCTTCTTCCATATATTCCAATCTGGACTCTTGGAATAAATTTTTATAGTAATTTTCCCACTTCTCTATAGGATTTAAGTTTCGGATTTATGGGTGTTTTCTTTAGATTAGTGGTAGTTCTCCATGCTTTACTAATCTGAGAACCATCAATGAAATTTTTAACCTGAAGACTTTTTTGTTCCCAGAAATGGTTTTTTGCTTCTTTTATTTGATTGCGTACTGCTCCGTTTTTCCTTTGATATGTTACTCTATTGCTAGATGTTTTATTTGTTAGCCATTTCTTATTTTTAATTCAATTAATACTAATTAATTTGTGAACAAAAATTTTATTTCGTTTATTTATTTTTTAAATAAAATACGCTGCTCATAACGTATAATCCGAAGCCAATAATGCTCAAACACACACACACACACACACACACACACACACACACACACACACACACACACACACACACACACACACACACACACACACACACACACACACACACACACACACACACACACACACACACACACACACACACACACACACACACACACACACACACACACACACACACACACACACACACACACACACACACACACACACACACACACACACACACACACAATATTAGTACATACCAGAATCATCTCATTTTTAAAAAGTATGAAAGAATATGGTTTCCTAATTTTACCTGGCTATCTAATATCGTATTTCCTCTACTTTCAAGAAATTCTTCACGTTGACAGTTTTAGAACGTACAGCACTTGCTTTTGACGAGCTTTTACTTTCTTTATTCGAGAAAGTAACTATTTCTAAGATGTTACGATACACCGCAATTAAATCCGAAAATAGAATCCATCGCAACTTCCACTTTAGTGGAAATTTTCTATCAAAAGCAATCGTAATTCCGTACTCCGGATGTGTGAAAAAGAAGTCCTTTTCCACGAAAATAAGAAAAATCAATAAAGCAATGAAACAGGGACAAAACCTGCATAGAATTCGTATTATGTGTAAGTACGGTCCGAAAGGATAAGAGGAAGTGAGTTGAGTTCAAAACTTTTTTCCTGAAAAACGTCACGTCCTGTACGACCAGAATGAACAAATACTATAATACTAAAGAGGATTACTGCACGTTTGTGTTCTAACAATGGGAATTACTCTATACTCTCTATAAGAAGACAGAAATAGCGTATATTTTCGGTAGTCTCTTATTTGAATAGTTTGAATAGACGAATTTGAATAAAATTGTATGCTTAAAGTGTGCTGGGCAATATGTATATGTATATATATATATATATATATATATATATATATATATATATATATATATATATATATATATATATATATGTATATATATATATATTGTTATGATATGTAAAATCGAGAAAAATATTGGTTTGTTTAAAAATATTTCAAAGTTCAAAAACATTAAAATAATTCAGATAAGTAGGATAATATCCAACAAACATTTCGGAGAAGGAAAGTTATTAAATTCTTGGATTACCTGTACTAAACAAAATGTAAGCTTTGCATAAATTATTTCTTTGTTATACTTGAGTGACCCGCATAATTTTAAGTGAAATCCAAAGACAATTGAAATACATTAATGCAGTGATTAAAGACAATAGAAGGGATTATAGAAAGAGGTTTTTGTTAGTTTTTAAGAATTATAGAAAAATATTATTTGTAAATAAGTTTTAGGAAATTTATAATTATAGGTAAAAATTTGTTTGTTATCGAAATTAAAAAATGGGGGAATTGTGACGAGTTTTGATTGGCGGAGATTGAAAAAGGTGGGATAAGTATGTAGGAAAAAGTTTAGCGAGATTGAGGAGAGAGAAGAGAGAATCAGTTGGTTTCCAAGTCTGTAAGACGAACAGTGATTGTTCTCTGGCGGTTCCTGAAATGTAGCAAGCAGTAGTGTTGAATGTTAGTGAGTTTTTGTGGAGTTAGTGTATCTGACAGAAGTTGAAGCAGCAAAATATTTTAAGTCATATTTCTCTACTTATATTCCAAGAGCCACTGTTCAGGCCAACGAGAGATTCTTCTTCTTCAAGTGCCGTCTCCATCAATGGAGGTTAGCGGTTATGGTGGCAAACGTTTGTCTATCTTCAGCTGTTCTTAAGAGTTCCTCAAATCCAAGTCCTGTCCAGTTTCTGATATTACGTAACCAGGACAATTTTTTTCTTCCAATTCCTCGCTTTCCTTCTATTTTGCCTTTTATTATCAACTGAGGGATGTAGTATTTCTCGTTGCGCAACAAATGCCCTAAATAACTGGTTTTTCTTCTTTTGACTGTTCTCAATAGTTCTTTTTCTAAATTGAGTCTAGCTAGTACTTCTTCATTTGTTTTTCGTGCTGTCCAAGGAATTTTTAAAATTCTACGGTACACCCACATTTCAAATGCCTCGATTCTATTCAGGCTCTTTATTTTTAAAGTCCATGTTTCGACTCCGTAGAGAAGAACAGACCAGATAAAACATTTTACAAGTTTTAATCTCAATTTAATATTTATATGTGTATCGCAGAATAGAACGCGCATCTTAAAGAAACTATCCCTAGCTTGAGCAATTCTCGCTTTAATTTCTTGTTCTGGGTCCAGCTTGCAATTAATCCAACAGCCAAGGTATTTGTATTGGTTTACCTGTTCTAAAATATTCCCATTTATTTTTATAGGTAAGGGGATATTCTGTTTTCTTTGGATCACCATTACTTTTGTTTTTTTTTCGTTGATCTTCATTCCAAACTCTCGACAAGCATCCTTAAGGTGGTCTATAACCCTCTGTAAGTTTGTGTCTGTATCAGCCAGTAGGACAGTGTCATCTGCATATCTTATGCTAGATATTGGTTCTCCATTAATTTTTATTCCTGTGGAAAGGTTTTCCAAGGCTTGCTTGAATAGTAGTTCCGAGTAAAGATTGAACAGCATAGGGGATAGTATGCATCCTTGCCTTACTCCTTTATTTATACTAATATTTCTAGATGTATGATCGTCGATCCTAATCTTGGCACTCTGCCTCCAATATAAGTTCTTAATTAATCGGAGATCTTTGCTATCCAAGTTGATGCTCTGCAAGGAATTTAACATTTTATTATGGTTTACGCGATCAAATGCCTTTTCAAAGTCTACAAAACATAGAAAGACATCCTTTTGTTGGTCGTAACACTTCTGCAGCAGTACTTGTAATGAAAACAAGGCCTCTCTGGTCCCCATTCCGGCTCTGAATCCAAATTGATCGTATCCAACTTCTTTTTCACACCTTTTGTAGACCCTATTGTGAAGTATTTTTAATAGAATTTTAAGCATTTGGCTCATAAGACTTATTAACCTAAAATCTGCGCATCGCCCGGAGTTAGCTTGTTTTGGAATGGGAATAAAAATAGATTCTAACCATTCCTCTGGTATTTCCCCAGTATCGTAGATTGTATTAAACAAAATTACTAACAAATCAATGTTATTACTTTCGATCAATTTAAGTATTTCAGGATAAACTTCATCAGGTCCAGGGCTTTTATTGGTCTTTAATTGTTTAATGGCATATTCCACTTCGACTTTTAGAATTGGTGGGCTTTCAGTGACATTATTTATTGTAATGTCTATTCTTTCATCTCGGAACAGCTGTTGTATAAATTTTTCCCATTCTTCTATTTTATCTTTGGTGTTATGAATTAACTCTCCGTTGTTATTTACCAGTGGGCAATGTTGTTTTTTGTGGATGAATGAAAATTCTTTCACCTTCTTGTACATATTAAAGTAATCATGTCTATGTTCTAATTCTTCTATTTCTTTACATTTTTCTTCGAGCCATTTCTCTTTTGATTCTTTTATTTTCCTTCTTATTTCTGTATTTAATCGATTGTAATCGCTTGTGTTCTTATTTTTGTATTTCCTCCTTTCGTCTATCATCTTTAGAATAGCTGGTGTCATCCAGTCTTTTTTTGCCATTAATCGTGTATTTGGAATTTCTTCCCTTGCAGAATTGACGAGGATGGATTTTATTTGTTGCCAAGTTGTATTTATATTTTGGATATTTATTTGGGTTCGGTCTATTTCTGAGAGTTTTTCATTTAGTTTTACAGTGGTTTTATCTTTAATCTGTACATCTTTTAGTAGTTCCATATTAGGTTTGTTCTTCGGCTTTGCATTTTTTATTACTTTAATTCTTGTGCGAATATTTGCTACTACAGGGTTGTGGTCGGAATTTGCATCAGCACTAGGATATGTTTTTGTACTTGTAATGGAGTTACGAAATCGTTGGTTGATTAAAACATAATCTATTTGATTTCTTATTATTCTTTCTTTTGTGTGTAGCGGGGAAGTCCAGGTGTATAACCTGCGTTGAGGTAACTTAAACCAAGTGTTTGTTGCTATCATATTGTGTTGCTGGCAAAACTCTAATAGTCTCTCTCCTCTTTCATTTCGTTCTCCTAGTCCGTATTCTCCTACGATATTTTGGAATTTCCCTCTTCCTATTTTAGCATTAAAATCTCGTAGGACGATGTTAATATCTTCTTTCTTTGTCAATTTCATGAGCTTTTGTAGATCTTCATACCATTCTTCTAGTATGTCATCTGGCTTATCTGCGGTTGGTGCATAGACCTGAATAATATTCACATTAAAAGGAGAACTCCTTATTTGCAACAGCATTGCTCTGTCAGAGAGTGGTATAAAGTTTGAAACTGCGTTACTCAATTCATCGTTTATTATTACACCTACTCCATTGAAATGTTTTGGATCATTGTTGCCTGAATAATAGAGTGTTTTGTTAGAGATTAGAATTAGAGATTCAGTTTATCGTAAAGAGAAGATATTCCAAGAGTCATTTTTCACTCGGGCCAACGAGAGATTCAGTTTATCGAGAGGAGAAAGGCTATCATAATTTGAATGATTTGTGCTTTTGAAGGAGATCATTAAGGACGATATACTTGCAACAATCTGTGTAAGATTGCTGATTAGATAGGGAGCGGTTGAGAGGAGATAATATAGTCTACAAGGAACAAGGATTTGGACCACTCATCATCAGAGAGAGATATTTTTGTTTCTGCAGTTTTTTTTCTTTTATTGATAACACAATTTTTACACGTAATTTAGAAAGGATATAAATATTTTGATTAGGAGAGTTAGAATAGTTTGGGATTTTGAGATTTCAATTAATATTGTTTGTACCATTAATTTTGATTGTTCACGTACGGAGAACAAAATTTTGAGAATCCTTATATGAGATTTGTTTATTGAAAACTTTTGAGTGTGAATTATTTCATTATTTTTATTTCAATATATAGTGTTAGATCATATGTGTTTTTTATTATTCCGGTATTCTCTGGACTTTACCTTTCACATGTAATAGCATAGATATTGAAGCACGAATTTAACCCTGAGATAAAAGAATTAAAAATTGTGATAGAGTCATAATCATATCATTTAAATAATTTTAATTAATCAAAAAAATTAATTAGCTAATTATTGCTTGGCGCACCAAGACTTTAAATATCTCAATAACATATATATATATATATATATATATATATATATATATATATACACTCATGGACAAAAATATCGAATATTTTTGGAATTTTCCACTTTTTTTGTAGTCACTTTAATTCAAAACAATTTTAGATTACTGATGACACTCATATAGTAGGTTGATAACTCAACTGGTTTGAAATATTTTGTCTTTTATTTTGACGTTTATTTATAGTTTAGTGTCATTCGTACATTTTATTATAAAAACTTTCACGTAAAGGAAAAATCATACTAATTCGGGTATTTTTAGTTTAATTTATTGGGTTTAATTAAATATTGTTTTGATTTAACTAAGTTTAAAACAAATATGCCACCAATTCGATACTGCGATGAAGCCCAAGTAGCACAAATGGTAATTTTTTACGAGGAAGGATATGCACAAAAAGATATTGCACGACGTCTAGGGAGAAGTCAATCTAGTATCAAATACATTAAAAAGATACCGCGACACAGGCAATTTCGTACAAAGGCCTGCTCAAGGACGCTCAAGTTGCACAGCCGCACTTGATGACCGTTTTTTGGTTCTTATTTCTACACTAAATCGTTTATTGACATCGATACACCTCAGAAATAAGCTATTAAATGTTAGAAAACTTAATATAAGTTTAGAAACAGTAAGACGAAGATAAAAAGAAGCAAACTTAAAGCCCAGATGCCCCGCCAAAGTTCCACGTCTTCTCCAAAAGCATAAAGCTCATCGTTTAGAATTTGCAAGAACACATGTTCAGTGGAATATCGACAACTGGAAAAATGTTCTTTTTACTGATGAGACCAGAATCCTATAATGGAAGCTAGATGGTCAGAACCACGTCTACTAAGAGTTAAAGAACGACTCGCAAGCTGCAGTCTCGCAGACACGTTTAAAACATCCTGCAAGATCATGTTTTGCTATATGTTGGTAACATTGGATATGAAAAATCCATGTTAATGCACGATAATGCTCGGCTACATGCCGCTGCCATAGTGAGTAATTATCTTGATGAGGTTCAAATTCTAAGATTGGATTGGCCACCCTTTAGCCTTGCTTTAAATCCAATGGAGCACATGTGGTATCACCTAAAACGCCACATACGACAAAGAAATCCCATTCCAAATACGATAGAGCAGCATCGGCTTGCTGCGCAGGATACATGGAATGGAATTTCCCAAGGATATGTCCAAAATTGACTTGCAAGCATACCGAGAAGGATCTTCTTCTTCTTCGCGCGACTAGGATTACTCCTGTTTGTCTGCCTCTTATTCTGTTTTAGTCGTTGTTGATTGTACATTATCTTTCCACCTTTTTGGTAGCCTTCCAAAGGGTCTTCTGCTATACGGCTTGTTGTTTTTACAGATGTTCGCTAATCTGGTCCCATTCGGTTTGCATGTTCGTTCCAGTGTTTTTTTCTTATTTTTATCCACCTGTTAATATTTTGAATTTTGCATTGTTCGCGTATACTTCTGTTGGTTTGCCTGTCTCTTAATGATATGCCCGCTATTAACCTTAATAATTTTATTTCGATATTGTTGATTTGTTATTTCGTCTTTCTTGTATCGGTCCTTGTCTCCGCTGCATATGTTAGGATTGGTCTTACTGTTGTCTTGTATACTTTCATTTTGCTTTCCATGGTCAGATATTTGTTTCTCCATATGGTTTCTCGAAGGCAACCACTTACTCTTGCCGATTTTGATGCCTGCCTTGTGGTCTCTGTTCTTATATCCCTGTCACTAGTGATCTCTACTCCTAGGCAATTGAATTTCATTACTTGTTCTACAATTTTGCCGTCTATTTCTAGTTTGCATCTACGCGGCTCTTTACTGATCACTATACATTTAGTTTTTTCTACTGATATTCTCATATTAAGTTTGTTTGCTGTGATATTGAAGGTGTGGAGCTGCCTTTGTAGGTTATCTTCGTTATCAACAATTAGTACTGCATCATCGGCATAGCATAGTATCGTGATTTTATGCGCTCCCATGTGGTATCCGTGTCGTTTTCTTACTTCGTGAATTATTTGATTCATTACCATATTGAATAACAATGGGCTGAGCGAGTCTCCTTGGCGGATTCCTCCTTTTAGTTCTATGCATTCTGTTTCCCCTGTTGGCATTATAACTCTGTCTTGTTGTTCTTGCTAATTTTATTAATTGTCCTTATGATCTGATGGTCTATTTGTTCAGCTTGTAATGATGTCATTTCGCTTCACCCTGTCAAAAGCACTTTTTAAATCTACAAAGCACATGTATGCTGGTTTTCCATATTCAATAGACTTCTCTATTATTTGTCTAATAATAAAAATTGCGTCTATTGTGCTGCGGTTCTTTCGGAAGCCTTGTTGTTCATCTGTCATGTTCGCTTTTTCCTCGATTTTATCTTTTATGACTGCCGTTAACAATTTTAATGTACTATTCATCAGACTAATGCCTCTATAATTTTCAGGATTTCTCGAGTCTCCCTTTTTAAGTATCGGTAGCAGGAGACTTTCCTTCCATTCCGCTGGTACTACTCCGGTATTTATTATATCGACGAATAATTTTAGGAGCCATTTGTGTAGTGTTGTTCCTCCATATTTTAGTAGTTCATTGTTTATCTTATCAGGACCAGGTGCTTTTCTGTTTTTTAATTTTTTTATTTGTTCTTGTAACTATCCTTCTGATATTAGTACTCTATCGTGAGTTTCGTTAATGATTATTTCTCTGTTCTCTTCTTCTCTTTCTCCATATAATTTCGTGAAATGCTCAGTCCATTGGTCCTCGGTAATGTTATCTATGCGTACAAATTCATTCATTTCTGTTTTTTGTCTCCTTATCATCTTTCACACCTTTTTCTGGGATCCATAGAGGTCGTATTCCATATCTTTGGAAAATTTCTCCCAGTGTTCTTTTTTGATGTTATCTATTTCTTGGTTTACTCTATTCCTGATTCTCACGTAGTCTTCTCGTGCCTCCGGTGTCTTCACTCCTTTCTATGTTAGGAAAGCTTATTTCTTTTCATTTGGTAGTGCTTTTACCCTTTCGTCGTACCATGGCGTTTTGTATTCCCGTTTATTTCTGTTAACTTTTATTTTACCTAAAGCTTCTTCCGCTGCTTGTAGGATACATTTTTAATAATTTTCCAGGTTTCTTCTACATTCTTTTTAGTCTCTAGGTTATGGCTGTTTAGTTTTTCCGTTAGTCTGTTTCTATACAAGTTTTATGTCCCTTCTTCTTCTAAGCTTTCTATGTTTAACTTTTCTTCTACTTTTGTATTTCGCTTGCCTTGTGTGGTGATGGCTATATTTATTTTTCCTAGTACCAGGCCATGGTCGGATCCTACATTGGCGGAAGATAGAGTGCGCATATCTATTATATTCTTGGGGTGTATTTGTCTGTTTGTTATAATGCACCGAAAAGGATGCAAGCAGTAATAGGAGCTATAGGGGAGAATACTCGTTACTGATAATGTACTTCTTTTTGTTAAAAAGACATGTTTAAGCAATTTAAATTAGCATTTAAGTTTAAAGTAAAATAACTCTATTTACCCAATATTAAGCATTTATTTTTTTCGCAATTTAAAAAAAAAAGATTTTTTTTTATAAAAAGTAGTTAAGTCCATATTTAAAAATATTTTTTTTTCATAAATAAATAAATTTATAATTATGTTGTCTCGTTTAGTATATAGCTTAAAGGTGTACTTTGTATATAAAAAAAAATCACATGTGTTAGTTTTTAAAATTCTAGATGTGAGAACCATTTAAAACTTTCAAACACCTATAACTTAGAAACATAAAAATGTGACTTAGTCACTTTTTGCACTGACCCCTTTAATTGTATATCCTTTTATATTTTCTTCTTATGCCTTCATCCTTTACTTTGCTGTTTTTGTATATCGAAATACTGTTTTTGATGTGTGAGCTTGATATTTCTTTTTCCCATTCTACTTCGAAATTTACTCTTTCCAAGATAAGGTCAGAGCCACAGTTCGCCCTCTGATACTTTTATCATGATCAGTTGATGTTTTTGTCCGATTAAGATATGTTCTATCTTTGTAGTTTTATTATCGGGGCACGATAATGTTCCTTTGTAGATTTTTATAATTTTATGTTAACCAATATGTATAGTTTATTTCACGAAAAATGGTTTAGTGCTTAATGATTGCAATAAAACCCGACCGCAAGTACCCCAGCTTAGTCAACATTAGTTGAGCAGGTAAGTATTCAGGTAAAATTGAAGCTACTGTGGAGTGTCGTTATCTTGTTTGTATAATAAATTCCTGGTAATATAAAAACGATTAAAAAATCGTATAAAATTATAAAAACGATTAGAATACATTTTATTTCATAAAGTAAACATTTTAACAGTGAGTTTCACTATCAATGGTTGATCTTTTAATGACCACAATAAATTTGTTATTCGTTAAGTATTTCCTGGAATAATTATACAGGTTCCCTCTATTCTGTATAATTTGTAAAAGTATATAAAACCGATGAGAAATTTTTAAATATACATTTTGTTTCATTTAGTTGAAAGAGTTACAAGTGTTACCAGTGTTATACCTATTTATACCTATAAAACAGCATTATGTGGCGTCCGTGGAAAAATATTGATGGTGCTTCTTCCAGTGTTCCAGCAAAAAAAAAGCATTTATCTGCTGACGCTAGAGAAATCGTAAAAACAATATATAGTTCTTTACTTACAAGAGGACTTACTGCTAATACTGCTGCCAGTGAAATATCTGATTTAACGAAAATATCTCTAACCACAGTGAAAAGAATTACATCAAATCCCATTAAGTTAAGAAGGAAGCGTAAGGATGCCGGTTCTACCAAACGTATTGACGAAAGTGATAAGGACTTAATAAGACGAAAAATTTACACAATGTACCAAGAGCAACGGATACCTACATTAGATGCTTTAAAACAACGGCTTACTAATGATGATACACAAATAAACTGTAGCCGCATTAGTCTTTGGAGGATTTTGTCTAAAATGGGCTTCAGATATCGTACAATTGACAAAAGGCAAGTGCTTATGGAGTCCCATCGTTTACAAAATTGGCGTACTGAATATATAACTTCCATATAAGAAAGTACCGTACATAAGATCGACTAATAATTTATCTGAACGAGACATGGTTTGACACTCATGAAACACCATCCAAAGGATGGTCCGATTCTTCCAACAGGTGTCAAACAAAAGCTCCATTAAACAAAGGGAAAAGAATAACAATTTTACATGCAGGATCAGAAAATTGTAGGGTCCCAAATGCCTTATGGCTTTCTGCAAAAAACATTAGAGACTCCTGCGTGGACTACCATGAGGATACAACGGCAGAGCTTTTTGAGCAATGTTTTAAGAATTGTCTTATACCTAACCTTCCTCAAAATAGTGTGATAGTAATGGACAATGCAAGTTACCACAGTCGTCAATTACATAAGTCTCCAAGTGCAAATAACACGAAAATTGAAATTCAAAACTACCTGTTAGAAAACGATATATATTTTGAAGAAAGTTTTTTAAAAAATGAACTGTTAGAAGTGTTAAAATCATTTTCTATTAAAAAAGTATATGTTTGTGACGCATTGGCCGAGGACATGGGACATACAGTGTTACGGCTTCCGCCCTACTATTATTTATTTAATCCCATAGAGCATATGTGGCACCAACTAAAGTCAAATGTTAGGTCACAAAATGTTTCTCTGACTTTAAGTGGTAGTGTAGTCGAATTAATAAGGAAATGTGTTAATGATATCTCCCCAGAAAGTTGGAAAAATTCAGTACACTATGTAATGAACGTGGAAAATTCATATGTTACTTTGAATCACATAATTAAACCAATTGTTATTAATCTAGGAAGAGGATAGCAACAGCGAAACAGAATTAGGTATTTAGGAATTCATAAATATATTTTGGTTATTTTGGGTATTTTTTTTTGTAAATATTAACTTATATATATTTTTCTATATTTTTTTTTTCAATTCATCTATTTTTTGTACATTATGTATTCTTTTGTATGTATATACTGTAAATAGAACTATTAGTACTGTACATTTTTAACGATATCCGATTAGGAAGAGCAAAAACTTTTAAACACGCCATTTTTTGCTGACAGTCCTAAGCCTGTAAAAAGTGTGAAGGAAAGTACCTTTCTGAATTTAGGTCCATATACTACAATTATTCACGTAGAACAAAAAAACTACTTTCTTAATGTTAAAAATTGTTCAATTATCAAGTACATTCACTTGAACAACCTGAAAATACCATATGAAATAATTTAATAAATTTTTATAATCGTGTATTACACAGCTACCAATGAAATATATTAAATAACAAACTTTCTGAAGTGCGACCCTGTGTACTTCGGTAGTTTATTGAGAGACTCTTGTATACACAATAGGATCAACTCAGGTAACCATTAAGCACTCAACCATTTTTCGTGAAACAAACTTTACATACATTTATTTCGTACAAGTAACAGGTCACTGAAAGACCCTACGTGGGGTTTAAGGTTAATATGTATTCTATTTGTGAATTGTTTATATTTCTTTTTTACTCAGAAATAATATCCCTCCAATAAGAGATATCGAAAACGCTTTCGCTGAACCAAAGCCACGAAGCAAAAAAACCAAAATCTCAACAAGAAAACAACAGAATCCTAGTAGAAGATCTTACCAACTGCACCAGTCAATTCTTCAAAGAAAACTCCAACATTGTATACTTAACACAGGAAGAACTTATTGACTTCTATGAAAATGCACATGGTTCTTCAGATCCTCTCAGTGTCGCCAGAACTTACTCGGAGGATATCGAAGGATTGATAGACTTTCCAAAGAAAATACATCCTATGATAAGTCTAAGATATCTTAAATCCCGTTGTTCTAGAATCAAAACCAAAATTACAGAGCAAATTTTAAGTAATACTTCTACCGATGATCCTAGCGATTCCTCTCCGGAGACTTATTAATTAAACTATTTTTAATTCTATTATTCAATGGAACCTAAATGGGTACCATACCTATTTAGAAGATCTTAAAGTTCTTATAAATAAATTTATTCCATCCATCCTAGGTTTGCAAGAAACACATTTCAAAAGAAATTCGTGTTACAATCTTAAAAACTTCATATCCAGACTACGATTAGGACACACCAAGATCACACATGATTTCCTACCACAGAAGTAACCCAAACCTTTGTGATACGCGTGTGATAGTGATTTAACAGTACATCACTTATTAGTGGAGTGTCCGTTATACGCATTTGAAAGACAATATGAACAGTTACCTACAACAATAAAAGATATTCTAAGTGAACATAGTGACCGCAATTCTACCATACATTTTTTTGGTTTCCTCAAGAATAATTATTAACAAAATCTAATTGTATTCTTAATTCTTTTTTATATTTATGGTATCTGTAAAATTGATCATTCCTAATAACTCTTGTGATTGAAGCAGTTTCAAATAATAAAAAAACTTTTTATATTTCATAATATTGCACTGTAGACCTAAAATATCACTTAATTTGTTGTGTATATTGTATAACATGCGCTTTGGCGTTAATGATGCACATTTCTCTAATATAACATGTTTGATTACTAGATTTTCATCACAGTTGTCACTTCTTGGTCCTTGTTTGTTGAAAAACACATAGTTATTAGTTAATCGCGTATGACCCAGTCGGAGTCGCGTTCATATTACCTGGTCTCTCCGACTTGTTGGTAATATGGGCCAGGGTTTTATCGATTTTTTACTATCGCATAGCTTGGAAGATGACGCTTTCCACTGTTCTTCCCACATATATCCCACTTTACATTTGACCGCCGCTTTCACGTCCGCACTTGTATATGTTTCAGTACACTAAGCACTATCACTAGTTGCAGCTTCCTTTGCGGCATTGTCTGCCTCTTCATTTCCTGGAATTCCAATATGGGATAGTCTCCAGAATAATATAATATTTTTTTCATTTAATTGGGCGATATAGACATCTTGTTTTATCTCGATGACCAAATGATTAGTTGCGTAGACATATTGGATTGACTGTACGGAACTTAGAAAGTCTGTGAGTATAATATATTCTTCTTATTACGATGCCTCTCCGTTCCGGATGTTGGAGATCAACATGGCTATCCTAACTTTGCTTGGTGCTATTCTGAATAGTCCGCTTGTCGATGCATTAAACCACTTTCTCAGGTTTTGAAGCCAAGATATTCTTCTTCTCCCTGGTCCTCTCTTTTCAAATACCTTGCCCTGAAGAATGAGTTGGAACAAGCCGTATCTCTGTGTATTCCTCATAACATGGCCAAGATATTCTAGTTTGCGCTCTTTGATGGTGTTAATAATCTCGCATTCCTTGCCTATTCTACGTAAGACCTCAACATTAGTCACACGATCCACCCAAGAAATTCTTAAAATACGTCTGTAACACCACATCTCGAATGCCTCGAGTTTTCTTAAAGAAGCTTCGGAAAGTGTCCAGGCCTCTACTCCGTATAATAACGTAGAAAATACATAGCATCTAATGAGAGAGATTTTGGTAGCAAGTGGTAAATCGTGACTTCTGAAAAGAGACTTCATCATTATGAACGCCGATCTCGCTTTTCCTATGCGTTGTTTTATTTCCCAGGAGTGATCCCACTGGCTGTTAATGTTGGTACCAAGGTATGTGTAGCTGTCCACTCTGTCAATTGGATGTTGGTTAACCAAAAGCTGTGTATTTAATATTTCGCGCTTACTGACTACCATATACTTTGTTTTCTTCGTATTAAGATCAAGTCCGTGTTCTCTACTTATATCTGATATACGCGACATTATTCTTTGCAAACCGTCCAGACTATCTGCAAAAACTACTGCGTCGTCGGCATATCTAATGCGAGTATAATATAATTGGTATTATTGAATGCGTTGACAGCAAAGGTGGCCTGGTATATAGTTCATATATAGTAAATGGAGTACTCTGAAGGAAGTTTGTATTTATTTGTCGATGTTAGTGATGTAGAGAGTTTTTCTTTAAACTTAAAACTATACTTTAAAGTACAGTATACGAGTATTATGCATAATGCTTTGTCGAACATCTGATAATACCGATTATATCACGTTTAATAAACTTAATAAAAATCTAAACGTAACCATTGTATGAGAGAAAGTTATTACCGGTACAATAAAATACTGGTTTGCTATATCTGTGAGTCCGTATTGTTGTTGTTATTCACTCAGGATGGAATCAATAGGAAATAAGTATATCGAAATTTAACAATGTACTAATATGTCCAGTAAACACAAAATAAACCAACCCATCCATTTCGAACCGAAATAATTCTCTATAGGTATGTAGAAGGGAACATTCAATTCAGCAGAGCATTAAGCGATCAATCAATCGTCATTAATGGCCTGACAATTGTGGCTCTGGATAAACCACACGGAGCTTTCCCTTTTCAAAGCCGATGGAAAAAAGTTAACTGAAAACGTTCAGATTAACTTCGAATTGTATCGCTCCTCAAACAAAATTCGGGAATTGAAAATACAAATTAATGGAAGTAAAAGCAATAAGAACTTATTTTAAGAGCGGTTTTATCCATTTATTTTGACAAGCGTAAAAAAGTTTGCCAAAAAGATTTTGTCTAATCAAAAAATAAAAACTTCTTTTTTATCAATTCATAAAAATGGTAACTTATTCATTTTATCATATTTTCTAAGAACAAACTTTCTTTTAGATATTTTTCTAAAACGATGTCAAAATATTAGCATAGACAATAATGGCTATATTATTGGTTTACCGATCCGGATGACCCGAATTTGATCTCCGGCGTAGAAACTAGAAATTTTTCAAATTCTAATTTAAATGAATCGGCACCGTGCTGTAGAGCACACACAAAGCTGTTGGTCTCAAGTGTATAAGAATTTGTTAACAGTAAAACCTGAGCCAGAAGGTTACATAAATGAAAGATGTTTAATAAGCCCATTGGCCGCAGAACAGGTTATGACAACGAAACCCAAAAAATAATTGTTGTCTTGTCAATAATGTTTTAGTCTACAACATTGATTATTTTGTAAAGTTACTGAATGGTGATTTATGTGTGTAATTTTTTTAAATATTTTAATTCGTTTAATTTTAAAGAAATCTATCAAGTAAAATGTCAGCTGAAGGGAGCTATTTTTGCGCTTTTTTACAAATCTAATTTTCTCAAGAAAATATTTACACCTTGTGTCTCTTATTCCCATGAACATGAAAACAACGTTAAGTTAAAAGTTTGTATAGTAGAGTTGCTTGCTTAACCGTTATGTCTATACCCAAGTACCTGATACGGTAGTCTTTACGAAATACTTAATCGCGCAGACAATAGAATATCTATGATCGGACCCATGCAGTGGCGTTGCAATATTAAACAAATTAAACTATTTAAAATCGCAGTTATTATAAAATTATTACTTACTGAAATAATAAATGGAGTTTGAATGTACAAAGCTAATTTCTAATTTAGTACCAGTAACCTTAAGACCGTAATTATAAAGTCATTATTAATGACTCCTTAACGACTCGTTAAGGACATACAAAGAACTGATAAGAATTATTTGCGAGAATTTCTAGACACTAAATTTCAAACGAGTTCGTACTATAGTCGTCCCATTATGTTGTCGAGTCTCAACAAGAAAGATGCTACTACGCTTATTAGAACTATTTTGTAGAATGAAGATGGTTAAGTGTAGCACGAACTAATAAGATTGACACCAGAATCCAAAGGAATAGTTTACAATGTATTTAAATATATGCAAATACTATTTCCTGAAGATAATCGAACCAGTAATAAACAACGTGTGAGTGAAGCTACTGCAGTAACTTTACGTACAGTAGAAAGGATCATTTAACAAGCGAGTGTGTTAACAAACGCAGAGTCAAATAATACACAAAGAATAATACCATAATAATACCATTAATCGTTTTCATGAGACTGAACGTTGTCGTGTATTATTGAAGCTTTTGCAGAAAAGGCTTAAAGAGGTATACGAGTAGACTGGAAGTGTGAGTTCTCTCTACAGAATTGTGAAAGATTTGGGATTTAAATTGAAGAAAACGAAGATAATTGACGTTTATTAATTGAACGGAATGATATTCGTGCTCTACGAATTAACTATTTGGACAAACTTAAATATTACAGAAGCGTAGGTTAGTCAATTGGATATGTTGATGGAACCTATGTACATGCATGACACAATAGATGGACAGATGACAGTGGCAAAGGATTGTTCAAAACCATTTCAAAACGAAGTAGGTTGGTTATCGTACATGGTGGTGGAAAGGTTTCATACAGAATGCCGTTCTGATTTTTAAGTCAGTAGCGAAGACAAAAGATTATCATGATGATATAAATTTAGAAAATTATTAAAAATGGATGAAAGAACACGTAATCCCCAATTTTCCTGTTGGATCTGTTGTTGTTACCCATAATGCGTCATATCATAATGTACAAATTAATAAAGCACCCACCAGTAATTCTAAAAAAATTAATGATATCTTGGTTGACAGAAAAGAATTTACCATTTGTAACGTCAATGTTTAAACAGCAATTGTGTGAAATCAGTAAACGACACAAACAAGATTATATTCAATATAAATTTGACAAAGTGCTGCCAGAATGTGGACATGTTTTTTTAAAACTTCCGCCATATCATTCAGACTTGAACCCTATAGAAATGGTTTGGCCGCAAATAAAAAATGAAGTTGCAAAAGAAAATATTTATTTTAAGTTAAAAGACGTAAAAGTGTTGGTGGAACCAGGATTTTGCTAGAGTAACTGTAGACAACTGGAAGAAAGTGTGCGAACATGTTGTCAAGGTTGAAGATAAGGATTTTTTAAAGTGAACGTATCATAGATGTAATTACTGAATAATTAAGGATTAATTTAAACGATTCTAGTGACGACGGCAGTGCATCTGATTATGAAAATTAATATTATAATTTAACATTACGATGTACCTATGTCACCTATGTGAATATAAGTTTTCCAAACTCTCCTGTATGTATGTATTATTTTTTTTTCTTTATAAAGGTTTTAAAGTTAAAACAATCTTTGTAAATAATATTTATTAATACTCTAATCTGTAATACGTATCTATGGTTTCACATACAGACAATATATGTATGTGATATATTATAATAATATATGTATATAAACCTGAGGTAATTCAATGCTATAATAAAACTAAAGGAGGCGTAGACACAGGAACACAGAACTTTGCGTTGTCCAGTAGCCTTCTTATACAATATCCTAGACGTAGCTTGAATAGCAACCTAAATAATTTATACAGGGAATAATCCAGAGATTGGTACTTAAACTAGTAAGCGTGGAAGCTTTCTGCAGGAATTAAAAAAACAACTAGTGATGTCTGCAATTTCGGCTAGATCTAAACAACCAAATTTGTATAAACATTTTTCATTAAGGATAGAAATTAAATATATGTTAGGAAAACCTTTACCTACAGATTCAAATAATAAGTCAGAATCACTACCTTTTTGAAATTCCACTGGATGCCTCAAAATTATTGAAAATTGCTGCATGTGTATGTCTTTAGCGAAAAAGCGGCTAGGAAAGACACGAAAATCGTGGAATGTTTGTAATCGTCCACGATCTAACGAACACTCAGTAAATATAAGTTAGTGCGGACCATGTTTTTGAAATGTTACTTTTATTTACATGTTTATAACTTTTATTATAAAAAAATAGACGCTTCATGATTTACTAAACATTAGTATTATCCGGGTACCACGGATGTGGACGTAATGGTGTAAAAACTTTGACAGGTATTATATGTATTTTTTTTCTTTGGTTTTATTATAAATCCCCTGGTTTTAAATAATCTTGGGAAACAACTAAAGGCTGGAATCAAAATATTTAAACTATCGTAATGATTTACATATCTGGTAGGTGGTAGGTATAGACAAAGGTTAACCTTAAAACTAAGTAAAAGATATACTATAAAAATCATACAACTATATACCCCAACAAGTGGTACGATGTGTGTAAGTGGTAGAACTATATGATGACATTGTTTTAGCACTAAACTATACACCAACACAATGAAAAGACAGAAACATCACTAAGAAACTTTGGTTTGAGAAACAGGAATGAGAGCTGCGAAAATTTACTTAGTTTAATGCTGGAAAAAGAAATATATATTTTAAATAAAATATATATTTCAAAGAAGACAAACTAGGAAGTAACGATTTTAGATATAAAACGCTGGAGTTTTTTAGGAGTTATGCGTGTGACTGGCCTCCACATCATGTAAAACTTTAGAATCTAGAAACCCCAACGGGCGACAATAGCCCTCCATGGACTCATAATACTCAGCAGCCCGTAGTGCTCATTTTATCAATTGATCTCCAAAAACTTTTTTTAATTTATGAAGTACAGTAAAGTAAGTGGTTGCTTGTAAACTGTATTGTAACATATAGATAAAACTGTATAACAAACTACTATTGTGAAGTTCACCAACAATGAACCTTACTTATCGATTTTAATTGTTAACTATATTGTAACTAAATGTATATTGCAGTTCATATATCAAAGGCCACACCAAACAAGACATATTTAATTTAAATAAAAATTCTTGGTTAACAAAATACAATACATTGTTAGATACAATATGCTGCAAAAATGTCGTTGTAATCATTTTAATTTTGTTCACTATTGTTTATTTCCTCTAACAATTCAGCAAATCCTCACCACTGATCTATGCGTTTATTCCACGCAGACTGTATCAGGCCAATGTATAATTTATAGCTTTTTATTCTAATATTGTATTTATTTACTTTTAAACATAAACTTCTTAGTAGCTTTATACAAATTAATTAAATCAGAAAACCTCAAATTTTAATAAGATTTAGTCTTTAATTAATAAATATTCCGAAATTTGCATAACCAAATGATTCAACTTTTCTTCACCGAGACCATTAAAAACACAAAGGTTATTCATTAATTTCCCTTTCAAATAAATGAAAACAATTTTCCCTGGCCGCCTCAGACGGTCGTAATTTTGTATATTTCTCCAAATACCGGCTTGTTCAAGTTAAAGATCTTTAGCTAGACTGTCGCAGACACAAAAGGGAGAAAGGGGAGTAAAATAAATGTTTTGTTTGGGTTATAGAATTGATTACGAATGTATAGACAAAAAACAATATATGTTGCGATGTCTTTTAATTTTTACTGGAATATCTTTACTTCATTTAGAGAACATTTTGGAATATGGTTTAATAGTCTCATTTTGTTTTTATGCTCTATTTATAATCGAAAGAGTTGTTATATGATTTTTTGTGTACATGTATGCTTACCATAATTATGAAACTCCTAACCGGACCCTAAACGGTAGATAAAGTAAAGTAGAAAAAAAAAACGAATAAGCTACTGCCAAAACGTTTTAATATGACTGCAGCCTAATATAAATCTGCATTTAGACGGGCCTCTAAAATTTCCTATTTTCTGCAATATTTAGTAGAAATATTGCTCAGCGATATTTGTAAAAACAGAAATATTTATGTATGGCCTATCAAAAATAATAAAAAATATTTACTGCAATATTTCCAGCCATGTTTGTTGCTTTATATTTCTGTTATAGACGAAAAATACCCTTGAAGTATTGACGAGACTAAGTCAGAAATAAATATGTCCGACATTGTACAAGTTGATGCATCCTTAATCGTGCTACGACGATACATAAAAAGCAAAAAACGTTTTTTTAAGTAAACGCGAAACAATGAGTAATTTAACTAGGGAAATAATGCTAGACAATTATTTGTTTAGGAATTTTACAAGAATGTCAAAAAGTGATTTCTAACTATTAATAAATATGATAGGGCCAAGAATAGAGAAGAGAGATACAAATATGAGAAACGCAATACCAATCTCAACAAGATTAGCAATCGTTCTTCGGTTTTTGGCGACTAGTGACTCCTATACTAGTTTACAGAATGAGGAACAAAGAAATCCAAATAATATGTTATGCAGACGACGTCCCATTAATCGCCGAGACAGAAGACGAGCTCCAAAGATTAACACACATCCTTAATACAGCAGCTAAGAAAGAAAATAGATGGTGCGATAATTTAAATAATTTAAGAGGCTAATATTGAGGAAGAAACAGGCTTTAAAATCTACATACAAGAAGGAAAAAGAAGAAGCTTCATATGCAAACCAATGTACAATTTTGTCACCTTGACTTCCACTTTTCTTTGGAATTACCTTTTTGTCTTCATTTTTCGCATATGTTCTTAAACTTCTGAATTTTTTATAAGTTTCGTCCTCTGTTATATTCAATTCTTGTAGAATGGCCGTCTACCTATCTTTCTTTGCATTTCGGTATTTGTATGATGTACTTTCTACATCCCACAACTCTGGACGTCAATGTACTGCATAATTAAACACACTTATTGTGTTTTCATTTGACCACGTATTTATTTTTTCTTTGTATGTTTTGACAAAAAAAAATTAAATTTCTACAGAGTAGCCGAGCAACATGCAAAATTTTCCACGGCAGTTCGACTTTATCGGCAACGCATCAGCCACTAACTGCAATAGTGTTCAAATACCAGCAATATTTCGGTCACATGGCTCGGCCATAGAGCGATGTTTTTATTAGATGGCTGCAATGTTGCCAGCAACATACTCAATATATATTTTCGGCAACATATTGCTTTAAAAACTAGCCCGTCTAAATGCATCTTACATCCAAGTTTTGACAAGAAATAGAATAGCTGCATTGAATGCTGTCATGAGAAACGTAGAGATTGGTGGAAGAAATACGTTGTAGCATAATTTTTTTCTTTAAATATCGAATATTAAATATATAAAAAAAATATTTTTTTCGCCCCTAGCTGATGTCTGACAGCGACCTGAAGCTGTTTACTTTTAAATGTTTTTGCCCAATCATCTGGAAACACACATTGACAGCGTAGTTGTCAAATTTGACCTAGCCTTAATTACGCTTTATTTAAATAAGTTTTTACAAAAATTTGAAGACTCAGCACCTTTAAGGTTCAATTTCGAATGCAAGACATCGCAGAAGAGAAATCCGTTTGGTCGTGAGTAAAATCTGGTAAGAATATACGATTTTTGATACGAGTCAGGAGAGAGCTGGCAGTTAATAGAAAGAGAAAAAAAATTAATGCCAGCGACTGAGAAAGAAGGTTTGTTTTCGTAGAGTTTTGAAAACCGGCAAAAGTTTTTCTTAATTTAATGAGTTTTGATGAGAAGAAGGTGATTGGAGCTCAAAATGCCATGTGGCGACTTTATGTAATATGAGTTATTCACCGTTTGTTGTAAGCTGTATCCTATGATAAGCGATTTGATAATAGGGTCTAAGGGCTAAGTAAACCGACATGGTTTTTAGTGGAAAATAAGTAGCCAAATTTGAAGAATCACATATATGTTTATCATCCACGATAACCTGAGGTCCAGTTTTGGTATTTGATTTGATTTCTCCCAGGATTTGTCCAGCCTCCATTTTGTGTCTTCCAAAGGTCAGATTTTGATTGCTTGAAGTTTGTGGGACAATGTTTTTTGTTAAAATATTAGGTAACCAAGTTTTTTAATAATTTAAAAAGAAATAACTAACCAGTAAACAACAGTTATTGTTAATACAATAAAATTTGCTCTTATTTTAATTTATAAGTTTATAAATAAATATAAGTTTTGTGTACCAGCGAATTGTCATAGTTTAGTTTCTTTTAAATAAAATTAACCTTTAGCAATAAATTAACAATTCAGAAAAGTTAGGTAGTTTCATTTCGACATATATGACAGTTAGTACATCTTTTTCTGCCATTTGGTACATAACCACAGGGTACTAGTGTAATAAGCCGGAACCATGTCTAGCGAGATGAAATTTATATCAATGAATTCTGCTTCACTTACTAATGATTGTGCAATGATTTTTATTCGGTGCAAAGCGTTCTTTTTTATGTACGAGTAATTTCCATTTAAAATATGCCCGATTTTTAAAAGCCACCGCCATTATTCGCCATTATTTACCATGAAACAACAAGAAATGACAGGAATGACAACTGTTTCTTATGGTCAAGAAGGGTAATTTTAACCTGTGTTGCCATAGTTATTCAAAATTATGTTTTCTAATAAAAAATAAAAATTTACCTAAAACGTAAGTTTATAAATTATTACCTACTTTTAACTGAAAATTATAGCTTTTTTACAAGGGTTAGGTTAGATTTGGTTACGTTACTTTACGTTTATTATCACGTTTTCTTATAAAAAATTTTGATTTTTAATTATACAAAATTTTATTCTTATTACTGCTTTTTTACCAGCGTTAGATTAGATTTGGTTACGTTGGTTTAGTTTTAATTTCATTTTTCGTATGAACTATAAAAATTTTGATTTTTAATTATAACATTTTATTCTTATTACTGCTTTTTTTTACCAGTGTTAGGTTAAATTGGTTTATTGGTTTACATTTTTAATAATAAAATAAGACGATGGTTAACGGGTACTCGTTTTGCACGTTGTTATTAAGATTGCATCCACCTGTTTTAATTAAGATAATTTTCATGAAATTTTTAGATCTTTTAAAGGTTAAAACTGGCAACAATGTCAAAAGTACATAAAATTTAATTTCTTGCGCATGGCCGCTATATTGTTTTGAAATATTAAAAATCTTGAATGTTTTAAACAATTTTACCCATTTTTTCATAATTTAACAGTAAAAAACAGTGATATTTAATATGTTTTAGTTACATTTTGTTTATTAAGACATGTATATATACTTTTCTTTGCTTTTTATGTAAATTTTTTTTGATTCATAGTACTTTTTCTGTTATTTTTTCTGTATCTTTGATTATTTGGGCACTTTTACTAGTTTAAAGCAAAGAAAACATATTTGGCATTTTTGAGGCGTTCAGGCTTACTAAATAATTACCAACCACAGTTTTAATTCTCTTTTGTTAAAAGTTTTTAATTCAATGTATTGTTTGTTCATAACATTAGATATTGTTTGTAATTACTGTTTTAATTCAAATATGGTTGTGTAAATAAATCGATACACGTCTCCTTCTTGTTACCCTTCTACTTTTATAGCATCGGTCAAAAACTAGATTTTCGGGATCAAGAACGAGGGAGTCGTTAAAATGCATCGTGTATTTAATTGTCTATACTTTCAAACATAAAAAGATGTATGTTTTATAATTTAATTTATATTCCAGATTACGGAACTTCTAAACGCTGAGGAAATCCTGTTGCCGACGCCTTTGCATTGTAAATAACAACATCTAAAAGAAAATATTAGGGTTTCAAATGGAAAAGGCGAATTCCCTTAAAAGAAAATGACTTTAATGAAAAACGCTAAAGTCGACTGAGAACCCTTAATCACAGTTATTTGGAAAGGCGCTAATAATTATAAAAATAATAAATACTAAAGAAAATAAAAATATATTTAACGGTTAACTGACAATGTTTAACTTCTTTTTTGGCATTATGCTAAAATGTTTTTTAATGGATTACCTTCCCTTTTTTTTTAATTTACATACACTATGAGGTGATTGGAGAAAATAAATTGGAATTGTATCAGCCCATAGAACAGGCGGGTTTTAGAAAAGGCTATGGAACAAACGATCACCTACTGGTAATAAAAAAATGTTATAGAAAAATGCACTGAATATAATAAACCACTAGCTTTAATATTTGTCGACTATGAAAAGGCATTGGACACCACAAATCAACAAAAAATGTTGGAGGCCTTGACAGAATGCCGAATTGACTATCGGTATATAAATATAATTAAACACATATACCAAAACGCAACAGCCAGTGTTAGAGTGGGTGATCGTCAAACCCAGAAATTCCCGATACAACGTAGAGTACACCATATCGCCGAAACTGTTCACTACGCCTTTGGAATATATTATAATAAAAGGGCAAAACTGACATAAACATAAACATAAACGGAGAAAAGCTTAGCCATCTAAGGTTTTCAGATGATATTGTACTAATAGCTGATAGGATAGATGAGGCCAAAAAACTTTTAAATCAGCTCTACCTTTCTTCGTTAGGAGGGGGATTGAAAATAAATATATCTTAAAGCCAGATGATGACAAATCTTGTAGTCAAAGACAAAGAAAAACGTTTAATCGGTGTGTTTTGCCAGTGTTGTTACGGTGCGGAAACGTTGACCATGACAAGGAGCACAGTTCAAAAGATCCGTGTGTGTCAAAGGGCGATGGAGCGTGCTATGTTGGACGTCTCACTACGAGACAAGATCCCAAATCACCAGCTACGACAAAGAAGAGGAGTGGCTGATGCAGTAGAGAGAGTAGCAACACTGAAATGGAACTGGGCAGGTCACGTGGCTCGAATGACAGATAATAGATGGACAAAGCGGATACTGGAATGGAGACCAAGAGATGATGCCTACCGAAGCAGAGGTCGTCCATCAGCACGTTGGACTGACGATCTAAAACGTTGCCATAGGAATTGGATGCAAGAGGCACAAGATCGGAATGGATGGAAAATTCTGAGGGAGATCTATGTCCAGCAGTGGATAAGCGAAGAATAAATGATAATGAGGTGATTAGCAAAAATACAGTGTAAATATATAACAGATACAGATGTAGTTTTTCAAAAATCCAAAACTACTTAACGCGGAGTCAACCCCGTAAAACAACTGAAAACATGACTTGCTTATTTATTTCTATTTTCCATTATTCTAGCCAGTTTTTAAGCTCATACTTATGACTTGTAACTGCTACTGTGCCAATTCTTACGTTATTTGGAGTCGGTAGGTCAGGCGTATAATATAATAGAAGTCTTAGAACGCTGCCTTACGTCCTGCAAAGGAGGCCTTAGAGGACGCCAAGAAGAATTCCCGCCTTATTGGACTGCATTTTGGATATTTTTCCATGTAATTTTTTTAAACTGTCGGTTTTTCAAGTATGATTTAGTATTTAAAAAAGTGGCGATAACACCTGTTTAATTTTATAAAGAAGTCCTTTATGATCATAAATAATAAGTCTTAATAAATATGATGTGCTTACCTCCTTTTAAACATATTATCTCCAGCATCATTTTAAATTACAAAACATAGTCTAATATGTATTGCTTAATATCCGCTTTTAGCTTTACCTACATGTGCATTAGAATCCTACCTCACAAGTGGTGGCCATACCCTTTAACCACATAAACTTTTAAATTTCTAATTTAACTCAGTTGCCACTAACCAACCAACTATAGCCGTTATAACTAACACCTTAACCAGAAGATTAAACAACGAATAGATGTTCAATAAGCCAATTGTTAGTATAGTATAATTAGAGTGGTTCCATATATACCTGCGGTTTCATATTATAGTAGCGCCAATATATCAATGTATAAATCGGTTGGCGATACATTTGCTACTACATGCAACTACATTTTGACTTGTTATGTAATATAAGATATCGTTTAGTCGAAGTTTCCATTAAACTCGGTCTGGGAAATTGTTTAGAACTACAGCTATAATACCGGTACCTTCTTCATCCAAGTTTACAGCTAGCTCATCTTCTTTTTCTGAAATCACAATAATTTTACTAAAAAGTTTGTCTTTAATCTTATCTAAAAACTATTACCTTTACGATTTCGATAGCGTTATTGTTCCTTTCTTTAAATATAAAAGGCATTACTTAAGCTTTTGTTATCAAATTACTTTTATTATACAACCTCAAAAGCATATAGGAGAACTGGATCATAGAGTAGCATTTAAGCTCTGCAAGTGTTTTAACGTTATACAGATTGTAAATAACCTGGTGCGGTAACTGCCTAGAATTGCAAAACATATCTCTTTCTACTCCTATATTATCCTTGCGCAACAATTCCAGAATCCCAGTATCCGCTATTCCTATAACAAATGTATCTTTTCGATTAGACTCACGACGGAATTGCTATCGTACGAGACGACCATTCGTACAAAATCTTCTAAAGTTAATATTTTGAAGTCTTTTGTGTTGTCCAGTTTGTCAAAGATTTACGCAAGCGAGGTGACAGCTATAAATACCCATGAGGCAAATTTTCTACACTTTCTGAAGCTAAATATAAAAGAGGAATATTTGTAGGCCCTCAAATTCAAACCATAAATCGGGCAGATTGTTCCAGAATACAATGACCCAGAAGGAAACTGAACGATCAAGTTCTTTTGTAGACGTCATAGACGGTTGGTTTCCTTGGAAACAACAAGTCTTCAAACTACATAAAAATCGTAGCCAACATGGTCGGAAATTATATAAAACTGGGTTGCCATATGAGCGTCAAACTAAATTTTCTGGATTCCAGTTTTCCAGAAAATGGATAATAGTCAAAGCGTTTAAGCAGTACTGAGGACGGTGCATTTATGCCGTTAATAATGACGTGGTTCAGTGACGTGGACTTTGAGTGGGAGTTGACGCGATGATTCTTGATAGTGGGATTTGGATTGGTAGGTGGAGTGAACGATGTTTTATTAAGGAGGGGTCTCCATGTCGAAGGTATCCAACTACCCTTTTCTCTTATATTGAGACAATTAGGCCGTTTTGATATCTATGGCTTCACCGATAATTGTTGGTTTATAGAAGCGGATGAGGGCTATGACTTTAAAATTTTTAAATCTTATATAGTGCAAATCTGACCTTGGCGGTTTTTATACTACTATAAAATTGATTTATCGTAATAATTATTCATTTTCATTTGTTTTACACATCTCAAGTAGAAAATTCATAAACACAATGCTAAATAAATATCTAATACGGTTTATATTTCTCGATAATAAAACCACAAAACACTAGCTACCGACGCAGAAGTAAAATACTCAAGTTTTTATTTAGTTTTTTTTTTAACTAAAATCAAGAAATCCATTGAGGGATAAGAAGTAATCACTCAACACACTGTGGCGAAAATACTAAAATTCTTATAGCGAAGGTGACAAAAAGCGACGATGAAGACACGATAATATCACATTTACAAGATATCCATTAGACCACGACAGAGGCATTGTGTACAGCCATTTATCATTTATATGCGACAGGCTAATGCTCCGAATATCAGACTGACTTTTCGTTCATTACCAGACATTGTATTTTCCACTCACAACAGTTCCTAATATGACTATGATAAAGGGTTTTCGACTGAATTAAACGTTTTTCATTATATTCTCCTTTGCGTCTTCGAGTAGCTGAACATTTTAAATCTATGATAAATATAACTCTTACGGATTTTGTTATTTACACAGATATTTGACAAACCTTATTCAATAAATTGAAATTAAATTTAATAGTACAGTTACATCGGTACTATTAGGTAATTTATAAAAGAAATTTAATTTATATTGGTTTATAAACTATTATTATTTTGCTATCAAATTTAACAAATATATTAGTGGTATTACAAAGTGCCGGGGTGGTCAAAGTGTTTGGACGCATTTAGAAGTTTTCTCTTAAAAATTTAACCCTTTGTAATAAAAAAAATATTTTTAGTTGCATTAAGGTATAAACTTATGCCTAAAAATAGTAAAAAAATCTAGCTTGCAAAAAAACATTAATTTTTTGAAAAATCTTGTATAATATATGATACATAGCGGAAATTTTAGATCTTATAATAACCAAATATCTAAATTGAATGGACTTTATGAAAACAATTATTATTTTTGTTCAGGCGAAGATATATTCCACATTTTGGACATTGAATATACGAAAAAGAAGTACACTCTGGTATCTTGCATCTCTGTCTTGTGTCTTTGTACAATGGCCAGTGTAAGTGACAATCAAGCCTTACGTTTCTTAAAGAAACATACGTTGTTTTTGCTGACCTTTTCTTTTTTTCTGCTATTTCTTTTTTAAGAACTGATGGCCTTCCTCTCTTCAGTAAACGAATACTTTCAACGTTGCATAAGCAATATGCCACTTCAGCCCGAAATTCGGCCAGTTTTATACATTTCTCTACCTTCTTTTCTCTGGAACATCGACCAGATGAGATGATAAAGAAGCCACGAATTTACAAGCGTCATATCAAGAAGATAATATAATAGCGTCATATACCACTTTTTTAATTTAATTTTGATTTTGTAGCGTCCAATCAGGCTATCCATTAGGTCCACCCCTCCCATATGTTGGTTATATTCCTAAACCAACTTAGGGCATTCAATGTTAATTTTTTGCTTTCTTTTTCTATTAAACCTTTCAACATATCCTTTCGGCAATTCTCCAGCATATGTTGATAACAACAAAACAGTTTTGTTATCTCTCCAGGCCACTGACGATATTTCCACGCTTTTAAAGTCACACACATACTCAACTGAAGTCCCACGATCCATTTGTTTTTGCTTCATCTTCAGATGGTAACTTACAATTTGGAATACGGTTTCGTTTAACAGTGCCTAGGAAATATATACCTTTGTTAGCAAGATAATGGAGTAGAGGCAATGAAGTATAATAGTTGTCAAAGTAAACAAGATAATTCTGATTTTCCGGGATAATCCTAGATAATCTGACAACTACATTGACACTTGCTCCTAGGTCTGGTTCATTTACCCGACGATTCCTTCTATCCTTTTCTGTACCAGTGAATATTTCGAAATTGTGGGAATATCCACTAACACCGCATAAAATGAAAAGTTTGTATCCCCACTTGTGGGGTTTAGCAGATATTCATTGTTTCATATAGTGCCTTCCTTTGAAGGCGCACATTTGCTCATCTACTGAAAGGTTTTTTTCCAATGGTATGCTTTGGAATAAGTTATTCAAATGATCGACAAAAGCCCGTAATTTATGAAGGCGATCTCTATCCTTATCATTTTGATCCCAACTCGTATTGTCTTTGAAATGTATACATTTCCTGATAAATTCAAATCTTTTCTTACTCATTAGGTTTTTTATTAGCAGATATCCTAGGGAATTGGACCAATAACTTCAACAATTACGCATGTGAACAAGGGACATATAGATGAAAATTACTAGGTATTGATTTATATCTACGGAGGCCAGTCCAACAGGTTTACTCGGACCCTTTTGAATAACATACGTATTGGACTCTGATACAATTTTTTCGATCAACTCATTGTCAAAAGAGCACTTGAAAAAAGCGCAGGGTGTTGACAAATCCATTATAGCATTAGAAAGGTCGGTATGTCCTCTAAAAGTCTTCGCAAGTTTATCAATCGATAGGTTTTCTTTCTTCCACAATACATTTTTGATTCAAATAGTGATTGGCTCAACCTCCACACCAACATCGACGATAGTTGACTCCTCAATAGGTTCTATTTGTTGGTCTGGAAACTCTGTGACAGGAACCTCATCTCCAAACTCTACTGGTAAGGTTTGAATATCAATATTCTCATCAGGATCTACGTTGGTCTCATCTCTAAAACATTCTTCAGAGTCGCTATTGTCCAAATTGTCATCACTGTTCCAAAAATTTGCTGCCAACTCCTCTAATTCACGCTCCGACAAAGCTCTTTTACCATCCATAATGACTCTGTAAAAAACGCAATGTATCAGATCTGATACAACCGTAAAAAGAGGCGAATTTTGAAGAAATTACTTATAACAATATAAATTAGCTCGATCTATATTCATATTACTTATCTTTTAAACAAAGTTCATACAGCCAAAATAAAAAAATTACGAAAAAACGAATAAAAACAACCAAAATCTCAAGAGCTATAACACGTGCTCAATGCGAATAGACACTTGCCAAACAACTAACTAAATTTACCTGCAAACTAAAACGATTGCGGAATATGCAACCTTATTTTTTGGTACGTAAGGACGTATCAGATTTAATACAAAGCGCAGCGATGGCTTTAAACACACACAATTTAAGGAAATGATTATTTAAATAGGTTGTGGCAGATCTGCTACATTGCGCAGTATATGGTTAAATATTTTAATGATTATTTCCATGGTTTTGAACATGTGAATATTGAATAGTGATTAAAGCAAACTATAATACACAAGGCGAAGGGCTCGGTGAAAGTGAATTGTGTACAAAATATTGGAATCGTGAGTAGATACAACTCATCATTATCATCATCTAATTGCTTTAAATATTTAAATAGCATTACTAGAAATAATAAAGAAATAAAATTGTTTAACTTCGCATTAATAAACCGGTCTACAATCACCGGCTGTGAAACAGGACCGGTTCCAGTTTGATTTTAAATTCAAGTCATTCAATTTGTTACAATCATGAATTTAGTCTTTTTGATGTTCAGTTTTAGACCATACTTATTGGTATGGGTGTTTATGTTTTTCATCAAAAACTGTAAATTTGCTAGGTTATCTGTTACTATTAGCGTGTCATCAGCGTATCGTATATTGTTAATTAACTCTCCGTTAATGTTCATACCAATGTTTTCCTCTAGGAGCGCTTCCTGACATATTGTTTCGCTATATATATTGAATAATAGTGGAGGAAGCACACAACCCTGACGCACACCTCGACGAATAGGAATAAAATATGTGAAATTGTGTTTTCCAATTAATTTAGAAGCACTAGTAATTTGGACATAGTCATGAACTTTTCTTCTAGTGCTCTAAGTATGTTTTTTTTATTTAAGCAAAATTATGTATAACAAATATAACTGTCTAATATTAAAAATACCTGCTTACTGATAGCGAGGTTTTTTTAGCATTATTTTTGAAAACCTCCTTTGTAATATTTCGAGTTTATTCACATGAGAAGCCCATGCTAAAATGGCATATCTAAGACGTGACGTTATCAAAAAATAGTATATATACTATCTTTACGTAAGACAAATTAGAAATATTCCTGAGATATTTATATCTGTATAGTAACATCCTTAAGGTTTACATATCATATTAATACTTTTACATATCATATTAATAATCCTACTTGACCTGACAACCTGATAATACACTACAGGACAACAAAGAGTTGCGCGATACTCTGGTAAGCGAAATGGCACGTGCTGTACAAAAGTTTAATGGAATAAATCCACTTAGCAGACCACCGCTACCAAAAATAAACTCTTCTAAAAAACTAGGTGCTCCGTTACAAATTATGAATACCGAAGTCCTACCCAATTACTTCGTAGAAGCCCATACACTGGAATATTTGCACATGCTTATTTACTGTGCAGCAACAGCAACAGCTAGTGTAATGGGAATTAAGATCAGAACACGACGGGGTACCAATGCCGGAAGGATAGATAACAGAGTTGCACCCTGGGAGAAACGGCTTTTAAACAAGATTTAATTATTGCGTACGGACATTGGTCAAATGACAGAATGTATACGGGGAACAACAAGTAGAAAAATCCTTAAAAAAGTTGATCAAATAATGCTAAGCACTGCAAGACACTCGCAATATGATCCAGAAAACAACACAGCCCAACAGTGCCTGGATACATTAAACCAAAAACTCTCCGTTTATTCAGGACGACTAAGGAGGTACAAAGTTAGTAACAGCCGGAAATGTGACAATGCGCTTTTGAGCATGCCGAGAAGGCGTTCTATCGGAAACTCAATTCCATTGTCGGAAGTGCCAATAAAGCATACCCAAGCCAAGAAGAAATTCAGGAGTTTTGAGGAAATCAACTTTCCACAGCAGCTGCTCTTAACACCAATGCTGGATGGATAGAAGATACGGCGCACAACTGTCAACACTACCGTACAACTGTCTATGGACCCTTCACCACAGAAGAAGTCTCAAATATCATCAAAGAGCTTCATAACTGGAAATCTCCTGGACCAGTCGGAGTTTAAAACTTCTGGCTTAAGAAGTTCTGGAGTGCTCATGAGTGCTTGTCAACCCTAATTAATCGTGTTATTTCTAATCCGCAGGAAATACCATCATTCCTAACTCAGGGAACAACTTACTTAATACCAAAGGATCAAAATAATACCCGAGACCCAGCCAAGTACCGGCCAATTGCGTGTCTTCCAACTCTGTATAAATTCGCCACATCCTGTATAGCCCAGCGTATCTACCAACACTGCGCACTAAACAATATCATAGAACCTCAACAGAAAGGATGCGCTAAGGGTTCCATGGGTTGCAAAGAACAACTTATTATCGAGTCAGTCATTTCTAACCAGGCATACACCAAAAAAGGAACCTCTTCACTGCCTTTATTGACTATAAGAAAGCCTTTGACTCAGTGCGGCATTAATGGCTGGTAGATATATTAAGAATATATAAATTCGATGATAATATAGTGGTCTTTTTAAGACATATAAGGACAGATTGGAAGACTAAACTTCACCTCCAAATACCTGGTGAAAGCAATATCGAAACGGAAAATATCGCAATTTACCGCGGCTATTTCAAGGAGACTCGCTGAGTCCATTGTGGTTCTTTCTAGCGATGAACCCATTATCCCAGCTATTGAACTCCACTGACTCAGGTTTTAGCATTAAAAACAACAATACTGTAGTGGCGAAGCTTAATCATCTGTTGTATATGGATGATTTGAAACTAATGGCTTCCACTCGAAATCACTTAGATCAAATGCTAAAAACTGTAGAAACGTTTTCAAATTATATCAGTATGCACTTTGGGTTAGACAAATGTCGTGTACTAAATAAACAGAACAATTAAGAGTAACTCAACGGGCCATGGAGAGGGCCATGTTAAATATAAGCCTCAGAGACAAAATTCCTAACACCGAAATACGTCGAAGAACTAAAGTAACCGACATCATGGAAAAAATAGCGACATTGAGATGGCAATGGGTAGCACATGTAGCAAGACAAGACACCAACAGATGGTCTCATAAAGTGACATTCTGGAGACCTCGAGAAACAAAAAGAAGCGTGGGAAGACCCAAAAAGAGATGGATAGACGATATAACAGCTGTAGCTGGAAAGCAATGGATGAGAATTGCAAAAGATAGGGAAGCGTGGAAACAATTGGAGGAGGCCTATGTCCAACAATGGATGAATGAAGGCTGAAGAAGAAGAAGAAATAAAATATAGTCAAGGGAGAGGTTCAGACCGGAGGACTCGATATGCAAAATGGCCAAAACATCGAGGCTATGGCCGAAAATGACATGTATAAATATCTAGGAGTAAAGCAAGCGCGGAAAATTGACCATAAACAAATGAAAATCGAATTAACATCAGAGTTCATACGAAGAGTAAAACAGCTACCCCTCTCACATCTTAATAGTAAAAATTTGTTTAAGGTATTAAACACCTACGCATTTTCCGCGCTTAGCTACTCATTTGGGAATATTAAGTGGACTAAAACGGATATAGAAACCCTTCAGCGAAAAGTACGAACACACCTCACAAAGGCACAAAAACAACATCCTCGAAGTGCAGTAGAAAGAACGACATTACCGCGGTATTTAGGAGGACCAGGACTTATTGGTATAAGCGAGCAATTAGAAAAACAGATTACTAATTTACAAACTTATTTTCAGGTGCAGGCGGAGACATCTACTCTTCATCGCGCGATTTGTGCAGTATATGAGACAACACCGATCAAACTGACGAAACAAGAAATGCGCATAAACCATCTTACTAAGAACGAAAAAATGCGCATCTGGATGGGTAAACCTCTGCACGGGCGACATCCGAATGAAGTTATTCAAGACTATGTCGACAATGTAGCGTCGAACTATCGGCTGACATCAGGAAAGATGTTCCCTGAAAGAGAAGGTTCATTACTCACCATTCAGGATCAGGTTATACCAATTAAAAATTACCTGAAATACATCGTCAAAGACCCTCAGGTCCAAAACGACAAATGCCGATTAGGATGCCCAAGAAACTATCCAACATCTAACCGGGGGCTGCCAAGCATTTGCTGCAACTGAATATAAGGAACGGCATGACTCAGTAGGGAAGATCCCCCATCAAGAGAAAGCTTTTAAACTGGGACTTCTACAAACAAACCATCTCCCATATTATCAATACGTTCCTGAGAGTATGCTTGAGAATGACAACTACAAGCTATACTTGGATCGCACTGTGCTCACAGACCAAACTGTAGCATATAATATACCAGATGTCGTGCTAGTTAATAAACTAACAAGACAAACAACACTAATCGATGTGGCGATACCTAACCACAATAATCTGCGTGTTAAGTATAACGAAAAGATCGCCAAGTACAGAGATCTGGAAATACAAATTAGGAGACAATGGAGAATGGAAAGTACCCAGACGATACCTATTATTCTTTTTATCACTGAAGTCATCCCGAACAACCTCCTAGAAAACATAAAAAGGCTGGGTCTAAATGAACATCTATATAAGATCATGCAGAAAGCTGTTCTACTTTCGACGTCCAAATGCGTGCGAAAATTTTTGGGAGATACACCGACGTACCAATTCACCTAGGACTCGATAACATGGAAAGAGTCCCACCAGAGCTCAATCCTTTTGATACCGTATGTATCTGGGATGAGCGAATGTTCCCCTTACAGGGAGTGTGAGCCGTATGGCTAAATCTGAATCCTACTTCAAGCAACAATCACGCCTAAACATTGTATGTATTTTTTTCTATTTATGGAACTCAGGGAGCTCCTTTCAGGGAGCATTTGGCCTGTACCTGGATGAACTTGTACAGTCACATTTTCCAAAAAATTTGAAATATATGTGAAAATTTGTTAGATGTTAATCTATTTTTCTTGCGCATTATATCTAATTGAAAAAAAAATACCAAATTCCTAATTGCATTTAAGAAACTAGTCACAATTTAGATGCTTACAAATTCAACCTCGCAATTTCTAAAAACGTGCCATCACATCTACATAAACCAGAACACAATATCCTGTAGTTCGTCTGCCTTAGCGCCATTTCACATATAATTCTAAATTTTCAAACAACGCAGATATGCGATATTGTTACCAGCAATATTCCAATTCAATCCTGCAGCATTTTACGAAGTCACGTAGTTGCAGTTTTTCTTATTCGTGTCAAGAAGGTCGTAAGACCGAAAGCGTTGCCTTATGTGTTACTTTATTTAAAAACTTGTGTTTATTACGAAGCATATTTTTAGGTTAAGCTGTTACATGAAATATTAAAAGATAGCGGGGACTATGTGAGTATATCGAAATTGCAAATACTTTGAATCAATGTCTGCCAGTGTATTGTATACATAAAGTAATTAATAACATCACTCTATTATTATTTATTTTTAAGTTATCGCGATCAAAATAAAAGTTTCGTAGTTATACGTTAATGGTGATAGAGTAAAAGTCTACGTTGTGTATGTTGTAGCCGAAATTGAATTTATAATTAACAACAAAAAACGCTGTTCATGATGTAACTCTCTTAAATCAATGATAAAAATGTCACATAAACTGCGAGTGCTAACACAAGGGCATACCAGAAAGAAACAGAAAATAACAGAAAAATGTGCAAACTAAGAACAATATTGAACAGCTTAACTACATGTTGGATACCCTACGGAAGGTACAGAAGTGTCAAGCCAAGCAAACAAGGAAAAAATAAAAAATACAATAACTCTACTGCAAAAGAGAAGGGAAATGAAAGATAAGCATATCACTAACATTGCAGAGCTAAGTAACTTAAAGAAAACCATTTCAAAAGCAGGTAGGAAAAACATAATGAACTTTAATACTAAAGAAACAACTAATAAGATAGAACATAAAAGCCTTAAAGTTCTAAAACTAAAGTTGAAGACGGGAACGAGGAATATAATAAGATAAAAAGACACTACTTAATACAACAAACCATTAATAAGCATTTGACTTAGTCTAGCATAGCTCCAAGATATAATATATCTTTATATGTATATAAAAATCTCGTGTCACGGTATTTGTCTAAGCTACATAATATTCAAAAACCACTAAACCGATTGGAATAAAGTTTTGTGACAGTATATTTGTTTGTGCAGCTTAGGAGATAGTATATTAGTTATCTCGATGAATGACCCTAATTTTTTTTAATTGTAAATTTTAACTGTTTATACAACTTCATCTTCACAGTTTTAGTTTATTTGTTCCATGTAGTTATAAATTACCATAAAATGCCGTTTAACAAACATCATTTTATGTTATTAGTTTAGATAGCAAAATATGAACTTGGTTTGGTTTAATGTAATTATAAGGATTATTAGATCCTACACAACTCTTATGATACTGAAGAAATATACATACATACATATATATATATATATATATATATATATATATATATATATATATATATATATATATATATATATAGTAAACTCTTTAATATTGGGGAAATCTGCAAGAAAGACTAATGAGTATCGATTGTTTCGCCGAACGTTTTCGTCAAAGAGAATTAATTTGGCTTCTTCAGGGCTGAAAGAGAATAAATTATAATTAGCTACCATATATTATCTATTAAAAACATTATTGATCTTACCGTAACTTAGAATTGTAGAGTTAGAATGTTAAAAAACTTAGCTAGTAACAACATAGAGGTGTTTTTTGTTACTATGTGCAAAAAAAGTTTTTTTTTAACGTTGGAAATGTATGGTAGCAAAGGTTTACCCAAGGTTAATCGAAAAACCCAATGTAACTACATTTAAAAGGGGGTAATTCTTTGAATTGTCGGCAATAACTAAATTTTTGATTGTTAGAAAGTTTAAATATGAGGTTTTGTTTTAATCAGAACGCATGTGCTGACAATTCAAGTAGTTCTTTTGAATCTTTATGTCGTTAAGGTTTATTGGTAAAACCGAATGAAATTAAATCCCAGTAAAGGGAAATAATATTTTAGATTTTCTTTTTTAATTATATTATATTGTTCATGTATTATTATAATAATATCTTATTGAGATGTATCTAAGAAAAGCAAGGGAATGTTATCTTTTTTAGTTAATGAAAATTAATCATTAAAGTAGGTTAGTTGTTAATGGATATATCAGTCAGGTTAGTAATGATATATATATATATATATATATATATATATATATATATATATATATGCTATCAAGCTGATATTAGCTAGCATTAATTAACGTAAATGCATGAATGAATAACAAAAATATAAATATGATAATATTAATTATCTTGTAATACTTTCAATTATGATAGATAATTCATATTTATTGTATCATGTAAAATTATATGAATGAACTGGATTACATTTAATTGTCTAAAACAATAAATTGCCTAATTGGATTTGATAATTAACATGACTGTGAATACAGAAATAAAAGGTTAAATATAACAGCAAGACAATTGCATTGTGTGTTTTGATGTTTGTGAACGATAGTAGCACATTTTAAAATTAGTCGTCAGAATTTTCGGTAATTTACTTTTGAAATATTAAAAAAAATGTTGTAAATAGGTGACCCTGGTAAAACTGAAACCATTACCGAAATACCTGGTATAAATATTATACCAGGTGTTTCGGTAATAGTTTCGTACACTAAAGATTTCCTGTATCCCCCGGATATAAAGTCTCTTTAGAGACTTTATAGAAAAGAATTTAGAAGAAGTGCGACTAATCTGACCTGACCCTGATCTTGTATCGAGAATCGTATTGATGTTTCATTTTATCACTGGCTATCGCTATCTGGATGTGTTGTCGGTAAGTTCATAAATGTAGTTCATTCTTAACTTCAGGTGGTCGACATATTCTTCGCTTGCAACATGTTCTTCAGAAGGTCTGCAGCCAAACTCTAGGTCGCAGGGCAAATGAATTTCACGACCTAACATCAGGCAGGTTGGGGACTGACATATATTTTTGCCGAGTTTTCTTTAATAGTTACCAAAACTAACCTATCTGTAAATTTCTCTTAATCTTA
Source organism: Diabrotica undecimpunctata (assembly GCF_040954645.1). Classification (NCBI taxonomy): domain Eukaryota; kingdom Metazoa; phylum Arthropoda; class Insecta; order Coleoptera; family Chrysomelidae; genus Diabrotica; species Diabrotica undecimpunctata. The sequence goes on from NC_092806.1 coordinate 123,729,310, forward strand.
TATATTATGTGCGTGAGACATAGGAGTACCTCAAATGGTATCGTGGTATTCTCAAGCTGAGCTAAAGTTTTCTGTGCCAGCTGTTGAAAAAATTTAGGTTTTTTTTGATAAAGAGCTTTGATAAAGAAGAGGATATAGAATGGGAGAAAAGAAAATAAGAATAATATGCTACGCCGACGACGCCATAATAACAGCCAAAAATGAAGATGAAGATTAATTAAAGAATTCGAAGATACGGCGCTCATATACAACATGGAGATTTCAACAGAGAAAACTAAAACGATAGTGCTATCAGCGTAATAGAGACGATGTAAACTATTCGTAAATAACAAAATAATAGAACAAGTGATGGAAACTAAATACTTGGGAATAAAACTGTCAAGCTACGGAAAAGTGGAAGAAGAAGTACAAAAACAAGTAAACATTGCAAACAGAGTAGCAGGATATCTCAACAACACAATCTGGAGAAACAAATACCTCACAACGGAAACGAAAACCAGGATATATAAATCAACAATAATGACGACAAGACCGATAATGACGTACACAGCGGAAACAAGAGCAGATACGGCGAAAACACAAAGACTACTGGAAACAACAGAAATGATAGTCTTACGAAAAATAACAAACCAAACTCTAAGAGACAGAGTAAGAAGTGAGGAAATACGAGCGAGATGTGGTATAGAGGAAATAAACGCGTGGACCAAAAGAAGAAAAGTGGAATGGAATCAACACATCGAAAGAATGAAAGAAATTAGAATAGTACGAATAGCAAGAGACAAATCGCCAAATGGAAAAAATCATTGGGACGACCGAGGAAAAGATGGTCAGACAACGTCAATTGAGGCTAAAAACCGAAGTAAAACAGGCATTAAGCCTATTTATAAAGTAGGAAGAAGAAGAAGAAGAGCTTCCATGGATTGTGCAAAACAATGATTACATTTGTAGTGTGGCTTCCCACAATTCTTCGTTTGGCTACAAAAAAAAACCTCTAGAGACTGTCTTTAGCCAATCTGGTTCCATATGTGTCTCATAAGTTTTTGTAGAATCTCCTTAACTATATTAATGTTTCAATTTGTATGCAACAAAATCAGCAATATACTTCCCGATACTTCAATCGTCAATTATATGATCCTTTTCCAATAACGTCAATTATATGATCCTATTCCAAGTAGTTATCTTCTATAAAAAATGTATTTTAAAGTATTTTGTCGTTTTCAGACTGAGATTCTTTTGAACCTTCAGGTTTTCTACCAAATTAAACAGCATTTTTTGTGTCAAGTAAATATGTTCTGACGCCGAAATATCGCCTGACAGATAGGCGATTGAGGACTTTCTATCAAGTTGTTACTTACTCAGGATTCATTAGTTTTAATAGTATTGCGACATTCTGTAAAGATCGCTGCCGAACTTTTTCCTAAAATAAACCATTTTAATCTATATTTAAAATCTATTGGCAAAGGATGATCATTTGCATCAGCTATTCCTCGAATATAAGAAAAAAGTTATCTAGCACGTTTTGATACAACCTCGAAGTTAAAATATAGTCAACGTTGTCTTTTGCTTGTGTGTGAGAAAGTAACTCTATTAGTAAGCAATATCCCTTTTTGAAATGGAATTAGTCATTTATGTTTACCAACCCGCATTGAATTGACTATTTCTGACATTTGAATCCAGTAGAGGTGACTGCTTATTTATATCTGTACCATATGCATTTTATGTTGGAGAATTGGCAACCAACTTACGTCGAGCATTTAATAAATCAAACCAATCATTAAATAGCTGAACAATTACTGTTGATATATTCAGTAGCGCTTCAAAGTAATCCTTGTTGATTATTTTATTGTCAATAATAAAACCATGATTAATTACAAGGTTTCGGACAAGTTTAATCAAATGTGGAGGATCTGCAAAAATAAAAATATTTAAAAACTTATCACAGGGGTGATTAATTTGTAGAAACAATTGATCTACCATGCGATACACAAATACAAGTACAATTATTATAGATCTAAATAGCGACAGTGATAGTGAAACTGACTTGTCCATGTAATTTTTTTAATGTAAATACTTTTTGAATTGTATGGTATGGTAAACTTTCTATGTATAAGTAATTTATGTAAATATTTTTAAATCCAGTTGATAACGATATAAAACAGCTTTTAGACACACCTCAATTTTGAAAATAATTTTCTAAAATATTTTTGCCTCTGTTCTTTTTGTACTCTATTTAGAAATAATAAAGTTTTGTAAACATGTAAATGTAGTGTATGTAAATATTTTTGCAACTATGACAACTTTAGTAGACATTGATAAAGACCTACTTTTAAACACACCTAACAATCGAATAAGTAATGCAAATCAAAAATAAAAGTAAGATCCTGTCCTGAGGCGATCCCCTACTTCCTTGCGGTAGACACTTATTAATAATAAATATTAATGACTATCTTGGATCTCTGGTAGGACATTGCCAACTATAATCACCCGAAATATTGTTAGTTTTATTATTTTTTGTGGTTGTAAAATTATCTTTCCAATAAAATAAAGCACTGTTAAACATTATATACTTGCAATTTCGAAACAGTTTTAGAGATAATTTCGTCTTACATTTAACATACCTAACAGTTTAAGTAATTTATTAACCACTAATTTTTCAGTTAGTAATATTGTAAATTTCTTAAAATCTATAGGAATATTTTATAAACTCTAATTTTGTAATTCTGTAGCCGCCGCTAATAACCATTATGGTGGATGCGGCTGTAATTTCTAAATAAAAAAAAAAGCTGTTGGAATTAATCCAGATATGTGATGCCTTTTTGACGAGAATATAATATGTTAGCACTAGTCAAAGCATTCATTTCGATTATACGTTTTCGTTTAATTCGCTTTCGACTATGTCGAACACCCGATGTATGTATTTACCGGCAAAAAAATTTAATGGATGTAAATATTTTAACTTGCGAAATTACACATTTTCAAAATTTCCTACATTAAAGTAGCTAAAGCTTAAAAGAATTGACTGTTTTCAAAACATAGTATTGAATGAACATAGTTTTAAATATTTTAATTTTAAATTGTCCACTGAGCCGAAACATTTTCTCTTTCTGTGAATTCCTCGTTAGCACTAAAATTTACATCAATGCTCTTTTTACTGTTTGCTCTCACGTTATAGAGAGATTATTCAATTAACAGAGTGATATGTACGAGCCTTTGTCCGATTTTATTTTACGTTCGAGCTTTAATTCCAATAAGTCGGTGATTTTACCTTTCTATGACACATTTGATTTTAACTAGTTTAAGGGAATGTAGGATATAAACAGTAGCAATGCTCTCAATTCTAATTCATTTGAATGATAAGAGATGTATTGTGATTTTGAATGGTTTTATACTGTCACAGTAATAAAATGTGTAAAACAGTACTAGTCGACCATTTTGATATATACTTCAATATAATGGAATAAAAAATTCTAGGAACTAAATGCTGAGAAATGATAATTGAGTTTTAACGTCAACACTGATGCCAGGTTGTGCTTACAGAGATAATGTTTTTAACTTTTATATTAAAAGAGAATTATTGAAGTGGTGTTTTATATCCTGTACTAAGAGCACCTTTATTTTGATATTATTATTTAGTTAAAGAATATTATTTAAGTTAAACACAGGCCAGGAAAGTTTTATTTAAAAATCCCCTATTTTGACGTAACCTGTCAAATTACGAGTAAAAGACACAAAGACTTGTAACTTCATTTATATTTATTTGGATATTTGATTAAATTTGTTTTTTGTTTATTTAACCCTGCAGTAGACGCCCCTAATTTGATAACTTTAACTGATAACAAAAAACTACTCCCGCTAGTTGTAAAACCGTTTTATATTACTAAAGTTATAAAAAAAAAACTTAAACTTATACATGTGATTTTCAAAAATAATACAAAAATTAATGGAAACACGTATAGGTAAAAACATTTCGTATAATCTACTTTTCTTGGGAACAATTATTACAAATAATACTGGCATGTTTTAAGCACAGATACTTTGTGCAGAAAATACAAAAATATTTTGTTGGTTGATTTTTTTTAGAATCACAAATACTGCAACGTCTCCTTTTGTTAGCTGTCGGTTGTACCGAAACAGCTTCTTCTTCTGTGCCGCAAAGTTCTTTTAGTCTCACTTTTAGAGTTTTCGGAAGATTTGGCAAAGTCGCACGTACTTTCTGTTGGTCATATACTAATTACTGGAAAAGTTGCAAAAGAAAATTTCTACGTTTAATTTTTAAATTTGGATTATTTGCAGAATATATTATAAGGCTATTTATCCCTGCAACATTCAGCATACTATAAAATATCACGAGTGGCTATCTTCTTGTATTTCTGGCAACATTATATTGAGCACAATACTGGTCCACAACGTCCACTCCGCACTATGTTGAATTATACCACTCTATAATTTCTGGTATTGCTAACCTAATTTATATCATCATCATCGTGTAAAGAAGATATGAGCAAAACATTCTCATTTTTTTTTTTTGTTATAAAAGATACCAATGTACAATCTGGTCTAAACGCAAACATACTAGATCCAACTGGTCTCTTACCTTGTATGAACTCTGGGGGAATTCCGATTTATTTTTGCGTATCGTCCCTAAAAGTAAACTTATGTGACTTGAGACTCATAGCAAGAGGTAAACTAGTAAGCCAGTTGTCAGTTGTTACATTCCGGTTGGATCCACATATCCGTTCACACAAATGTTCTACAATAGATTTGGCAGTATTATCTGTTTTGTATGGACCATCCAGTTGAGTGCCTACGTAAACTTCCATATTACTCGTGTAGAACATTTTGGCATCTTCTTCTTCTTATTGCGCCGTCTCCTTTCGAAGGTTGGCGATCCAAATGGCAATTGTAGTTTTGGAAACTGCTGCGCGAAAGACCTCTGCGGATGAGCGGTCGAACCATCTCCTCAGGTCTTTTAGCCACGAGTTCTGGCGTCTTTCTACTGATCTTTTGCCCTGTGCTGTTCCTTCCAGTATAACTTGAAGTAATTCATATCTTTCGCCTCTCAACACATGACCCACGTATTGCATTTTCCTCTCTTTAATTATTCTTAGTAATTCTTTTTGTTTACACAAATATTATTATATTATTTTGGCATCACATAGTGCAAAAATTTTTATACCATACTTATTTGGTTTAGACGGTATACTGTCGAAATGTACATCGACCTCTAAACCCTTCTAATTTCTCGTCTATCGTGACATACTCAGAATGAACATAATTTGCAGCTATGAACGAACTGGTCAAGAATGTCTCTGGTAGGCGCTAATTTGTCTAGTGGTTTGCGCCTGATCACTAGTATTTAGATCATCAAATCGAAGGTAAAGCATTAGAAATCTAAATCTGCTTATACTCATAGTTAGACGAAATGCTTCAATTCCTGTGCCGTCGGTCTTCCAGAGATCTTCAGTGTTAAGACGATTTGCTTTACAAACACCTGCACGGTAAAGCAGGCCAAGTAATGCTTTCATTTCTGCAGTATTGGTTGGTTTGTGGTCCCTCTCACGAACAAAGTTAGTAGACACTGCTTCTATCTTCTGATTTGTATGCAGAACTATAGTATTGAGAATTTCATTTGTAAAAAATGTATTCCATACATCAACAGGAGATTTTAAATGTTGAAGATTATGAGGTACTCCCGGTAAAACTTTTAATAAATTTTTGCTTCTGGTTTTTACTTTCTTGTTTTTAGGCGCACAATGTTTTTTCCACTTTGTAACTTTATCTTTACCGACAAAAAAAATTTCATTGTCGTCAAAAATTTCACATGTCTCTTCGTACTCCGTTTCACCCAATTCCTGTTCGATGTCTGAATCTTCAAATCGTTCGTCAATGAAATCATTCTCACTTTCAGATTCCTCGACCTCACATTCTGACTCTGCGTCACTTTCAACTTCTTCCATGAGCTTTCGAAGTCTGTTCTGCTCTCTTTCATAATCACACATCATCTGTTCAAAAAAATAATATTAGTTTTAGGGCAAGTATTATAAAATATTTAATTATTTTACCTGATTTTTGAAATTTTTCGTATACAAATAAATATAACTTTAGTAGACGCGTCGGACTCACACTCCGAAAATGATAATATATCTCATACGACTGAATGCTGAACTGTGTCCTTCGAGACTAATGCACACTGAAACAATTCTAACAGATACTCATAAAAGCTAGACTGAGTGCTGTCTAATAAATAAAAGTTATGGGTGCATAACATATGGGCCGGACTTACAGTCCGGGCGCGTCTACTGCAGGGTTAAAGGCAGCCGCATCAACCATATTGGTTATCAGCGGATAGATTTAATGTAAACAATAATGATTACAAATAACAAATAAATAACATACTTATATGTGGTTCAATATGTTACAGTCTCTTAAAAATTTCACAATATTTTCACTGGTACACTCACTAAAAATATCTCTTATAACTGATGGTTTATAAATATCTCTTATAACTTAGTTAGTCTTTCAGCACTATATTTGGGACACTCCGTTAATACGTGTTTAACTGTTAACAGCACGTAACAACTCGTACATTTTGGTTGAGGTTTCTTCTTCATGAAATATTCATGTGTGAGTTTGCTGTGTTCCTAATCGAAGTCTGGTTAATACAACCTAATGCATTGTTGAGTATAATGTCTAAGATTTTTAAATTTGACTTTGACGCTGAAGAATATGCAATGCATAAGTAGTCCAATTTTGATCGGATCAGGCGTCTATCCAACAGTAATAATGTATCTCCGTCAGCACCCCATTGTTTGTTGGCTAAACATTTAAGAAGATTTATACCATTTTGACATGATATCGCCAATTTTTTTAAATGTGGTTTCCAACTTAAAGTTTCGTCGTTTACTTCGTTTCAAAAACTTTGTGCCGAATTTTACGGCAGGTATGTTAGTGTGAATAGGCTTTTTGGAAAAAATAATATATTGTGTCTTGTCAGCTGAAAAATAAAGTCTACTCCTATTAGACCAACTTTCGATATTATTTAGTTCTTTTTGTAAAAGTTTGACCATTGAGTTAATATTTTTCCTTTGATAAACATTATCGGCATATAATCTAGCCTGTGCAGGTCTCTTGAGATTTTTTATAACATCATCCATTGCTATTAAAAAAGTGTAGGGCTAATTACAGATCCTTGTGGTGTTTCATTGTCTTGAGACTTAATAATAGAAAATTCTCCATTACTACATACTGAAAATTTGCATTTATTTAGAAAGTTATTCAAAAATGCCAACATGTTTCCTCGAATTCTCCAAGTCTGCAACTTTGTTAATATTCTGTGTCGCCATCCTAAGTCAAATGCTTTGTGGATGTCAAAGTAAACGGCTATGTATTTCTGTTTGGTATAGAAGGCTTCATTAATTGGACTTTCTAAATGTAAAACATTGTCTATAGTAGATCTCAAAGGACAAAATTAAGCTTGTTCCGGTATAAGTAAATTGTGATGTTTTAAATGCCGCATAAGTCTATTATTTATTATTTTCTCTAGCAGTTTGCAAGTAGAACATGTAAGTGATATTGTAAGTGATTCTGCTGCAGTAGCCGGTTTGTTAGGTTTTAGTTTTGTAGTAGTAGTTTTAAGATGACAATAGCTTGTCTCCATAAGTCAGGAAATTTTTGTTTATAACAGATTGTATTAAAAAAAATCAATGGGAAGTCTAAAGCTTCATTAGGTAACTGTTTTAAGAATATTGCGGGTATGTCATTTGGACCTGGTGTCTTTTAACATCTGATTTGTTTCTACTAGTTTTATTTTATTAATTATAGTATTTATATCATCGTTATTGGCTATAATTTTTATTGGATTTGCTTCTTCTTCTTCCCGATATCGTAAAAAAGTATTGCTGTAATTTTCATTTATAGATTCTTGTCTGTATGTTTCAGCCAATGTTTCTACAATTTTTTTATTTTTATTGATTAGGTTTCCACTAGGTTTAACTTTTATAGATCTGGTAGGAATTAATTTTGCATATGCCCTTTTTTCTTTAGCTCTCTCAAGTTCTCATTGATTTTATGTCTTTTGAAAGTATTTGAAAGCTTTTTTACTTTGTTTTATTGCCAATTTATATTCTTCATTCCACCAGGGAACAACTTTGTTTTTTGTTATATACTTTGTTTTCCCCATTGCAATTGTAGCGGCTTCAGTGATTAAGTTATTAAACAATTTTAAAGTTAAGTTTAAGTCTTCTTCAATTATAGGGATATTCGATATTTCTTCAGTAATTTTTTTTTTAAATATTCCAGTTGGCTTGCTTAATTTTCCACTTTTGCAAAGGATTGGTTTTTGTTGTGGGGTTGGAAATTTTTGTTACTATTATTGGATAATGATAACTTCCATATAAATCGTCTACGGTTTGCCATGTGTGATTTAGTAACGTCGATGGCTCAGAAATAGACAAGTCAATAGCTGAAAAATTTCCAGTAGTTGCGTCGAAACGAGTTTTAGCTCCGTCGTTCATTATTATTAAATTCAGGTTATTGATTTGGTTTGCTAATAACTTTCCATTTTTAGTTGTTTTTTCGGAACCCCATAGAAGATTGTGGTTGTTAAAGTCCCCAAGAATTAATTTTGGTGATGGAATTTGCATAATTAAGTCCGACAGTTTATTCCCTTGGATATTTTGGCTCGGGGAATATAAATGTTACATATGCTAATTTTTTTTATTCACGAGCGGTTCGAATTTATATAAATATATTTGTTTATAAGTTTACAGCACGAAAATATCTTAACAACTGAACTTAACTCATAGAAGGTATGTTTATACATAAAAGTAATTATGTACTAGAACATTCTGGAGTATCCCACCTCTAATTCGCCTATTTGACGGGTCGATCTCTGTCGCGCTCGAGACATCACCGGAAACATCTAGTCGCTTTCGAGATGCAACTGTTACACGGGCCACACCGAATACACGTTCGTAACAGTCTGCTATTGCTTCTAAGTTTGTATTAATTGTGATTCTGTTTACTTGTAAACCGATTTTAGCATATATCGCAACACCGCCACTAGCATGATTTGTTTGTCTATTTTGATAGTAAACAATATATATTATAACTTTAAGTTATACGCATTGTTGTCTTTAAAATTAGTTTCTTGAAAAGATAATATCAGGTGAATATTTCCTAATAAGTACCTGAAATAAGGGTAGGCGGGTGTGAAAACTGTTTAAATTCCACTCTAAAATATTATTATACATGAATAATATTTTTATTTAAATAATTAGTTTTGAGATATATCACTGTCTAAGTCAGATGAACCAACATGTTCGAGCAGTTGTTTCGTTAATTTTTTACTTAGTCTAGTACATTTAATTTTCATATTTCGATCTTCAGCCTGCGAATGTATTTCATTTATTATTTCTATAAGAGATTGAATATGTAGGGTATAGTCTTTAGCAATGCTTAATGCATTACTACTACCGTAAGTGTTCTCTAACAGATCAGTGAATTATTGACTATTGAGTGGAAACTTGGAATTGTGATTGTCAATAAAATTGGTTATCTTTTGGGGCAATTTTTGAAATTCTAATGAGAGTTTGTCTTCCGACTTTAACGTTTTCTTTGGAACTTTTGGAACAGGTGTTGGAAAGTAAGATTTTTGTTCTGAGGAATTAGTAATATCTGGTGTATCTTCTGGACCAGGTGTTGCAATTTCAGATAAATTTCGTTTGGAGGTCGTAAGTTTAGTCATTGGAGTTGTTTAAACTTCAAAAGAAGCATGTATGTCGGGATTGGGCTTATTAAATGTAGGAGTAATTGGTGTTTGTTCACATATCATTTCAGGGCTAGTAGTATTTAATATAGACTCACTTAAATTGTTGCTGTCTGAGGAATGGCTTAGAGAGGAACTTTGTTGTTGTGATCTAGTATATGAAGAAGTTGAAGCTTGGAGTTGGAGGCCAGCACATTGAGATGCAAAATGACGTGGTTGCTTGGACTTTAGCATAATGTATCTATTTTAGGATATATGCGATATTTTAAGTCATAATGATTAATTTCTAATGTATCGGGAATTTGGAAACTAACTTCTGGAGGAGATATGTACACCTGCCTTCCAAAACTAAGTATGTGACTATACGCTGGATCGGTTGCTCCAATTCGTAAGAATATAAGGGGTGACATTAGCTGCAATCCAATAGTTTTTAACTCGGATTTTAATAAATAAATTACTATTTAAATGGGAATAAGCCACAATTTAAGGTTAAGGTTAAAGTACGTTAAAGTAAAATCGTTCTCCTTCGGAAATCGTTCTCCTTCTTTCCAAAGTGGAAATTAAAACGTCAATAAACGCACTTTAACCTTTAATTGTGGCTTATTTCCATTTAAATAGTAATTACTTTAATATGTCACAAGAAAATAGCTTCAGAACAATATTAAAATAAATTATGTGGAATTGTGTGACTTACGTTTGATAGAACAAGTCTTTGTGACGGGGTAACTAGCTTTCTGACTGGTATTACTGTGTTATTAATTTTAATAGAATTATGTTCTTTTAAAAATTTGTCTACAGATGATTTACTTGATAAGTATACAGAAACACGGTTGTTTGAAATTCTGGATAAAAAAAATATGTTTTTTGGATCTACAAGTGGTCCGAGTTCTAATAAATAATCTTGTAATTCGAGGCCCTCTATTGCAGAAAAGATAATTGCCTGCTCTTTGCTAGGAAAAGTTATTGGTGAGTGAATCAATGTTGTGGAGTATTTTTTACTGTTTGGTAAGTTCTCAGTCTCAATAATAACATTGCCGTTATTACTATTCATTTTGGTCGTTTTCGATTTTTGAGTTTCATCAATTCGGCTGAGTACGGATCTGTTTTATTTAAAAGTTGACGAGCAACCAGATTTTGATAATTGCTCTTTTTATTCTAACCAAATTGTTAGGTTAGTTAGGACAATAATTTATTCAGTTTATTATCATGCGATCAAACAAAATCAAAGTTTTCTTTACTCGCGTATGATTTCCTGCACTTAAACAATCACTGTAATCACTTTATAATAATTTTATCTTGTTAATTATCGGTTTTTACTATCAATATTTCAGAGCTATTTGTGAAACCAGTTGATAGTAGCACGATCAGCACAAAAATCTGAATAAATTTGTTATTTATAATATTACATATTTATTTTTTTATTTCACATAAACAAATATTAAAAATAAAAATATCTAAATTTTTCAACAAACCTTACATTAAATTAAAAAACAAAAATTTGAAACAAAACAGAATTAAAACTATGTTTATGTACTAAATAACAGAAACGATTTACTAACTGCTACATGTCGAAATGGAATACCAAAGTTTTCTTAATTTATGTAACAATAAAACACTGAAAACTTTGTTTTCAAAACTTCCACAAAATTTATTTTAAATTCTTATCACTACAGCTGTTTCGGCTGATTGCCTTTCTCAAGTGATCTGTTTTTGGCATGGGTTTACACTTTATAGTCTCTAATAAAATAGGTTGAGGAGGGGAGAACTGTTTGTCTCAAGCTGGTCATTCAGAATTATATCTGTGTTTTTTAACTTGTTGATTTCCATAGATTCTAACAAAGATAGCTTAAGGCCTTTATTTTGAATGTGTAGAATTTTAAATAATTACACATTCAAATTCATAAATACACATTCAAAATAAAGGCCTTAAGCTATCTTTGTTAGAATCTATGGAAATCAACAAGTTAAAAAACACAGATATAATTCTGAATGACCAGCTTGAGACAAACAGTTCTCCCCTCCTCAACCTATTTTATTAGAGACTATAAAGTGTAAACCCATGCCAAAAACAGATCACTTGAGAAAGGCAATCAGCCGAAACAGCTGTAGTGATAAGAATTTAAAATAAATTTTGTGGAAGTTTTGAAAACAAAGTTTTCAGTGTTTTATTGTTACATAAAATGAATTTCCATCAAGTAACGGTCGAATCCATCATTTGTTTTCTTAATTATTAATGAATTATCAAAAATTAATTGTATTTCAAAGAATCTAAAATATGACAATTAGCTGATTCACAAAACATAAATCCCTTCACTGGCTAATTATTTCTTTGAAAATTATTAAAAAAAAGTTTTTACCTTAGATTTAAATACAAAAAACACTGTCCCACACAAATTATAATTATTATACAGACTCGAAAATGTTTACAATAGCAATCTTCGAGACGCAAAAAGATTAAGAATCTTTTCGGTGTTTTAATATACCATGCGGTCCATATGTATTAAATAAATTCAGTTTTGGCGTTATTATGTACTATTTGAAAAAAACCTAAAACAGGTCGATTTTTATTCTTAAATTGACAATTTACAGTATGAAAATATTATCCCCTTCCAGCAACCCCTTTGAATTATAAGGACTCTCTCGAAAATTTTAAATAAAGAAGGGGGTCGTGTGGTACCTTGTTAGAAAGCAACTTTAGTCCTCTGTTCAGAAATATAAAGTTTTTGTAAGTTTGGTGCAATCATAACTGATAAAATTGATTTTGAAGATGTAAAATTTTGATAATGTCTCTTTCACAAAACTTTAGGTTGAATAAAGATAATAATGTCACATAATATTTAGAATGTATTTTTCAATGTAATTTTTAATTAAATTAAATGTTCAAAATGACCACCATTCACTTCTTGACAATAGCCGAGACGATTTTGGAATTCTCGCACAACATTTTGTACGACCTCGGCGGTTATTTTGTTAATTTCTTCCGTTATCCTAACTTTCAAATCAGCAATACTATTTGGTCTATTAAGATATACTTTAGATTTTAAATAACCCCATAAGAAGTGATCGAGAGGAGTCAAATCGGGGATCTAGCCGCCCATTCGATCGTTCCACGTCTTCCAATCCACCTATTGGGAAAAACCTCGTTTAAATAATTTCTAACTATACGTGCAAAATGCGGAAGAGCTTTGTCTTGTTGGTAGTAAATAGATCGATCTATCTTATTTGGATGATTGACATCAGGAAAAAATCTTCGTACTGTAGGCACTAAAAAGTTAATCAAAATTCTAGATAAACCTCACCATTAAGTGTGCCCTCAAAAAAATAAGGACCAATAATTGTTACTGATACCAGCCCGAATGTTAATTTTCGTAGGATATTGCGTGAGTCTCACACACTAAGTGAGGATTTTCTCTGAGTTTGTTAACCGTTCCGTTTAAATGAAACGTCGCTTCATTAGAAAAAACTATTTTGTTTATGAACTGCAAATCTGCGTTCATTCTGTCCATTATCATTTTACAGAATTCTTGCCTTCTATCGGGATAATCTTCATTTAACTCCAGAACCAACTGAACTTTGTATGGGTGAACATTTTCTTTATGCAACTCTTGAAATAGATAATTTATTTACATCATTGACAGCGTCCAGTTTTCGAGTTTTCTTATGCGGATTTTCCTCAATCTCTAGAAGTACATCTAACTCTTTTTCATCAGTAAATTTAACATTTCTACCTGGTTTTTCAATATTTTTTACATGTCCAGTATAACGAAACTTCTTTTCAATTTTTCTAACTGTAGACTGCGAAACTTTTTGACCAGGGTATTTATTATTAAACATTTCATAAACCTCCTTTTAAGTTCTTGTTTTATTACGAAAACCAATCAAAATTAAAATGTCTATTCTTTGAGTCTCGGACAAATGAGCCATAATTAAATTTAATACGCGCACAAATATTATACTGACGTCTTTTAGTAACTCTAAATACCTAAAATGACAGCAGCCTACTAGATTCATATCAATTGTTTATTTGGCTTTTTGACTAATATTATTATCTTAAAAGTTTTTTCCCTAATGTTTAACAGAACAGATACGAAAATACCAGATTATTTCTAAAGTATATTTTAATAGACCAGCCAATATTGCTGATTTAAAAGTTAGGATAACGGAAAAAACTAACAAAATAACCCCCGAGGTCATAAAAAATGTTGTATGATAATTCCAAAATCGCCTCGGTTATTGTCAAGAAGTGAATAATGGTGCTCAAGTTGAACATTTAATTTAATTGTAAAAATCAATTTTGTCCGTTATGATTGCACAAACTCAAAAAACTTTATATTGCTGAACAAAGGACTAAAATCCCTTTCTAACAAGGTGCCACACTTCCATCTTTGTCATTTAAAATATTCGACGGGGTGCTTATACATCAAAGGGGGTACTGAAAGGGGATAATATTTTCATACTGTAAATTGTCAATTTAAGAATAAATCGACCTGTTTCAGGTTTTTTTCAGATAGTACATAATAACGCTAAAAATGAATTTATTCCATACATATGGACCGCATGGTATAAGGGGCAACGAAAATGCTACAAGGTATCGTTATGTTTATTATAGAGTCACTTTTAAAATTTCTCCACGATGACATAATCGACGTAATTATCCCTAAAACTAATGAGGAGGATGAAAGGAAGCATGTGGAGAAAATCGACAAATTTGAATTACTGGCTTTTATTAGTATTTTAATTTTACTAAGTGTAAATACTGATACTAAGCTAAACAGCCATGATTTGTGGTCAAAAACATTTGGCAGAGCTATCTACGTTGGTACCATAAGCAGAAACAGATTTGTAGATTTGTTAAAAGTTTTGCGATTTGATAATAATAAAGAGACAAAGAAAGAACGGTAGAAGAAAAAAAAATTGCACCACTTATAAATATCTTTGAATTATTGAACGACAGAGTCCTAAGATACTTTACTTTTTGAGTAAATGTCGTTATTAATGAGATGATGTCACTGTTCATTTCCACATGGTTCCTTTCTGGAACCATGCTACAAAAACTTACGCTTCTGGCCGTGTGGGGTAACTATGGTACCCCACTAAAATACTTTAATAATTAATTTAAATTATACATTATCGTTTGGGAAGTTATACAATGAAGTACTAGTAACTAAAATAATTTGTTTTTATTATTAAAAAATGTACATTGTTTTTATTTTTACCTTTAACTAAAATCTTTAAATTCACTATTTTTACAGTCAGGGCATACAGATTTTTTACTTTCTTCTCGATGCATGTTGCAAATGGATTTTCTGTATATACTACATGATATTTTAGTCTTTCTATCCCGTGATCTAGCACAAAAGCTGCATCTTCGATTTGTATAATGTTGAGGTCCTCTAGTAGGGTTTTCTGATACTGTGGCATTACTGTTAGAAAGAAATACATCTATCGCGGTTTAGACATTTTTGTGAAAATTATTGCCATTCTGTTTTCAGTTTAGAACGTTTGGAAGTGCAAGTTCTTGTGCCAAATTTGTAAAAAAATCCTCCTACTTCGGTCATTACTTTTCCAATCGGGAAACTTTTTAGTGAATATAATATAAAGGCATTGAGTGCAGCCATATCAATAATTTCTATCCTAAATTGCCATCTCCTACTTGAACGAACACATATATATTCTCTGGTCATTTTATCTTTGGTGTCAACGGACCCTTTGGTTTTATTATAGTGTAAAATAATTTTAGACTTACGTTTTGCTTTTTCATCAGAGGATAGTTCGTTGCTGTGAAACTGTGGCGATAAAAGAATAACTGCTCTCTGTTTTGTAGGTACATACGACACTAATGTAAGATCATTAAAAAATCCAAAAATTGAGGAACGTTCTTCGCGCGCAGAATTCGGAGCCAATTCGGTAGGAATCTCTTTTTTGTTAGCCCTTAGAGTTCCCGTAATTGTAAGTTAATGTCTTAGCAGTTTTTTGGCTAGGGGAATCGAGGTAAAAAAATTGTCTGTAGTAACTTCACGCCCCTGTTTAAGAGACTAAGCCCAGCACTATCATTCTAATCGCAACCCCATGCATTATGGTGATAAGTAAAGTCTCCTGCCATCAAAAATGGTGTACTTAAACTGTTAAAAAACTTTTTCCATTTACTCTCTGATACATTTAAATTTGGTTTTGCATACACTGAATATATATTAAGTACTTTATTTGATTTTAATTTGACTGTTATTGATACACTCATAACCTGATTGATTTTATGATGATTTGGATGACCTGTGAACTGAATGTATTTTTCTCTCTATCTCTCCGAAATATATTATATATAACTACTAAAATTAATATTATTTTTTCTTTTAACCACGTTTTACTAATTATGGCCATATCAATATTATTTTCAAAACTGAATTTCTCAAAATGACCTTTATTGTATACAACGGACTTGTACAAACTAGCGTTTCACTGTACAATTTTGAACTTATTCCTTATCTGCGAAAATACGACTTAAATTATTTTTAAAATCGTCAAACATTTTTATATTGTCCAAAGTTATTGAGTTATTCACCTTTAGACGCATCATGAAGGTGGTAAAAGAAATCTAAATTGTTAAAAAACATTAAGCACGAATCCTCGTTTTCCCCTGTTATTGGTATTTATGGAGATTTTCCAGCAAGGGTAATAAATTAAAACAATTTTAACTAGTCGCTTTTCATATAAAACTCAATTTAGGTATAGATATTTTACTTTCTGACAACTTTATTCTAAAGTAAATCGGTTTAAAGTTATAAGCAAGAAAAGAAGAAAAAACGATGTTTTTAGTAATTTTTAGATATTTTAAGTTTTTATTTATATTCAAATTTAGTCAGTTATCCCTCTATAATTTTTGCAGGTCATTTTATCATCACATTTATAAATTCATTTATAACTTATTTTAGTTATTTAATTTTTTTACAGGAAATATTCATGCCACATTATATTTTACCTACTTGTGTTGAAGAAATATCATTATTATTTATCTTAACAGCAGTAAGGATGACGGATTTAAAGAAAAATTAGAAAATTAATTTACCGTCGCTGTCTAAATCATTTTATCTCGCTAAAAAGAAAAATGAGGTGCCATAACACTGAATTATGAGGACCTATTATTTCGTTTTAACAAAGAGCGGTACATCCTTCAAAATTACTTAATACAACGTAATGTAATCAAATGGTGAGGTAAGGAAATTTAAAGTGAAGTAGCTTTATAACATAAATTTTTGCAGATTTATTGCTGTTTGTATTTGTGAATTTGAATAAGGTTGTATTCGTAAAATAAGCAAAAGGTAAAAGTAAAATTGATAACAAATGTCTGTTTCTGTAATTAATAGATGAAATTATTTTTAGGAGGTAAAAGTTAGACTAAATATTATCAATAACAACAAAAGGCTATTAACCCTCCAGTACACATGCGGATTACGTATGTAATCCATTGAATTTTATAAGACTGCTATTTGGACTATACTGTATATAAAGTTGCCTCTCTCCTTATACCTTCAGGGCATAAGTATAAGGAACTGTTTTAGTGCTTTGATCCCATTTTTTAGTGGCGGTGCCATTTTTTGGTGAAGGCGTGTATTCTGTCACGTTTTATGTCGAATGTCACGCTTTATGCGAATGTCACATTTTACATCCCTTCCACGTTTTATGTTGAATGTCACATTTTATGTCGACTGTCACATAAATGTGACGTCCTGTGTCGAATGTCACGTCATTCACATCATTTAACTTGACGTTTATGTGACATTTAACATAAAACGTGACATTACCAAAAAATGGCGCCGCCACTAAAAAATGGGCTCAAAGGTCAAAGTGGGGTGAAGTACTTACTTATCTACTTGCGACTGTCCCTTGATGTGTGTAAGTGTAAGAAAGAGATTGTGTTCTGTTACCACTGTAATCCACGCGTGTACTTACGTAACCCTAAACTAAAAATTATATTTTGTATTCTGCGGTTAAGGTAAGTTTTCTGGGTGAAAAAGATTAACAAATATTTATTTTTTATTTTTTTTTTAGTTATCAGCAATGTCCCGATTAAAAAAAGTAAGATTCGGCGACTCTAACTTTGAAAAAATGCTGATGGAATGGAATAATGAAATAGAGAACGAACAGGAGCCAAATATAGATGGTAGTGACGGCGTCAGCTGCTTAGATGACTATAATGTTGAGCAGTATGTATCTGATGATGTTCTAGAACAAAAATGTACCATGTACCAATGCAGTACACAACACGTAGCAGTTTCAATTATCCAAAATCCGACAACAAATCATACAAAAAAAATAGTGATCTGCCGACCTGTCCAGACACAACGGTACTACGATTTCTACGAAATTAGCTGAAAGTTCAGTCTAGCAATCTCGCTCGCGCATGCGTGCAACTAGTGACAACAGCTCATCAGATGTTCTAGAACAAAAATGTACCATGTCTGAACAAGAATTAAAACAAGACTGTGATGAAGAGGTTCAAGAGGAAGAAGATGAAGAAAAATAATTTCAAAATACTAATACAAAAAACAAAGTAAAGTAAGATGTGTCCAGGTGTACCAGGACCAATAAGAAAAGCTAGAAACGCAAAAACACAGTTTTAATGCTTCAAATGTATGCTAGATGATAATATCGTCAAAGAAATTACGACTGATATACTCTTTTTGTATATTCTTTTTAGCAGGTGTTCTAAAATCTGAACACTGACAATGTCTTTAAATCATTTCCGATTTCTAGACCGATTTCTGAAATGTTTGACGTTTGACGACTTTAATTCTAGACAACAAAGGAGAGCGCTGGATAAACTTGCTCTTATAAGAACCATTTTTGGACTTTTTATTAAAAATTAAAAAAAAAAATTTATACCTTCAGACTATTTAACAGTTGACGAACAATTACTCGCTTTTAGGGGAAAATGTCAATTCCGTCAATACATCCCCAGTAAATCATCCAAATATGGTATAAAAATATTTGCTTTAGTAGATAGCAAATACGAATATATCTATATTATGGAGATTTACTGTGGAACACAACCAACTGGTTCTTTTAAAACTGATTGGAGTAGCGTAGAGGTTGTTAAAAGAATGGTTAAACCCATAGAAGGAACAAGCAGAAATGTAGTTAAAGCGATTAACTATTGTTGGGTCAATTCATAAAAATAAAAGAAAGCTACCACAAGAATTTATAACGTCTAAAAACGGAGACATATATACATTCTTCACTATTTGGAACGTACGTTCCAAAAAAAATAATGTCGTATTAGCTGTTTCAGCCATGCACCATGATGACAGTATTGATCCTGAAACAGAAAACAAGAACAAACGAAATAACGGATTACAACAAAACAAAATTCGGTGTGGATCTGGTTAACCAGTTGTCTGCACAATATGATATTTCCCGAAACTCTCGGCGTTGGGTACCCAACGTGTTCTAACGTGTTGCTAACATTAAATATGTTAGCAACTATTGCATTTTGTCTATATAAGGCTAATAATTTCACTGCATCACTCCCAAGAGGCACTTTTTTTCAGGACCTTTCGTTTGAGTTAATAAAACCACTGATGTTAAGGCGACTAGACAACACTTACACATAAACAGAAATAAAAGAAAAAATTAAATTTCTTTTAAAAATAACTAAGGAAACTCCTAATAATGTTCAGACTCGATCTTCGGTCCTTGGGCGTTTTCGTATTTGTGGACGAACAAGGAATAAGAGCACAAGAAAATGGTGCAGCCGCTGTGATCAGTGGACTTGCCTAGGATATTTAACGCAAATATGTGTACATTGTGCTGAGATAAAACAGAACATGCAGTCTGGATCAGATTAAGATGTTATATTTAGAATATTATAGAAACTAGTTCGGTTTGTAACGTTTGGTTATAAGTAACTTTGATTTATAGTATTTGTTTTTTTCATTTTAATTTTTTTTTATTTTAATGTACATTTTATTTATAAAATAAAGCCAATAATAGATTGCAGTGGTATTATGAAAACCTCAATAAAACACTACACTTTGTTCAAATAATATTGTTTTTCCAGAGCTCCAGTACGTATGGACAACTAAGGTAATCCACGCGTGTAGTCACGTAAGAAAATAGAGCGCATTTGTGAATTTGAATTAGATTGTATTAGTAGAATAAGCGATTTTATATAATCCCAGATCTTTTCGATGCGTTGACAAACTACAGTGTGAACTTCGGTTATAGGCGGCTGTTTTCTGGAGTTTTTTTCTTGTAAATCATATCGAACATATAATATATACCTTAAAATGTCACTAACAGTAGGCAAAACACTTGAAGATGGTTCAGAATGTATTCCAAATATAGGACAGAGCACTTTACTTCGAATTTTTAAAAGTTTTTAACTCATTTTACTAACACACCTATCTTTTTCAGTTCAATAAACTAATTAGTTATTAAAAGTTATTACGACAATAATGCAGTACACAACACGTAGCAGTTTCAATTATCCAAAATCCGACAAAAAATCATACAAAAAAAATAGTGATCTGCCGACCTGTCCAGACACAACGGTACTACGATTTCTACGAAATTAGCTGAAAGTTCAGTCTAGCAATCTCGCTCGCGCATGCGTGCAACTAGTGACAACAGCTCATCAGTAGCGTAACACGCATTTATTTTCTTTAGAACCAAAAATTTAGATGAATACAACTTTGTTTTATTTTGTAAAATTAATTCGACACTCAGGGGGAAAATTTTCATTTATGGGAAATTTCAAGTCCCGGTAGAAAGCTAAAACATATATTTTTTATTATTTTTATACTGTTTCTAATAGTCTAATGCAACTTCCGATTCATACCCATACTTGTTTTGTTCGATTTGAAAAATTCGACCCACCCTAATGTACACAGCTCTAATAAGTTGATGCTTCCCTATACTAGAATTCACTGTAGACTAGGCAATACTTATTACAGAATGTCTGTGGATATATGCAATATCACAGAACTGCAAAACGAAGCGGATTGTGGGTAGGCTGGATAATGGAAAAATAAGTCTACAATTGTAGACAACATGAGTCGAAGGGTTAATTCTAAATGTGTTTGCATAAATATTTGAAAGGTTTGTTTATTACCAAAGTATGACATAGGATTAGCCTAGCCAGCGTTTGGTAAATTAAACTAAGTATTTAAATCGGATCCACATGCCTCAAAATAAAAATCTTTGACCAATGTGTGTTATCTGTACTTATGGAACGGAAACATTAACACTCACAAAAAAGGTAGTTAATAAGATTAGCGTGACTCAGATGACTATAGAGCGCCAGATGTTGGGTGTCTCTCTGAGAGACCGAATCCCAAACGAAGAAATAAGTCGTAGCACAAAAACAAGAGACGCTTATCGAAAAAATCGCATCATTAAAATGAAATTAACCAAGACACGTCGCCAGATTATCAGACAACCGATGGATAAAACGTGTTTTAGAGTGGAGACCAAGGCAAGATGCAATACAGAGCAGAGGACGCCCACCAACTAGAAAAACTGACGACCTGAAGCGTGTTAGTAATAACTGGATGCAAGCCACACAGGACAGAGACAGATGGAAAGAGCTGAGGGAGACCTACGTCCAGCAGTGGACGCATACAGGTTGATGATGTTGATGACCTATTTAAATATACATATAAGGTATTTGTAGCTAACAACATGATTTTTGTGCAAGATATTATTTTGACACTTCTTTATTTTTTAGGTGCATCATTTATGCTTAACACTTAACTTGGCAAAAGGTTAATTTTGAATCTAAAAATCTGAACATTAGTATATTTGCTGTTTGGGCATCATACAAATATTCTATAACAGCAAAAAAAATATGACATCTATATTTCAAAAATTTGGATTGTATACTAGAGTATACATCGCCAAATAGAGCGAAAAATAGGTCTGTATAGCATATCATACATTGCCAAATTATGAAGGACAAGGAATATGAATAAAAACTATCAAAATTTAATCAAAAATATTTATTTATTAATGTGAACATCCATAAAACAATTTCTGTTATTCACTAAACATAGTCTAATATTACACTTGTTACAAAATATAGCAGTTTGTCCCTTCTTGCAATTTCTGCACCTGACCATTGCACCGTATACTGGAAAATAATCCAGATGATCTAATCTGATATAATCTTGGGGTCTAGGCTTTACCGGGTTTTTAATTTTTTTTGAAGGTAGTAGGAGGTGCTCATTGCTGGAACGTCCTCTTTTTATTTTGTCAGCCTACAGTAGATTTTTGGCAAGTTTAATTCTAAATTGTTTCAAAGGAATGACTGTTTTTTTTATCTTTTTATCTTCTTGTAGAATGCTTGCATCACGTTTACATAGTATCCAAGCATTATTAATGGATATATCTATAATTTGAGAAAAAATGCCCATATACCATCTATGTGTTTTGAAGCGTATTTTATATAGAGCAATCAACATGTCTGCCAAATCCATACCACCCATATGACTGTTATAGTGTTTTATTAACTGTGGGCATGGAATGTGGATTTTCCTGTTATCCATTTTGGAGAATCTCTGTATGGTTGCTATTGGAATGGAGGCTACATATGAATTACATAAGGTTACGGACTTGTTATCGTACCACTTTACAACTACAATGCGACTATTATTGTCTACTTTCTGGTCAAAAGAACCTCTTCCATCTTTTTTCATTTTATTATCAGATTGAAGTGGGCAACCCCGTAGTCTGTATTTCCCAACAGTTCCCAAAGAAAGTATTGCAAATTCACTTCGAAGATAGGTAATAAGTTCTAAAAAATAATTATCGAAATAAACCGTCGATAAAGGTTTATTTTGGATTGTTGAACATAGTGCTAAAACACATTTTGCCCCAAATCCCATGTTATTCTCCTCATCCGTAAAATGATGGTTTCTAAATGTATCGTTTCCTCCACAAGAAAAGAAATCATACACTATCCCTGATACGCCACAACGAACAAACATTTTGAAACCCAATTTTTTTGGTTTATTCTTCACATATTGTCTTCTCGAGCCCGCCTTTTTTCCCTTGTATGGGACCATCATTTCATCCACTGAACATCTAGACTCTGATTCAATTGTGAGACAGTTTCTTCGTACATGATCTAAAATAGGCCTTATTTTGAAATATCTGTCATTATTCAACTCCTCATTATTGACAAATTGTAGGGTGCGTCGTATTGCTTGATACCTCTTTAGTGACTTGCAATAAGTTCATATCGCGTCTCTTGAGACCAATAGTCCGTGTACGCCAGCATGTCAACAATCCCCATTAAAATTTCGATAGCTAAGAAACCGTGCATCTCATCTATACTTGTGTCTACACATTTGTGAAATATTTGTGTCGAGTACAGGTTAGTCTGTTCTACGATTAATTCAACAATATCTGGACCAAAAAAGGTTTTAAAATATTGCAAAGGTGTTTTTATATTTTGGGGTTTTGTAAAATCATGACTTTGTTCTGTTGTTACCTCATATTCAAAATCATCAGTCGTCTAGTTGAATGAAGGCTCATCTTTTTTCCCCCTCCGTTTTATTGAAGAACTTGCTTGTTTTTGGACTACTTTAGAAAATTGTGGCACTACTGAGAAAGTAGCTGCTGCTAGTCTTCCTTTACTGACTGAAACAGGTAATATTTCTACAGCTTCTTCTATATCTTCTTCAGAAGTTATATTTTCTTCAACATTATCTGTGTCTTCTGTGAATTGTTTTAAAAAATTATGAGATAATACCTCCTGTTCGTCATCACTAGTACTCTCTGGGTCGCTTTCAGCACCAACTGGAGGCAAAAGATCCATTATTCTATCAATTCTCCTTTTTTTAGTCTGAAAAAAAAATTAATGTCAAATAAGCCATATCGGGCGGTGTATACTATACAATACATAAAGTTTTGAATCAATTTGCTGAAAAAATATTTACATTAAACCAAAAATTTGTTTATACATAAACAGTATATTGTTTCAAAAATAAGTTCCCAAAAAATTAGCACTGTACAATGAAAAACAATAAACTAATATAAACACTTACCACTTGTTGGTTGGAAAAACACGCGTGCTCAGCCATTTTGTCGAGACTGTATCCATACCATCAGAACTAAATGCGCGAAATTAAGAATTTTCGGGCTGATTTCCACTCGGCTACTTACGGTAGTGTATACTCAACTATACAGTACCAAGAACTGGGTTTAAAATACTATTGATTGTCAAATAAAAAATTTGAAATATTATGTATATTATAACATACGTTGCCAAGTTAAGGGTTAAATCAAAACAGTTCAGCTAATTATCATCCTGTAGCTTTTTTAATGTCTTGTGCCGGAATATTTTGAATCTTTCAACTCCCATTTCACCTTTACGTTGGTCTTTATTATTAATTAAGGAATTTTCCAGTTTTCATTTCTTAAAATGTACCCTAAAATCTGATCGTTCTTCTTTTCATTTCGTTAATAAATTCTCTGCCATTTCCAACTTATCGTAAGAGTTTTTCATGAAATATTTAGTACTCTTGAATTTATTTATTAAAAAGTGTATAACCTATTTTTAAAATAAATAGTTAATTAAAGCAAATCTGATATTTTTCTTTGGAGTAGAATACTTAGACAAAACAAATGTTTGTCGACTAAATAGGTTTGTTAATTAAATACTCCGCTTTAGTACACTTTTCTTTGTAAAAGTTTAGAAGTTAAGAAGTAATATTTTTTTTCTGAAAAATGGCTTTGGCAGCCCCAATTAGCCAGACTTGTTTGTGTTTATTGTTAAAATCGACTGAATTTTAATTAATATTAATTGCAGATTCATAGTCAAAATTTTCTTGTTGTCAGTTATCAATGTTAGTACTACATATACCTAATATTTTTATGGATACATAAATTTTGTTTTGATGTATTTTTATTTTGTTTTTTTATTCTTTTATTATTTTCTTGTTTTTTTTTTGTTTTGTTTTCTTTTTTTTTGTTTTGTTGCTTTTTTGTTTTTTTTTTGTTTTTTGCTTTTTTTTGTTCTTTTTTGAATTTATTTTTTTGTTCTATATTTATTTTCCTAATTCTTTTATGTTTTTTTTTAATTTGTGGTATACTTTTTTTGTTTTTTTTTCAAACCATATTAACAAATGCAATGAATAATTTCCATATTATTTTAAAATATTAAAAGATTAAGGTTTGTTGGAAAACAACATTTAGAATTTATTAATTCTTTATAAAGTTCGTTTATATTAATAATTTGTAAATCACATTCTAATATAATATGTGTTGGTCGCCTATTTTGCCACAAGTACAATTGGGAGTATTTGATAAGCCGATTCCATGCATGTAAGATGGCGTAAGAGCATGATTTGCTCTCAGCTGATTAATGGTCTATATAGAATATCAATTAGATTCTGTTAGAGCCATCTTATTGAGGGTATCCTAATTTGAAAAACAAAAAAAGTATTCTAGAAAAACCAAATCCAAATTATTTACATAAACAAATATTTTTTTAAGCCATATCTCTTTCCATTATATAGAGGTATGTACACACTTCGCCAAAGCAAAATTAGATAAATATAGTACGATTTCCAAGTAACTTTGGGTACGTTTATACGTTTAAAATACAAAATATATATGGTTATATGAATTTTTTCTATTATATATAGTCAGTGGCCAGATGGCAAAAGAAAGCTTTAAATTACATACCACAACAAAGAAGAAGACGGGGAAGGCCTTCAGTTGCCTGGGAAAAAAATGTACGGCACATAATGAGAGATAGAGCCATCAAAGAAGACGAATGGATGGACAGAAAACAATGGCGGTCGAAATGCGAGAAGCGGCAGATGCTGTAGGAACCTCGCTTATATATATATATATATATATATATATATATATATATATATATATATATATATATATATATATATATATATATACTCAGTAACAACAAAGTTGTTTACCAGTTAACATAGAACTGCCGCTCGCTATCAATCATTAAGACTAGTCAACAAGAAATAAAAACTAAGAGGAATAAAAATAACTACTATCTCAGATAGAGTAGCTAGCTTAAACTTACACTGTCAAAGAGATAAATACAATATATAAACTATACAAATATACGGCACAAGGTTTACTCATAGTAATAGAGGAACTCTACAGTAATAAAACTGAACATACACTCACACTACCAAAACATGCCTATTACAAATGAAATCTTTAAGAAAAAATCAAAAAGAAAATAGACTTGAGTATCACCAAGTGGAACCACGAAGAACGAAATTGATTTCATTCTACCCAAGAAGATTGCTACAATAAAAGATATCAGTACAGTAAATAAATTTTAAATAATCAGCGACCATAGACTTACCAGAGCAAAAATTGTTTAAGATCTAAAACTAGGAAGAATAAAATTAATGACAAAAACAACCGTAATGGGTATAAATCTTAACAATCTTAAAGAAAACTCATCATCATCATCATCAATAGCGCTACAACTCTTCGTGAGTCTTTGCCGCGTTTACTATTGCCTTCCATGTTTGTCAGTCCTGTGCCAGTAATTCCCATTGTCGCACTCCTATTTTCTCTAGATCTTCTTTGACTACATCTTTTCACCTTTTTCTAGGCCGCCCTACAGACCTTCTTCCCTCTGGCCTTTCCCAGAACACATTGTTTATAAGGAGATTGTCGTTACTGCGTATCACATGCCCTGCCCATCTGAGTCTATTGGCCTTTATATATCTGACTAGATTTAATTAGCTCGGTATCAATATTGTCCAGACCAGAGGACTTATCGTTTTTAAGCGTTTTTATGGCATGCGTAATTTCTTCCATGCTTGGTGGGGGTATTTCTAATTCGACCGTTTGATACTTATGTTCTCCGTTGTTTCCACCATTTTCATTGTTTTCATCAGTGAAATTTTGGATATTTAGGAGCTCTTCAAAATATTCAGGCCATCTTTCTATTATTTTATTTTCGGCAGCCAGCATTTCTCCATTTTTATCTCTTACGAAGTTGGGTGTGCTTATGTACGAGCCTCTCTTATGTTGTCTTACTTCTTTGTAGAAATTTTTATTTTGATTTCGTCTGTGTTCTACTTCTACTTTTTTAATTTGTTGCTGCAGATATTGTCTCTTTTTTTGTCTAAGTGTTCTTCTAGCTGCGGCTCTCTCTGTGGAATCGTATACGTTTTTCTTCTGATGGATTCGACAGATATTCAATTCTTCTTTTGTTTGCTTCTTTTAGAGTTCTTTCACATTCGTCGTCGAACCATTTTTTCTTTTTTGTTTTTTTCGTTTTTCCGATAGATTTTTTTGCTGCTTCTGTAATAGTTGTTTTTGTAGAGTTCCATCGCTGATCTATATCTTCACTTTCATTTTCATTTATTTTCAAAACCTAAAACCTATTTCTTAAAGAAAACGCAGATAACTACTAAAGAACAATTGATAAAAGGGAATATAACCAAATCGTCAGCTCTAAATTATTAGAAATGATGCTTGATAGTGCCAAAGAAATCGGGGATCCGCAAACCAAAATAATACTAAGACAAAGAAAGAAAATCAAGTAAGGAGCAACATACAAAGAATACAATACACAGAACATTGTAAAACAATTTAATCAGGAGAAGTATTAAGGAAGACATATGAAAATATAATAAAAGACTAGTAGAAAATGCAATCAAAAACAGAAAAAACTATAATAAAAGGCTGGCTTCAGAACTTGATTTAGTACCCTGGATTATATCCATATGCTTCTAGAATGAAAAGAGTATAAAATACCGCTAGCATTAACCTTCATAGATTTCGAGAAGATTTTTAGAGACTTTAGCAAATATATACAGACAAGCTAAAGCTAAGGTAAAAATTTGTGAAAACTCTCCAGAATTTCCCACTTCCAGGGGAATCCTACAAGGAGACACAATATCACCAAAGCTCTTTACTACAACTCTAGAAAATAAATTTAGCAAAATGGACTGGCAAAACAAACGCCAATCTATTGATGAAGAATACCTCAGCCATCTAAGATTTGCAGACGGCATCATTCTGATTGCTAATAATTCTGCAGAACTACAATAACTTATAAGCGACCTAAATGAAGCTACCAATGAAGTTGGCCTAAAAATGAAACTTGACAAAAACAAAAACCATGTAGAACTAGATAGAGCATGTCCAATATGTAATAATAAACAACAATGCACTTGAGACAGTAGACTGAGAATGGAAGATGGCACTTCACCTGAAGAAAAAGCATTCGACCAGTATATACTAACAATGATGACATACGACTGTGAAAGTTGCACACTGAGTAAAGAGTTAATAACGAAACTCATTCACTCAAAGGTCAATGGAGCGATGCATGCTAGGTATAACCAAGAGAGATAGAAAAGGAATTTAATGGATTAGACAGAAAATTAAGGTCACTGATGTAATCCATAGAATTAAATCTTTAAATTGGCAGTAAGCGAGAAGAATATATATAGAAATATATATATATAGTAAACTCTTAAATATTGGGGAAATCTGCAAGAAAGACTCTAATGTGTATCAATTGTTTCGCCGAACGTTTTCGCCAAAGAGAATTAATTTGGCTTCTTCAGGGCTGAAAGAGAATAAATTATAATTAGCTACCATATATTATCGATTAAAACATTATTGATCTTACCGTAACTTAGAATTGTAGAGTTAGAATATTAAAAAACTTTGCTAGTAACATAGTGGTGTTTTTTGTTACTATGTGCAAAAAAAGTTTTTTTTTAAGGTATGAAATGTATGGTAGCTTTGAACTTGACACGCAAAGGCTTACCCTAGGTTAATCGAAAAACCCAATGTAACTACATTTAAAAGGAGGTAATTCTTTGAATTGTCGGCAATAACTAAATTTTTGATTTTTAGAAAGTTTAAAAGTGAGGTTCTGTTTTAGCCAGAATGCAAGCGCTGACAACTTCAGTAGTTCTTATGAATCTTTATGTCGTTAAGGTTCATTGGTAAAAACGAATGAAATTAAATCCCAGTATAGGGAAATATTATTTTGATTTTCTTTATTTTTAACAACTAACATACCTTTATAATTAATCTTCATTAACAAAAAAATATATAACATTCCCTTGCTTTTCTTAGATACATCTCAATAAGATGCAATAATACATGAACAATAGAATATAATTCAATAAAAAAAATCAAAATAATATTTCCCTATACTGGGATTTTATTTCATTCGTTTTTACCAGTGAACCTTAACGACATAAAGATTCATAAGAACTACTGAAGTTGTCAGCGCTTGCGTTCTGGCTAAAACAGAACCTCACTTTTAAACTTTCTAAAAATCAAAAATTTAGTTATTGCCGACAATTCAAAGAATTACCTCCTTTTAAATGTAGTTACATTGGGTTTTTCGATTAACCTTGGGTAAGCTTTTGCGTGTCAAGTTCAAAGCTACCATACATTTCATACCTTAAAAAAAACTTTTTTTGCACATAGTAACAAAAAACACCACTATGTTACTAGCAAAGTTTTTTAATATTCTAACTCTACAATTCTAAGTTACGGTAAGATCAATAATGTTTTAATAGATAATATATGGTAGCTAATTATAATTTATTCTCTTTCAGCCCTGAAGAAGCCAAATTAATTCTCTTTGACGAAAACGTTCGGCGAAACAATTGATACACATTAGAGTCTTTCTTGCAGATTTCCCCAATATTTAAGAGTTTACTATTTAACTAATCTGCAAAGTTATATATATATATATATATATATATATATATATATATATATATATATATATATATATATATATATATATATATATATATATATATATATATATATATATGTCTTCTTTAGGGCAAAGACGCAAGAATTGACTAGGTAGAAGAACGTGCAGAAGTTATCACCCACCTTCGCCACGAGAGGGCTCTATGAAAAAGAGAACTATACAATGTCATGTTTCAAATGGTTCAAAAACGTAGGATCAAATATCTAGATCACAGATTAAGCTTGTAAAGGCAAGTTAAATAACATATTTAAACTAATAATCGAAGAAAAAATAGCTGATAAAAGTGGTATTGGAAGAAGAAGAGTATTTACCGAAACCAAGGACATGATTGTGAGAAAATTCTGCAGAGCTTTTAGTCCGCTGATCCAATAAAAATATTCATGACGATCGTCAACATTCGCTAACGAATAGGCATCTACAAAAATGTTTGAATTTAAAAACGATTTGGGAATGAGAGAAGCATTATTTAGTTGAGTTTTACTACAACAAAGTCGAGTAGATAAAGATAATTGTACAGGTTAGATCAAACGAAGTGATAAAATTACTACTAATTTTTACTGGGATAAAATGGATTTAACTAGGTTTTAACATGTAACATGTAATTTTAAATATTATACATTTTATCATAAGAATTTGGTCTTTGTCTCTATCAAAAGAAAAAATATACAAGAGTTTGGTGAGACCTGCATTGGTGTACGGCAGTGAAGTGTGGCCTGTAAAGAAGGCTTAGAAAAAGAAGATGGAGGTAGCTGAAATGAAAATGTTGAGGTAAAATTAGAAGGTACAGCATTAGGAACGACTTGATTGGATAAAGAGCCAGGGTGACTACAGTCTCAAAAAAGATTTAAGAACAAATACCGCAATGGTTTGGTAATGTCAGACGTAAAAATGAAAACTATGTTAGATGAAGTATAGTGGTGTTAGAAGTTAACGAAAGTAGATATAGGGAATAACCGAGGAGAAGATAAAAGGACTGTGTGGAAGAATACTTGAAAGAAAAAGGTTTAAGTAAAGACGATCCGATGGATAGAAATAAGTGACGACGTAGAGTAAGAAACAGTGGCGCGTGAAAAGGTAAAAGATGAGGAAGAAAAACAAGACTTAAAAAAATCTTTTAACAAGTCCTAGACAGTCCAACTGTAATAAAAATTAACGGTGTTTCTGTTAATAACCTACAATAAGCAAATCATCAGACATGCTTTATTAATATACACTTCTCCAAGAAATTAACGTACCACTTTGAAATATTAAAATATTTTATTAGCGTTAATAAAAATTTCCATTGTAATGTTATATTTTGCAAGCCCCTTGTATATGCTATTCGTACACTCTAAATTTATTGACTGTGTTTTATCGCTATAGTTTTTTTTCGCAAAAAAACAAAAAGAAGCAAAAAGTGTACTAATTCTATAAATATACTAATTTCCAAGTGTTCACGAATTTTATTCGGCTACTGTTTAATTGTTGATTATTGTTAATTGTGTTTATTATGGAGCGTCAGTCACGTAATTTAACCGGAGATGAATGTGCCCAAGCAGTGATAATGTCGGAAGAAGGTTGGAGTTACCAGAGAATTGGTCGTCGGTTTAATGTGTCCCACACATCCGTCCCACGGGTGTTAAAAAGATTCCTCGAAACAGGGGATCATACTCGCAGACTAGGGCAAGGACGAAACCGGGTAGCTACCCCTATTCAAGATCGATTTTTAAGAATTTCTGCTCTTCGACATCGTTTTATAACACATCTAAGTCTACAAATTCAGCTTCGAGACGTGCATGCTATACAAATTAGTACTGAAACTGTTCGCCAGCGACTTGGGGAATACAACTTAGCACCTAGGATTGCCGCCCGAGGTTGTCTATTACATGCAGAGCATCGAAGGGGGAGACTACATTTTGCCAGAGAACACGTTAATTGGTTAGAGGCTGACTGGAATCGAGTGCTATTTACTGATGAATCCCGATTTTGTTTGTACAATAACAACAGACGTGTTCGTGTGTTGCGACGACCCAACGAACGATATGCTCAGCGTAACTTCTCACACCACATTTTTTGGTGGAGGATCCGTTATGGTGTGGGGTGGTATTTCTTTGACCGCACGTACGGACCTAGTGGTCATACAAAATGGAACTGTTACAGCTGAAAGGTACATATTGGAGATCCTGGAGCAAAATGTAGAACCATTCGCTCCTTATATCGGTGAAAATTTCTTACTAATGTAAGATAATGCCAGACCTCACGCTGCACAGATCGTCAAAAATTATCTATAAGAGGTAGAAATTAACTCTATGGAATGGCCAGCACATAGTCCGGATTTAAATCCGATTGAAAATCTCTGTGGTATCCTTGGTAGGCGATTAAAAGAGACACCGATCCAACCAAACAACTTACAGGAAGTGGGAGAGAGGCTGATCCAGACTTGGAGAGAACTAGACCAAAATGAAATACGGCAATTAATTTTAAGTATGGGCCAACGATGTGAGGCTGTTATACGTACTAGAGGTGGAAAAACTCGTTATTAAGATTTTTTTCATATTTTAGTTTACTTTTCATATCATTATTTTTTTAGAATTTTCCGTTTTATTTTTTTTTCTACTGTACTTCAACATTTTCTGATGATTCGGCAAATTGTTATAATTACTAATAAAATGTAGAATAAATCTGGTAAAGTTTTATTTTTTATTTTTTGCTGTTTACAAATAAAATTAATTTATTGAAGTGGTGCGTTAATTTCTTGGAGAAGTGTATATTTTAGTATAAGCCAATATTTTATTTCGAAAAAATAAAACTAATGATGTCATAAGATATTGTTTTTAATTATAAAACAAAAAAAAACTAATACATTTTTTACATGTCCGCTAGAAGTTATTAAAATTAATGCCAACAACCCCAAAAATCGATTCAGTAAACACAACGAGTTTATAAGACCACAATAAAGCAGGAATCGACAGGAGACTGAGTAAACTAGAGCCATACCGTCAAAAGCCGTATATATATATATATATATATATATATATATATATATATATATATATATATATATATATATATATATATATCGAGAAAAGGAGTACGACCGTCAATCCAAAATAAACTAAGGTACGCTCGAAGAGTGGTGGGTTTATCGGTCAAAGTGGAGAAATAAAAGACAAAGACGGTGGCTACTTCATCTATTTATTGAAGACGTTTTGCTTTCTGCTCAGAAAGCATCATCAGTTCATCTAAAAATAAAATGAAGTTAGTCAGTAAGCTTAAGACTGGTAACTTCATTTAATCTTTATTACTATATTAATCTCAAATAACTCAATAATGTTACCTAAAGTTAAAATTAAAATCTAATTGATTGTAAATAAATTGTTGGAAGTGCATTCTCATGATCTTTCTAGTTCTTTACACTTTAAAATAAACCTTAATGTTTTTTACTTAAGTTTTTATAATAACTTTTTTATATACATGTATGTTTATCACATATTCTTTTGCTGTGCTAATTTTGTTAAATTGCAAACTATACCTAGTTTCAATTAATTGTTTTATACAACTTTAACTCTAAATGTCCAGTATCGTAAGCTTTTTCATACTTTTAACATCATTGACTGCTACATGTCTTTGTAAGGTAACACACTTTTTTTTAACTTCTCTATGTATGTTTGGTTTCATATTGTTCTTTTTAGATGAACTGATGATGCTTTCTGAGCAGAAAGCGAAACGTCTTCAATAAATAGATGAAGTAGCCACCTTTTTTATATATATATATATATATATATATATATATATATATATATATATATATATATATATATATATGTTATTTTAGAGGATATATATATATATACATATAAACAAAAAAATTTAATATTTATTAAATTTATGGCAATAACTTATTTATATAACCAAAAAAAAATGTTCTATGTGACACATTACAAGAGTGTCTGTACAAAAGAAGCATAATTGTTTGTCTGACGTGTAAAAGAGGTCAAAAAGAAATGAGAGAATTCACCTTTCCCGGAACGTGAGATTCTATAAGATAATGGGTTTTCAACGAGATTGCACGTACTGAAAGAATGCGACAACTGGAGTGTAAATCAAACTAAAATAAATTTTACCTGGGATAATAAGTACATGCTATTATATATGTTCAAAACAGCTTGTTATTGCTTTTTAAAGTTATATTGGAAAATAGTTTTTCTTCTTTTTAGATAGTCTCAGGTATAAAGCTTTTCAAAAGCACTTTTACGGGGTTAATATCTTACACATTATTAAAAAACTTGTTTTTGTGGGATAAATTACATATTAAAAACTCGATAAATTAAATTTCTATAAATTAAATTAGTATAAATTAAACCAAGTTTTGTGTTTTCTTTTCATGAGAACCTGAGATATCGCTTACGTCAAATCCTTTATATTAGTGGATTTCAAAGTGTCGGTCACGACCCTCTAGTGGTCGCATTACAGAGCTGAGGAAATCGCGAAACGATTTCCAAAAACAAAAAAAAACTTTTTTTATAAAAATATTTATTTCATTGCTTAAATAAAAACATGTCACATAAAAATATAAGGACCTAATTATCATAATATTGTGGTTGTTTATTTAGGAAGATAAACTTCCAAACCAGATAAACTAAATGAATGGTTTTACCAGGAGTGCCAAGAAGCAACAAATAACAAAAACAGAGCATACCCAAACACAGATTAAGCTGTACGCTTTGCAGAAGAGCAAAGGAGGAATACCAAACCCTAAGAAGAGAAGAAAATAGATTTAAAAAATAAAAAAAAATAATTTTTTACAACGCAAAACCCTTTTGTAAACATATTTTTTTTTATCGATAACTTCGATTACTCCATCACAACGTGGAGTTATCGATAAAGAAAATAAGAAAGTTGTATGACTTTAAAGATTTTGTGCAACCTGTCCAAAATACTACTCGTCATACGGAAATCTTGCCAATGAAATTGGAGAATTTTTTCATTTAAGAAGATTATTCATCTCAGTATAAACTTACTAAGATTAATTCTAGATCTTATTTGCAAAACATGGTGCAAGTAATCTTTCAAAGGGGAAGCTACAAAATGAAGTATTTAAACGATTTTGATGAGGAATACTTGGAAATAAATTTTTTAAACTCTAAAATTATAAAAAATAATGAATTACCGAAGCCCACAATGTGTGAAAAGGTAAATGGAATAGGTGCCGCTTCAGAAAAAAAATACCATACTTCACAATATGGGAGAGATCATGAAGACCGGGTTAGAGTTTTGAGAAAATTTACCTACTACGTTGGAATAAACTCACCACTGTTTTTACTTTAGTGTAATATTTAAATGTACAAGTATCTATATTGTATTATTTTCTTTTTAGAATTTTTATTTTAATTTAATGGTATTTTTCAGTTTCGGTTTTATTTACAGACGCTTTACTTTCATATTATTGATATGCGTCATTTGTTCAAAATTAAGAGCTTTTTATGTTCTTTAATAGAAAATAAACAGAATAAAGCTAAGATAACTAAAATGATCAATTTTATGTAGTTATTTCTAATAGTATCTATGTAATACAAGGTTATGATTGTATATAAATATCAGTGCAATAATGTAACTAATCTAATTGATATCAATTTCCTAAGCATAATAAATGTATCTCATTTTTTTCTGTTAAATATATCCATTTTTCTAAAAGCATGTTAGTGCTAATTTTGCATCTCCTCAGTAAGTTTATATCCAAAGATACTAGAAAAAATAACAAAAATTACTTGCGCTGAAGCCAACTGACTAAAATGTTAATTATCTCAGATTAACCAAAACTTGAGTTACGTCATCTTGGCTTAGGAGGGCAGAAATAATAGTCTCTAAGAAAGGCTGTAAGTTTACACACTAGGCATAGTTGAAAAATACTAAACCGCATTCACTCCAGAAAATTAAGAGTTGACCAGCTTCATTTAGTAAGACATATCCTCGAGAAAACATTAGAATTTCCCTATCCGATTAGTGGATGTTGGCGAGAATTCTGGAATACTCCTCTTGGTCTAGTGTGGCTCTAAAGAGTGCATGGGCATCGTGATTTGTCCAATCCCTTATATTTTTAAGCCATTAAGGTCGCATATGACAGTGTTAAGACAACAGTACTGTACCAATCAATGCGAGAGTTTGGTATATCAGAAAAACTTAGTTAATAAAGGAGAATTATAATATCTAACCAGTGGCTGCTATGTAAAAGGCAGTACAAAACACACGAATTGGAGACGGCGTACTATTTGCAATATATTGATAGAAATCTTAGCATACGCTAATGACATTTTCAGAATAAGGCGTAGCAATATATATGTTGACCAATATTTCCTAGAATTGGAAACAGCGAAACAGGGCAGTCTAGTCAACAACGAAGACAAAACCAAGTACATGTTAGTTACCAAGGATCTAAGAACTAAAATTATTATATACAAAACACTATTGAGGCCGGTCCTCACCTATGGGGCGAAAACATAAACCATAACGTAGATAGATGAAAGAATTTTAGGAATATTCTAGCGTAGAATACTCCGCAAACTATTTGGAGCTATATTTAGACGACCAAGAATAGTGGCGCAAAGATATAAATTCAAATTATATCAACTTTTTAATGAACCAGATGTCGTAACGTTCATTAAAACACAGCGATTTAGATGGGCTGGACATATAATACGAATGCCAGACAATACGATTACTAAAAACCTAACGACAGGAATACCTATAGGAAAAAAAGCAGAGGTCTACCGAGAACTACGTGGTTAGGTGGAGTTCAGACGGGCTAAGGGATACTAAAACTCAGCAGATGGCAACATGTTACCAAAAACCGAACAGAATGGTGACGAATCTTAGAGCAAGCGAGGATTTACAGCGGATTATCGAGCCGAAAATGATGATGATAATGAGACTTGACTGCCTCGTAGAACCGAAATAATATTTTTTTTATTGGGAATAACCCGCATCAACCATAGAAGGTTATTAACGGTGGTACAATCTAGATTATAATATTATTATAATGATTAATATAAAATATAAACTATAAAGGTTTTACAGAGTTGATCATAATTTAGAATTTTTCTTGAAGTGTCACTTATATTTGATTAGACAGTTTCGTTTTCTTTAAAAACTTAATGATTTTGTCAGAATCCCATGTCTAAAGCGCGCTTTATATCACTTGGTAGTCTTATTCTTATTTCTTTTTATCTATCTGAAATGGACTTCAAAAAGTTTTAGCGTAACTTTCACCCACAGGCGCTTTACATCAATTGTCTGTCTCGATGCACTATTCACAAAATAGTACAATAATTAACTAATTATATTTGAATTTCACGAGACTATAATAAGTACCGACTGAAAATTAACCGATGAGGAAATTTTAAAAAGATCACGTACATAGCAAATCCTGTTAACCCTTCACCTGGAATTATTGAGTTTACGCAGCAAATTACAGCGGCGCGCCTGGCCGAATGTTAAGATGACATTTAAAAAAAAAATGTAGTAGCAATTTTCTAAGCTAAAAAACGCCTTAAATACAAACATGTGCTGGCATACCTTTCAGAAACATGAAGTGACGATCTGAAAGTTCATCTTTGTGAAAGCTGACTCTGTGTAACCACAACAAATCCTTACTATTATAACTACAATAGACTTGCGTTTAGTTTGTAGCACAGAATTTTTTGGTTGAGTTTAATAAAACATACTTTGATACAAAGCTATAACAGACAAGCTCACGAGACAAGTAGTGTGTCGCCTAAATAGAAAATAGACGATTACTCATATCATATGCTTCCTTTAGAATAACTTGTATATATAGACATCGAGTTATTTGAAGATATATTATATTATGTCTTTGAATTTACCGTGAATGTTTACTTTATATTATTTAACACAGAAAACTGTCTCCTTATATCCCAGTACGTCTAATCAGTGTTTTAATTATATGTTACCAAATACCTGGCTGGCTTTATGCATCGGCATAATATAATTACTTTTACTTTCCTGCAAATATTTCATATACAATGTCTCATTCTGCCAGTAAATCAACTCCATTCGCGATGTTAAAATTATTTGCACGTTCATATTTACAAGCTTCTTGCTAATTTGCATAAAATCAAGCCCTCAGTTGGGGTCTCTAGCTAGATACGTTTTATGCATCGTGTGTCTACTTTACGACTTAATATGAGAAACCAGTCTTAGTTTATGAAGCATTTAGCAAGTTCACTCTGAGCGGATAATACTTGGAGAGATATTACGTTTACCGCTAGCAAAATATAAGGCAATGTATAAATAATTAGGTTTTGAATATCAGCTGTATCGAAGTACTCTAGCCAATGATGTTATAACGTAGATGTTTAAAATTAAAATTATGGTAATACACGAGCAGAGTTCATTTTAATCCCATTTAATCTTGATGTAAGAACATAAAATTATATCTAAGAATTGTGTAATATTAAAAGGCTTTTGTATAATATTTAATGATTTAATGCGGAAATATTCATTAAAGATTTCGAAACAAATATTATTTCTAAACAAAATTTAAAACCCACAGTGTAATGGAAATATGAAGATGATATATTCTCAATATATTCTCATAGATCAGAGTCGTTGGACATATTACTAAATAATATAAACGATGAAGAACAGGCAATAACATTTACCATGGAAAAGGAATATAACGGCATACTACCTTTCTTAGATGTCTAAATATCAAAGAAGGATACAGCATATCAGACTAATCAGACTCAAGTGTAGAGAAAACCAACACGCACTAACAGATATCTAAATTAGAAACCATGTCACAATATTTATGTTAAAAAGGGAATCATTAAATCCTTATATGATAGATCCAAAATTCGTTCTTAGGACAAAAACACATTTTAACATCTGTTTTATTAATAAATGATTATTCTTTATCATTTATACATAAAGAATTTTCAAGGATAGACCAAACACATCGGAATCCTATAACATTCACAAGAAATAAATACGATAAAATTGACAATACCATACATAATACATAAAAGGATTATAAAAAAAAACTTCAAAAAATTCAACATGTTAATAACATTCAACACAACAACCACATTGTAAGGTAGGGCATAAGGTTTCTGCAGGGTGCTCTGTATCTACAGAATCCTTAATTCGTGGAAGTTGATCAGACTCCCAGAATTTTTTCACTAATCCATATAACCCTTCATCAGATGAGACGGGGCTGTCAGAAACAATATTAATACGGCATGTGACCAAATTATTCAGATATGTGAAGTGACGATATCCTTTACTAATAGCTGGGACTCTAACGAAAAATATGTAACCGAAAAGAAATACCTATAACATTGGTAGCTTTGGGTCAAGAGAAACTATATTATTTAAAAGAATATCAGAAAACAAATCAGTGCCGATCAATAGACGAACTGTGCTTGGAATTGTATAACGAGAATCAGCTAATGTAATGGAACTATAGGAATATGAATTTGCCTTGCATTTATTTTGACCTGAGGTAAATATCCAGTAATACTTGGAAATTACAAAGCAACTAACATTCAACTTGTGATCAATAGCTGCCGAATAAATCTGCAAATGGGAAACTTGGGTAGAAGTGGACTTGCCAGAGTTAACCCCGTTAATTTTAATGGTCTGAGATTCTGTGGTGATTCCTAACTGATGTACTAGGTCACTGGTTACAAGGGATAGCTGGCTGGCATTGTCTAAAAGAGCTTTGACGTAAATTCATTTACCAGATTTGTCAAAGAGATATACTTCAACTGTAGTCAGTAATACTATACAGTTGTTACGAGTAGTTAAAACAACATTTGAGAGTGTAATCGCATTTGTGCTGTGTGGCAAATTATCTACAACTTCTGGAAGTGAGTGAGAAGTAGACGGGTGATTGTCTACCGAACTACAAGTATTAGAATTCTGAGGATCAGAACTACAGTTACTATTGAGAAACCTTGATCTCTATATGTAGCAGAGAATTATGACGTTGGTTACAGTGAAAACACGTTTTACTACTGGGACACTCTTTAATCAAATATTTATTGCCTAAACAGTAAAAACATAGCGAGTGCTGCTTGACAAATTCACGTCTCGAGGAAACATTTTGTGACTTATAATCTTCACAAACATCAATGGAATAAGACTTGTTTTTCAGTACGCACATGACTTATTAAAGGAACTAGAACGAGACGATGCCATATTTTGTTTAGCATCAGTATGAGTATGACACTAAAATCATACATCTTTGTTACTGGCGAGTTTAGACTTATCTGTGGTGATGGAAAGCATTTCTAAATGTCGGACTCGATTTTATATCGCACTCATAAATTGTGAAACACCTGATTGCTCAAGTTCATATTCTTGAGAAAATTCTCACTGCCTAAGTGTAGCATTGAGATATTCATATTTGTGCTTTTGTGGAAGCTAGTGAACCCTGCAATAGTGTACAAATTGCTAGGGAAGTTAACGTGAATGCTCGAACTGTCCAGCAAGTTATCAAAAGGAAT
The DNA here is from genome assembly GCF_040954645.1 of Diabrotica undecimpunctata. NCBI lineage: Eukaryota > Metazoa > Arthropoda > Insecta > Coleoptera > Chrysomelidae > Diabrotica > Diabrotica undecimpunctata. The sequence continues at coordinate 123,769,331 of NC_092806.1, forward strand.
GCGTATCACTGTTTTAATATACAACCAACACAAGAACTATTTCCGGAATATAACTTTAGGCGGATGGAGTTTTGTGAATTTATGTTAGATAAACAGAATGGAAATGTACACTTTTTAAAAATATTTTATTTTTTGACGAATCTTTATTTTAATTACATAAAAAACACAATCCATCCATTGCAAGGTATTATTCTCGGAAAAATAAGCACCTCAGTGTTGCAGTGCGAACGCAACATCCGCAAAAGGTAAATGTTTGGACTGGGATGTTAGGCGACCATACTGTTGGTCCATTTTTAATCGATGGAAACGTAAACGTGCCCAAATATTTACAAATCTTACAGAATGAGATCATTCCGGCCGTTCAACGCATTCCCGTTAATTTTCAGGAGGTTTATTTCCAACAGGATGGGTGTTCGGCTCACAACTCTAGAGCAACTATTGAATTCCTCAATCAAACGTTTCCTGATTGACTGATAAGTACACGTGGTACAAATAAATGGCCCGCTAGATCCTGTGACTTCTTTTCCAGATCCAACGATTTATTTTTTTGGGGTTTTTCAAAGAAAATATTTATAGGCATCAGTTTGAAAGGGCCACACACCTAGTCGAATTAAGGGCAAAAATACTTCATTTCTCTGCAAGCATTACACCAGCCCTACTCCAAAATATTAGGAGAAATCTGTATGACATATTTGATTACTGTTTAGCACAAGGAGGTAGAATATTTGAGCCCTTAATTCATTAATTTGCTTTCCTATTTTTATTTTTTGTTAGGTACATTTTAAGAAGTTTGTTAGGTAAATTTTACTAATTAGGTAGTATTTTTTATGTTTAAGATTGGAAGATTTTTATTGTTTTTTTTTTATTTAAAAGTACAAACGATTCTTATTCTGATTTTTTTTCTTCTTTCTTGTCTTATTGTTATAAGCTTTGTCCATAAATCTTGTACAATTTTCAGTGACAATAAAGCATATTACTTTACCTACTTATTTATTTGTATTGCTATTAAGGCTAAAAAATACCCCAAAAATTAGTTTTAGAGCATTATACTAAATATACTCTAGAGATGGGATTGCAATAAATCTTAATTCCTATGGTCAACAAAACAATGTCGTTATCTGTATAGCGCAAAATAAAATAGATGAACAGAAAAGGTTATTTTTGCCATAACAGTTTATGTACCTACATATACGAGAAAGCGTTCGATTTATAAAAGGATAATGTAAGACAAGTGCAGACCAGAATTGCCACAAAGTTTATTTTAGTCATATTGTAGATACTATAAATAACGCATAAAATTTTTTTCCAAAATATTAAAGAGAAAATATTTTCTCTTTTCTTGTTTTGTATGTTTTTTTATTTTGTAGAATAGGCTTAAATAAACATATAGATGGTATTCTTCAGTTATATGTGCTTTTAATAAAAATTATATTTCAAAAATTTCACAAAATTCGAATTTGAAAAGACAATCTTTATTATAAACTCATTTGGATTTCTCTCACAACATACCAAAGTCGAACACGCTGCTGCGCTATTATATTTGTGTTTATAACTAAAAACAAATTATAAAGGAAATTACTGAGGGTAAACTAACCACTGAAATTAAACACAACATTGGACCAAAAAGCACTCCTCCAAATATATTAAATTAAATTCATATCATTTGGATTTATTTCGGTTTGCATTTCGTTGCGTTTTAAACGAGAATATTTCACAGGGGATGATATATTACACCAAAGTTTGTAACTGGGCCACTTAACGACTAACAAGCCACTTCTCTTGTTTCCGAGCCCCCCAAAACTAGTTATTTCGGATATGAGCAATGTACAACTAGAACTCCGTTATTTCCTGTGCCAACTGCAGTCCGGATATATCAACTTTGATATACTTACGAGAGGTAAGGAGAGATTGTCAGAGTTGCCGTGAACTATGGGTCAAGGAAACTTTGCGTCCGTAACGATTTAAACTAATAACTTAATTTTAAAACGCATTAACGAGTTTAATGACTTTTGTACGTGTATGTAGAAAAGTAAATGCGACGTTAAATAATCGTCTGACTTTGACAGTCTTTATCTCAATTTGTTATCGATTATATTTAAACATGTTAAAAAATTTTATATCTCTCATATGCACCATACATTTTGGTTTGACATGTTAATTTAAAGTTTGAATAGGTGTTTATTTTGAGACCATGAGGTAAAAAGCGATCTTAACTGTTTGTCTTTGCAATCGGACACGAAGACATAGCTGTCTTTAGGTAAAGAGCAATGACGCTAAGCTACACGTATATCTCATTGACTCTAAAATCAAGCAATAAAGTGGACGTTCCTTCTCGGCACCAGAAACCTCAGATACTTAGCAGCCAAAAACGGCCACTGAGACTAAGACACCTCTCATCCCACAGTGAGGAGGCGACCATCATATAGTGGTCGACGAATTCAGCAGACCGCAATAAGGTTAATATTATTTAATGCAACCTTTAACACAAAAAGATGACAACGGCGACACTATGTCTCCGCCTGGATGTAACGGAGGGTACAATAGCAGTAATCCAAAAACCTTAGATAATTAAGACCAAAATAACTGGTATTAGCAGTTCAAATGGCCAAATGTTTAGCTTACCAAGCAATCAATAACTAAAAGCAGCCATACATGTTCCGAGGAAGATTAAAACCCCTCATGACGCAGTTTTGCACCTTAGGCGTAATTGCGGTTAAAGTAAAATGCCTATGGGGAAAGGACAAAAATAAAGATTTGATCCTAGCATTGTTTTACTCATATGCAGCCAACCTACCACCAAAAAAGGAAATGGAAGATCTGGTGGACCATTGTCTTAGGCAGAATGCTGCTGAATTATTAGCTGCGACTCAAACTTAAATTTCTCACTATCTAGGCTAAGGTAGCACAGATAACAACGCTGGAGATAAGTCTCTTTATGACTATATTAATAAAAAATATTGGTATATCTTAAATAAAGGCAACGAACCTACCTTTAATAATGTTTTTAGCAAAACAGTCATAGATATCACGCAAGCAGCAGCTGTAATACCGAATAAAATTCCGAACTGACAGGTATCGGAGGACATCTCCATGTCTGACCACCGTTGGCTGACCTATACTATTAGTCTGGAGCAAAGCCTTATCAGTTTTTGCGACCGTATGAGGACGGATGCAGAATTCTATAACCGACCTTAGAAGATGTGCTGCGGAATTAAAAGGCTTTAATTCCAGGAACTAATACAGAATTGGAAAGATATAAGGTTTCTATCCGAAACAAAATAAGCTATACTTATAGAAAATCCTGCCCGATAAAGATGGTCCAGAAATATAGCAAAACAAACTTTTGGTGGTACACTGAACTAAAACACCTTAGAAAGACAGCAAGAATGGCATTTTAAAGATCAAAAAGTACCAAACTCAGTGGATTGTGATTATTATCAGTCAAAACACAGAAAGTTCAGAAAACTTTACAGACAAAAATAAAGAGCTGATTGGAGAACCTACTGTGACAAAATAAAAAAATTTCCACAGGCATTCAGGGTACACAAAGGGCGTTCAAAGTACCTACATCGGCATATCGGTATATTAACGAAGAAAGATAGAAGCAAAACTTCCAACCTTTGCGAAAGTGCTAAAATCCTGTTAAAAACGCACTTCCTTGGTTCTAGCGCCTCAACGGCATCGAACTAAAATAAAGAAACAATCATAACTAATATAACTGGCATCTCACCCAAACAATAATCAGTGAGAAAAATTGTGGGAATGTTTAGAGCCAACTTGCCTACGAGATATATTATTATTAAGTGGAGAGTGGTAAGTGTAGTTTTTATAACAAAACCAGAAACAATAGACTATACCTTACCAAAGGTTTTTCGACCAATTAAGCTAACATCATTTCTCTTAAAAACAATGAAAAAGCTAGGCTAGAGGTACTTAAGGGATAAAGTTCTGGTTTATAACCCACTTAGCATACATATACTTTGTTAAGATCTACCGATTTTGCACTTCATTAAGTAGTAAGGAGAATTGAAAAATCGCTAGATATTAAAGAATTCACCCTAGATATATTTATAGACGTTGAGGAAGCCTTTGATAAAACAACATTTCCAACCATCAGCCAACAACTCACTGCCAGGAATATCCATCTATTCGTGAGCGAATGGATATTCAGTATGCTCTCTAATAGAGCAATAAGCATAAATGTAAAATAAGTTTCTGTAAGAGGCATGGCTACCAGAGGGTGTACTGCTTGAAAGACTTTTGAGTCAAAGTTAAAAAAGAAATTAAAATGATATTTAGTAAAAAACACTAAAAAAGCTATGGAAAATAGAATAGAGATAATGAAAACTTTAAAAAAGCGAAAACTGTTAAGGGCCGATAGGATTGATATAAAGAAAACGACTAAGCAAAGAGCAAGCAATGATTACTGGTTATAAAGAGTTAAGTATAAAGGGATGAATATGAAATAAGAGGAAAGTGTAAATAAGAAAAATAATAGAAGAAATCACCACACACATGTAATTAAGTTAAACTTAGCCGGTTTTTCCAAAAAAAAAAATTACGAAAACGGTCGACACTCTCCTAGTACTCCCATTTCTCTTCTATCTTCCCAGCCAGCTATTCATTTTCTCGCTTTTATCTTCGTACATGTTCGTACATTCGTACAAGGGTATCTCTTTTGCGAAGCCTTAGAGAAAAAATTATACTGGTATTCAGAGTTTTGTGGGAACTTATTTAAAATAAAAACTACGCTGCAAATCTTGTTTTCAGCCGATTCGGCAAAAACGTTTAGAAGTATATAGCTTCAGGTTGCTGTCATTCTATCAGCTAGGGGCGTATCAAATAAATTTTATAATTTTTAAAGGAAATATATTATGCAACAGGTTTGTCAAAAAATAAAATTTTTGTTCAAGAGTAAAGTATCTTTATTTTTAATAATCTTAAAAATTTTGATAAAGAAGAGATGTTTAGAATTAAAATAATAATTTAACATGGTATATTATTTAGATAAAAAAAATATTTTGTTCAACATTTTGGCGCACTCGGTGTAATGTGTGTACCCACCAAAGAATAAAACTATTTAATAAAAGAATAAAAATTTATACAGTGTGGAAACCACTTATGGAATAAAATTGTTAGTGTCCTTATTTTAGAAAATAATAAAAAACGTTGAGATACCTTAACTTTTAAAATTAAATGTGCGCTTTTTAAACATAAATTTGAATGTACAGGGTGATCCATGCAAGTCTGGCATAGTCCATAATCCTTGTGTTTAATAAAACACCCTGTATATTTTTATGTTTTTAAAAGCTCCTTAACAACCTGATCTCAACGAATCATTTAAAGCTTATTATGAATAATACAAGGTAAAATTTTGAAATTAAGTATAATTTTCTTCTAGACAATTAATTCATGGAATACCCGAGGTAATTGATTAGATTACATTAAGATACATGCTCAAAATGTTTTCTCCTATTAAACTCGTCCCGAACTTTGTTTAAAGATTGAGGTGAAATATTCCGTATTTCTGTAGTTATCCTTTCTTTGAGGTCTTTAATGCTAGTTGGTTGTGTTGCATATACTTTGTTCTTGAGAAAACCCCACAGAAAAAAATCCAAAGCCGTAAGATCTGGCGACCTAGCTGGCCACTCAATAGTACCACTTCGTCCAATCCATTTATTGAAGAAGATTTCATTCAAGTAATTTCTCACCATTAAAGCATAATGGGGTGTTGCACCGTCCTGCTGGAACCAGACAGTTTCATGCGGTATTGTCGGATCTATTGGATTGGGATATAAGTTAGAAAAGTGAGGAAGAACATCCTATCCTCTTAGCATGCTTAAATATGTTTCCGCTGTCAAATTACCATCTACAAGGACCAACAATATGATCTCCTATAATACCTGCCCAAACATTCAACTTTTGAGGATACTGAGTGTGTGACAGTGTGTGTCTCACGCATCCAATGAGGATTCTTTGCTGCCCAATTTTTACACTTTTGTCGGTTTACCTCTCCGTTCAATGTAAATGTTGATTCATCAGAAAAAAGAATTGTGCTAAGAGCTATTTCATTTGTGTTAATTTTATCCATCATTCTTTCGCAGAAATCCATTCTACGATCTGGATCGTCTTCTGTTAGCTCCTGCATAAAAGTCAATTTATATGGATAAAGTTCTTCTTCATGGAGACACCTTAGGACAGTTGTGTGACTCACATTATTTTGACGTGCACTTTGACGTCAAATTGACGTTGGATTCTCCGCGACACTTAACATAATGTCCGCTTTCACCTTATCTTCAATGAAGTTCGGTATTCTTTTTAATGGTTTGACATGTCCAAGTTCTCTGAATTGTGCAAAAATTTTAGACACAGTACCTTGTGCAATATTAGGCAACTGAGGATACCTCTGATTAAATAAGTTTGCTACTTCAACTTAACTTCTACAATTCTACCCGTAACCGATCATCATTAAAATCTCAATTCGATGGGTCTCAGTAAAAACTAATTTCTGCAAGAAATTAGTTTTTAATTAGGAGTTTATTATTTTAAAGTAAAATGTCAACACACCAACAACTAATTGATAAAAATCCGCATTATTTACCGATTTAGTTTAATTAGCAGACTATCTAGACAGTTTTTACCTATTCATGACAAAAAATGTTAACACGGTTACTAAACAAAAATTTTCCCCAATATACTGACACTTAGAGTAGAAGTGTATTGTCTGTATTTAGCTTATTTAAAATAATACCATAACACGTGATAAATTATTAATTTTAAAATTTCACCTTGTATTATTCATTATAGATCCTACATAATATAGTTCGTTGAAATCAGCTTGTTAAGAATCTTTTAAAAACATAAAAATATACAAGGTGTTTTATTAAAAATAAGGATTATGGACTATGCCAGTCTTGCGTGGATCACCTTGTACATTTAAATTAATGTTTAAAAAGCGCACATTTAAATTTAAAAGTTAACGTGTCCCAGAGTTTTTTATTATTTTCTATAATAAGGACACAAACAATTTTATTCCATAAGTGGTTTCCACACTGTAACTGTAACCATAATGCTACCTAATGAATAGAGATAAATCTTACAATTTAAAACAATAATAGTGTCAGGTCGAAATTAGCATTTCTACTCCATTTCGGAAAAATCGTCCTTACTGGAACTGCCCGTATTGACTGTGATAACCATCGGTAGGATATCTTCTTGTAAGTTGTCAGCTATACACATTTCTTTTTCAACTCTGACGACATGCTGTATAAAATTTTACCACTGTTTAACAAAAAAATTGGCAAACGCTTTATCTATAAGTTATTGCACACGATCTTTTTTAAGTCAGTGTTACGGGCAGCAACGTAATGTTTAACTTGACACCAAATCATCTTTATCGGATTGAGCTCACAGTGATAGGTAGGTAATCGTTATACTTCTACACCTTATTAGTCAACCAAAGTTTTAAAATTTTACTTGTTGTATATATTTGCATAACTGTTTGCTACATCAAATAGTTTTGTCTTACAAAATAATCTTCTTCAAAAAAGATATTCTTTTCTCGTAACCATTTTTGAATTTGATGGTTGTTCCAGGAGCTTCTTGGAAAATTTTGTTGAAATGCATGATATTCAATCATTATTCATTATTACCACATTTAACTCTCCCTTCGGTAGATTTGTGATTGGTTTATTTTCAAACTAATCTTTGACAGACTTGACGTTCATTTCGCCATGGTAGTCGCCTGAATCTCTTTTTACTAAAAATACACATTCTGATTTTAGTACAAAACCTCTATCAGCTTTAACAGATAACAAGACAAATCTCGGACCTCTTTGTTTTGGATCTTTTAGACCAGTAGTCAAGAGTTTTAAAAATGCATCCGTATACATGGTTATGGTTGCATCCGTCCATACCTTATTTACTGTATGTCTGATATTTCCGCAATTTTCATTCAAATAGAAAATATTGTATCCTTGCGATCGATAATTCTGTATTTTTTTGAGAAATTTATGTCTTCAATTTATTATGTCAAGTCGCTCCATCATTACTGCTTTCTTTTCTATTTTTTTATTAACACAGCCTATAAAGAAAATTTGGGCAAATGTTCGTGTAAACTAACGGCATCCAGGATAGCTTTCATTGTGGAAGGTATGTTCTTTAAAAAAATCTCATATGGACAAGTCTTCTCAATTTGCTCTTCATATTTTTATCGTGAGCAAACTTCTAATTGGTTTTTCCTTTTTTGTCTGTTTACGTGGGTTTTTTTGAATTTTGGGTAAGTCTTTAGTACGATCCAAATCTTCCTGATGAATTTTCCAGACTGTCCTGTCACTAAAACCCAGCGCTGTACTTGTAGATACAATTTGTATTGAAGTCAGATCGGAATTTGTTTTTGTCTCTGTTTTAAACTTTTCACCTCTAAATGCTTTATATTTTTGACACAGTAGATAAAAAAAGTTTAAAAATAAATTGCACTTATATTTTGACTGGTTAACGTCCCTCCTTGAATGCACACACAAAACTGTTACACCGTTTATACAAACTACAATTTGTCAGAAAGCTATTTTCTTATTTATTAAATTATTTTAATAACCACTTGGGTAACAAGTTGTAGATATTATTATCGAGAAAAACTTAAATAAGTACCTATTTCTTCTTCTTCTTATCCCTTCTTGTATGTAGGCTTTAAAGCCTGTTTCTTCTTTAGTATTAGCCTCCTAAATTGTTTAAATTATGGCACCATCTTTTTCTTGGTCTGCCAATACTTCTTCGTCCATTTGGTGACTTATTTCGTGCTATTCGTTCTATTCTATCCTTCGCCATTCTACTAATGTGTTCGTTCCACTTCTGTTTTTCTTTTGTCACTCATCCATTTATGTATTTATATTGCATGCTCTTCTTATGTTTTCGCTTCTCTCCCTATTCAACAGACTTTACACTGATATTCTTCAAACTATTTTCATTTTTGTTGTTTCTAGCAGTCGTCTCGTTTTGGATGTGTCTGGTCTTGTCTCCGCCGTGTATGTTAATATAGGTCTAACTACTGCTTTATAAATTCTTGTTTTTCTGTCTTGTCTTAGCTGTTTGCTTTGCTCTTCCATATTGTGTCATTAAGAGATCGCGCCGCTTTACTTGCTTTTAAGCTTTGTTGTTGTACTTCTTCTTCAACATCTCCGTAACTAGTTAAATCTATTCCCAGATATCTAACCCTTGCTTTATTATTTTTCCATAAATTTTGATTTTACATCGTAGTGGGTATTTAGATGTTGTCATACATTTGGTGTTTTCTACGGATATTATCATATTGTATTTCTTGACTGTTGTGTATTGAAGATGTATGGTAATCTTTGAAGCTCGTCCTCTGTCTCGGCTATTAATGCAGCGTCGCCTTCATAACATAATATTTGGATTTTTTTGTTCCCCATTCTGTAACCATGATCTTTACGTACTGCTTGTATTATTTCGTTTATTATTATATTTAAGAGAAGTGGGTTTATCGAGTCACCCTATCTGATTCCGCTTTGTACTGGTATACACTCTGTTAGTTTTCCAATTATCTTTGGCTCTATCCTATTATTGGAGTAGATGTTTTCGATGGTTTGTATAATATTGATTGGTATGTTTCTTTTATACAGTAGATGTAAGACGTCTTCGACTTGGATGCGATCGAAAGCCTTTGTCAGGTCTATAAAATATAGATATGCTGGTTTATTATATTCGATGGCCTTTTCTGTGATTTGTCTTAGTACAAATACGGCCGGCGTCTACGCAGGATCTACCGGATCTGAATCCTTGTTGTTTATCTGATAAAGTTGTTAGTTTATTGATTTTATTGGTTAGGACTTTTGTAGTAAGTTCAATTGCCGTATTGAGTAGATTTATACCTCTATAATTGTTGAGGTCTTTTGTATCTCCTTTCTTGAAAATTGGTATCATTAGGTTGTTTCTCAATGCGTCTGGTATCTTGCAGTACAATATAAGTTTTTGTATAATTTTTATTATCTCTAGGGTTATAATTTTTTCTCCGTGGTTTAGAAGCTCGTTGGTTATTCCATCTGATCCTTGTGACTTTCTATTTTTGAGTGAATTTATGGCTATCTCCTCTACCTGAAAACTGATTTCTATTTCGTGTCTTAACTCAGGTACGTTATTTTGTTAATTATTATTCTTTAATTCTGCCAATTCTTTCCGTTGGTTTCTTAAAATATCCATATTTGTTTTTGTGTACCATAGAAGTCGCTTTCCATCCTTTTTGTAAACTGTTCCCAGTGTTTATTTTTTGTTCTTGAGTATTTGACGCTTTGTACATCGTGTAGACCTTTCGTTTCTCTTTACATTTTTCTTTTATTTATTTTATGAACTATGGTGTTGTATTTATGTTGTTCTATGTATGTATCATTGTTGGTTCTTTTGTTCATTATGAATTTGCGTTTTCTTAGAGCCGTTGTTGCTGCTTCTTCAATGTTTTTTTAAATTTCCTCCTAATTCACGTTTGTATCTTCGATGTCGTCTATTTGTTTCAACTGTATCTTCTGTGCTAGCCTCCTTTGGTACGTTTCTCTTGCAGATTCTTTCCACGGTGATTATACATTATATTTATTCTTGGTGATTACCTGTAAAAAATGTTTAAGTCTTATTTTCATTCTTATTTTTGCTAGTACTAGTTTAAAATTTGGATATCTAGAATCTGCTTTTTGTGGATTTTTCTATTAGTGACTATAAAATCAATCATAGATTTGTGCCCCCTGGAGTTTTAAAATGTATATTTATACTGAAGCTTATGGTCGAAAAATGTGTTATTGATTCTGTTTCTTAAAAACACAGAGATTAGCCATGAGTTCTCTATTTGCGTTGACATGTGTTTCATTAAAACTTTGTTTTACTCCTAGAACTATTTCATTTCCGATTCGTGCATTAAAGTCACCCATAGGAATTAAGGGTTCTTCACGAGGTATTTCTTCCAGGATGGTTTACAATTGTTCGTAGAATACCTTTTGTTCCTCTTTACGTTTTCTGTCCTCAGGGCTATAGATAGATATGCCATTTGATTTTTGGTAGTCCATTATGATGTTCATAATGTATTATTCTTTCGGAGATATAACGGCAGATATTTATGTTGTCTTTAAGTTTTTTATGGACAGGTATACGCCTGCTCGTGCTTGTTCTTCTTTCTTCTGTGGCTGTGGGCATGAACGCGGCTTCCGAGCTACTCAATCCACCCAGTCCCCGCGCCCGTAATCCCCAGGCAGAGTTAAGTACCTATTATATAAAAATAAAAAAGTACCTATTTAATTACACCAATACCGAAATTTCTATTAAATAATTTTTTAATACCACTGGGCATTTGTCAGACATACACCTCTAAATGAATATTTTTTTTTAGATAATAAAAAATCTATTTCATTATCAAATTTAGAGTACTTGAAACATTAAATTTAATCATTTGTTTAAATTAAAAATTTTAACAAATTTGCTAAATTCTGAAAATCTTGTATAGTTTTTCAACATGCGGTAGTTCTTCAATTTTCATATTAGTGATTTCCGATACTCCCGGTATTTATATGTCATTATTATCTGCTTAGGTTTCCAAAGGTCTCCAAACCTCCACCATATAAATATGACAAAAAGAGATGTGAGAAATTTTGTATTCGTCAAATATTAGCACGTCCGAATATTTTCTTATTCAGTGAACGTTATTGCAGAAATACAAGCGATCCTTGTCCAATATAAAGTTTTTAAGTTTAAATGCAAATAGTATATAATCTACTTTTACTCGCATCTGAAGCCAGGTCTGCTGCGGCAAGGCCGACGATAAACTCGCAACAGGGCAGCTTTTTCTTCCATTTGATTTACTTTCTCCGTAAGAGCCAACCTTAAAATCTACTCGGGAATCCGATTATAGGTACAACTGAGGATATAGCTCTGGACAATAATAATATAGAAAAGGATGAGTCGTATATATACTTAGGATAAACAATGGAATTAACAAAGCCTAAACTAAAAGCTGATTTAAATAGAAGATGTTGTAATGCATGAACAGCATTAGGAAGATTACAAACAGTATTACAATCAAACTTACCAAATACTTAAAAGACACAAACTTTATATCAGTACGTATTAGCAGTTCTGACATATGGAACTGAAACATGGGTTTTAAAAACAACATAGTCCACAAAATCCAAGTGACTCAGAGAGCTATGGAATAGAGAATGCTTAACATTAAGCTCAGCAATCTTAATGCTCATGGCAAGATTGCCATGTTAAAATAGAACTGGGCAGGACACATAGGAAGAATGAAAGACAACCGTTGGACGAAGCGAATTATTGAATGGCGACCAAGAGCAAACATGAGCAGTAGAGACAGACCTCAAACGAGATGGACTGATGACATCAAGCAAATATATATATATATATATATATATATATATATATATATATATAGAGTATCTAATACTAGAAGACGATTAAATATAACTATGCTTGCCCGGCCAACCCAATACTGTTTACTTCCGCATGTAGGCTTTTTGATGTTTGCTGGTATTGTGGAACTTGCATTAAGTTACAACTGATATGTTTTATTTTGTCTATCCATCCTGTTGGTGTCTTTATCTCATCTCTGCTACGAAACGCATCATATCTTGGTCTACACTCGATGATGAGTTTTTATTACGTTATCTGACAAAGTTGCAGCAGCCCCAGTTCCAATTTATGAATGTATACATAATCTAATTTAATTGCTCCATAGCAAAAGTTTTAGCATCTGTCCTTATCGCACTTAAAATCGGTGCATTTACAATCGTTATATTCAAATCATGATAATATACTTTGTCGCATTTCTGTTTTAGCCAACGAGTGACAGTCAACAATAGTAACTAATTTTCCCGTGTTAAATTCTCCAAAATAACAGCACAGGCAAATTATCGTAGCTTAACACTATTAATCAACTCTGGCTGGGTAATTTAATTTATGTATAGAGAATGTGTATTGTTGATAGTTTAAATTTGCATGATAGAAATTAAGGCATCATGATTAGCGGATAATCCTAAACATTGATTACAATAATACACTTTATTTACCGGATTAGATAAAGTCAAAGTGCTAACCAAGTAATAGTATCGTATACTCGTATAATGAGTGTGATAAATAGCATATTAGACGTTTTTAGTAGTTTTGGGTTCACAAAATTATTTAATCACAACTAGTTTTCACAACCAACAAATAATGTCCTAGTATAAAAATAATAGTCTCAGCCAGATACATCCGCTATAGAAGAAAACTCAATATAAACAACCAAAGTGAAAAAAATCTAAATGACAATAAAAAATGGACGAGCTTCTAAACCTACAGTACTCTCCGCTTTTAACGGATGGACCGGACTGGCTACTACAACTACTTGCTTTTGTATTACATTGCTTTTTAAGAAGCAAAGAATCCGAATGGAAAACAGTCTTCATATCAAACATCCCTAAAAGATTTGACAGAAGAGATTGCTACAACTTTAGATGTACACATTTTATTTTTAGACATCACGGCATGAGTATATAATTGAAAGAAAAGAATAGAGAAACAAGTTACGGATGAAGAGAATCAAAGTGGTTTTTGTTCAGGAAAGTGTTGTACTCATAACCTGTTTGGTACAAAACAGCTTTTGGAAAAATGAAGAAACTGAGAAAAGCATAAAATATTCGTAGATATGAAGAAAGCCTATGATAGCCTAGCACTCAGTAAGTTGTGACTTTTAATGAAAGACACTAGTGTAAGTGACAATAATAAAATATAATTAAAATTAGTTGAAGTACCTAACAACATCAGAAGAATTATTTACTACTACTACTACTACTACTACTTGTCGGTTTATAACGTTCTCCGCCGTTTTCCGACTTCCAATCGCTACTTAGACCGGTTGTTCAATAGATCTTCTTCTATGGCCCTCTCTCTCAGTTCTTTATTTATTCCTTCGCTCCAACTTTTTCTCGGTCTACCTCGTTTTCTCTTTCCTTCTGGTTGCCACTTTAGTATTTCTTTTAGCATTCGTTGTTCGTCCATTCTTTGTATGTGTCCGAACCAGATAAGTTGTTTTGTTATTAGGTCATCTGTGATTGTTTGTTTGATTCCCATTATTTCTCTAATGCGTTCGTTGGTAATCCTTTCCTGTCTAGATCTTCCTGCGGCTCTTCTCCAAAAATCCATTCCGTCGCTTTCAGCGTTGACAGTGTTCTTTCTTTCAGTGGCCATACCTCCTACCAGAAGAATTATTTAATATTTGAAAAAAATAGTTTTTTGTCAAGGTCTTTTCTATCAATAAATAAAAACTATTTTTTGAACAAAACTTTTTTACATTAAATGCTATCTTTTCTCACTATCTCAAGACACTGATTCTCCTGGCTTTATTTTCCGATTTATTTTATTCAAACATAATCTTAGAAGAATATACCTTCTAAGAAAGAAGGAATAAAAATCAACGGAGAGTACGTAAACACTTAATATACGCAGACGACACCGTCATTATTGCGGACAGTGCTGAGGGTTTACAACGACTTTTGAATGTCATAACCAGAGAGGGAGATCTTGGGACTAAATATGAACACAAATAAAACAAAAGTAATTGCTGTTACACGTGCACCAAATGTCGACATTAATATTTGTATCTATAACAAACATATAGAACCAGTACAAAGATTCCAGTATCTTGGTTGCTGGATAACAAACGATCTTGACCACGAGGTCGAAATAGGTGCTCGTATACAATATGCTAGGTCCGCTTTTCAACGAATGAAAAAATGCCTAATAAACTACGTTATCGTTGGATATTCGATACCAATTTGTAAAAACGTTTATTTATTTCATATTGCTATACGGAGTGGAAAGATGGAGTCTCGGAATTACAAGTATGAGGCGTATAGAAGCTTTTGAGATGTGGGTTTTTTGAAGGATGCTGAAGATCTCTTGGACAGAGCACGTGACCAACAACGAGGTGCTATGAAGAATGGGTACTGAGGGAGAACTCGTAAATATTGTAAAAAACAGAAAAACGAATTATCTAGGACATATTTACAGAGGAGAAAAATACAACTTCCTACGACTTATAAAGGAAGGGAAAGTGGAAGGAATAAGAGGTCCAGGAAGAAGATAATGCTCCTGGTTGAAGAATGTAAGAGACTGAACAGGCATGAACACACATTCGATACTAAGAACAGCTCAAGATAGAAAGCAATTTACTGTAGTTATAGCCAACCTTCAGTAATGGAGAAGGCACCTTAAGAAGAAGTAGAAGAATCTTGTGACGTTTTTTGTAATACAGGTATAATTTTTAATATAATTTTTAACTTCTAAGATTTTAACAACGAAAACTATTGTAACTAATATTATTTTTAGATTTCAGGGTGTCCCATAATTAATTAGACATTACCTAATGGGTGATAGCTGACATCCAAATAAAGAGTTAAAGCTCAAACTGATTAGGCAAAATGTTGCTAACTTTTGTTCTACAGGGTAATTCATGAATATTTTTTTATATTATTTTTGGGGATATATTTAAAACTATTCAACCGATTTAAGTGATATTTGGAATCTTACTATTATTTGGTATGATAAATATGAAAATGATATTAGTTTTACCTATGACACTAGGTGGCACTACCTACTATAACATTGGTTTATTAATGTGGCCATATTTTTTTATCCGCCCTGTATAAACATTTTAGGGAATACAAAATTTAGAATAACATTCAATTCTACACAAAAAAGGTATTCTTGTTTTAAATCAAAAACTTAACTTTAGGTACCCCCACAAGTGAAAGTCTAGGGGCTTTATTTCGGGACTACGTGCTGGCCATGGGTATATACTACCTCTAATAATCCACCTTTGAGGGTAAATTTCATCTATAAAATTTCTAACTTCTAGGCTATAATGTGGTAGTGCACCATCATGCATGTACCAAGAGTTACTAGTTGGTAATTCGAATTGCCCTACAATACAATCCCCAAATATGCCACACCAGATATTTATGAAAAACTCATGTTGAAAATGATGTTCTTGAAATGCATTAGGATTTTCTGTCGCATAGGTATCGTTATTGGGCTAGTTAAACACACCTCTTCTAGTAAATGTGGCTTTATCGGTAAATAAAATTTTATTGAAAAACATTGGATCGTCTAAATGCCACCCTATCATAAACTGACCAAATCGGAGCCTTGATAAAAAATCCTGTGGTCAAGATTCTGTACTGGAGTAAAAGGATACAGATACAGATTTTCTGTCCATATTATTTTTGACACCGTAGATTTGCTTATACCAGTGGCCGCAGAAACAAGCCTTGTACTAGTTTCTGGATCTTCTGCAACACGAACAACAATTTCATCATCCATATCCTCATCAATTACTTTCGGTCTTCCAACATTCCTGTTTTTGGGATGAAATGACCCTGTTTTACCTAATCTGTCGAACAATAATCTAATAGTTTTATGGTTTGGTTGGCTTCTATTGGGATAAAGTTCGAAATAGCGTTGAGCTGCTTTACGAGAATAAAAATTTTCCTGGGCATACAAATAGATCATATCGCGCATTTCTACATTAGAAAATTCACTATGACGTGATGTTACTTGATGATTTTACCTTTACTTAAGTGGTTTATAAAATCCTAATAGCACTTTGACAAATAATGACTCGCACTGCACTTTGACAACTAATAATAAATAAATTCGTAGTTACATCTTGACGTTGCCATTAAGTTCTAAGGATACTTGTTTTGCAAAAAATTAAATAGAGATGTGCATCATTAACAAAATATAAAATTTTTCATATAAAAATAATTGCACGTCATTCAAAATTTACGACGTCAGAACCCCACAGCGTTGCCAAAACATCAGAATAGTTAGTAAGTGAGGAATTTTTAAAATGTCAACTATTTGTCAAACTATTACATTAACAGTAAATACACTCAGTTTTAAGACTACTACAACACACTAAAATACATAAGAAAAGATTTTAATACAAAATTATATATTCTAAATTTTAAACTTACCTCTTTTAGAGCATTGATAGTAAAAACGTCCCTTCATTATTTTTTGTTCAAAATAATCTATCTTATATGAAAGTTTATCAACTTTCTACGGACTATTTAGTTGTTTTGGCACAGCACACTCACAATATATAACAACAATTAGTTTTTAAAGCTATTAATCTAAATTTAAGAAGTATTTATAAATACAATTTATTAATATATAATATATTATGATCAAATTGTGTAAGAAATCAAAACATAAACAAAATTCTTACTCTAAAAAAGCGGCAACACTTTAAACAATTTTGCCACACGCTTAACTGTTATTCAAATTTGAAGTACTCCCGTATCAGTTGCGTGCAATTGTCTAATTTATTTAAATAAAATTAATATTTTGTGAAATCTTAGACTTAAAAGTTATTTCATAAAATTTATATTATTAATAATAACAAATGTTTTTGGTTATTTTATCAATATAATTCTAAAATTCCCAATATAATGATGATTACATTTTTCTTATTATTATACCATGTTGACGCCTATGAAAGATCGAGCAGGTCCGTATGGGTTTCGTATAATTAGCTGTGTTAGGAAAATTTGAACACTAAGGTTGACGTTCAGGAAATTTTAAATATAAGTGACGTCATTTTATATAAATTGGGACGTGCAACGTTTTTACTTTGAAAAATGGTATACGTTTATTTCGAAAACGGTGTACTTTTTTGATGTGAAAGAAGACTAGGTACTTTTATTGTATAGAATTTTGAATGTTAGTTCATGTTTTTGAAGTTATACTTCTTTATCACAGTAATGGCAGTATGAAGTACCTACGCGCCAACCGGCAGTATAAAGTTAGTTCCTAAATCTTTGAAGTTACGTATGTATCAGTGTAAAAGAGTGTGAAAAACAATATTTTATAATTTTTGTGTCTTTGAATTTGTCTTCTTGGAAAATAGGATAATAGGTATTAAAATATGATGAAAAGACGATTAAAAGGTAATCTTAATATTATTTGTAGATATAATCTGTCAAAATAATTCATTTTAGTATGAATTTTACCGCCATAGCACACTGGCTTACACCAGTTATCGCTCGAAAACAGGAGTCACGCAGTGTCGACTAGGGTCAAGGTTTGGATGGATGACCGCTTAGGAACATGACTTCCATGTTATTGCCTTGCTTACTTTTTTTATTTTCGGTATTATTTAAGAAAATTTTTAGGAATCTTGTAAGTATTAAAATTAATTTTAATATTTAAATAAAACACAAATAAACTGTTTAAAATATATTTATTTCGTTGAAATCATATAATAAAAGTATAACTTCTGACCTGCGCACAAAGTACACACATATTCTTTTTTTTTATAATAATAGACTCGCACTGCACTTTAACAACAAATAGTAAACAAATGAGTACTTACACCTTGACTTTGCCATTAAGTTCACAGCATACCTAGGTACCTGCTTGTTTTGCGAAAAATTAAATACAGACATAACAAACTACGTTTATTTCGAAAACGATATACTTTTTGATTTGAAACAAAAATACCTTTTTTGTGTAGAATTGAATGTTTGTTATTTCATGTTTTTTTCCTAGAATGTTTATACAGGGCGGACAAAAAAGTTATGGCCACATTAATGAACTAATGTTATAGTAGGTGGCGCCACCTAGTGTCAATGGTAAAACTAATACCATTTTCTTATTAAGCAAACTAAATAATAGCAAGATATCAAATTTACCTTAAATCGGTTGAATAGTTTTAAATATATCCCCAAAAATAATATAAAAAAATATTCATGAATTACCCTGTAGAACAAAAGTTAGCAACATTTTGCCTAAGTAATTTGAACTTAAACGCTTTATTTTAATGTCAGCTATCACTCATTAGCTAATGTTCAATTAATTATGGGACACCCTGTATTGGTAGATACGTCTAGTAAGCCACTCTCCGGGATACACCCGATATAAATAAATATATCAGTTAAATTGTAAAGCAATTCGCTTAAAATAATTTCTGAATTTAATATATTACCAAGTAAACAAAAAATGTAATAGGTAACAGGCAATCTTCTGCATTAGAAACCAGCGCCTTGTAGCAAAAATGCTGGTGATGAGTTTACCTATCTATGATGATGAGTTTACCGATCTCCCAAATTTAATGGTTTGCTGTATCTCGTAGGGTCTAATTATTTTACGGGGGGCTAAAAACTTATGAGTTCGTACACGTCCAAGATTTGAAGGCTTCCTCTAAACTTGACTCCTCTAAAAAAAAATTGATAAAAATTTTTTTTCTCTACTTCGATATTATTAGCCATGGCATGCTAACACAATAAAATTTTTCATACGAAAGTTTTAAAACGTTTTGGAGCAATATTAAAAAATCGGTTTAATTATATAATTTTAATACCGCCTAACTTTTGAATTTTGCATATAAGTAAGGTCAAATATACTTGTTACTCCAGTCGCCAGAGACGAAAATGACACTAAACCTCTAAAAAGCATACGAACAAGCTAAATTTTGCCGAGAATATTTATTTTTGGACCCCAAAGAACATGCAAAAAGGTTTACCACTTTTACATTACTTTTTACATACTGCGTATGTCAGTTACGCGAGCGAAATCGATGTTTAATAAAAGTTGTATTAGCTCGACGGTAAAAATTCTATATCTTTTGATTCAAGTGACCTATCGACAAAACTTAAGATGCGTTTTAAAGGTAAAGAGTTTTCGCTGCAAATAAACTCAGATTTTATACAGGTATTAAATAAATAAACAAGGCGCGATTTTTGCCATTTTTTATGATTCTCACGAGATCAATACAATCTATCCCTTTCATTGACAGACCACTATGAAGTTTTGAATAATAGAGCCTAACCTTTAAAAGCTATAGCAATACATTTTTGTTTTGCTTTCTTTCAATACTATGGACTACGCCCAAAACAGTCCTCTTAAATGCATTTTCCGTGACGTGTGATCGTTTGTATTGTAAAACAATAAATTCTGCGTTTTTTATTCATATTTCAAATGCCTTATATTTGTTACCACAACTGAAAATTGAAATATCATGTCATAGGTTTTAAAGATTGATCTCTAAAAATCAGAAGTTTACTATAACTGGTCAATGAAAGTAATTAATTTTATTTATCTCACGAGAATCGTAAAAAATGGCAAAAATCGCGACACGTTCATTTATTTAAAACCGTTATAAAAACTCAGTTTATTCTCGGCAAAATACAAAAGCTTTATACGAAAGCTGCACTCTTTGTCTTTAAAAAGTGTCTTGACTTTTGTCGTTGGGAAAATTGGATCAAAAGATATCGAATTTTTACCGTCCAGCTGATACAAATTTTATTGAACATTTATTTCGCACGCGTAACTGACATGCAAAATCGACGATCGCTTCAAGCGTTGTTCCTCAAGAGAACGGTTAATTTTATATAAAAAATGTTTATAAACATTTTTGTTTTAAATCGTCGCAGCTAAAACATTTTTTATTTAAAAGTTTTTTTTCTACGGTGTACAGATTTTTGATAAATCGATTTATTCACGTTTTTACCCTCCCGTGGGGGCGGTTTTAGGGGGAAGCCCGGGGGTAAAAGTGGTAAACTTTTTTGCATCTTTTTTTTGAGGTCCCAAAATTAATATTCTCTGTAAAATTCGGCTTGTTCGTATGATTTTTAGGGGACTCTCTGACGACTGGACTAATATTTAATGCCTAAAAATCGTGGTATAATTTTTATTATGAATCTTTTTGTGACACCTTATATAATTTAAAAAAAAGATTGAATAGTTCTGTTAGCAAAATGATTACTTTCTGTTAACAGTTTATTTAGTAAAAATAAAAACTCAAGAAAAACCTCTAAAAACTTCATATTTTAATAATTTAGGGCCATATTTTTTCTTCCTGTTTTCCCAATTAGGAATTCAAAACAGTAAGCCATAAAGCAAGTTTTGTTTTTTTCCAACATTACAATAAATCTTATAATTTATAACACATATACATATCAAAGTTTCTCAAACTTTCATAAAAGCTTTGTTATGTATATATTTCTCCTAGTTGTAGTTCAAAACAAGGGTTGTGAGATAAGAAACAGTATGGCGCCGGCATGGATAATGTCAGAAGTTTCAAGAATTGTGCTCTTTGACTGGTTTATCACAAATACTTTTGTTTTTAATGCGACGCATTTACACCACAATGGCTTTTTAATAGGGAAATTTATTTTTCCTTCTGTTTTTGAGTTATTCTTTTGTTTTTATTCGTATTTTACGTAATGCAATAAATCTGTTTTAAAAATAATTTTATTAATAAGTTTATTATTTTAGACGAGGGAATCGTACTGATTTACAAAGAAAATGTTTTTTTATAAACAGCTTTTTTAGTGATTATATATTATTATTGTATTTACTATAAAATCTACGTTTTTTGAATTTTCATATCTAAAAGTTATGTATCCTATGATTTTGTCAAAAATATAGACGACTACAACGAGAGTAATAAGTAATATTATACATAAGCTAAGTAAGCCAAATATTGCTACTTAAGGTTTGGTTAAAAGTAAATCCTTCACTCTTATTAGTAAATAAAATCAAATTTAACTATTAGTAAGGAAATATATTCTATTTAACAATGTATTTTACTTATACCAAAAAACTAAACAAAAACTAAATAAATAATACCTTTTTATTGACGTTACGAATGGCAATATTAGGATTACAGATCTCCTATTATTACCACCCATGTAAATATTAGGTACAGCAGAAGTACAGAAGTTAAAAGTAACACATTTTTCTGAAAAAATGAAGGTAATTATATAGTATAAACGTTATAAACGTTTCTGACAAATATAAGAACATTGAGGCCAAGTAAACTTTTCTTTGTCATCTTTCTTCAGTCCTACACAGGCCTCGTAAACTTAACGATAGCACACTTTGCACAAGCGCATATCTTCTTTACTGCAGATTTTACAAAGAAACCAATACCACGAGTCTTCATTACTTGATTTCTTTGTTGTACTGCTCGTTGCTTTTTTGACAACTTGGATTGGATTATTCAATTTTGATATTGGTGCGAACTAATCTTTGGTAACTTGCAGAGTTTTACTGTTTTTAGCTAGCTTTCTCTTCCATATGGGTAATTTAATTTCTGGTATATTCAGTAGTACTGTATCTTTAAAGGAACTGTTTTATCATTTGAAGTCAGAAGTTGTTATTTGATTAGACCCTGGATTACATTTTGTAGTTTTTTTTTTGTCACCTTATTCCTTTTTCGTTTATATTTTAATTCAATTAGTGGACTGTCATCTTCAGAGCTGCTGCTCCTCTTAGATCTTTTCATAGGTTCATCTTCACTAAGAACGTCGTCAAGTGAGTCATCGTGAAGACTAAAATCTGATAATGATTCGCTACTTGAGGCTGTAATTAAACGTTTCTTTTTTTTTGTTATTAGTTTTCTCTGGTACTTGATATCCGCTTGTACTCGCCAGTTTTTATATGCAGGTTTAATCGACTTACTAGAACTTCTAGCAACATCTAATAAATCTTTTGAGCTACTGTGGTTTACTTCGTCTCCTTCTCTGTGAGTGATCAAACTTGGTGCAAAGGCAGCTTCAAGTATAGCGTCTGGTCTAAACGGATAAGTGCCGGTGGCTGCAAAATCGGAGATAATGTTTGATAGTGTCATTGCTTTTAGCCAAACTGGGGTAAAAATTTCTCCAAACCTCATTTTGGTAATCGCCTTGCCAGGGTTTGTTGTTAAAAACTGTAGGACTTTTTGCTCCAAATCATCTAAAAGCTTTTAAACACTAAATTTACTGACTTTAACTATGGAAATATCTACGTGACTTTTGACTCCATCAAATATTAGTAAAGTAGAACCAGGGTTTCCACATAAAGAAAAATGGTCAAGCCACAAAACAAATGCTTTGCATGACATACTACCTTTATTAGTAACAATAGCTTTTGAGCCAGGGGGCAAATGATCACACCATTCAGGTTTAAACCTTTGGCTTTTAAAAAACACAAAAGACAGTACAGGATGACCAAGCGCATTTCCGCAACCTACAATTTTCTCCGTGCTCGGGCGCGGTTAAATCTACCCGTTTTGCCGTTTTTTTATTAATGAGAAGAATCTAACATGTCCACAAACATTTCTATACTTTTAATAAAATGTGAATCTGAATTTTTTTAACATAAATTAAAAAGTATAAAGCAATCAATAATTTACGATTATTTTAAAAAATAAAAAGATAATTCTAACAGGATTGTAGAGCGACGTATAAGGTGTGTGTTATTTTTGTTTTTACTATATGTGCATATTGGTTTTTCTAGTGAAGTCAAAGGTATTTTTCATTTTTTTAATCTTTCTTAAACCAATCTTTTCATATTTTAACTTTCAAATTTTCCTTATTTCTCGAAAAAGAACAAGGTGGAGACTTTTATTTAAATTAATTTATCTTTATTCAAATATATCCCAAACTAGATCTATAGACCCAGGTCCTAAAGCTCGCCGTTGTGTTCTTTAACACACCTGAGTACCGCGCCGGTTTTGCGAGGTAAACATACTTGTTGTTGGATTTCTTCTTTTCTCTTTTAATCCCCACTTCCCATCCAGATAAGTTACGCTATATCTTTGGTTCCTTATCATTGTTTTTAGATCGACTTACCACTCTACAGTCTTGAGTATGCTATATCTTAATTTACTTCAAATGTCGAATGTCGAACTGTTTTTCTAATATTGATAAATAAGTTTTGAAATTAAAACACTTACGTCTTTTATTACTTCTACACACGTTACTAATTTTTAGAAGCTAAACAGGCTTCGTAATTGTGTTTCAAAACCATTATATTTATTAAAAATACTTTTCTTTTTCCTTGCGGTAATTTGTACGTTGCACAATGCTGCTCTGAAAAGATTAATGGTTGTTGTGTCGAACTACTTACGTAGATTCTTGAGCCAAGAAAACTTTTGCTATCCTGGGCCTCTACTTTTCCCTGTATCATTAGTTACAGCAAACCATGTCTTAATATATACTACTTTTAGTACATACAAATTTTTTAAATTCACTTTAATAGCATAAATGCCAGTGGTTATGAAGTGAACACCAATACTGACTGCTATATATCTCTTTAACTTGCTGATTTGATTATCTATTGTTCTTTTCTATTGAATAGCATTTTCACGTTTTATTAGATTCTTTAATAGGTCTTTTATTGTATGACTATTTGCATTTGAATTCCTAATATGAATCAAATAGTCGAAAAGAAACTACATGGAGATATCGTTGGTACGCGTGCAAAGGGGTACTACTGTAAATATTTGGTGAAAAATAAGAAAAGTACACTACGCTATAAACAACAGGTTCATCTGTGGTTGTGCCAAAATTATGTCTTTTTGCACAACTATAGTCAATAATAACACCGTTATTTAGATATCAGTTGGTGCCCAATGACTCTAAATCAAATTTTTATCATTCATTGTGTGCAAAGGAGTATAACTTAACTTAGATCCAATAGCACCACTAGCGCATCCCGTGCGTTTAGTGATAATTCAACTTTTGTGTTTTGACACCAGTATTCAGGTAACTTATATATGTTGACACGTGGCGTTTTAACCTCAAAATAAGTGTTAAGCATGTATTTGTAACAAATTTTAAAACAGTTTTAACAGTTTAAAATGAGGTCTCTCTGAGCTAACAAAATTTTGGAAATCTGTGCGAATGTACTATCAAATAATACAGGTAAGTTTTTATTATTAAAATGTGTTTTAATATAACTAATAACTACAATAACACATAGATTTCGATTCCGAATGTTATCAACCTCAAGAAAAGGCAGATGAAAAAGCCAGAGCCAGAAATAGACAGACTAATAGTAACGTAGGCAGTGGTACAAGTAAGTCGTTTGTTGATTTTAAGAAAAAATTAACAACTATGGTTTTCGATAGCATGGTAAATGCTATGGTTCAAATGCACCTCCATCTATTTCTGAGTTTCCATCTGACATACTATATGGTCTTGATGATGATAGTGATATTAATCCTTTTTATGATCTTGAGAAACATTCTGACATTTTATTATCGGATAAAGATGGCATTTTAAAAACGGAAAAAGAAAAAATCTTACCGGAAAATTAAAGCAAACCAAATGTGGTTGGTGTGAGTCTTGTAAATTTAGAAAACACAGTACACATAACACCAGTGAAACTAAGTAGGAATATTCGTATAAAAAATAGCAAAAATAAACTTATAAAAGGTGACAAAAAAAAAGAAAAGGTTAGAAAATAAATCGAAAAGAAATTTAGGCCAAAGCCATAAAACTCGAAAAGGCAAAGAAGTTGAAGCGAGACAGTGCAAACCACTAACGATTTGTCGCATGAAATGTCAGGAAAAAGTAAATGATGTTAGAAGACACACTGTATTTAAAGAATATTGGGCCATGGGTAGACATAACAAGAGAGTTGCGTATTTGGCTAGTCTTGTAAACATCGTTGAAAAGAAAACATCAAAACAAAAAGCTGCTGATGAATCTAAACAAAAATTTCGTTTGTTAACCTATTAATATCATCTTCAAATTAATGGTAGTTTAATACTAACATGTAAGTCATGCTTTCGAAAGACTTTTGGTAAAAGCAGTAAATTTATTACCAACACTTTACTCCAAAATGGTGCTTCTAGTTCTAGAATAACACACGATGATAATATAGAATTCCATAAGCCATGGCATAAATTATCCAATGAGGTTACTCAAGCTGTTAAACATCACATTTTGTCTTTGTCTGCATAGGAAAGTCACAATTGTAGAAACAAAATAAGCAAAAAGTATTTTTCACCGCACTATACCGTTGCGGTGATTTATGAAGTATATCTTAAACAAACAGAACAATGTCCAAACACCAACCTGTAAGCAGAAAGGTTTACGAGAATATTTTTTACAGTACAAAAAAAGCTATAAGGTACCAAAAAAGGATAAATGTCAAACATGTGACCAACTGCATATAAAAATTTAAGAAAATGCTGAAAATAAAGACGAATTATGTAAACAACTAGCCTTTCATCAAGCCGAAGTAGACTACGCATACAAATCGAAATCAAATGACAAAATAAACAATAAGGACAACACCTCTACAAAAGTGTACACCTTTGATATGCAGCACTGCCTCCCAACACCTAATTTAGTTAAATTCGTTGCGTTTTATAAAAGACAACTGTAAACCTTTCATCTTACTAGCAATGATTGTATTACCAGACTATCTTTTAATCATATGTGGCACGAAGTATTTTGCGGAAGAGGTGCAAATAAAATTGATTTATGCTTGTATAAGCATCTTATTGACCTTCCTACGGATAATACCCACGTTTGTTGTACTCAGACACGTGTGGTGGTCAAGGCTCTTGGTCTTTTCTGTTTACATTTAAAGAAAAAATACTGTAAGTATAAATTAAAAGCACTTAATTAATTAAGTTCAATATAGTATATGTTTTTGTTTTTAGCAAAATTAAAGCAAATTATGCTATTGTTAGAAAAAAAATGTTAGCTTCCTTTCACTAGACTATTAAATGATTTGAATTTTAAATAGGTATCCTATTTTTTATCACAAAGAATTAAAAAAATGCTTGAAAAATAAAAAATATATCGATTTATTGCGAACTAGCCTTGTGTCGGTATGTTTCTTAAACATAATCTCCAATTTTAAAATCTTTGTTTGTACCACCGTGTAAATTTTTAAAATAAAATAAAAAATAATACGTATGTACTTACGGTTTTGCCACAACATGAAGAATAAATTTTATCCATATCCATAGATAGCTCTTTGTAAGGTTTTATCCAAGTTGAAATATTGCTTATTTTCGGCATTTTCAAAGCACAATAATTATTCACAATTAAAAATACACGTTGTTTACGCCTTCAATTTTACAACAAAAGTGAAACCAATTGAAACTGACTGGCAAAATAAAAATTTTTACCAAGAGACATAAACTGGCAAACACAAACCCTTAATTCCAGGACAAAACGTGACAAAACTATAAGCAGCTGTCTTTTATTAGTTACTGTACCAAGAATTCGAATACCAAGTGATTATAATACAAAATTAAATATTGGCATTTTCATTCTATCTGTAAGTTTGAATATAAAAATATATAGTTAACACCAAATTTTCAAATTATATGTTCTTTATGCTCAATTTTATAAAAATTTGCAAAATTTGACATTTTTGCATTTTTTATGCATTATATGCAAAATATGCAATTTGCATATTTGCCTAAGTCTACTTATAACCCTTTCTATATACACTAACGATATAACGATTGGAAAAGTTATCGTCGTTGGTGTTTTGGTTTCTACTTTAAGTTATGATTATAAATAGATTAATTTTTAATTTTGAATGTGAATTTCTTTAAAAAATTGAATTCAGGTAGATTAATGTGTAAGATATATATTATCAATATATTTAGGGTTGTCCCTAGACTAGGTGTTTGATACATACTCGTTGTCTAGAGACATCAACTTTTTTTGAGCCTTTTTTATAATAAAGCTTTATTTACAATGACCAAGCTTAAAAGTAGCAGCCTGTTTCTTATGCATCAACAATACATGTTGATTACTTACATACAGGTAAGTCATTTTAACTTATTATATTTTTGAGATTTTCGTTTATGTTACATTATAATATACATGATTATTCAGTATTATCACTTTAGCTTAATAAAAAGTTCCCAGAATATTTCACAAACGTTTCAAATATTTATACACAGATTTAAACTTCCCGTTGTAGACCCCTAAAAGTGTCCTAAGAAGAAATAATTCCTCTCATAATACTTTTCTTTATTTGCACGCTCTCGGTTCTTAAAACACACTTTTCGTTTGCCTTCGCGCTTCAGTAAACCAGCACATAATTAAATCATTACATAATTTTCATAAATCTTAAATGACCTTGACCCGAATGTCTTTGAAGGAACTGCATTAAAACCTCTACTGCTGTAAATTATGTCAAGTGCTCTTAAAACTTTAAAAGGAGAGTGTATGTGCACCGCTCCCTTTAATTGGTTCATTTTCTGTTCTTTCATCCCACTCAGTTTTCTCACTATTTTAACGAACTCTTTCGGCACTATTTTAAATGAGTAATCTATCTTCTGAGGACGGAAAATAGAGAATTTTAAACAGTGTGTATAACGAAAGCGGTAATACTAGAGCTTTTTACGTATAATTAAAGGCGTCTCTGGTGAACGCGATTTAATCAGAGTCGGATTAAATTTATTTTGTATTGTCGCTTTAATGAACATTTAAAAGTCGCCTGAGTAAACATCAAACAAGTAATATATTTCTACCTCTTTAACTAGTCACCACATTTCAAGTCGTGAAGATAGAGCAGTCAAATTTATTAAAAGACGAATTCTGATTGAATTACTTTCTACGAACTATACAGAACCAGAAACCAATTTCTAATCTCCTTTCACAACACAAACTGAAATAGATATTAAACAAATAGGCAACAGTATTAACTTTTTTAACAGTTTATGGATCCAAATAAGTAGCTATTGTTACGACCTTTCATGTTACGCCAAAAATATCTCGTAATGTCTGAAACATCAGAAAATGTACAAAAATAAGGGATGCTAACAGTTTACGTAACAGTAGTAATTGAGCTTTTAGGTATTTGTCATTGAGTTAAAGTTTTGATCAAATATTGTAATATTGTTTTCTGTTTTGACTAAAAGTAATTAAAAAGAAGTGTAACATTGGTGACAGGCTGGGATTAAAGAGATATTCAGTAATTTTTCATGGTTATTACTAGATCGTCTGAATTTGGTAAAGATATGGATACGTCCGGAACCCCCGCATGGTTTTTAAAAAAGGAAAAGGAAAATGAGAAGGCTAGTGAGTTGAAAGAGAAGTGTAGACTACAGAAGACTAAACCAGGTTACACAAAAAACAGTTTTCCATTTATACGAATAGATGATACACCAAACACTTTTTCAGGTGCTAAATGGTTTTCGATCCTATTGATCGCAATGGATTATTTTTCAAAAAAAGGTTTAAAATTGCACCCCTTTATAATCAGGAAAGGGTTACGATAGCAGAAGTATCTTGAGAGAAAAATCTTCAGTACTAAGGAAATTCGCACTATGCCGCAATCAGACGGAATAGTCGAAAAACATAATAAAAATTAGTCAAAACCTTTCAATGTTTGTCGATGATCATCAAAAAGATTGATGTCATCGAAAAGTCCCGAAGTGTCTTGTACTATCTGGTATGTCAGAAAATTTCTGGATTCAACATGACTATCTTCTACAACCTTACTTTGCATACCTATCCGTAAATTCACCCAAACCAGTCTATCGCTTAATTACACCTCAACATTACCTCTTACTAAAACACACCCTCTTCCAATCCCGGATACTCCTCCTTGGAATAATTTAATCACTTCTCTTTTAGCGTACAATAAACACGAAACCTTAAGCCATCAGGCAATGTTTCAAAGAAATTAGGAACCAATTCCAAAAAATTTTGTATACAGATTTCTCCAAACGCGAAAAGCGTTGGATGTGCCGTTACCCCCTGTGATAAAATTAATGGAATCATCTATATTACCGAATTTGTGCAGCGTATACACTGGAGAACTGTATGCTATTTTACACGAATTTTTATTTTCGGAAGTTTATAGGGTGGCCACTTTTTTTGTCGGTCAGTGTAGTAGAAGCTTTTAAAAACC
Source organism: Diabrotica undecimpunctata (assembly GCF_040954645.1). Classification (NCBI taxonomy): domain Eukaryota; kingdom Metazoa; phylum Arthropoda; class Insecta; order Coleoptera; family Chrysomelidae; genus Diabrotica; species Diabrotica undecimpunctata. The sequence continues at coordinate 123,799,046 of NC_092806.1, forward strand.
CAAAAGCAGATGATAAAAATCAAGCAATATGTATAGACTCCCTTTCCTAACTACCCCTGTAGCATAATTTTTTCCTTTAAATATCGAATATTAAATATATAAAAAAATTATTTGATACGCTGCTGGTTGTTTACTTCTAAATGTTTTTGTCGAATCATCTGGAAGCAAATATTAACGGCGTAGTTGTCGAATTTCACCTCGGCTTAATTGCGGTTTAATTTTAAATAAGTTCCCACAAAAATTTAAAGACAACACTCTTTAAGGAAACCGACAAAGGCTTCCCTTAATTCCATGAATTTTGGTTAGAACAAGGTGATTTGAGCTCAAAATACCATGTGGCAATCTTTGAAATACGAGTTAATCAGCGTTTGTTGTAAGCTGTATCCTATGACAAGTGATTTGTTAACTAGGGCTAAGTAGGTTGACATGGTTTTAAGTGAAAAATAAATAGTCGAGTTTGAAGAATCACATATTGTTATTATCCAGGATAACCCGAAGTACAATTTTGGTATTTGATTTAATTTCTCCTAGGATTTGTCCAGCCGCAGCCTCCATTTTGTCTTCCAGAGGTTCGGGTTTTGATTGTTTGAAGTTTGTGGGACAGTGTTTTTTGTTTAAATCTAAGGTGACAAACTTTTTTTTTTAAATTAAAAAGAAATAATTAGCCAGTGAAGCGAGTAGTTGTAAATTTTTTCTAAATAAACCTTTATCGTTATTACAATAAGATTTGCTCTCATTTCAATTTAAAAGTTTATAAATAAAGCTTTATGTATTTTAGTTTCTTTTAAATAAAATTATCTTTTAATAATTAATTAATAATTTGGAACATCCAATTAATCATTCAATCGTTTAGATAATTAATTAATAATCATCATAGTACATCTTTTTCTGTCATTTGGAACATAAACCATAGTTTTAAATTTTGTTTTGTTGTTGAGAGGTTCAATGCAAGATTTGTTGTTAAATTTAGATATTTTTTTGTAATAACTATTTATGTAACCCATACCATATACCCAACTGATATTAAACCAACAACCGCTGCAGAGAGTTCAGAGATTCAAATACCTTGGATGTTGGATTACCCAAAATCTGGATCCATCCTTCGAAATTCGATGTAGAATTGAACAGGCAAGAAACTCATTTCAAAAATTCAAGCCTCTATTATCCAATAACTCATTAAATTTGGAAATCCGTGAAAAGTTTACAAGATGTTACGTGTGGTCTGTACTTTTGTATGGATGTGAAACTTGGACTTTAAACGCCGATATCATGAATAAAATCGAGGCGTTTGAGATGTGGTTGTATCGAAGGATACTAAAAACTCTATGGACTAGCAGAACCAGAAACGAAGAAGTTCTTCGAAGAATGGGACATCAACGAACTCTATTAAATATTATTAAGAGGCGTAAACTAGAATATCTTGGACATATAATCAGAGGTCCAAGATATGAGTTCCTTCGGCTAATTCTCAACGGTAAAATCGAAGGAAAGAAATGGATAGGACGGAAGAAACTCTCTTGGTTGAGGAATTTGCGGCAGTGGACAGGTTTGACAGCGGACCAATTGCTACACGTAGCGCAAGACCGAGATCAGTATAACAATATTATAAGCATGGTAGTCGCCGACGTTCCGTAGGGATATGGCACTCTAAGAAGAAGATTTATGTAAAATAAAAATAAATATGGAATTTTTCTCTTTAAACTGAGGGTTTAAAAAAATTATTTGTTTTAAAAAGATATTGACCCCTAAAATTTTTTAGGAAAGAAATACCCTAAACATTTCTTCATAAGCAGCAAGAGAATTTTTTTAAACGTTGTCCTAATTTCAAATAGTGTACAAATCTTCTTGTTTAGTGTTGCCCAGGACATCTGTCACAGAGGCGTCTCTCACAGAGATGTTCTCTCACAGAGATGTTTAGACATGAACCAAGAAATTTACACCTGCTTTATTGATTTCGAAAAGGCCTTTGACAAAGTACAACATGAACCACTAAGACAAATTCTAATAAAGAAAAATATAGACAGCCGAGATATTCGAATTATATGCAACCTATATTGGAATCAAACAGCTAATGTGAAGGTTGAGGGTAGGCTAACAGAAGAAATTCAAACCCGTCGAGGAGTCCGGCAGGGATGCATCTTGTCGCCACTTTTATTTAATCTGTATAGTGAAGCTATTTGTGAACAAGCACTCGAGGAAGAAGATCTTGGTCTGATAATAAATGGTGAGACGATCAACAATATAAGGTATGCTGACGATACGGTTCTTCTAACGGGAACGCTAGTAGAACTACAACATCTCGTTCAAAGTCTCAATATATACTGTAACAGTTACGGCTTGAAAATTAATTTGAAAAAAACCAAATTTATGGTAATCACGAAATCAAAGAACATCAGAGCTAATCTTGTAATAGACAATACAACGATTGAGCGTGTGTCCAGTTATAAATATCTAGGTGCTTGGATCACAGACGATACTGATCAAACAAAAGAGATTAGATGTAGAATAGAAATCGCTAGATCAGTCTTTAATAGAATGCGCAAACTCTTTTGCAATCGTGATATCAATATAAAGTTACGAATACGAATGCTGCGGTGTTATGTCTTTTCTACCCTGTTGTATGGAGTAGAGGCTTGGACACTAAAACAGTTGACCACAAAAAACATCGAAGCTTTCGAGATGTGGTGCTATAGGCGCATTCTCAGAATATCATGGATGGACCGCGTCACTAACACGCAAGTACTCCAAACTTTAGACAAAAGATGCGAAATTCTAAATGAGATAAAAACTAGAAAGATGGAATACTTGGGGCACATTGTGAGAGGTGAAAAGTACGAACTTTTAAGAAATATCATGCAGGGTAAAATTAAGGGCAAAAGAAGTGTGGGAAGAAGAAAAATATCGTGGCTTCGTAATCTACGTGAATGGTTCGGGTGTAGTTCGATTGAACTTTTTAGGCGCGCTGCTAACAAAGTCGCAGTGGCCATGATGATTTCCAATCTCCGCTAGGAGTGGCACGAGAAGAAGAAGAAGGACATCTGTGTAAGTATTTCTTAATTACTTTTTTGCAGTTAGTTCTCCCAGTCCCCCAAAAAAGGAATACTTATCCAAGAGCTTGCTCTCCAACAAAAACATGAGAAGCACTTCGCAAATTCTTTTGCTTACCCTATCTTCAACCCTAGTTATTGTTCAGTTCCCTCTTTTAGCCCCTAATAACCAAATAATATTGTTACAACTCAATAAAAAGTCGATACGTTTAGCATTCCTTAGTTCAAGAAATCCATAGGACTTACTCAGGACTCAGGGTGTAAATGTCACTATTATCTGGTTGCCATCCCATATTGGCATTCCCGGTAAAACAGTCCACACTCAAAAGCACAATATATTTAAATTCGTAATGACCTAAAGCAAATGTTTAAGCAACAACAGTATCATAACTGGCAAACCCACTGGAACACAATCAATAGGACATTACATGAGATCCTGCAGACTGTTAAAAGATTTAAACTTCCAACAATCTCTAGAAAAGAAAAACTGTTCTCTGAAGATTAAGAATTTGACATACTCAATTCACGCATGACAATTTAATAAAGTTCTATCCGAGGGTGTAAAATAAACTTAGTTGAAATAATAAAGACTTTTTAAACTCACGCGAATAAGTCTTTAACCTAATTGGTTCCTTGAAAGACATTCAGTTGTTTAACAGAATTACTTGTATTTATAATAGCTTCTTATTTAAAGCTTATAGATTAACTGTAGCAACTGGTAACATGTCCTTATTGTAATTATTGTACACAATAGTCAATGACCATTCTGCCGTCCGTTAGCTAAAACATCGCTACGCCACCATAGGCCGATTTTAAGTTATATATGCCACATTATATAAAAAAAATTCTCTATCGATCTGTCCTAGATCCGTATTTCTAAGGTTTGTAGTTTCAATGATAGCATAAGCAAAAACATTGTTATCTACAAGAAAATTTTAACTTTACACAGCTTAAATGACGTTAATCCACATTACTTAACTAAAACATCAGGAACCGCCTTCATTAATTTTGTTTAAATTTTCATTTAAGCTACCTAGCTAAAACCACGTTGCCCAAAGTTATACAGCTATCAGCTATAAGACCGTTAACATACTTTAACTTTTTTTTCATCAATCAGCCAATCGCGTCCACTGCTGGACATAGGCCTCCCTTAATTATTTCCAGTATTCTCTACAATGGGCCGCTTGTAGCCACTTTCCCGCTACACGTTTTATATTATCGGTCCATCTAGTCGGTGGTCGTCCCCGACTTCTTTTATAGTTTCTGGGCCTCCCTTCCATAATACGTCTTGTCTGCCGTCCATCTTGTGTTATAGCGATGTGCCCTGTCCAGTTCCACTTAAGCGTCGTGGTTCTTTCAATGACGTCTTGAACTCCTGATCTTTGCCTGATTTGTTGGTTTGTTATGTGGTCTTAGAGGCTCACGTTCAGCATTGCACGTTCCATGGCTCGTTGTGTAAGTCTGAGTTTATTCGCAGATTTTTGCGTGAGTGTTCCCTGCTCCATAAGTTTGTACAGGCAAAACACATTGGTTATAAACCTTTCGCTTGAGACACATGGGAATTGAACTATTGAGAATATGGCTTAATTTGCCAAATGCTGCCAATATCAGGCCTATTCGCCTCTGTATTTCATGTGTTTGATTGTCTTTGCTTATTTTGCTCTCGTGTCCCAGATATTTGTAAGTGTCTGTTTGTTGTATGGTATTATTGTCTATAGTTATATTTCCACTCATTACGTGATTTGTCATAAGTTTAGTTTTCTCAAAGTTTATCTTTAATCCTGCTCTTTCAGACAGACTTTTAAGCGAATGTATCATAGAAACTGTATCCTGTAAGTTATCTGCGATTAATACAACATCATATGCAAACCTTAGATGATTTAATCTTTTTCCATCTATATTGATGCCCTATATCTTGTTATTGAGTGTTCTTAAATATTGATTCTAGAGCTGCCGTGAATAATTTTGGTGAAATACTGTCTCTTTGTCTAACTCCTCGACCTAAGCTGAATTTTTCTGTGTCTTCGTGTAGTCGTATACTTGATGCAGCGTTTGCGTAGATGTTTTTGATTAGTTTCGTGTACCTGTAATCTATTCGGTATTGATTTAGGGCTTCCAGTACTGTTTCAAACTCTACAGAATCAAAAGCCTTTTCGTAATCGACAAATGCAAGAACCAGTGGTATGTTGTACTCGATGCACTTTTCTATTAAGATCTTTATCGTATGCAAATGGTCATTTGTGCCATATCCTGCCCTGAAGCCTGCATATTCCTTGGGCTGATAGAAATCAAGTTTAGGTGTTAGTCTCTTTGTTAGGATTTTCATTTTTAAAGAGTTTGTACATATGTGTCAAGAGGCTGATAGGTCTATAATTTTCTAATTTAGTAATATCGCCTTTTTTGTGTAATAAGTCTATCACTGCATTGTTCCAGTCTTTTGGAATCGTACTCGCCTGTAAGCATTTATTAAACAGTTCGCTTACTGATTTTAATAGAATTTCTCCTCCTGCTTTTATTCAAAGCATGAGGACTTTTGATCAGAGGAGGAGGATCAAACTGTTGCTCTTCTGGGAACAATAACATAGCTGGACGGAAACAAGCAGATATAATGAGCGCCTTCTATATATCGCGATATCCAGAACATTAATATATGGTTAGATAATTGCACAGCGCAAAATAAGAATTGTCTACTTTATTCTTTTTTAGTTCATATGGTAAACAGTGACTTAATATCTACAGAAGAAATTTCTATATTTTATTTTGAACCTGGTCATACGTTTATGAGCGCTGATCAAGTTGAGCATCAGGTAGAACTTGCAATGAAGAAGAAGCGTAAGCTGTATGACCTTGCCGATTTTGAAGACGCAGTTGCTTCCATAAATAACTCCAAAGTGATAGTCAAATCTGTCAACACAAAACTTTGTTAATGCTCCGAATTTGATAACTGAGAGGCATGTATACAAAAAAGTAACCCAAGAGGTTACTTAAAAAATATGAAACATGTTTGTTTTAAAAGAAATTCATTTGGGTTGCTATATAAAAATAATTTTAATGAAAATTTTAAATATCTGCAATTTATGACTGACAGATATTTCAAAAATCCAAGTTGTATGATTCTCACATTTCGCACTTCTCCAAAAGGCGTTGAACTTAACCGAAAAACTACGTTAATTGACAAATTAACGCCTATGGTACCGCCACATAAATTGACATTTTGGAAAACATTACCAACAAAAACTGATGATGAGGAGGGAAATGAAACTAGATTTAATAGAAAGACCACTTAATAATAATTACCTTAATAAGACTGATAAAGTGCCATTTAATTCTAAGGGCTGATTGTGATAGGTAAAGAATTTTTGATCTCATTTTTATGTCATTTTGTAAACGTTTTCTACTGATATAATGTCTAATAGTATTTTTACCTATTTACAATTTAAAAAATGTGACATTAACGTTTTATTAGTCAGAAAATATTTTTTTCTTCAAACGTCAAATAATGATGACATTACTTATCTAACTTGATCCTGTCAAAGTTTGATGTCTCCGCCGGCAGCAGTTTTTTTTTCCCATTTCTTTACGGCGGAGGGAAAAATGTCATGGCAACAATATGAAACATGTCACAAAGCAACAATACAAATGTCATTAACAACAATTAAACATCATTTTTATTTATAGTAATATTAAAAGTACAATTAGTTAATGAGGCATTTTCAAAATTAAAACCGTGCAAAAATGTTCCCGACTCTTGATACGCATTGGTAATTGTTGATGATACTGATGGTCGAGAACAACTTTCAGCAATCATTCCAACGTGCTACTGCATCATTAGCCGCGGACTCAATTTCGTTTAGGTTTTCCATTTTCGCACTAAATTTGCGCTTGCGGTTGCAACAACAATAAGCTGTCTTTAATAATTGCAAACAACTGTCAAACAACTGTAACCAGGGAGACGCAAATCCCACCGACGACATAATTATTTTAATTTCTAACATCTAGACGACTTTGATAGTTCTCACAGTTAATTTCGAGTAAAAGTAGCGTATGAATTGTACTATTTATGGTTGAAAATTGCTACGTTTGAAGAAAAAATAGTATACTTTATTCGGCAAAGAAGCGACTTTTCTTGAGTTGCCCTCTATTACGCGCCTCACTTCGTTCGGCGCGTAATATCGGGCGCGTCAAGAAAAGTCATGCTTCTCCGCCTCATAAAGTAATATACTATTATCACACAGTGATAATAGTTTTCGCGACGATGTTTAGATATAAGATAAATGTTAACGTTAATAACTTTTAAATATTGTTAATGATAATATTAAAAGAGAAACAATTTCAAAACAAACTATGATTACTAGACGGGCGGACAGGACGGATAACAATGTTTTAAAATACGACATTTAAAAATAAATCTAATTCCTGATTCATGAAACAAAGTAATTAATACTATTATTAGTGCTTTCGGATTCACGCGAAATATGTCTCATTCAAATCTTATCCTTCATATCCACTCAATCTATCCGACGCGCCCGTCCCTTATGTGTTTTGTTATTTTTCTTAGACCAGTCTAAGAAATTAAGTACATAAATAATTACATAATACAATAATTATTCTTTTCGTCTAAAAATTTGATATTCATTTGATAAGTTTTGTTTTTTGTTCGATTTTTTATTTGCCCTATGAGTGCTACTTTGTTTTTATACCTTTTTCTTTTCTTTAACCCTTCGCAGCATGGGTGCGTGTCTGTGAGACAAGCCAATCATATTTTTACAATTTGCAAATAGACCCGTAGTTCTAACGCGCGGGCGCTTGAGTAGCTGCATGAATTACAGCGTAGTAGCATAATATGCGCCAGGCCAGGCCGCAGTTTGATTCTAAGTCTCTGAGAGTTTGTGAAGTGCATTTTTGTCCACAAGACACTACCCAAGCTTTGCAGTTACAAAATCGAGAAGCGATTACGTTAGCTCAAACTATTACAGTTACTTCTGTTGAGACAAATTTTTATTATTTTAGGTAGTAAATCGTTTTAAAAATGGATCTTTATTTAGCAGAAATAGCTAGACTACACAAGTTGTATGATGAAATAGAAGCCGAGGATGATTTAGAAGAGAAAGGCTTTTCTGATGAAGAAGACGACATCTATGAAACATTACACCATGAAAGTGACACAGAAGAAGAGCTAGATTTTGAAGATACTCCAGAAATTTTGGCTAGCACTAGCATCTGTAGAGGTAGTAATAGGCATCTTTATTATACAGTAAACGATGGTATTACAAAATGGTTTAAACATGTGCTAAACCAGCAAGTGCGAACTCGAAATCACAAAATCTAGTCACATTTGCCTGGTCCCATAGAAAGTGCGAAAAACGCTAGAACGCCTACAGAAACTTTTCAATCTTTTTTTGACGATCAGATGATCAACATAATTGTCCAAAATACCAATATTTATATCTCTACACTTGTAACTCGTTACAAAGACTATTATGACGTAAAATTGACGAACGTAACAGAAATAAAAGCTGTCTTTGGATTGCTGCTTTTAGCCGGAGTTTTAAAAGGAGGTAGATTAGATCTGATGGAGTTTTGGTCAACGGGCATAACGGGAGTGGAAATATTTCCGGCTGTGATGTCTTACAGAAGAATGAAATTTTTACTTAATTCACTACGTTTCGATAATATCAACACTCGCAATGAAAGAAAAAAGATTGATAACTTAGCACCGATTCGAGAACTGTGGGAAACGTTTGTTGGCAATTGTAGAAATAATTACAGCTTTTAGGAGATTATGTCACGGTAGATGAAATGCTACGAATTTAGGGGAAGATGTTCGTTTCGTTGCTTTTATATCCCAAACAAACATGCTAAGTATGGGATTAAGGTATTTGCAATGGTAAACTCAAGAACATTTTATGTGTCAAATTTAGAAATATACGCAGGAAAGCAGCCAGAGGAAACTTTCGCAATTAGTAATAAAACTGAAGCCTTGGTACTCAGGCTTTGCGCTTCAATATTAGGATCAGGTCATAATTTAACATTTAATAATTGGTTTCCCACCATACCTCTTGTTAATAAACTTCTAGAAGACCATAACATAACTGTAGTTGCTACCATCAGAAAAAAACAGAAAAGAAATTCCACTGGAATTTTTAAACGGTAAATTACGACCAGTGAATTCTTCAATGTTTGGTTTTGGGAAAAATATTACCTTAGTATCACATATTCCAAAAAAGGCAAAGTGGTTCTTGCTGTCTCCTCCCTACATACAGATGATGGAATTGATTCCGAAACTGGTGAAAAAAATAAACCTAAAACTATCACATCTTACAACATCACAAAAGGTGGTGTAGATTATACTGATCAAAAATCAGCTGCCTACAATGTTAGCAGGAACACCAGAAGATGGCCTATGGTAATATTATATAATATAATAAACATTGCCGGCATCAATGTACATATAGTTTACAACGCAAACAATCCCTAAGAAAATTTGGCCCGGAATATTTATCTCAAAAATGTTGGTCTTGATTTAGTTAAAGCGTTAATTCTCGAGCGAAAAACATGCACTTAAAACGAGAAACATGCGCTATTGCACAGCGTTTAACGATTTCAGAAGTGGCCATACGACAATCAACTGACGATGTACAACATGGAAGATGCTACTACTGTCGAAATCGGAAAACAAGATATTGTTGCAAAAAATGTAGAAAATGGCTTTTGCCTGGAACATGTACAGCCCATTTGTCAAGATTGTGTTACACAAAATTTTAAAGTTTGAGAAATCTGTGCAAAAATTTACCATTGTTGTCTTATTTTGAGGTTTGCTTTTATCAGTTCCAAAGTTTATAAAGTTCCAATTTTTTTGTAAAATATTTAAATACATAATGTGTGTCACTTAGACATCACCCGACCTTTGCTGTAAAACAAATTCACCCGTGCCTCAAAGGGTTAATAATAATAAATGTTTCTGATGCAATTTTGACTTATGGGTCTCAGGTATGGGGTCTTTTTGAGTACGATGAGGTGGAAATAATCAGAAGATTTTATCTAAAAAAAATGTTCTCTTGTCCAAGGTATTGTCCTAACTTTATGTTAGATTTGGAGACAGGTATTTCTGGAGTCAGCCTATATACAATGAATTTACATCAAAAATATGTTAAAAAAATACTAGGATATTCGAGTGATAGGTTGCCAAAATTTCTTTTGAAAGAAATGATAAGAGCAATGTGTGGCTGGTGAAAAGATTGGATGAGCATGGGAGAAAAATTTGAAATTGAGGTAAGGTGTGAATGGGAATGGAGAGAAAGCTGGCCTAGTGTGATTAAGAATATGATAGAAAAAAAGGAGGAGATACAGCGTCAGGCTGAGAATAGGGCACTTGAATCAAATTTTTGTGGACACTACAAAGAACTGCGAGAAGAAGGAGTAAACATGCATTATCTACTGGAAATGGAAATTTTTGGGGACATTCGATGGCTCTTCAAATTAAGATGTGGAGTTCTATATTTGAATGATCGACCTGGCAGAAATGATGAAAGAAGATTTTGCTCAATATGTAACACGAAGGAAAGGGAAGATGTGATACGTTTATTGGAAAAATGTTCGGTGTTGAGACATATTAGGTTAAAGTGGTTGGGTAGACATGAACTTAGTAGAGTGGAAGTAGTTACTATGATGAGACAGGAAAAGGCTGAGTTAGCAGGTTAATGAAGGGAGGCATGAGTGTATAGGTATGAGTTAGTGAGTCTATTTAATTACTAAATTTATTATCATGGTGTTATTTCTATGGGATTAAAATATTAAAATTAGTATTAATAATTTGTTTGTGAATAGCTATTATCTTTTTATCTGTCTTGTCTATCTTGACTATCTTGTTATTATTATTATTATTATTATATCAACAGCTTTCACCCCCTCTAAGGAACACATTCAATCATTTTAAATGCAATATATACCTTACTGTTATACTTTGTTATTACTGTTTAGTCTAGTGCGAAGTGCTACTTAGTAGGATATACACATTTAGTTTATTACTAACATTTATATGAATATTTACTTAATTAATTTTTTATTAATTTTAATGAACTTGTTAGATGTAATGAGACTTAGTGTAATTTTTTGTATATTAATTAGGGAATAATATTAGTTTGCCAACCCTCCTGATGGCATGTGCCAATAAGAACAAATGTCACTAAAAGAGAAAATTGTATGTTTTTTAATGGGAAATAAAAAGACATTATTGACTGATTGATTGAATAAATGTTTCTTGTCCAAAGTTTGCTGTTTTATTTTGTTGGTTAACGACATTTTACTATATTGCTTCTTATCTAAGGCATCATTACTTAGCTAAAACATCGCTATTAAGGAAAGGTGATCAAATAAGTGATGTTTTAGTTAAGTATATAATATAAAAAATGGCTACTGTAGTAAACTGTTTTAGCCATTAAACAATTAAACACCTTTAGTGATGTTTTAGACAAGGTTGTGTTTTAAAAATTAAATCAAAACCTTAAGTATAACGTGATTTTATAGTGGCGGAATTATTGATAATTTAGTTATGTAAAAATTGTATCAAACATTTGTTCCAAAATACTAAACTACAACGTCATTAAAGTACGGTTAGTCATGTTTTGGTAAAGGTTTTCGTATGTAATAAATAATAAATGACACAGCTAAAACTACTTCTATTGTTTTTTATACCATAAAATAACTAATTTTGTTTGAAACTCTATTTAATTGGAAGAGAACTAAAACACGTTCCTTTTGAAGTAACATACATACTTCTGGGATAAATAGTTTTAAAGTAGCAATGTCTTGAAAATCTCTCCTCTCTTTTTGCTCATATCTCAAAATCGGGCGCTGTGGCTTAGCGATGTTTTAGCTAACAGACGGCAGCATTGAAGCCGAGACACATTAATTTAAATCACAAAAAAAGATTGGTGCCACACTTATATTTGCTTCCGAAACGCTGGTGTCCTATTATATATTATTTAAACGTCAGTCGTATTCCGTTTAAATTTGTTGACAATTTTACTTAGTAATTGGATAAATCATTTGGCTGTACCGGGGATCAAGTCTCACAAGACGTCGTCGCGAGCGTTAAATTAATACAGCCGGAAGCTGATTATTCTTGTGAAAACTGAAATAGGGAAACTCTACAAAACTGGCTGAAAGACTGACTCTTAATACTTGGCTTTAATTATTTTACACAACAAAGTTTTCAGTTGTTATTGTGCATAAAAAAAGTAAATAAATTACGGATTGCAGTTTCAAGTGAAAACTGATAATTTTAAAACAGAAACCTAGAAATTTACACAGACAACTTATATATATATATATATATATATATATATATATATATATATATATATATATATATATATATATATATATATATATATATATTATATATTGTTTCGATTCTACTTATTTTCTTAATGTAATTATGCAAAATTATAATTATATTTATTTTTAATTTTCTTAATAGATCAAAACTCTCCTTGGGCTAGCCTTTGTAGAAGTTGATAAACACTTTGAGAGAAGGAAATATCGTTAGAAATATAAGTGAACACCTTGGAACAATTGCTATATACGATGTCAGGATACAATTAATCGAGTACTTACAAACTGTTGTCACTGCTCACTAAATTTAATCTTTTACTTTAAAAAAAAAATTCTCTTTCTACTTTTTAACTTTTATGGGTGCCAAAAAAGCTTTCGATTAACGTAGACTGGCACCTTTTTTTTTTCTAAGTCATCAACTGCTCCTATCTGCTATCTCGAACACACTGGTGTTTTTTCCATTTCCAAAATTTTTCCTTTGATGCAGCCCCTTTCTTTCAATGAACATTCCTTCCTTTTTATTGGTCAACACAAATATCCTTTAAAAGTCGTAATCATTTTACCTGTTCCTAGGAAATTCTACTCTCCGATTTCTAAATACTTGTTTTGCCTCGATCTTAATCTCTGCTAAAAATCTCCACAAAACCCCCATGCCTGCCACTTTCACTCACAAATCGTTCTAAGAATAATAGAAATTTAAATTATTTATACACGAAAAACTTAATACTTGGCAATTCCAATCTGTACAAATTTTTTAAATAGGTATTTTACAGTCAGATATTTAAATTTCCCTTCTTCTTTTTCTCTGCCTTTATTTATCTACAATAATGTATATATATATATATATATATATATATATATATATATATATATATATATATATATATATATATATTAGAAAATATTAAGACAAAAATCAAATCACCGACCAACAGAAATCGAAAACACCCTGTATATTATACTGTTTAGCATTAGTTTTAGAAATTTAGAAAGTGGTTTTTTTCGGAAAGTGAATTTTATACGTTCAAAGACATTCCCAGAAAATAAGAAGAAAATATATTGGTTTTTCTAACGGTTTAGTTTTAAATAGACATTTTTGTAAACAGTTCTACCTTAAACTTTCTATTGTATGGATTACCAAGAATTATACAATAGGGTAGGTTTGCACATAGTTTGTGAGAGGTAATTATTCTTTTTTCTCTAGAAATTGAAAATGTTTATTAGATGACCGACGGATTATTTTATAGGAGAAAGTTAGCTTTTTTTCTTTGAAGAAAGTAAAATTTGTTTGGATGGAGATACGTTCTGATTGGTTCAAGGAAAAAGAGGAGGGAGGTGGAAGGATTTTGGATAGAGTTTTGCAAGAGAGAGGAAGGCATTGTGAATTGAACATCGGGCGAGTATACTATAGTTTTTTTTGTGGAGACGACGTTGCTAATTAGCCAAGTTTTTTAAAAAAAGTCTAGATTGTGAAAAGTTGTATTTGTGTTTGGTGGAAAGAGTTCTAACTATTGGTAGCAGACAGAAGAAATAACTGATATGCTATAAGTAATAAACGGATGTATAGTTTTATACTGGACCAAGTCGATTAGTTGAGATATCCTTGTGTCTGGAGAGGAGGAGTTTATTCATGTAGTAAAGATTTGGAGCAGAGGAGTTTAGCAGGAGTATTCCGGAGAAACTGAAAGGTACGAGCAAGGTGGACAAGGTACAATCAAAGGAGAGAGAGGTGAAGTCATCAATTTTGGGAACAAAAAGTTAGTTTCGTCATTTTTAGAAACAGAGACTTTCAATCACGACCACCTATTTACATTAGAGTTATTCGTTTTTTTGTTGGTTTTATTGAGAATTATAATACATGATACATGATAATTTATCGGAAGTCACTAAAATTAAGAAATTTTAGATTTGCATATAAGCTTAAGTAATTTGTATTGATAAGTATGGATGTATACGGTATATTTATGTTTATTCAAAATTTTTACTTTTAATATTTGATTGGTTTTTTTTTAATACAACATTTGCTCTCAACGTAAAAACACCTTTTTTCTTCTCACCGGAACAACCTTTTCTCTTCTAGTTCTATCTTAGACTTCTTCTTTGGTTTTTTCTCCGAAAAACCAAACTAACTTCCCTTTCCTCTTTATTCTCAAAATTTCTCTTTGGAACTAATCAAATCACTCAAAACAAACATGTTTTACCATCTTCTCTCTTTCTCTAGTCAAAATTTTTTTATGACCCACTGCGCTTTATTTTAATAATCAAAACCATCAAATTTTTAGGTAAAAAAACCCCTAATGACCTGTCATTGTTTTTAAGTTGAATAGACAGCTTTCATTTTCGCTATCCGAGATAAACAAAATTGAATAACTTGACTAACTATTTTTTCGATTTTTTTAAAATTTGGTATATATTAATAGTTCATTAACTGTCAGAATTTTAAGTAGTTATATTACATGTTGTTATTCAAAAAACCAAGTTATTAATATTTACAAATTACTATAAAAATAAGTGTTTTTCATAAAAAAATGTCAATTGTTGTCGTTTACTTTGAAAACCCTCAAAATAAAGACCTTTTTTATGATTTGAATACAACTTTTATTTGAAACATTTGTTTTTAGAATGTACAATAAGCTTTTTATATACAAAAAACTATGTTTTTCACTTTTTAAGATTATTAAAAAAAAAAAACAAAATTAGCTGTCGGTCTTCACGGATTTTTTACCAGCTACTCCTCATACACCTTCAAATATCTGTATAAGATTTTTTCAGCTTAATTGGGTTATAGTGTATTTTTAAATAGTTAACTTTTTGAAAATTCCTCACATTTATTTAGTATTTTGATGTTTTGGCAACGCTGTGGAGTTCTGACGTCATAAAACTTGAATGACATAATTATCCTTAGAGTTGTTAATTTGAGTTGTTGATAAAAGACCATAACCTCTTGGCCCATAAAAATTGTATCGTCAATCTTTCTGATTTATAAATTCATAGTATCAATGAAAAAAAGTAAACAAAATAGATAAAAATCCAAAATTTACATTCGTCACTAAATACAGATTAGTGTCCATATAACTATCAGAAAAACCATTAATATAAAATGGTACTTAAAGCTCGATGAATAAAATCGTCTATTTCTATTAATTATTCATGCCGCTTTTTATGCCGTTAAATATATTAATGGTTAGTTAACCCTTTTTCGAGAGTTATTAAAAATATAATAGGAAATCAATTGCCTTCATAGTCGTTTAAAAATTAAGCTTTAAAGCTCTGAATGAAATATAAGCTCCTTGAGTCGATATCTCCTCCATCGCCTTAATGAATTCACAATGGCTTTTCAGTTAATTCTCTTTCCTGTTGATCCAGTAAATTCTCGAATGACATCGTTGAGCCTTTTGAAGATAGTAGGTAAATTAAAATTAATCTTTTTACCCGATACAGTATTTTCTGGTAAAGTTTAAACCTAATTAGTAATTTCCGACAGTGGAATGCAAAGTAAAAAGGAATATTAGATGATCTTATAATAGTTTAACTAAATGTAAGATCCACTTGGATAATGATATGAAAATACATCCCATAAAATTTAAAATAAAGTGTTTATTAAAACCTAATGTAACAACATAATATTTTATACTGAATTGTAGATTATAAGAGATGGATTGCTAGAATTTAATAACTCTTTGATACTGTCCAATGAGATTTAACTGACCAATTAAAAACCAATATTTAGGTTGATGCTTTGGGTGGATTGAGGCAATTGAGAACTCAAAAATCTTAGGAAATAGACAAACTTAAATTTCATAACTACGAAGAGAAAATTTTACTATTTTTATTGGAAAGAAGCCACACTTTTAATTTAAAATAAGATTACTTTAATAAAATACAATATATTACAATTAAAAAATTTTGTTTTGTTTAATATTTGGTAAACAATTCTTATAATTTAAGTCAATCTTACTTATTCCTATTAACTATTTTAAGATATATATTGTAAAGTAGATGACGTTAAAATGATATTGTCAGTGTTTTTGAATGGCGTTCCTGAGACGACTTTACCCAAAAATAGTTCATTCGGTTACGTTAAATCATCTTGAACCGAAATTATTCGACAATAAAAGTTAGGCGTAATCTGTCAGACGATACATTAGTATAAGAGTAACTTTTATTAGACGTGGGTTATTTGTTTACTGTTACGTTGTGATAGTCAAAAGTGGTCAAAATGAGTAATAAAGCACATTTCTCAAAGAGTGTGCTTTTTATAGATGATAATAATGAAAAAACAGTTACGAAATGGTATGAAGAATGTGATAGTAGTGGAAGTGAAATAGAGAATGCAGAATATGATTGTGTTATCGAAAGTGAGCACGATACAGCATCGTAAAAATCGGAAGAGAGTGATGAAGATGAAAATATTGAGGAAGAAAACTCACCTAATCGAGAAAATATTTTCGGCAAAATCGTTTTAAATTCGGCACAAGAAGTAGTACCGACACGAGGGAGAACTCGTGTTCTCCCGTGAAGCATAATATAGTTATACAACTTCCTGGTCTGAAGAATTCTGCTCATGCGCTTGGAAATAATGCATCCCCTTTAGATGTTTGAAATTTACTGTTTTATGCAAAGATGATTAAGCAAATTATTTACTGAAGTCACTGCTAAATCTGTAATTATCGGGAAAATACAAAAGATCTGATGGAAGTAAAATTCGTGACAAGGATTTGATTGAAATGAAAGTATTTTTGGGTATGCTAATTTATACTGTCGTTTTTAATTTAAATCATTAGTGTATTCGCACCATTTTTAAAACGGACGGTACCGGAAGAGACGTTTTTGGGTGTGTTATGAGTAAAGATCGGTTTGCGGTCCTGTTAGTATGTCTTCTTTTTGATAATCCCAATGACCTAAAACAGCGTCAACAAGCTGATCCAACTGCTCCAGTATCAGAAATAATTAACAACAACTGTATTAAATTGTCAAAACGTATATTCACTTGGCCATACTGTATGTGTCGATGGGATGCTAGTTGGTTATCGGGGAAGACGTAAATTTAAAATGCCGAACAAACCCGTCAAATATGGCCTCAAACTGATGTGTCTCACAGATTCCAGAAATGGATATTAGTATAATAGATGTATATATACAAGTGTGTTTACTTCATATACATTTTGTTATATACCCTCATATATATACACATTGTTTTTTCACTCTTTTTGCATGTCCACCTTGCGTTTATATGACACGCAGAACACTTCTTAACTGTTTTCCAGTTTTCCTGTAAACTGAAAGACATTGGTGACTTCAATTCTGGAACCAGCTTTTCTATTTCTTTGTTTTCTTGAAGTGATACCATCTCCTAAATAACTGCATATTATATGAAGACGGAATTCTCACTATTTACATCACATTTTCAGTAGAAATTTAATGAGTTTTCCAGGCATTGGCCCCGATGATGCCAAGAAAGTACGTAAATAAAATCCACCATGACTTTTTACCTTTTAAACTTATTCGATAATAATGATATGCACTAATCATGCGCAACTACTCCACCTGTTCCAGAATTGTAGGAAGCAAACAACTTATTATTATTATTTCTTATTATTATTGTTATTTCTGTCGCTTCCAAGTCATTAGTTGATATGTCGTGAAATAATTATGAAATTTTTGTTTATTTCTAGATAGTTCGGGCAGGTATTTCAAAAGATCAATTACTACTTTAGCTCCAAGTGGCATTCCTTTAGTATCTTCAGTATCATTTGTTGTTTTTCCACAATAAATGTCAAAACCATAATAATATCTAGTGGAACCAATTATCATCTAGTTCTTATGTCCAAATTTGACTGGCTTCCCTTTAATAAATTGTATTGCTGGGTTATGGCCGAAATATTTCACCATGGATTCGCCTATGGATATATGTATATGGAAACATCCCCACGGGTAGAATTTTTCTATAATTTTACCTGCTAAGTAATTTCAAGGATAATCAATTTCATCAGTGAATAAATTGTTTTTATGATTAGAATTATATCCTATTTATGTAATTAATTTATAAGTCACCTAATAAACAACTTTGAAAACAGTATTTGTTTGCATTTATAAAAAATGGCGGCAAATATTTAATTGTATGACTAGAAAACTAACTAACTATGCTTGTATTATTTACTATTATAGAATAAACAATAAATGGATCGTTGTGTTGTCGTTTTAAAATTTTTCCATATTTATAAATTTAATAAACAATGTTATTTACTATTTTTAATCCACCTTGCAATAAAAGTAAGTACGATCCTGGCATCTGTCAGATTTCTCAATAATTATATGAAATAATTCTCGACACATACAATACATTATATGACGTCACAATTAAAGTAGCACTGAAAGAAGGGTCTAAGATAGGCTACACTAAGATCTGTATTAGTTAATTATAATTTATAATTATTTTTTTACTGTAAACTTTTCAAGTGTTACACTTGGTTTATATTTCTCGGTTTCCAAAGTAATATATTTTTTTTTTAAATTCTTTGTGTTAGTTTTTGATATTTATTGAAAATATGTTATTGCAAATGAATGTAGTTAAGTGGTTTAAAAAACATTAAACTGAATTTCACAAAAAAACATGCAAAAAATTGTTTTTATATTTCAAGCTTTACGACATACTTCTCCTTCAAGTACCATCTTTCATGAAACTTTGAAAATCATCATGACTCTGCGGACCTTGCTGACCGCCCTTCTAAATAGTTCGGCACTACTGCAATAATTAAACCATTCCCCAAAGCTCTTAAGCCAGGATATTCTTCATTTTCCCACATTTCGCTTTTCTCGGATTTTGATTTTCATAATAAGTTCTAATGAGTATTTTTGCCCTCTAATCATATGTTCTAAGTACTTCGTAAGTACTAAGTAACTTTTCTTCTTTTGATTGTAAATATTATTTCCTCTTTACTTCCTATCCTTCTAGTTACTTCCGCGTAAATTCGTGATATTCGTATGATTCTTTGGTAATATTAAAACTCAAAGCAAGCCAAATTATTTATATGTGTTACGGTCAATGTGATAAGTCCGGTCTGTATTAATAATAACCGGTAAATATTAATACTTATCTTAGCAGTTGGTCAATGTGATTAATAATGCCTTTATAATTAGATTAACCAGTTATTATTAATACTATCCTAACAGCTCTGGTAAATGTAATAAAATCGAATTTTGGGCTTCGCTACTGTTTATTTATGAAACTTGATAATAAAGTTAAACACTTAAACAGAACTTAATAATCAAAAAACCTATTATTTAATTTATCAAATAAAAATCCCAACTGGACATGTATTAAATCAAAACAGACTCGTATTAAGTAATAAATTTAAACATTTAAACATAATTTATCAATCAAAAATTCCAACTGGACATGCAATAAGTAAAAACAAACTCGTACATACGCATTAGCTGTAAGTTAACAGACTATAATTACTTGTTATAGAATTACACAGAACTATCGATCGAAAGATATCGAAAGTTGCCTCCATAAATACATAATAAACAATAGGATCTCTGTCGTTTTTTACTGGCACAACGAGTTTCTCGACATTACCAATTTTTACAATATCATACCATGATAACCGTTAATATTCTTCAGTTGTTTTGTGAGAAGTCTTGTCTTTGGTTGTTTTAACTTTTATTAAAAATGCATAATACTCATCTCTGACGAATAACTGATGATTGTTTCCTTTTCCAGATTTAAGCGTATCAATTTGATCGCTAAATCGTGCTTTCGTGGACTCGAAATCACTCATCTCTTAGTAGGTATGCACAGAGCACTCGAAACTTCACACTTCTTTTTCAACTAAACAAAAATGTTTTACAACGACACAGAACCGCTTCCGACTACAGATTTACTATCACTGTGGTAATACTCGCGACTTATTTTAACACTGGTATTTCGCAGTGACTAATACACTTACTTCCCTCCACCCCGCAAGCTTCTAAGAACTTATTGGTGTTCAACATTTATCACGTTTACCGTTTGAATACGGGATTTTTATTAATAATAAGCGGTCAATGTGATTATTTCTGGTATATGTATTACTTTTACCTAGCTATTCGGGTTGTATTAATAGTAACCGGTAATTAATATTAATTCCCATTTAATCATATTTACCGTAACATATGCACTTGTTTTAGTGTGCACCAATATTCGCTAAACATCAATCCAAAAAGTGAGATCATATCCACGGGCGATATGTGTATCAGATCGTACTCTCCTCGTAGCTAAAGTAAATCTTAAACTTGGAGCGCTCAACAAACGGAGAAGAACAACGAGGATAGAACTAAGAAAAAAGGACGATTATCTCCAAGAAGTGCAAAAAAGTAAAAAGTATGCCCTTTATTGGTAAGGGTACATCACTAGAAATATGGGATCCTATTAAACATTATGTAACAACATGTTACACAATGATAAAAGATAAAAGTTTTGCAACAGTCCAGTCTATTATTTCAGTGTAGTCCTGTGCTTCAAAATTTAAAGTATTAAGGATAAAATTTCTAATTTGACCTTGGCTTTAGTCTGTCTGGCTTTTAACATTTTCCTTAGCCCTAGCTATCTAATGTGTTTCTTTTCGTCAAATATTATTGCTATCAGTAGTTTCTTAGGGTGAGCAAAGTATGCATTTATACCATACTAGTGATTTTCCCAGTCCCATGCGACGGGGGATTCAATCAGTTGCCATCTACAGTCATTCAATAAATTAAAAAAAAGCGCGAGGCATTTGGGGAATACCGACAGAAGTAAATTCTTTTTATAGGAACTTATTACTATGTGGGAAAATTAAAATATTAAAAATCTTCATTTTTTTGCAAAAAAAAAATGTTGTTTGATAATTTTAGTAATCCTCAAAATGTGTTAAAAATATAAAATAGAATTTATTCACCATTTATATTTTCATAATTAACTTGTATTTATGTTTAACAAGTCTATTTTGTTTATCATTTATTTTATTTAATTACATTTAATTTTATTTCATTTTATTTAGTTTTATTTACTTTTATTTAATTTTATTTAATTTTATTTATATTTATTCAGTTTTATTTAATTTTATTTAACTTTATTTATTTTATTGAAGTCGTCTTATGAAATCGATCTACGTACATACAAAAACCAGCGTATGTATTCTCTTGCATGTAATCCAAATAAATATCTTCTTCTTTAAGTTCCATCTTCTATCAAAGGTTGGAAATCATCATGGCTATGCGGACTCTGTTGACTGCCGCTCTAAAAAGTTCTGCACTACTGCATTTAAACCATTCCCTTAAGTTCTTAAGCCAGGATATTCTGCGTCTTCCCACATTTAGCTTTCCTCGGATTTTTAAAAATAAATATAAACTAACATAAAGCTTCAAATTATGTTGTGAAATAAATCTTACTTACAGCAACCAAGATTTTTGACAATTTTTCAAAAAAGTTAATAGTCTTATTAATTATATGTGTATTTAATATTTATAATTATATGCAATTAATATTATTAGTATTAAGTTAATCGTATCGTTTCAAAAACAAAATACGCTTGACTTTAACATAACGGTTTCAGTTATTTTCTTTATTAAATTTGTCCTTCCCTTAACTAGTCGCTACATGGTCAAAAAGACCGCACGTATTAAAGTTGCTAATATTTCGGAAAAAAAAATTACATTTGTCAACCACGGCCTTCAGTAGCTTACTCATTCGATACAAGGAGCCTCAGGACTAAATCAGAGTAGCGGGAGGTTTGTTGATTAGGAGTTACAGCGCAAAGGTCATAATTTCCGCAAGCGTCTAGTCAGCTAAAAAGTTTTTATAAATCGTTTTATTGAGTTTCTTATCACCTTAAGTTATGTATAACCGCTAGTTCTTTTAAATAATATACTATTATACTTTTGTCTTATTGTTTAGTAACCTTTTGAATATACCTCTCTTTCTTTTACTATGTAATTAGTCATCAAATTTTAAATTACTTTGCAGCAAATTACTATTACGATATTTCATAATTTTCTTTGTTCTATTATTGAGAATCAAATAATAATTTTTTTAAATTTTAAGCTACAGCAAACTTTTATATATAACTTGTTTGGCTTTATTTTTAGAATGGACTATGAGGAGGAACAAAGGAGACTTCAAGCCCTCATGGAAGAAGAACCGCATGATATAGAATATGACGACAACGATGACGAGAATGAAGTAAATCCCAAAGTTATTGATGAGAGGTCGGAAGATTCGGAAAGCGAACAAGAACAGGATTTAGAGGATATAGGAGAAGTTTTACTGAATAATGTACAAGAAGAAAGTGTTTTTAGGGGAAAAGATGGTACAGTGTGGAGAAAGCATCAAAGAAAAAACAAAAGGGTACGTATGAGCAAGCCTAATTTAGTAAAACAATTACCTGGGCCTAATAGATTTACAAAAAAGTTGAAAGACATTTATGAAATATGGAGTTATTTCATTGATGAGGACATGGTTTACATAATTGTAGAATCCACTAATAACTACATTGAAAGTATAGCAAGCAATTTCTCTAGGGAGAGGGATGCAAAGCTTACAAACCCATCTGAAATTCGCGCTCTTATAGGCCTTTTATATTTGGCAGGGACATATAAAGCCCATCACCTGAATACAGAATATATCTGGCAAACTAATGGCGAAGGTATCGAAATATTTAGACTAGTTATGTCCTTATTCCGATTTCGGTTTCTTCTAAGATGCATTAGATTTGATGATAAGGTCGATCGTGAAGAACGTAGGAGACTGGATAAGATGGCCGCCATTCGAGTATTTTTTGACAAATTCGTAGAAAAGTGTAAATCGGGATATAACTCTTCGCAAAATTTAACATGCGATGAAATGCTTCCTGGATTTTTAGGGAATTGCCCTTGGATACAATATATTCCAAGCAAACCCTTAAAGTATGGGCTCAAAATTTTTAGTTTATGTGATGCTGAAATGTATTATACCATAAATATGGAGGTTTATGTGGGTCGTCAACCAGATGGCCCATTTACTGTAGATAATTCCCCGAAAGAAGTTGTAAAAAGAATGTGTGCGCCAATAAAGAATTCTGGGCGCAACATTACTCTAGATAATTGGTTCATTAGCATTCCTCTAATAGATTTAAAAAAAAAAGAATTTGGATTGACTGTTGTGAGGACCGTTAGAAAGAACAAAAGGGAACTGCCCCCTGAATTACTTCAAGGATCTCGTCCTCTAAAATCAAGTATGTTCGCCGTTAGCGATACATGCACCTTAGTGTCGTATATCCCCAAACAGAAGAAAGTTTAGACGCTATAGATGGAGAAACATTTGAACAATATAAACCAGAAATTCTGACGTTTTATAACAAAACAAAGGGCGGGGTTGACTTCGTTGATCAGCTATACTCCTCTGATGATGTTTCGCGAAAAACAAGACGTTGGCCCATGGTAATTTTTAACACCATAATAAATATCGCAGGCATTAATTCGCTACTGATTCATGCAAGTAACAACCTTGCTGATAATAAAATGCTTAGAAGAAAATTTTTGAAGCATTTAGCATTTTATCTTATGGATGAACATCTACGGGTCCGAGCAATAGTAGACAATTTAAATAGAGATCTAAAGATGTAATATTCCTAACACAGACGGCACTCCAACGAATGAAGGAGTACATGTTAGATCCTACTTTTGCGACCGGAAAGAACCGGAAAACGACTGTTTGCTGCTGTAAATGTAAAAAGTTTTTATGCAGAGAACATACACGTGCAGTATGCGAAGAGTGCCAAACTAAACTTATTTGGATTAACTAAAAGTTTCCTTTTTTTATCGGAGTAGAAAATAGTTTTTTAATGTTCTGTCCAGTGTTTTTAACATTAGTTTACTTTTTATATTATTTTGTAATAATATGTTACTCTACTTATTAAACCTTAATAAAATTGTGTTTTACTTAAACTGGTTCCAAATACTTTTATTAACACAAACTAAGACGTAAAAGACCAAACGGTCGTTTCGATCGCGCGCGACTACTAATTTTCAAAAATTCCTAGCGACTACTGAAAGGTTAAAATTACAGTAACCAATATTATTAATTTTATTAATATATGATTAATATTTTCAGTATTATTAATTAAACGTATCGTTTCAAGAACAAAATATAATTGAAATGTCAGATGTCGGTGGTTGAAATTTCTTTCCTGAGTGGCGTAATTACCCTACCGGACAAACAGTGTAACTTGTTGTCCTAGCCTTTTATATAGATAGATACTTAAGCAACTCGAATATCGAAGTAAAACACTTCTGTAGTAATTGGTGTATTTAATTAAAATTAAATTTAAAAATCCATCTTCCAGTCCATCTTCAGTTAACTTTGTAGTACTTGCCAAATTATCTTAAAACCAAATAGTGGGTTGAAATGGATTATCATACTTGAAATTATTCAATTATCTGGCAGTATGCCAACGGAACATGCCAGTCGGATAAAGTAAATGTCAGAAAGTCTTTTAAAGCATCCTAGGGGTTTTCCGTGCTCACATAAAATCTAAGAATTCTATTCGCACCGGCAAGCCATTTAGCATATTACTATTTCATACATCATTTGGAACAATGCCGGTTTTAATTGCTTGACATATATCAAAAAGATATCTTTGGTCCTTGCTCAAAGTTGGTCTCTCTACTTCTGATATTTCACAATCATTTTTTTGATATATTATCACTCTAAGCTTTTTACAATCACTTAGTTTTTGACCAATCGGTCCCCTGAAGGATTTTATTGGCTGTTGCATTATCTAAATAAACAAATAGATGCCGAAATGGTAACTCATTGAAGTGGAGCAAACAGATAGTCCACTGCAGTGGTCGTCCAACATGCACCTTAACTTCTCTAATAGTACCACCTTTCCATCCAGTATTGGTATTTGTACCATGACCAATTAAATAATCTAAAAGTTCTATTGAAACACCACATTTAATAAAACATCGACTTTAAGAAGGAACGACCTGAGCGCTGTTTTGCTGCGTGGCCGTTGGATGAACCACTGTGGTATGTCGACTAATCCACAGTTCACATTATGTGTTCTGCATGGTTTAAAAAATATGTAATGTAATATGTAATGTTTATTATATCATTGTAAGTGTAGTTATAAACATCTGGATTATAATCCGGACTAAAATTATTTTTTTTTAATTGCTGAAAATAGCAAAAATTTTAAATTTTTGTAGATTATGATTGGCTTTGTGTTGTTGTTAAATACGTAAAACTTTTTTTTATTATTCAACGATGCAAACTGTAAATAGATTTTACTATAGAGATAAATAAAACGTACGTGGAGGATAAATAAAAATTTTTGAAAAAGACGTAAAATTTTATTTTTTTCATAATGTTTTATGCCCGTTGCGGGATCGGAAGATAAAGTCCGATTGGAATATTTTTTTGTTTGTTTTTCTTATAATTACAAATCGCAACTTTTCCGCACTATACCTACACGGAATTATCAACTTGCCTTTTTTTGCACCACTCTAGTATGTAACCTTCATATGACTTCATTTCTAATCAAATCCCAAATCATCTTAAACATATTAATAAATTTTTAGGACTTTTTTTTTATTAACAAAAATCGCATCAGCCCGATTGGCTATTAGCGAAACAATAGAGTAGCAAACGATAATTTGTAATTACATTTATATGTATAGATAGAGTTTAGAATGTTAATTGAAGTTAAGCAACTTTTTAGGTTTGACATATTACAGTGTAGACATAAAATATCACTTAGTTTGTTGGGTATATTGTACAACATGCGCTTCGGCTTTAATGTTGGATATTTATCTAATATATGTTTGATTGTTAAGTTTTGTTCACATTTCTCACATCTTGGTTCTTGTTTGTTGGAAAACACATGGCTATTAGCTAATCGCGTATGACCTAGTCCTAGTTGCGTTAGTGTTACCTGGTACTTTCTACTTTTCTTCCCACATATAGAGTATTTAATATTTGACCGCCGTTTCACGTCCGGACTCGTAAATGTTTCAGTACACTCCGCACTATCACTAGTTGCAGATTATTTTGCGGCGTTGTCTGCTTCTTCATTTTATTGAATTCCAATATGGGATGGTATACAGAAGAAAATAATATTTTTTCTCATAAAGTAGAGCAGTATGAACTTCTTGTTTTATCTTAATGACTAAAGGTTCGGTAAATATATTGGATTGACTGTACAGAACTTAGAGAGACTGTGAGTATAATTTAATTGACATTATTGGATGCGTTGACAGGAAGGGTGGCCTGGTATAGAGCGTATAGTTCAGCAGAGTAAATGGAGTACTCTGAAGGGAGTTTGTATTTAATTGTCGATGTTGGGGTTATGACTGCAGCACCAACATATTCATTTAATTTAGATGCATCTGTGTATATATGTGTATAATTCTTGTAGTTGTGAAGCATATCATTGAAGGCGGATTGGATTAACTGTGGGTTTGTTAAATGTTTGTCGAAAGAAATGAGGCGGGTTAGGCACTGAGGGTTCTTTATTTGCCATGGAGGAAAAAGCATTCTGAAAACGTGTAGTTCAATTGATTTAATTTGCTTTTAATGCTTGCGTAGAGGAGTTTGGCCATTCTTATCTGATTTATGAAGGGATTTGGGACATTTTTTTTAAAACAATTTTGAATAGTAGTGTTTTTGAGTTAGAACTCATTTTTGCGGCGTACGCTACACTTTAATAAAGTCTTTTGTCTTCTAGGGACTGTTCACCAACTTCACAATAAATACTTTTGATTGGTGTTTTACGAAAAGCTCCACATATTATACGTAAAGAGAGATTGTGAAAACTGTAAATTTTTTAGCAGTGTCATAGTGGCAGTAGAATACACAGTTGATCCATAATCTAATGTTGATCTGAAAAATTTTCTGTATAATATCAAAAGTGTTTGGCGATCCGCACCCCATTCTTTATTGACCAGAGTTTTTAGAAGATTTAACCGCTTATGACAAAATAAAATTTGTTATATAATTTGTTTTCATCAAATAGTCTTAAGCTGGGTGTGTTAATGACATTTGTCTTAGAAAAAGGGATGAAACGAGTTTTTTCGGTGGCAAAAAAGAAACCTGTTTGTTTGTGACCAAAGTTTTAAGTATTGTATAAAGTTCTGTGTGTGACAAAATATATTTTGTATATTTTAACCTTCGCAAAAAACTACAAGATCATCTGTGTAGACTGGTGCCTTTATAGACGATTTTAGGTTTTTGAGAATATCATTGAATGTCACTAGGAAGAGGGTAGGACTTATAACCGAGCCTTGAGGAATGCCATTTTTTGGATACATTATAACTGATATTGTGTTGTTTGTTCTAACTCTTAAAGTTCTATTTTAAAAAAAGCTATGCTATTTTTTATTATATAATCATAAGAGGCTGAATCGAAAGCTCTTGATATGTCAAAAAAAGCCGCTAGACATTTACTTCTTAGTGCGAATGTTTCAGAAATGTCACTTTCCAAATATATGATTTTATCTATGGTTGACCTTTCCTCTCTAAAACCACTTTGTTTTTGAATATTTAAATCTTCACTCTCTAGGTATTGTCTTAGTCTATTATTGATAATTTTGTAATATTTAATGTTTGTAATATTTAACACTAAATATATTTTATCTAATACAACTTAAATGCCCTTATACATACAACCTTATATATTCGTTATTAGTGTGGTATTCTATATTTCGATTTTATACATCGTCTGTATATTTTTTAAAAATTTTCAACCGATTTAATTATTTCTTTCCTTTGTTGAAAGTTTTCAGTACGCCTTTAGCAACAAACTCAGTTTTCTACAACGCTAAAACACATCAAACTACGACATTCTTTGTGCACTTCAGTAAAATGATGTCTTAATATTAAGTTAGTTTCAGGTCCTCACAATTTACACGAGATGAGTAAAAGCGTTAAATTGCAACGCTAGTCTTGTTATCGAGGCCTTTTTGTTTATTTCAAGTCAGCACGTCATTTAATGCCAGCACCTTTGTGTTACTATTTCTTGCATTTCACTTTATGCTCTGTTAGATTGACTTACACAAGGGGTATTTTAAGTTTATTTAGTCTAGTGAATGTTTTCTGTACACTTGGAGTGATAACATTATTATAAAATACCTATTTTACAGGGTGATCACACATAGTTTTATTGTTATATTCTATAACTTAAAATTATTCTAAAGCTATTTATTTGTGGCAATTTAATAATATTTACTACTTTTATTGGGAATTAACCACAATTTTAGTTTAAAATATGTTTACTTTGAAGTTTTGATTTCCACTTCTAAAATCGTTATCAAACTACATAATAATAAATTCAATTCAATTCAATTTTTTTGTTGCTGGTTATTTAGTTTAACCTTTAACTACGGGCGCCCCTCCATTAGTCATAACTACGTGCGCGGTGTATTCTGTACACCACCGACTAAAAACGCAAATAAAAGCCACAACTAGGTATTTTTAGTACATATATTGTATATAATAAATGTAGGCATATATTTAAGAGAATGTCTTAACATAAAAAATAATACATAACGAAAATATAAAGATTAGCAACAAATATAAGAACAAAAACTCAACCACTTCTTTTTCTCTAAAAATAACCTTCTTGAGATTCTTGTATATTAGCTTAAAATTAAAAATATTATAAAACTAGTATATAAATCTAAAAACTAGGAGTAAATAACCATTCACAAATAAACATATTTGAGAATATGTGTGCTATTCACTTTCGTTTTCTTCCTCGTTTGCGTCTACTAAATTACAATTTGCACAAATTGTAACAGAGTGCTCTTTACAAACCATTCTATTACATTTGTTGCAAGATATTGTTGTAACTCTATTTTTGCTCCTTCCACAACAGTGGCACCTCCCCCGTTTTTTTGCTGGTGGTTCTTCATCGTGGTCGTCTTGTACGTTTTTGTATTTCTTCAAGAATATTTTTAAATCCAGAGGTAAACTCTGTATTTCCGCCCTCTCAGAAAGATGAGGTCTTATCAATGCCAATGATAATTCTTTTAGAAAAACTCTTCTATATTTTTGAGGATTGTCGATGTTGGCAGCATTGTACAGGATCTGGCTGTTAATTCCGGCAATATTCAGGAGTTGAAAAAACAATGCCATTGGCCATCTTCGTGTTCTTAGGGATACCGAATAGGTACTGCACATTTTGTCTACAGTGTCTACGCCTCCTTTATGTGAATTATAGTCTAAAATTATCATTGGTTTTCCTGTTTCTGGATCTACTGTAGAATTACTGTGCATGGTAGATAGGAGAATGACAGCTTTATTTTTTTTTTTGGTGTGTAGGATACAATGGTAACTTCTTTTTGAAAACCAAAAGTGGATGATCCAGTTGGTGTGTTTTTTCTTGGTAAAAACTCTGGAGGTAGTTCCCTTTTATTTCGTTTAAGTGTGCCAACCATCGTTATCTTTTCCTTCAAAAGGTCAATTGCCAACGGATAACTCGTATACCAATTGTCGCATGTTAAATTACGGTTTTTACCTTTCCAAGGTTGAAGCAGGCGATGGGTAATATCCGTTGGTGTGTTAGATTTTTTGTAGGGCCCTTCCGGTTGTTGACCACAATACACCTCAAAATTGGTAACATAAAAGGTCTGCGCGTCACATAACACAAACACTTTTAAGCCATACTTTGCAGGTTTACTTGTAATCTATTGCACAAAGTTGCATCTACCTCTAAAAGGTATCAACATTTCATCGATAGTCATTTCTTCTCCCAAGGAATAGTTGCTGCTACAGTTTTTCATAAACGCATCAAGAGTAAAGCGAATGGCAGCAAGTTTGTCAATTGATTTTCGGTCCTTTCGAGTATCTTTGTTGTCAAACCTAAGAGCAGTAAGCAAAAATAAAAATCGATCTGCGCTCATACAGGCTCGAAAGATTTCTGAGCCGGTACCATCTTTTGTCCACAATTCGAGGAAGTGTGTATGATTTTGTTTTTTAGTCCCTGCAAGAAATAATAATCCTAATAATGCCATGATTTCCTGTTTAGTCGTATCTTTAGCCCGTCTTGGCCGTTCATAATTTAATCGCATTTTTGCAATCTGCAAATTTTGTACATTCAACTATATTTTCTATGATTTCATTTGTAAAGAGTTTTTCAAAAGCACTTAGTTCCGTAGTAACATCTCTCGCACAAACTGTTGGCCCAGGAAATATCTTGACAATATTTTTTGAAGGAGTTTTAGTAAATTTGCTAAGAAGAGATTTCTTATACCATTTAGTTTTTCTGTCTTTTGCTATAAAATAATCATTGTCTTCGTCAAGATCTGAACTGTTTTCAATGTTACTGTTTGTGTCCGAGTCAATCGTATATTGATTTTCGTCATTCAGATCAACTTCTGATTCAGTGTTGTGCTCCGTTTTTTCTATTAGCTCGTCGTCTGATGTATCTGGGTCTCCACCAACATCTTTATCAGATTCTTCCTCAAATATAGCTTGAGCCATAGCTCTAAGTTCATCTTCTGAGAGTTTTTGGAGATTTCTTACTGGTACACGATCCCTGCAAAGTAAATATTTTGTAGTACCTCTCGATTTATAAACGTTACGAGAAATATATAGAGGCAACGTTTGTAATTTTTATTATTTATTTCTAATTAATATTTCAAAGAGACATGACCGTATTGCTATGGAAGAAAGAATATAAAAAAACAAGACCACAAAAACAACTAGAAGGTCGTTAAATAGTCCAATAATAGGTACTCACAAATATCCAAATAGATAACGGTATATTAAGTTATGAGAAAATGCTAAAATAAAATATTTGATCAAATGTATTATCATAAAACTAGTTTTATTATAATAAAATGAAAGTTTTATTAAAATTTTAATAACAAATTACAAATTCTTTTATTCAAAACGTTGCAAAATGTCTAGCTTTTGTTACATATAAGTCGCTATACATTAATAATGCTATTTTTTAGTAGATAAACGTAATATAAATCTCACAAAATTTACTTACATAACTAGATGCTTGGTGTACTACATACACCACTGGTAAACTTCTCCTGAATTTTTCCAACCGTCAGTCTATCTCTGCAGCAATCAATTTTACAACTGTTGAGGTTTATAGCTGACACATCAGAGATAGGTTAGGTAGAGGGACACGTGAGCAACCAGTGATTATCAGAAATAGCGGCCAATTTAGTGCGACTGGTGTACTGAGTACACCGTAGCCCGTAGTTAAAGGTTAAGGAAAAACATTAAATAAACTTGAAAAAGTTCTTTTTAAAGTTTTAACAGAATGTATTCAAACCAACATAGATTGAAACTGAATGAAGAAATGCTTTCATGTTTTTAATTTACTTACAAAAAATGAATAAAAACTAGTTTTTGGCAATTCTACCTATAAATATTTACAATATACCGATGTTTATCTGTATCATGTAAAGAATTATCGTTTAGAATTATAGTTTTAAAAAGTCATTATTTCAAACCCACAAAAAATACGAGAATAGAGTCTATAAAATTTAATTGAAAAAGTTTAATAACATTAAATAAAATAAAACTTAAAACTCGAACACTATTTAAACGAAGCTTAAAAATAAATATTGAGTATCTTATTCGTAAATTCACAACAATGTGAAAAAATTCTTTTCACTGGCACTGAAGTACCAGGTAGACACATATCAAACTCCACATTTTTTTTTAAATTCGGCAACTCAATGTGCTGCTTGTGAAAATTAGTAAATAGCTGGACGCATTTCTTAGAGCAGTGTTTCCCAAAGTGGTGGTCGTGACCCCCTGGGGGGTCGCCATAAGGTACTAGGGGGGTCGCCGAACATTTCCAAAATAAGACAAAAGCACCACTTTGTTAGATCATGTATTTTTATTTTAACAACGCCGTAAATAGAAATTAACAATTAATTATCAGACGAAATATAAAACTAAATATTAAAGTCCGTAAAAATAAAAGAGTAAAACAAAGTCAAATATCATAATCTTAATGAGAGCTATGCGCCTGTTTCTGTGAAACTAATCTTTCAAATCTAGGCTGTGTATTTGAGACACACACAATTATATCATTTTCAAGTACGAGACGATTTCTAACTCTTGTTTTAATGGCAGTCATAGACGAGAAACTTAACTCACACAAATATGATGTTACAAATGGAACCAAACATTTTACAGCTTCACTCGCCAACTGGGAGTATTCCTGCATCTTTTCGGTCCAAAATTGGTCCTAGTTCTGGGAAAAAAATTGGATCTTCAACATTCCATCATGATATTTCAATAAGTTTTTCTTTTATGTTTATTGATATTTCAACATGCTGAAAGGAATCGGCTAAAAACGGATTTAGTATCCATCTGCAACTGTCGTAACTGTTTTGAATTTCTTCGGGGAAACAATCACAGAGCTGTTGTTTTAAATTGAGCAAAGTAACATGCATGTCAGCAAAAACTTGTTCAAAATTTGTAGCACTGTAATTGGATACATTTTCCATAATTTCCTGAAGGCACTGGAATGAATCGAGTTGTTTTTTGCCAAGTGAGGTCGACCATAAATCGATTTTTCTTAGAAACGCCTTAATTTTATTTGTGGCTGTAATTATATTAATGTCGCGACCTTGTAAATTACTGTTTAAAATATTTAATTGCTTCAAAATATCAGCAAGGAAACCTAGTTTTAGAAGCCAAATAGGATCGGAAAATTAATTTTCATATGAGAACTTCTCATCTTTCAAATACATTAAAAGCTCTGCTTTGCGTTGCCCCTTAAAAGCCTCCTTACTTCGGTGTGATAGAGAAGATTTTCAAATAAAGCACCCATGTCTTCGCAAATTTTTCTAAAAATACGAGTCTGCAAAGGTTTTCCTTTAATGGAATTTACAACTTTATTGATGGCTTTCATAACACAGTCCATTTCAGTAGGTAAAGCTTTGGACGCAAGAGCTTCTCGATGTAAAAAACAATATCTCCATTTGGCATTATTTCTTGTAATTTGACGACAAGACCAGATTTATGTCCTGTCATAGCTTTAGCGCCATCTGTGCATATAGCAATACATTTACCCCAGTCAATATCATATTTACTTGTACGTTTCACAAAAGTGTCGAGTAAACATTTTCCAGTGGTATTGGTCTCCAATGGGGAACAAAATAAAATATCTTCTTGAATGCCATTATTTGTATCATATCTTACAAACGTAATGAATTGGGCACAGTTAAATATATCTGTGGATTCGTCCATTTGAACAGAGAAGTACGTGCATTTATTAAGATTTTCCACAACTTGCGCTTGAATATCTTCTGCCATATCACTAATTCTTCTTTGGATATTATTATTTGACAGAGGTATTGTATTTAATTTTGCAGCCTCTCTTTCCCCACACATTATATGTACCATTTCAACAGCTGCTGGAAAAATCAGATTTTCAGCAATTGTGTGCGGATTACTAGTTTTGGTAACACGATAAGCAACTTTATAACTTGCTAATAATGCTTTTTCATTAGTAGTGGTTGCCAAGGGAAAACTGTCTTGCTGTTTGTGGAGGACGTTTAGCTTTCTTTCAATGAATTCTACGGGCTTGTCTTTTTTTATTTGGATGTTTGCTATTTAAATGTCGAAGTAACTTCGATGGCTTCATGCTTTCTTTTGACAAGACTTGTCCACAAATAAGACATTGTGGTTTATTGGAAATAACGGTAAAACCATATTTAAGATATTCATCAATGTAGAATCTGTTTTTCTTTTTATTGCTGCTACTGCCGCTTTCAGAAGTAGATGGTTCTGCACTTCTTTTTAAAAACTTATCCATAATTTATAATTTATCGTAGACGTAAATACGTAAACGGGAATACGTAAGTCGTAAAATATTCTCTCATTACTCAACACCGCGTTCGCCACCATAGGCTGTTTGGATTCGAACTCGAACTGAGGTTTCGTTGCGCATCGCCGCTTATATAAAGCCAAAACGAGGCTACGAGAACGTTCCAGAGTGCCATCTAGTAGCGAACACTTTCGCGATTATCATGGAAGAGTTTTGCGATGTAGACACAAGCTAATATGTCGCGGTGTACAATGTGCAGTCGACTTCTTATTATTTATTTTTATTGTAAATGCTATTCTGGCAGAAGTACCTACTACTAATTACTAGTGGGACAGATCGCAATCATTAAAATAATTGTATTAAAATAAAATAATTGTTTTTGATTTAAACTTAAACAGTAAAGTAAAATTAAATTTGAAAAACCATCAGATAATTGTAAATTAGGCACGCTATTTCTGTCAAATAATATTAAATAAATGAGTGGGGCGAAATTGGGGGGTCGCGAACAAATTTTTTAGCAAAAAGGGGTCGCGGTTTAGATAAGTTTGGGAAACTCTGTCTTAAAGTAACTAGCTTTATTAGAATTTTATTGGAAGACCCCTTTTTGCCAAGAACACCTCCTCAAATAGCTCATTAATCATTATTTGGGTTTTTGATTAAGGTTTTTACGTTTTATCTATATTTTCTGCTGCTTTTTCGATTTCACTCCAGATATGCTCTTTTTTAAGAAGATCTGCTCAAAATCTTCGGCCCTGTCGAAATTCTTTTCCCACAATTTTAAATACGAAATGCAGCGCTATGTTCCAGCTATGGAATCTTTTAATTTCTTAAGGAGTTGTTTAGCTGTTTGTAGAAGAAATTTCTTTTCCATCTTGTTTTAAAGATTAATTTTTAACTTTATCAACTTCAGACCTACATCTGTCGCAATTGAGTTAGTCTTCTCCATAAACTCAATGGTTTTGTTGAATATATTTAACTATCCGAGCACAAATCAAAAATAAAGTGCTTCAATTTTTGTTGTGAAAAACTGTCGAAATGCGAACAGGCAGTTTACTTGAGCAAGATAACTGCAGGATCCGTTTCACATCTGGTAGTAAGGACAAAAATTGTATTTCCATGTTTCACTAATTTTTTGAACTCCATGCCCTTAAGTTTGTAACGAGTACGATATAAATACAAAAATATTTGCATATTTTTACAACGATAGCCTCTATTTCAAAGGGAACACCATTAACTGTATGTAAGATTGTATTGTGAACAATGTGTGCGCTGCAACCAATGCCTTTTATGTTAACGCCGAGACCTTTCTTAAGCCTGGAGTAGACGTTGTTGGTGCCTTGACTGTTTACCCCTCCGAAATTCATATTACAGTTATCACCACTAAAGAAAGAAAGCCACTTTATTTTTTATTTCGTGTTTTTTGATTATCAACATTAGTGATTTGCCAAGATTTCAGACGTTTTTCCAGCTACAGATCGAAAATCCAGTAACTTTACAGATATACGGTCAGAGCTTTCACTCCCGTTGTTTGTCGCTAAAATAACACAGTTCAAAGGAATTTGCAAGCAGATGTATAGGACGTACTAACCCCATCAAACCTTCCGACATGGTGTGTTCCTTCCTGTGCACCTTCCGTGTGTTCCTGCTCTCGGTTGAACACACTTCATTGAAATCATTATCAAAAAGTAAATATTTATTAATTTCACACTAACATGGGGTGTCAACCGTGGTCTCTCTTCTTTTCACTGTATATATTTTCTGTTCCTTTTTGCCGATGTGAATCAGCGAAGAGGAATTTTCCACGAGATGTCTGATGCCAGCTCTACAGATTCATCAGTATCGCCCACATGTCAAAAAAATTTGTGCGGTCGGGTCACCTTCAATCCCACTCTGTGGTTGTGATGTTAAGATGACAATCAAGATAATATAAATAAAACAAAATATTACACAAAAATAAAAAGAATTACTTAAATAGGTAAAACTTGTTAAAACATTATAAAAATTGTAAATTTTTGGCTTTAATTATTTTAAATAATTTGCAAATTGACTTACCATAAAGATATTTTTATAAAGAAATCGCATTTCGTTGTAGATATAACGATTATTGAATTGTGACCAATTCCCATGTTGATGCGCTGCAATATTACTTCAAAGGTCCCTATTAAACTTTAAATATAGCTAACTAATATTCGTGTAGTCTAATTTGTAAAAAGTTTCAGCAAAAGGAAATTATTTCATACACTTGATGAGCACAAAATAGCAAGCATGCAAGATTTGTGTACTGAAAGATCAAAGTTTTAATGAAAAATTCCGACCCACTTTAAAAATATGTTGCCGCTGATAAAATGGAGGGTTTTCAGAGGTCACTTTATTACTCTTTACTCTCTGCAGATTGCCTTCATGCAGAGCCGAACTGACATCTGCAAAAAATTAAATATATATTATATTGTATAAAACATAACTAGCTGTGATGGCGAGGTTAAGCTACGATCTCAAAGCGAAA
Organism: Diabrotica undecimpunctata; assembly: GCF_040954645.1. Classification (NCBI taxonomy): domain Eukaryota; kingdom Metazoa; phylum Arthropoda; class Insecta; order Coleoptera; family Chrysomelidae; genus Diabrotica; species Diabrotica undecimpunctata. The sequence goes on from NC_092806.1 coordinate 123,835,735, forward strand.
AGCAAAATAATTTAAAGCGAAATGTTAAAATGTTTGAAGCTATTGTTATGAGGGTTTTTAAAGTGAAAATACATAAGATAAATGACACATTAACATTGCCATAAAACCAAACACAGTGCTTAACCAAATAAGGAGAACATAAAATGTGCGGAAATTCTTTTAAACTTTAATGAAGTTGATGGCTTTCATCCCCACAGTCAGAATTGTTAATTATTTGTGTTTATATTCAATAATACAGTTACAAAATTGTGAATATATGTTTTAGACTCTGGAGGTCATAATTGAAATGAAGAAAGAGAAATTAATACTTTCTGTTATTTTTTTTGTTTCCAGCAAAATTTTTTAGTTATATTAATATTTATAGTAAGGTAGGTATATTAATTGTATTTGTATAAGTACTCATTCCTAAAAATTCCTAAACATTAAGATATTCTCTTAGTGCGTGCTTCGTGCTCAAGAAATACTCAGCCTCTCCTTGAAATATTTTATCAGAGATTAAGAAAAGTGGTTGTTGCTCTGGGTTACCTAGAAATAGCGTACAAGATATAAATTGTATACAATGTTCTTAAAAAAAGTGTTCTTATTCCGAATATGCGCTCATGCAATAAATATAGATCAACAACTGTTGTACAAACTACTTATTTCTTAGTCACGAATCTTATGCAGTTATCATAATGTAGGAATATTTATTAGTATAAGTATTTAGCATAGTTTTATTCATTAGTTACGCCACTGCAAGAAACCACTTAAACAATATGCTTAAGTCGATATAAGGGAGACGCGATTCAGGGGCGAAGGGGACGAGAGATATGTAGACGAGATCACACATTCCTCCTGAGCCAAAAGGGCATTCGATTTTTGTCGCCCGAACTGAATAGACTTAAAATTATCGTGCACGCCGAAAAAGACGAAAGACGAAACCAATTAACGACGGGGGTGTTCGATATTTTAATTCGCAGGTCACAGACAATTATCCGTAATCTTGTGTATTGTACATGTAAATAACATCATTACAGTGTATTTTATGTAATAAAGACTTCTCGCATAGATCGCGGACTTTTACTATAACGTTAACCTCTTCAAATAATAAAAAAACTTAATTAGACCTACATTTTGGGGGCTCAACCGGGATTATTTCGAAAGAGACAGTAACGTTTATTTGTGCCGCTAATTATGGAAGCAAGATTATAAAAGACGCAGTTTGTGAAAATCGAATCAACGACGAAGTGACTTTTGTAACATAATATGCCAAGTGTAAATAAGAGGCTGAAGTGACGAGACTATTGACGACGAAGCAGACGACAAGTGGCTGTTTGCAGACGACGATAAGATTAATTTATAGTTTATGGATGTTTGGACCCACTGGATGATGACAAATGATCAGGTGACTTTGTTCCTTTAATAGATCGTGCGAAGATTTTTTTTTTATCATGAATTGTGAACATTAGGAAAGAACTTTTAAACAAACAAAAGTATTTGTAATTATTTGTTGATTTAACTTTACTCTGTTGATGTGAGGACTTATATTTTGATAATGATAGTTCATACTTGACTATAATAATATTTTAATTTGAATGTTAAAATCAAAATCTTTTAGTAGGATATTTTGCTTTATTCTGAGATATTATTGTACTTATTATATTGTTGTAATATAAAGAGATAAGATTTGCGAATTAAAAGCGACCACAACCTCGTTCACAGTAATACTAATTTAGACTACACTCAGAAAAATAATCTATAAGTTTTTAAATTTTTAATTTTTTTATAAATTTTTAAATTTTTTATTTTTTTTAAATAACTTTGATATCAATTTTTAAAATTCAGTCTAAACAAACGACTCTTACCGATTTTCAAAAAATTAGTTATAATATTAAAAATTCGGCATATAAAGCTGTTAAGGCGTTGCATATTATAGGATATGGTGATGAAGGGGTGCCGCAACAAACAAGAAGGAACTTGCGAAATTTTTCAGGCTTTGCGTGGGATAAAAATGCCAGCGAATATGCTGATAAGATAAACGACATAAAACAGAAATTAGATATGCCAGACTTAGTTGCAGTCTGTAACGTATTGGATCTGGATTATTCGGGTGCAAATGACGACGTAATTGAACGTATTTGTTCGTTTTTGAATGAATTAAATGTAGATGACGAGAATGACGAAGATGACGATGACGACAACGACGCTGACGACGATAAAGAAGCTTATGACGAAGATAAAGACGTTTATGACGATAAAGACGGTTTCGACGATGAAGACGATAATGAATACGAGGACGAAACTGAAAGTAGACAAACGATGGCTTTAAAGACGAAGAAAACAACAAAATCAGGTAAAATGACGGCCGGTAAAGTAAATGATTCTTTTGCTTTGACTTTTAAAGACGTAGAAGACAGCATAAGACCCTTCGACGGAAAAGTCGATTATCCGGTGAGAAAATGGATTACTGAGTTCGAAGAAATTTCTGAATTAATGGGATGGAATGATTTGCAAATGCTAATTTTTGCCAAACGATCCCTAAAAGAAATTGCGAAACTGTATATTCAGTCAGAACAAGGAATTAATAGCTGGAAACTATGGAAGAAAAGACTTATTTCGGAATTCGAAAATAAAATAAGTAGTGCTGAAATACATAAAATGCTGATGCGTAGAAAGAAGAATAATTATGAAAGTGTACAGGAGTATGTACTGACTATGAGGAAAATTGGTAGCAGAGGTAACATAGAAGACGAGGTCATAATACAATATACAATAGAAGGCATTCAAGACGACCCTGTTAACAAAGTTGTACTTTATGGCGCAAACAACTTCAGAGACTTCAAGGAAAAAATTAAATTGTATGAACTCATTAGAAAATAGACGGCACACAAATCCTCTACAACTGGAACACAGAAAGGGAACAAGGATGGCTCATGTAGACGCTCTCAGTCGATACCCTATAGTCATGATAATAAATAAGACATCAGTAGTACAAGAACCAGGTTTTATAGAAAGAATAATGCATGCTCAAGAAGCTGATAACCACATTCAAGCAATAAAGAAAATACTTGCTACGGAAGCTTACGAGGACTTTTTGATTAGAAACAATATTCTATTTAAATATGACGAAGGTAAGGAATTGTTAGTCATTCCGAAACGAATGCAAACAGAAGTAATTAAACTGTTACACGACGTAGGACATTTTGCTGTAAGAAAAACACAGGAGTTAATTCAAAGAGAATGTTATATTCCCAACCTCAAGGAAAAAGTAGAGCATTGTGTAAGAAATTGTATGAAGTGTATACTTGGAAGTAGAAAAGAAGGCAAAAAAGAGGGTTGGTTACATCCGATAGTAAAAATCGATGGACCTTTACAAACATTTCATGTTGATCATTTAGGACCGTTAGCTACAACCAACAAGAACTATAATTACATTTTGGTGATCGTCGACGATTTTTCTAAATTCGCATGGTTTTATCCTACAAAATCAACGACGACAAAAGAAGTCATAGAATGTATGAAGAGGCAACAGAAGGATTTCGGAAATCCCCTCCGAATAATATCCGATAGAGGTACCGCATTTACAGCGAACGAGTTTGAAGAGTATTGCCAAAGTGATGAAATTAAGCACATTAAGATTACAACAGGTGTACCAAGGGGCAATGGGCAAGTAGAACGTGTCAATAGAACGTTAATCCCAGTATTAACCAAATTGAGTATAGAGGAACCGACGAAGTGGTATAAGCATATTTATAAGTTGCAACAGTTTTTTAATTCCACTTATCAAAGAAGCATTGATGCTACGCCATTCGAAGTACTTTTTGGGACAAAAATGAAGAATAAAGAGGATCTAAGGTTGAAAGAGATAATAGAGCAGGAAATGATCAAACAATATGATGAAGGTAGAGACATGTTAAGAAACGAGAGTAGACGTCAGTTAATCAAAGTCCAGGAGGACAATAAGCGCAGGTATGACTTACGAAGGAAGAAGCCGAGAATGTATAGAAAAGGGGACCTAGTGGCAATTAAGAGAACGCAGTTTGGTCGTGGACTCAAGCTGAGGAAGAAATATCTCGGACCATATGTGGTAGTAGATGTTAAGCCCAATGATAGATATGATGTGAAAAAGTCAGGATATCATGAAGGCCCCCTGAGCACATCAACGTGCGCTGAATATATGAAGGCATGGGTAGAGAACCAGTCACAATCCGAGTCGGATTCCTAGCAGGATGGCCGAATGTAGGAATATTTATTAGTATAAGTATTTAGCATAGTTTTATTCATTAGTTACGCCACTGCAAGAAACCACTTAAACAATATGCTTAAGTCGATATAAGGGAGACGTGATTCAGGGGCGAAGGGGACAAGAGATATGTAGACGAGATCACACATTCCTCCTGAGCCAAAAGGGCATTCGATTTTTGTCGCCCAAACTGAATAGACTTAAAATTATCGTGCATGCCGAAAAAGACGAAAGACGAAACCAATTAACGACGGGGGTGTTCGATATTTTAATTCGCAGGTCGCAGACAATTATCCGTAATCTTGTGTATTGTACATGTAAATAACATCATTACAGTGTATTTTATGTAATAAAGACTTCTCGCATAGATCGCGGACTTTTACTATAACGTTAACCTCTTCAAATAATAAAAGAACTTAATTAGACCTACAATGATATCATGAAACTATTAGCTGATTTTTCTAATGTTCCTCTATTTCTCTGTATCTTCTTCCATTCTAGATTATTCTGATAGTTAATTGTCATTAGTAGCAACCATATGGTCTGCGTATCGTGAGGGAGCTCCAATTTGACTTCTTTTGCTTTCTAGGGATGCCACAAGACGAGACAAGACGAGATTTTAGAAAATCTCGTCTTGTCTCTAAATAATCTTAAAATACGTAATCTTAAATTGATCTCGAACCCAAAAATCTTGTCTTGTCTGGAAATTCTCGATAATCTCGATATGTAATAATGTTAACAATAAATTTGGCAATATCGATTCAAGTAATTATACAGTATAGGTAAAAGTTTATGGTCGGTATGGTAAAATTTAACAGTATATCCAACACAGATATAAAATCATATTTTCAGCGAATAGACAAAAATAACAATCATATTTCCCCTTGGTCTCCCCTCCATATTTCTTATTAACGCCCATTGCCCATTAGTGAAATGATTAGTTCCGATCAGAGATATTTTACATATCTCTGGTTCCGATCCTAAGAAACTAGAGGTGGGTCGTTAACATTTTTATCGGAAACGTTTTTCGTAAACTGTAACTAGGTGATTGTTTACCAGTAGTTTTAAATAAGCGAGTACACAAACAAACATATTGGCTATTATATTGAAAGAAACTAACGAAGGATATATTTATTATAACTTGAAAAATAAATTAAACAATACAAATAGTACTTACATTTACATTACACATTATTAAATCGCGAATCGTCTAAATTGACATTTAAAAACATTTTTTTCCACTTTTGTTGTTAACCGTGTTCTTCTTTTATTTAAAATTAAACCAGATTTTGAACATGTGTTCACAAGGAACAGATTTTGTTACAATATTACAATATTTTATGAATATAGTGGTTAAGTTAGGATATACATGGCGATGGTTTTTCCACCACTGTAATGGACAGTTCCAATCTTTGTTCGAAATTTTTTGTGGGTAATATCATCAGACAAATACATATTAACTTCTTTTATATCTCTCGATACAGGTGTATGTTTAGATGAGTCATGTGCAATTAATTCATCAAAAATACACCATGGACTTAAGTCATCTTTATCAGTTTCTTTTTCTTGTACTGGTTGATTTTCACTAGTACAATCTTCTTTTTCTTTTTTTATAGAAGTGACCAGCTTCTTAACTCTTTCTTTTGTTTTTTATAACTAGGTATTCTGATTAATGAATGAGTTTCGATTTACGATTGATCTGCATTTTCGATTTCAAATCCTTATTGATAGTTCGTCAAAGGATTTATTTATTGTAAATATTAAATTAAGAATTATTTTTCTTACTCAAAATTATTGACCTAGTATAAGAATAATAATTTTATTTTCAAAAAATGCACATTTGTAGAAGATGCAGCTTTTATGGCCCGCTTTCTGAATATTGCAATGATTGAAAATTCTCCTGACGCATTTCTGTCCGTTTCGACTACTTCTACTACAACTACTGACATACTGCCACTGCCACCCAAGCGTCAAAAGGTGATGGATACTTCCATTAATCAAAATATTAGTTTAGAACAAAAGAAACAAATAGATATGGATTTACTAAACCTATGCAAAGACTCGTTTCATCCGTTTTCCATAGTTAAAGAACGAGCTTTTAAAAAATTTGCAGGGTGGATTCCTGGATATAAACCGCCAACAAGAAAAACTTGGTCATTACGTTAGGTTCATGACTTCAGAAATGTTATATCAAAACTGAGCAAATTATTAGATCACAAGTTGTTAAAGAAGTAGAAAATATCTGTATTACTACTGACCTCTGGACATATGGAGTAACTGAGAGTTACATCTCATCAACAGGACAATATTTAACCGAAAATTTAGAATTTAAAACGGTTTTATTAGGCTGCTGCCATTTCTCTAGAAACCATATTTCAGAAAACATCGCTTTTGAAATTAGTGAAATTATTAATCAGTGGGGTCTAAAACGAAAAGTAAATTTTGAAGTAACTGATAATGCCTCAAATATGGTGAAAGCTATTAAAGATGTTTTGGAATAAAAACATTTAAATTGTTTTGCTCATACGTTAAATTTATTGGTGGAGGACGCACTTAAATGCTGTCTTGTAGAAATAGATAAAATAAAAAGTCTTTTTTTCGACAATTCGGCAAAAAACACATTTCAAAAAAAGTACCTTATCTTCAGAAAGGCTTTTAAAGTATTAATTACAACATAAAAAAGTTCCCAAACGGACAATCCAAGACGTGGAAACTAGGTAGAACTTCACCTATTACATGTTAAAAAGAATGACCGAATTAGAAGAGGCAATCCGTTCCACATTGGTATTAGTTAATACAGGCTTAGACTTAGACCAAATCTGAATAATGAAGACTGGATTATTTGTTCTCAACTTTCCCAAATTTTACGGCCTTTTAAAGAAATAACAAGTACAATGAGTGGCCAAAAATACTTGAAGGGTAGTTTATTGATTGTTATGGTACGCTGCCTGCAAGAATCTTGCAATAAAATTTTAGCAAACGGTAACCTTACATCCATAGTATCCGACGTAGTACAATTACTAATATCGGGTTGTATTGTTTAGTTTATTTTTCAAGTTATAATAAATATATCCTTCATTAGTTTCTTTGATTTCAATAAATATTGTGTATAAACGATAATAGCCATTATGTTTGTTTATGTAGGTACTCTCTTACTTGAAACTACTGTTAAACAATCATAGTAACTTCTTTACGAACATCGGTTTACGATAAAAAGTCTTTAGCGGCCCACCTCTACTCGTTACCTATGTCCTTACTTTGATTCGGTGCTTTGACGAATCAAGAGACCGGGAGACGAGACGTTGCCAAATAATTTTGTATGAAGAATTTTTTATTGTGGCATCATATGCAGTTTATTATTTTTAATGGGAATAAGGCACAATGTGACTTTAAAATAAGCTTATTTTGATGTTTATATTTTTAATTCGGAAATCGTACTTAAAATACGAAACATTAATTACTTTTATTTATATAAAACGATTTCCGAAGTGGAAATCAAAATGTTATATAATACTTATTGTAAAGTAAAATTGTGGCATATTCCCAATAAAAAACAGTAAGCTGTCATTTAAATACATTTCGGCCAAATTTGATTATCTTAGAACATTGGTCAAATGCTAAAAAGACAACAGGTCAAATAAAACCAATAAGTTTGGCAACGTTGAATTTCCCCTTTTTTATTATTTCAACTCATTTATTTACGGCGATATAAAGGGCTGTACGCCATGTGTCATAGAAAAAAATTTTTAATAAGAAATATAGCTGGCATACAAAAATATTTATTACCACTTTTTGTGTAGAATGAACCGTTCTCTCATAAACAACGCTTAAAGCGACCGTCAATTTTGAATCACAGTTACGTGCTCGAAATCAATGTGCAATAAAATTTGTATTAGCTCGACGGTAAAAATTCGATACCTTTTGATTTAAGTGACCTATCGACAAAAATTATAATGCGTTTTATAGGTAAGAGTTCAGATTTCGTATACAATTTTTGTATTTTACCGCAAATAAACTTAAATTATATAAAGGTTTTATATAAATAAAAGTGGTGTGATTTTTGCCACTTTTTATGATTTTCATGAGATCAATACAATCTATCCCTTTCATTGACTGGCCACTATAAAGATTCGATAACTAGAGCCTAACCTTCAAAAATTATAGCATACAATTTTAGTTTTGTGTTTTGGCAACAAATGTGAGGCATTTAAAATATGCATAAAAACGCTGGGTTTAAACTCTTACATAACAAACGATCGAAAACGTTAAAAACTTTTTTTTCAATTACCCTAGTACGTTTCTCAAAAGTACCAAACCTCTGCTATAAACTATACCCAAAACCGTCTTCTTGGAGGCATTTTCCGTAATGTAAGATCGGTTGTAATGTAAAACATTAAATTCTGCGTTTTTTATTCATATTTTAAATACCTTATATTTGTTGCCATAACCCAAAATTAAAATTTTTTGTCATTGGTTTTAAAGACTGGTCTTTAAAAATAAAAATTTTACTACGACTGGTCAATAAAAGTGATCAATTTTATTAATCTCACGTGAATTGTAAAAAATGGCAAAAATCGCGTAACGTTTATTTATTTAACACCTTTATTAAAACTGAGTTTATTCTTGGCAAAGTACGGAAACTGCATACGAAAGCCGCACTCATACATTAAAACGCATCTTGATTTATGTCGTTGTGACAATTTTATCAAAAGATATCAAATTTTTACCGTCAAACTAATAAAAATTTATTGAACATTGATTTCGTGTAACTGATCTTTCAAATCGATGGTCGCTTCAACCGTTGTTTCTGACAGAACGGTTTATTCTACACAAATAATGCTAATAAACATTTTTGTTTAAAATTATCTCGGCTACATTTTTTATTTGAAACATTTTTTTTGCGGTATACAGATTCTTGGTAAATCGATTTTTTGCGTAAGAGGATGGTTAGTGGTAAAATTTAGTGGTTAGTGGTAATTATGATTACATTAAAAATATTCAGAGTGATTAATATTAATTTCTCACCACTTATTACCTGTCACCATGAATGATAAATGTTTAAACTGATGAAAATTTGACTTTGGCATTTAAAGCAGGAAGGGATAAATTAATTTAATATTATATTAAAACCAGTTGGATTTATTGTGTTGAGAGAAGTCTCGCGAAACCTCGTAACGTGAACGGACACACCGGAGAAGCAGTTACAGAACAAAAAACCGGTACTACAAAGAAGATTGCCAGCAACGGTCCAAATCGGGAACCCGCGAAATGGAACGCGAAACGGCATACACGTGTATCAACGTGCGCAAAATCCGCGAACGGAATCACGGTATCAACGGTTCGCGAATCTGGATGCGTGCACCACCAGAAGCAAACTTTAGATGCGAAATTACGACGTGGAGGTATTACAATAGTGCATAAAAGGTATCAAAACTGCCAATCAAGCATCAAAAACGAACGGGCGTGGCGCCAGCCGGTCGATAATTACTAGAACCGGTTATTGAAAAACATAATACTTAGGTGACAAGGGATTATTGACACTTGGTGCTGTACTGCTGCTCCTCAACGCAGGAGCCAACCGAATCGCGCAAGTACACACTCAACCCAGGTAAAGCCAACACGCACACACACACAATCCTCACACACACACACTCAAACCCTCAATCATATACTTACAATTTACACACATTAACACAAATTCACACACTTACAATTTACCACACCAACTCAATTCAAACACATACAATTTACACCAATTGGTACACTTACAAATTACACATACACACACATACACGAAAACAGAAAGAACTACCAAAACCACTAAAAACGTCAGACACAGAATGGGACACAGACACAAAAATACATTCCACAACATCACAGACATCGCAAGTGTCTATCACTATAGATGGACGCGAACCAATGTCGCCACAGGAATGGCAGCAGGCTCTGCGGCCAGAGGCGGCCAAAATACTCATAACACCAATAGCAGAAACAATAAAAAAAAAACAGAAAAAATCACTCTCAACCGAACAAATTAAACAAATAATAATCAAATCCCTCAATAAAACCAGTAAATTCCTAAAATCCATACCACCCTTACCCTCACCTCCACCCTCATGACTACCCACACTCATACTCCCAACTACACTAACACACCTCACCCTAAAACAGACACTACACATACACACACAAATACTACATCACACTAATCCCGAAGAAGTTTTCTAGCCATAGAAAATTTCTCAAAACTCTCAAAAACCACAATCTCCTTGGAGATATCCCTTTCAACCTAGAAATGGAACCATCCGAAAACCAGGCCATCCTCTACACAACAGGTCTTATTCCCAACATAAGAGAATGGGGAAAGGATCTGCAAGCCATCACAGATAACAGTCACATAACTATAGTCAAGCGAAAACCCACAGAATACACAAATACAAAACCCTTACTCCTGAGTGTGACTGTGGTGACAACTACAGACCGTCCGTTACATTGTTGAAGAATGCCCCCGAAGGCGATTCCCTGGAGTTTTCGATGAGTTCCTGAACGCGACCAAAAATGTTTTATATTAGGTATATTAATAATACATTAGATGTTCGTTTGTAACACTCCATGTAACGTTTTATATTGATTTTTAATTATGTGTTCTTATTGTCTTGCATACCATAAATAAATAAATAAATATTATTGTAGCTTACAACAGTAGTTTTTTTAACAAAATATGGCTAGACGGTTCCCCAATAGAAAGACGATCAGTAGGAAGACCACGAAAACGATGGAACGACAATTTACTAAAGGCACATTGAAAAACAGAGTCGTGTCTACAGTCTACATAAGAAAAAGAAGAGAAGAGGAACAATAGTCTTAATTCGTAAATAAACATTATGCAAGTTCTTGTTAATAATTTTACGAGTATGTACAAAATGTTTGTTTGTAAATGTAAATCAATTTTTTATTTGATTGCCATTTATACAATTACATGGCATAGATAACGTTTTAAACAAATATTGCACATGGCATAGATATTTGCAAAAATGTGTGCATATATCTGCGCATATTTTGGAAAATTTTTGAGAATATCTGTCGTCATCAAATAAAACGCAATATGTACAGCCAACTTAAAACCCAGAAATCGGCTATCCAAGTTTTTCCTCAGGACTATATGCTTGGAAAACTTTTTAGTGTAAAGCATGTTCTAATAATAGTTAAACTTTAACTAAAAAATAGTCTTCAAAAAAATCATGTTTATATCATTCACATATTAAATACAAAGTCATTTCCCGCGTTCTAATTAAGCAGCGTACATATTACTGGATCAGAAATGTAGCATTTCAAATCATCCTGTATGTACTATATATATATATATATATATATATATATATATATATATATATATATATATATATATATATATAGTTATGATATGTAAAATCGAGAAAAATATTGGTTTGTTTAAAAATATTTCAAAATTCAATAACATTAAAATAATTCAGATAAGTAGGATAATATCCAACAAACATTTCGAAGAAGGAGAGTTATTAATTTCTTGAATTACCTGTACCAAACAAAAAGTAAGCTTTGCATAAATTATTTCTTTGTTATACTTGAGTGACCCGCATAATTTTAAGTGAAAACAAAAAGACAATTGAACGGGGTTTTCCAAAATACATTAATGCAGTGATTAGGGACAAATGGAAGAGATTTTAGATAGAGGTTTTTGTTAGTTTTTAAGAATTATAGAAAATATTATTTGTAAATAAGTTTTAGGAAATTTTATAATTATAGGTAAAAATTTGTTTGTTATCGAAATGAAAAAATGGGGGAATTGTGACGAGTTTTGATTGGCGGAGATTGAAAAAGGTGGGATAAGTATGTAGGAAAAAGTTTAGCGAGATTGAGGAGGAGAGAGAAAAAGGGCAGTTGGTTTCCAAGTCTGTGAGAGGAACGGTGATTGTTCTCTGGCGGTTCCTGAAATGTAGCAAGCAGTAGTGGAATGTTAGTGAGTTTTTGTGGAGTTAGTGTATCTGACAGCAGCTGAAGCAGCAAAATATTGTAAGTCATATTTCTCTACTTATATTCCAAGAGTCACTGTTCAGGCCAACGAGAGATTCAGTTTATCGTAAAGAGAAGATATTCCAAGAGTCATTTTTCACTCGGGCCAACGAGAGATTCAGTTTATCGAGAGGAGAAAGGCTATCATAATTTGAATGATTTGTGCTTTTGAAGGAGATCATTAAGGACGATATACTTGCAACAATCTGTGTAAGATTGCTGTTTACATAGGGAGCGGTTGAGAGGAGATAATATAGTCTACAAGGAACAAGGATTTGGACCACTCATCATCAGAGAGAGATTTTTTTGTTTCTGCAGTTTTTTCTTTTATTGATAACAAAATTTTTACACGTAATTGAGAAAGGATATAAATATTTTGATTAGGAGATTTAGAATAGTTTGGGATTTTGAGATTTCAATTAATATTGTTTGTACCATTAATTTTGATTGTTCACGTACGGAGAACAAAATTTGGAGAATCCTTATATGAGATTTGTTTATTGAAAACTTTTGAGTGTGAATTATTTCATTATTTTTATTTCAATATATAGTGTTAGATCATATGTGTTTTTTATTATTCCGGTATTCTCTGGACCTTACCTTTCACATGTAATAGCATAGATATTGAAGCACGAATTTAACCCTGAGATAAAAGAATTAAAAATTGTGATAGATTCATAATCATATCATTTAAATAATTTTAATTAATCAAAAAAATTAATTAGCTAATTATTGCTTGGCGCACCAAGACTTTAAATATCACAATAACTGGCTTCCAAAACGTGGGGCTTGAAAATATCGCAGCTTTACATTTGAAGGAAGGGAAAGAGATCTGGAATAAGTACAGGTGATCCAGAGATAAAAACATATAACATTGAGGGAATTTGAATTTGAAAGTATTTTGACAATTTTTCCAGGGAATATAAATATGATTTATTGATTGATCGTAGTTAGTGGATATTTACTGCTATTGAATTATTTGATTTTATTTTCTTTACCAATCGTACATTTGATATTTATTTTGAATTATTTGAATTTTACTGATTGCATATTTGATATTTGTCGTGAAAATTTAATACATTTGGGGAGAAATATTGTCGTGTTCTGAAACATATAGAGTGTTGTAAAATTTCACATTTGGCGGGGACAAAAACAATAACAAAAAGTAACAACATGTCTGTCACAAGGAGACAAAGTAAAATGCAGGAAAGGAAGGAGGATAACAGAGAAGATGAAACAATTTTGGAAGAAGTATCGGATAATGAAGGAAATGTGACCATAGTTGAGGAGAGAAAAGAACTATCAGGAATAGATAAAATATTACAACTAATGCAACTCCAGTCACAAACAATGGCAGAAACAAAACAAACAATAGAGAAAAACCAAAATGAAACATCAAAGAAAATGGATAAAATGGATAGAAATCAACAAGAAACAAAACAAACAATAGAACTAAATAACAGAAATATAGAGCAGCGTTTGGAAAACTATGAACAGGAAATTAAAGGATGTGTTGAGGGGATAAAGAAAGAACTGATACAACAAATAGAAGAGATTAATGAAATTAAAAATAATATGAAAGAACAAGAAATGAGATTTAAAGATAATTTGGAGGGATTAGAAATAAAATTTGAAAATGCGCTACAAGAAGACAGGAAGGAAGTAGAAAGAAGATTAAAGCAAAATGAAAAACAAATGGCAGAAATTGAACTAAGAGGGGTAGAGAGAAAAGAAGTTATCATCCATGGAACAAGCGAGGCGAAAATACAATTTGGCGGGGATATTCGGAAAACACACCCAGTACCGTTTGTCAAAAATTTGAAAACCAAGTTACAACATATTAGATATTTTGACGATTGCAAAGAAACAATTAAAAACCATTTGAAAGAAGGAGCAGCGTTATGGTATGAAAGCAAGGAAGATGAGTTTGAAAATTGGACAGATTTTGAAAATAAATTTCTCAACTATTTCTGGGGGAAAAATAAACAGAGAGAAATCAACCAAGAGCTACAGAATGGAAAATATCACGAAAAAATGGGAATATCTGAGGAAAGATATGCTTTGCAGATATATAACAACTCAAAATATCTAGAATACAAATATTCTACCGAACAGCTGGTAGAAATGATCAGCAGACATTTTGAGGAAACGTTGGAAGATCACGTGATTTTGAGAAACTATCAAGATATTGATAGTTTGTGCCAATTCCTTCAATTAAAAGAAGCGAAAAGAAAAGAAATGAGAAATAGAAGACAACATGACCAATATAATGGAGCGGAAAGAAGGTATTCATCAAATTATGACCAGAGAAACCGACATCCCAGATCAACAAACGAATATAGGCCGAGAAATTACAATAATTACAATAGACAACAAAATTACGATAACCGGAATGACACACAACAGAGAACATATGAAAATCACAACAGGAATAGAGATGCACAAAATCCTCCGAATAGGAATACTAACGAACAAAGGGACGATAGAAATAACCAGAGCTTCCAACAACAAAATAGAAGGGAGATGAATCATGTAGCAATAGGAAACGACAGACAAATTTCTAATTCTAATCTAATATTTTTAGATGCATTTATAAAACATAAAGCGATTAAAATTGTGATTGATTCTGGATCGGAGATATCGCTAATCAATAAAAAACTAGTAAAAGAATTAAATTTGGACAGATTTGTGTATAAGATTCCTAGGGTTGATTTAGTGGGTGCAAACAATAAAAATTTGACGACAGTAAACGAAGGCTTGGGAGTACAGATAAGAGTGGGAAACAAATTCCATATTATGAAATGTGTGGTGATTGAAGATTTAAATCATGATATGATAGCGGGAATTGATGAATTGAGGAAAAAAGATATCACCATAAATTTTTCGGAAAATAAACTGGAAATCAGAGCAGAACCAGACAACACAGGAGAAGAAAAGCAAACAGATAGGAAAACAAATTCTGGAAGGATCAATGCACAGGAAAAACGCAAAGAAATCGATATGACTGTAGAGGATAAACCGAAAGTACAAGAACAAGATCTAACAGAAAAGAAAAAGAGAAGGAAGAAAAAGAAGAAGAGTTCGAAAAGAAAGCAGGAAAATAAGATGGAGACCAGAGAAAAACAGGAAATAGAAGGTACAGAAGAATTGTTGGCAACCGACGATAAAACAGAATGGAAGCAGGAAGAAAAAGAAGGTATCATCAGAGAAGTGAAAGGAATAGAAACATGGTGCTCGGAATACCAAAGGGAATTAGAGGATAAAAAGAAAACAGAAGAAAAAATGGCACTGATGGACGAGAATCCAGAATTTTGTGAAGAAGTATTATGGACAGTGAACACATGTGAACAAAAGGTGGATGAAAGAAAAATAAATTGTGGAAAAAACATGGAGAAGGAAATAGAGAAGATTTTAGGAAACCATGGAGATTTTGTTAATAAAGTAAATCAAGTGGTTAAAAATTATGAACTTTCTTTTAAGGGAAAATACTTGGAAAAATTTAAAACGAAAATATATACAATCCCGTATAAAGACAGGCAATATACGGGGTATTTTAACATTCACGACATTTGTCAGTATCATAAGTAGATTTTAATAACATAGTGAAATAATTTGATCCTAGAAAACTTTTGTCATTTTTAAAATTTAACAAAGAGTTTTCGGCAGATCAAATGGCGGGGATTTGTTATGATATGTAAAATCGAGAAAAATATTGGTTTGTTTAAAAATATTTCAAAATTCAATAACATTAAAATAATTCAGATAAGTAGGATAATATCCAACAAACATTTCGAAGAAGGAGAGTTATTAATTTCTTGAATTACCTGTACCAAACAAAAAGTAAGCTTTGCATAAATTATTTCTTTGTTATACTTGAGTGACCCGCATAATTTTAAGTAAAAACAAAAAGACAATTGAACGGGGTTTTCCAAAATACATTAATGCAGTGATTAGGGACAAATGGAAGAGATTTTAGATAGAGGTTTTTGTTAGTTTTTAAGAATTATAGAAAATATTATTTGTAAATAAGTTTTAGGAAATTTTATAATTATAGGTAAAAATTTGTTTGTTATCGAAATGAAAAAATGGGGGAATTGTGACGAGTTTTGATTGGCGGAGATTGAAAAAGGTGGGATAAGTATGTAGGAAAAAGTTTAGCGAGATTGAGGAGGAGAGAGAAAAAGGGCAGTTGGTTTCCAAGTCTGTGAGAGGAACGGTGATTGTTCTCTGGCGGTTCCTGAAATGTAGCAAGCAGTAGTGGAATGTTAGTGAGTTTTTGTGGAGTTAGTGTATCTGACAGCAGCTGAAGCAGCAAAATATTGTAAGTCATATTTCTCTACTTATATTCCAAGAGTCACTGTTCAGGCCAACGAGAGATTCAGTTTATCGTAAAGAGAAGATATTCCAAGAGTCATTTTTCACTCGGGCCAACGAGAGATTCAGTTTATCGAGAGGAGAAAGGCTATCATAATTTGAATGATTTGTGCTTTTGAAGGAGATCATTAAGGACGATATACTTGCAACAATCTGTGTAAGATTGCTGTTTACATAGGGAGCGGTTGAGAGGAGATAATATAGTCTACAAGGAACAAGGATTTGGACCACTCATCATCAGAGAGAGATTTTTTTGTTTCTGCAGTTTTTTCTTTTATTGATAACAAAATTTTTACACGTAATTGAGAAAGGATATAAATATTTTGATTAGGAGATTTAGAATAGTTTGGGATTTTGAGATTTCAATTAATATTGTTTGTACCATTAATTTTGATTGTTCACGTACGGAGAACAAAATTTGGAGAATCCTTATATGAGATTTGTTTATTGAAAACTTTTGAGTGTGAATTATTTCATTATTTTTATTTCAATATATAGTGTTAGATCATATGTGTTTTTTATTATTCCGGTATTCTCTGGACCTTACCTTTCACATGTAATAGCATAGATATTGAAGCACGAATTTAACCCTGAGATAAAAGAATTAAAAATTGTGATAGATTCATAATCATATCATTTAAATAATTTTAATTAATCAAAAAAATTAATTAGCTAATTATTGCTTGGCGCACCAAGACTTTAAATATCACAATAACATATATATATATATATATATATATATATATATATATATTTAGGGATTCTACAGTATTCACTGCCTTCCCTCGCTCAACCGTTTCCATCTCTCTCTGTTGTTCCATTCTCCATCGTCGGGGTCGTCCTCTTTTCCTCCTTCCTATGGGGCTCCATTCGGTTATTCTCTTTATCCATCTGCTGTCGTTAGTTCTTCTTACATGTCCATACCACTTTAGTCTTTTTTGTTCTATATATGTTAGAATGTCTGTTTCTATTGATGTTCTTTGACTTACTTCGTCATTACTTCTTCTATCCATTCTTGTTACTCTGCAGCATCTTCGCAGGCATTCCATCTCTGTTGCGTATATCTTACTGCTGTTTTTCTTGTTTATGATTCAATTTTCAGCCCCATATGTCATAATACTTCGCACTAATGTTTTATAAATCTGCGTTTTTGTCTTCATATTTAGGTGTCTATCCCACCATACTGAGTTAAGTTGTCGGATTGCTGTTCTTGTTTGTCCTAATCTTTGTGTAATTTCTTCCTCTGTTGTTGCCTTTTTCGTGATTATAAACCCCAGGTATTTGAATTTATCCTTTCCTTTGATTGTTACGTTGTCATCAATCTGTAGATCTTCTATGTCTTCTTCACTTGTAGATAGGTACTCTGTTTTCGCGAGGTTAATATCTAAGCCAGCCTTGGTATATTCTTCTTGTAGTTTCTTCATCATGTAGCTGAGATCGTCTTGGTCTTGTGCAATCACTACTTGATCGTCTGCAAAGCTTAACGTATATAGGTATTCGTTTCGTACCGGTACTTCCATGCCTTCGCATTTTCTTTTCCATGTAGTCAAGGCTTTCTCTAAGTATATTTTGAATAGGCTTCTTACAACAAAGTTGTAAGAAGCGTTACAATGATTTGAGAGGTCCACATGGTTTTAAGGAGTGTTAAAAAAGCCAAGCTTTGAAGATTGCAGTTTGCTAACCCGAAGCCCGAATCAGTTCCAACTTCTCAAAAACCAATTTGCAGCTTATGGGACACAGTTGTGTGTGGTTTTGAAGTGATTTTAGAGTCCAAAAACTTTCTTAAAGGAAATGCATCAGCCAGTGATACAAGGTACTTTTTTTAAAATTTTACTAAGTAAAAATAGACATTTTTCATTAATTAATTCATAAAAAATTTTGCTTTCATGAAAAGTTAAAAATTGTAATAAAATAAAATTATAAGTTTTAAAATTTAATTTCGACATATGACAGTTAGTATCTCTTTCGGACATTTGGTACATAACCATAAATTTTGAATTGTTTTGTTTGTATTTGAAGATTAACCTCAATTTAAGCTCCATTGAAAAATATAGATATTTTCAATTTAATAATAATTTAAATTTCTATAGTGTCCCCAATGTCTAGAATTTTTTGTAAACCGATAGCACCATTGTAAGTTGTTTTTAAATTTTATTATTATTATTTGCAACAACTGTTTATGATAAAGTAATAATAAATATGAAATGTTTCTCTCTATACCAAGTGTAGTACTATTACCTTTAAAAAGATTCTAACCCTTTTATATTTTTTAGGAGAGAAAAGCCTTTCTTTCCATCCAGCAGAAAATTCTTGTAAATTGTCCAATTTAAATAGTTTAGAAATCTTTGTGTGTTGTATTGCCTAGGAAATCTATGTAAGTGTTTTTTTGATTCATGTCTTTGTAGTTACCCCTTTCCAATCCCCCTTTTGTTCACCTACTGACGACCCAGCTCTCCAACCAAACCAAGAGTAGCCGTTCGAAAACGTTCCGGTTTGTTTGCTTACCCTATCTCCAGCCCAGTAATTTCTGTCCCTAGTTTTAACCCCCTATAAGTGATCCCCAATGTGGTAGGCAAATATAACCGCTACAGAAATAGTGGCGTATCTGCATTTTATTTAACAAATTGGATTTTTTACAAGGCAGCACAGTTTCCAAAGAGAAAAATAAATAACTTATAATTGTTTATTATATAGGCAAAATACCTACATGCCATATATATATATATATATATATATATATATATATATATATATATATATATATATATATATATATATATATATATATATATATATAGATAATGCAAAAATAATTAAATTAAAACCAAATATGTATACGCAAACAATAATGTATCTCTCTCCTCATCACTGCCGTCATCATTTGAAATTTACATCTTCATCATCTACAATCTAGAAATTGAAAAGGGTATCTGCTTGACCTAGCAATAAAGATGAAGAAAAATGTATGTTGTTTGCATTTATTGATTTTACCATATTCAGCTATATTCAGTGTCTACCTTCAGCTCCAATATTCACCAATGTAAATCGATAACTTGCATCGTAGAAGGCTAACATAATTATACTGTGGCTGCGCTTATAATTGAAAAATGTAGAGTCTAAATTTGAAGGTGCCTACAAAACTACTTACTTAATAGTACCGACGACACTATTTTATTAGCTGGGATTGTCTTGAGGATTTACAACAAATGGTTGACAGAGTGGTAGAAGTCAGTGAAGTAAACGAACTGTCCCTAAACACAAAAAAGACACAATTTATGGTAATTATAAAAGCCCAACAGCGCCCAGAAAACATAACAATACATGGAGAACAAATTAAAAAAGTTGAAAAATATAAATATCTGGGTACAATAATTAACGAAAATAATCAGTACACAGAAGAGATTAAGGCAAGAATAGGACAGGCAAGAAATTCTTTCAACAAACTGAAAAAAGTACTCTGCAGTAGGGACATTTCAATTTCTTTAAAGAGAAGACTTCTGAGATGCTACGTGTTCTCCGTATTATTTTATGGGTTGGACGCTTGAACTTTAAAGAAAGATGTTTTGGACCTTTGGGTGGATAGAGTTACGAATGTCGAGGTGTTGAGAAGAATAGGAAAAGATAAAGAGGTTTTAAATACAATTAAAGTAAGAAAACTGCAATATCTGGGATATGTCATGTGGGGCGAGCATTATAACTTGTTGCAATTAATAATGCAAGGAAGAATACAGGGTAGAAGGAGTCGCGGAAGAAGACGCATCTCCTGGTTGAATAATTTGAGAGCTTGATTTAACTGCACTTCTGCTGACCTCTTTAGAGCAGCAGCGTCGAAAATGCGAATTTCCATAATGGTTGCCAACCTTCTTAGAGGAGACGGCACGTGAAGAAGAAGAAGGCAAAAGTACTTAAAGGTAATTAAACATCAAAAACCTTTAAATATTACTTTGTCTGTCAAAAAACTTTTTGTTCAATAAGAATTTTGTAAAAAAATCACCTGTATTATTACCTACTTCCCATAAATTGCTCCAATACGATGAGGCAGTTGCCATCTTTCTTCAAAACTCTCTGCGATATTTAACCAAGCTTCTTTACATGGTGTTAGTAATTGGTCTTGGTTTAAACCATCCCAAATGGCATTGGAAGTTTCCTTTATTATTTTGGAAATTGTATTCTGAGCAACACTAAATGACTAGGAAATGTATATCGTACTCTCTCTACTAGCAAGGTGTCTAATATATATTAGTTATCTTTAGTAATTTAGGTCGATCGGATAGCCAAGCGGGCTGGGCGGCTGACTTCTCCTTCGCTTCACTGCGAGAGATGTCAGTTCAATCCCCAGCTCGGTGTACAGAAAACAAAAAGGCTAACGCAGCATTTTAAAATTCTAAAATGAATCTGCGGCTTAGTCTAGAATATGCTGGTATCTGATCGGCCTATGGTGGAGCAGTACGGCAAGAGATAAGGGCTTATATATATATATATATATATATATATATATATATATATATATATATATATCTTTAGTAATTTTATTCATCAGAGGCGATAAAGAAGATGTACCATTATATCTTTTACTTACTTTAAAGTAATACCAAGTCTTTCTTCTGACGAAATTGGTTAACGAACACAATACGTTTTTGATAATGCTGTTTCAACTAGACTTAATAACTATGAAATGTACAATTAGGCATTCTAAGGTAATTGAAATATTTATTAACATCGTTTGGCTTTATTTCCTGCAATAGATTATTAAAAGCCCCTTGTTACTTTCTTTGCTTAAATATTTCACGAACTCAATGTCTTCTTTTTCGAATTGTACGTTTTGTTTTTTTTTTACGAATTAAAAGAAGCCAACATAATAAAAACGTTTTACTAACTTAACGAACATAACTTCTTCGTTTAAAATCCATGTTTCAATAAATTGAATGTGCATTAATCGGTTCTTTGAGCCTTGTTTTCTTTTACAATGGGTAGAATGCTAACCTGGCCCTTCAACCCTCCTCTTTTATCCGGGCTTGGGACCAGCTCAGGGCATAAACGCGGCTTCTGAGCTACTCAATCCACCCAGTCATCGCACTCATAGCCCCCAGGCAGAGTTTGTCAGGATTGCAAACCTAAGGAGGCACAAGAGGCATTCTACGAACAATTGCAAACCATCCTGGATGAAAAACCTCATGAAGAGCCCTTAATTCTTATGGGTGACTTTAATGCACGAATTGGAAATGAAATAGTTCCAGGAGTAAAACAATGATTTAATTAAAACCACGTTAATGCAAATAGAGAACTCATGGCTAATCTATGTGCCTTTAACGAACTGAGAATCAATAATACATTTTTCAACCATAAGCTTTAGTATAAATATACAATAATAGAAAAAATAACCCAAAGCAGATTCTAGATATTCGAGCTGTAAACTCAGTAGATGCAGGGAGTGAACACAAACTAGTACTAGCAAAGATAAGAATGAAAATAACACCAAAACATTTTCTACGGGTAATAACCGAGGAAAAATTCAGTGTAGAATCACTGTGGAACGACTCTACAAAAGAAATGTAGCAAAGAAGGCTAGCACAGAAGATACAGCTGAAAAAAATAGACGACATCGAAGATATAAACGCGAGTTTGGAGAAAATTACAAACAACATTGAAGAAGCAGCAACAGAAGCTCTAGGAAAACGCAAAGTACTATACTGAACAAAAGAAACAACAACAATACACCATGGTTCAGAAAAGAAATAAAAGAGAAATGTAAAGAGAAACGAGAGGCCTACACGAAGTACAAAACATCAAATACCCCAGAATCTCGAGACACCTATAGAAAAATACAAAATGAGACAAAGCAATTGGTAAGAAGAACAAAAAATAAACACTGGGAATAGTTTACAAAAAGGATGGAAAACGACTTCTATGGTACACAAAAACAAATATGGAGATTCATAAGAAACCAACGGAAAGAAATGGCAGAATTGAAGGAATACATTAACATACTAGCAAACAAATGGGAAAGATACCTGACGGAACTGTTTAAAGCAAAAGAAAATAATAATCATACAATAACGTACCTGAATTAAGACACGAAATAAAAAATAAGTTTTTAGGAAGTAGAAATAGCCATAAATTCACTCAAAAATAGCAAGTCACCAGGACCCGATGGAATAACCAACGAGCTTCTAAAACACGGAGAAAAAAGTATAACTCTAGAGATGACAAAACTTATACAAAAACTAATATTGCACTGCAAGATACCAGACGCATGAAGAAACAGCAAAATGTTTAAGAAAAGAGATAAAGAAGACCCCAATAATTATAGAGGTATAAATCTACTGAACACCGCACTTAAGCTTACCACAAAAGTCCTTACCAACAAAATTAAAAAACTAACAACTTTATTAGATGAACAACAAGGATTCAGATCCAGAAGATCCTGCGTAGACGCCGTATTTGTACTAAGACAAATCACAGAAAATGCCATCGAGTACAATAAACCAGCATATCTATGTTTTATAGACCTGACAAAGGCTTTCGATCGCATCCAAGTCGAAGACATCTTACACCTACTGTATAAAAGAAACATACCAATCAATATTATACAAACCATCGAATACATCTACTTCCATAATCGAATACAGGCAAAGATAAATGAAAAACTAACACAGTGTATACCAGTACAGGGTGACTCGTTAAGCCCACTTTTCTTTAATATAATAATGGACGAAATAATACAAGCAGTACGTAAAGGTCATGACTACAGAATGGGGAACAAAGAAATCCAAATATTTAAATTGTGTGACGATTTAAACAAACTAAGAGGCAAATATTGAAGAAGAAACAGACTTTAAAGCCTACATACAAGAAGGAAGAAGAAGAAGGAAGAATGTACATTAAACTATTGGAATACAATGAGGTTACAAAACATCCGTTTTATCGGAAAATGTTAAAACATTTTCAGCTTTATCCGATGTCCAAAGCGTAGTTAAAAAATTTCTAATGAAATTCGGCACGAAAATATTTTTACCATGTTTACCATGTAAAAATGAAGGTGTAAACTATTCAGTGATCACAGCTGTGCGTTTAAACTAGAATTTGCAGAATGTCCGTGCAGCATGGCAATGAATACTGCCAGTTGTTATTTACCACGGCAATAATTTTCAATAATTTTTGTTATTCCTGTTTGATAGAGTTTTTAAATTAAATTTTCCTATAAAATGTTTGCGAAGTATATGTACACAAACAACTTGTTATGAAATTTATTGGATTGCTAAATTTTGTAAATTTATTTTAATGTAAAATTCACAGACACACAGTTACATATATCAGAAAATTTAATTTTAGTAATAAATACACCATGAGTAAAGAATAACTAGTAATAAAAAATATCAACAGATTATACATTATAAAATAAATAACTGTAACACTTTGTAGAAATTAAATCCTTTGTAGTAATTTCGACAGAACATGAAACGAGGCTCCCCTAGTCGAAGAAGAAATTGCATCCTAGCAATAATTTCATTCGACACTCAAGTAATGAAACTCAAATTATAGCGAAGTGATTATTGCCAAACAATGCTGGAATACAGGTTTAATGATATTTTGAACCAGCCGTGCCTCTATAAAGTATGTGATAATTCGTACACAGAGTCTGAGTACACCACAGTCGGCCAGATACATGTTGTCTAAAGTACAAGATTTTCAGGTCGTATTTTAGTGAAAGGGGTGTTTGTTGTTCGAGGAATGAGAGCTTTTCGAGATTTCTTCGTCGCATTTAATTTTAAGTACAGCGCAACATACCGGGCCTCTTAGAATGGTCTGTAATTTATTTCTCAAGCAAGCTTAAGTGTGCAAATACAAGCGAGATGTTGACGTTCATCTTTGGATTAAAACTAGTAAAATTTCATCTCTAAAACACGTACAAGCTGATAAATTATAAAACATATGATTTTATTTCTCTAATTGTATTAAAATTATTATTCCCATCTTATCTATACAGGGTAAATCATCACTACTTTGGATAGATATTTTTAAAGCGAGAAGGTAGGGTACGGGCACCACTTTAAGAACTTTTTTATTATTTTCTATTGTAAAATATTCAGTATTCGAATAAAATATTTCTGCTTAATGCCATTTTCACCTTCGAATCGGCTCTACTAGAAGATAAACTGATCATTAAGATTAAATTTATAATAAATAAATAAATATATATATATATATATATATATATATATATATATATATATATATAAATAAATATTAACGGATTGATTACGGCTGTTGCAACTTCTCCGCCCCCAATTTCCATCTTTTTCTGTCATATGCAGTTGCCTCTTCTAAGTCTCTTGCCGCCATTGCTTCATCAATATCGTTGCGCCAACTTCTCCTTAGTCGTTTTTTCTTTCTTCTTTTAAGAGGGATTCATTCCAGTACTCTTCTAGACCATCTGTACTCTTGCATTCTTTTAACATGTCCGAACCAGATTAGTTGTTTTCTTTCTATGTTATCATTGATATTTCGCTCCATTTTCATTTCGTTTCTTATTTGTTCGTTTCTAACTCTCTTCAGTTTTGATCTACCACAGCTTGGTCTTAGATAATCTATTTCTGTCGTCATAAGTTTGTTTCTATTATCTTTGGTGACGTCCCATACTTCCGAACCGTAAAGTGTAATATTTTGGACTATACTACCGTAAATGTGTTTTTTGGTTTCTCGTCGAATTGTTTTTTGCCAGAGAAGAGAGTTTAAGGCACAGGTCGCTGCTTTGTCCTTGTTTATTCTTTCCCTGAAATGACCCCCAAATATCTGCAGGATTGCACGCCTTTGATTTTGTCGTCTTCCAAGGCAAGGTCACATATTTCATCTGTTCCCACTGAGAGATATTCACATTTTGTCATATTCATGTTAGACCTGCCACCTCATATTCTTCTTGCAGTTTTATTACCATATAGCTAAGATCGTAGCTGTCTTTGGCAATTACTACCTGGTCATCCGCAAAGAAAAGTGTATATAGCGTGTTTTCTTCCACCGTTATTCCCATGTTTCTACATTTTTTACTCATTTTACTAAGGATCTGTCCAAACAAATTTTAAATAAGGAGACAGACAGCAGCCTTGTCTTAAACCCTTTGTTGTTTTAAAAAGAGAGGCGATTTCTTGAAACATTTTAATTCTTGCAAAGTTTTGTTCGTAGTATTTTTGAGTGGCGTTAATAAGAATTGTGTTTATTTTTAAGTTACCCATTTATATCCATAGTTGGGAGATCGGTACACTGTCATAATATATGCTTTTTCCAAATCTATTAAAACTAAATGGGTTTTTTTATTTCTCTGCACTCGTTTTTCCATTGCATTTTTTAATAAGAAAATAATATCCGTAGTGGAGCGTCCGGCCCTAAATCCCGCTTGTTCTTCAATATCATTTTCTATCAGGTTTCGTAGTACTTTTGAGTATAGTCGGCCTATAGTGGCAATCACTGCGATCATTCTATAGTTTTTAGGATCCGTCTTTGTGCCTTTCTTGTGTATTGGAGAGATATACGATTGTCTCCATTCTTCTGGAACTTCTTCTCCGTTTAAGCATCTTTCGAATAATTTTCGGATCATTTCAAACAAATTTGATGATCCATATCTAATCAACTCTGGATGTATTCCGCTTGGGCCTGGAGATTTTCCTAATTTTATTCCCTTAACGGCTTCTTTACTTGTTCTATTGATATTGTTCTGAAGCTATTTTCTTGTGGCATTTTAAAGTAATTACTATTTAGATGGGAATAATTAATAATAACAATTTACTAATGTTTGTATTTTGAGAACGATTTCCGAAGTGAAAATTGAAACGTCAATAAACGTACTTTAACCTATAATTGTGGCTTATTCCCATTTAAATAGTAATTGTTCTGTTGATATTTTTATTCTTCCTTCTACTTCCACTTGTTCATTTGTCTGTTTAAACCTTTCTCGTCTCTCTATTAATAAGTTCTCAAAATGCTCTCTACCCATGTGTTCTCTTGTATTCTATTTATTATGACTTGGTTTTTTGTCGTTGTTCTCATCGTTTTTATAGTTCTCCAGGCTTCAGAGCTCTTTGTCCCTTCTATAGGGTTGTCTAAGTATTGACATTTTTTTCCCATGAACTATTTTTCTTTTTAACCACTTCTCATTTGACTTCTTTAATCATGTTTTTATATTGTTGTTTTGTTTGTTCGTCTCCCTCTTGTAATAACTTTTGATATACTTTCTTCTTTTTTTTTATCTTTTCTTCCACTTCTTCACCCACCGATATGGTTTATCTACTCTCCGTACCTGTGGCCCTAAGGCTTCTAGCGCTGCGTCTTTCATGCAGTTTTTTATATGTTTGTATTCATCCGTCGTTAATCTGTGTGACTCCTGTAGTTTTTGTGTTAGTATCCAGGAGTAAAGTTACTGTGCGCTGCGTGTAATAATAAAACTATAATGTTTTATATTTTAAACTGCAAAAATCACTGATTTTGGCCATCTGTTTCTACATTTGGCCATTCATTTTCCCCACTTTTTGCCACCCAAAAACCTCCAAGTCTTCCTGTTTTTCCTAAGAGAAGCCTGAATCTGGATCTTGTATTTTAGGTTTTGTTGTTTTAAATTTTGTTGTCTTTGTTCCATTTTTTGAACTTTTTTTGTTTTCTTTGAGTCTTGGTCTCTTTTGTTGGGGGTAACAGAGCACATTGTAAAATACTGCTAAAGGAATCGGGTGGTAAGCAAAAAAAAAAATATTACGTTTGACTTTTTCTACCTTATCTGGACGAAAATTGCGATCACATATTTGGAAAGGCATTATTATCAGATTCTGGATCTTCCTTTCTACGTAAATTTCTACTTCCTTTGTACTTTGAAATCAAATACTGCACAGCTTTCTTGTGGCTTCAGTGTTAATATCTTTAGTTTGAGATATATCGGGTTTTCTTAATACAATTTAAATGTAATCTACATTATTTTCTGAAAAAGAATACAGATTGGTGGATTTAAATGCCGATATTATATTTGAAGTAATTTTTAAAACATCAATCAACTGAGCCAGGTCCATAGGTAAAAATAAATTAGTAATCTCCTGATTATTGTTTTTTATCGTATATTATTAACAATATTTTATAGCCGCAAACACACAGACATCAAAAAGCTAAAGAATATGAGTACCACAATTATTTGATTTTCTCTACAAAATTTACCTAAATATAGGGTCAGATGGGATTTATGTCTATCTAAAAATACAAGAACAAGCAACTCTATTTGAGACTCCTTAAATAGGGTCCAAAAAATAATAAAAAAAAAACATTCTGCAGTCATCCAGTCCAATCCAATCGAAAACTTTTATGAAGATATAAATAGAGCTATAGAAAAAGCGATTTTAACGCTAAACTTGGATTCAAAGAAGATAACGCAGAAGTCACTATGGGCTCATTTGAATACGGTGAGCGAAATGATAGAGGAGGTGTGCTACTACATTTTTTGTTGCATCATCAGCTCTATGTGACGAACATATTTTTCAAAAAGAACCAACAACGTAAGTAAACGTGGGCTAGTTCAGATGGCATAACAAAAAACGAAATTGATTTCATCATTACAAATAGAAAAAATATTATCCAAGATGTTACAGTAATTAATAAAATCACTGTTGGGAGTAACCATCGGTTGGTTAGAGCAAAAATAATGATCAACATTAGACGAGATAGGACAGAAATGATAACAGAGAGGCATTCTAATAAATGGAAATCGATAGAAGATAGAGTAGCTTATCAGAATCTCATAACTTTAGAACTGAAAAAAGTAGAACATCTAAATGAAAATGCATTAGATATAGAGGTGACAAACATGCAAATAAATAGTGCGATTCGAAACGCTCATGGAAAATATAAGGAAAAAGAAAAAAACAAGATGGATAAACTCACTCAAGCTACTAAAGATGTTATAAACAAAAGAAGAGAATTGAAAGACAAATACACAGATAATTTTATAACACTTAGACAGTTAAACAAAGATATCAGAAAATTCATTTGAAAAGATGTCAGAAAATACAACACTGATTACATAACTCAAGCCATTGATAAAAATAAAAGTTTAAAAGTTCTGCGCCGACAAATGAATGAACGATCGAAAAATATTTTGTACACTTCTTAATAAAAAAGGAGAAGCTACAACAAATAAAGAAGATATTTTAAAAATTGCTCAAGATTTTTACTCAGAATTGTGTAAGTGAGAAGAACTTCCAGATCCTGATCAAAATCAAATACCAAAAGTTTAAAATGTAGGCTCAGAAGACATTCCAGATATTACAACAGAGGATATTCAAGCTTTCTTTGTTTAATTGTATTCACGATTTCTTTCTCCTTTCCGATTCTTTGGATTACCTCTGTGTTGGTGACATGTTCGATCCTGGACCGAACATGTCACAATTACAGTGGTACTGTAATCTAATTGCCACTTTTTGGAGCCAAACAGATACATATTTCATCAGATTATCTAATATACTGGTAGCAGTCATATCACTTAATCGCCTTTACCACCGAGAATGTAGTCTGCGTTCTTCTGGAAAAGTTGCTTGTGTCTGTTAAGGAAGCTGTAATACCATTTTTGCCGGAGAGATCATTGACAAAAAGAGTTTTAATATTTACCTTTTGCACATTTTTTTGTACTGAACCTTGTCTGAACCTTTGTCTTCTTTCAAAAGTCAGAGTCAAATCGAGAGTGCACTGAATCATTTGGAGATTTTCCGAATATTTTATTACGCAAAATAGTTCCAAGAACTCTGACTTTATCACTGACTGTGGCCATAGACATTTCTTTGGATACGACATTTAAAGCTAAATTTACTTCTGAAGATGAGTACGGAGGTTTCGGTGTTTTTAATAAAATAGATATGTTTATAAAAACATGCTGCATAAGTAGAAAATAAACTGGCCAAAAGTGGATTCTGTTTCCTACTTGTAGCTGGCAGGTAAGCCATAAGTGGGTAAATAGTAATTTCTTTGTTTTCTACTTATACCTTATTGTTCCAAATGTCATACTATTAATTGTAATGAAAAATAAAAAAATTAAAATAAAAAGTGCCTATTTACTTTATTTAGCACAGAAAAATTATCATAAAGTATTGGATTGGAAACGATGATTTCAGATACCTTTCTTAAGAAAAATTGTTAGCTTGGCATGTTGAAAAAACTATCACTTAAACAATAACAATGAAATAAATGGATCAGTTGTATAGGTTTCTATCACTGTTCCCACTTACTATGCAATTATTTGAACAGTTCCAAGCTTACGGCTTGATGGACGCCATGCTTATTGTAATAATAATCATGGTGAAACGTTTCATTAAAAATTTTTATATAGTAGGTTCACCGTAGAATAGTTTAGGTGGGTGGCTTTTCTTGCAAAAGGTCAATTTCATACACAAGCAAATCTTGTTTTAATCGATAAATTATCATATCAATATGCTGTGTTTAAAAGTTTAATACAAGAGTTCCACGAGAACCTATCTATTTATAACAATTTTTTTTATTCAAACTTGCTTTTTTTTTTATTACTTTGGGTTATTTTAGAACGAACGCTATTTTTGTGATTTTTTGGTAAAATGCCTACCTCAATCGTAAAATGTAAATAAACATTAAAAAATGCTAAAAATAAGCCATTTTATTGTTTTTCGTCGCTATTTTTTAATAGTTTGCACATCAAATTAAAAACAAGCAAAAAATATGAGATGAAAGCTTAATTAAAGTTGGTTTACAATCCGCAATTATATTTTGATTTCATATTGCAAGGGTAAGTTTAAAAAATCCATCAACAAATTGAAATGATTACCGTTGCGTTTCGGGATATAGAAACTTGACGAGTGTTTAAACTGTATCGTTCAAAACACTGAGTATTTTTACCCACAAATTCTGTTTTGGTCGAAATAATAATATATGATGGCACGTTACATTAAACATTTATACAAAGTTTACTACGAGAACTTATTTATTTATAACAATTTTTAAGCAAATTAAACAATGCAGATTGGGAACTTTTTTTTTTGATAATTATGATACTGCAGTATTACAGAAAAAATTTACAAGAAGTCTACTACGGGAACCTGCTTATTGGTACCATAATTTTAAACAAATATTTTGTTATTTTGTACCAATGTATTATTTCATTTAACTACCGTTGTGTTTTTTAACTATTTACGCTGGAAAAAAAAACTTTTATTGTGAAACAGAAAAATATTTTTTTTATATATTAAATACCTATTGTGTTTATATCATTGCAATCTGGTCAAAGCTGACCAATTATCAATTTGTATCTGTCTTAATTTACTAAAGCATGCATTCTAAGAGCTTACCCTATGGCGTCCTCTTATTTTATCTAACAGCTCTGCACTAATACCTAACATGCAAATTCACAACACAGCACTATGCTCTGCTTTTACACTTATTACACTTTACACTAATCCAAATGGTTTTGTTCGTTTAAGTCTTCTTTCTAACCCAGTATTATCGAGGAGCTGGATGGCCTCGATGTTTACATGTTGTTCGTGACTACTTGTCATCTTCTTGATAATTTTATTTATATCTTCTATCTCAAGATCCTTGTGGAAGTGGACATTTCTGATGTACCAAAGAGCATCAACAATGTTCCTTAGTACTTTATTCTGGAAACTATTCTGGATAATATGGATATTACTTTTATTAGCACAGCCCCAGAGTTTTCAACCATACATCCATACTGGTCTCAGTATATCCATACTGGTCTCAGTATTTGCTTGTATATCAGTTGTTTATTATGTGTAGACAAAACTGAAATTCTTCCCATCAGCCAATACATTTTTTTGTAACGCATACCTAGTTCCTCCCTTTTATTTTTGATATGGGCTTTCCAGCGAATCTTTGCATTAAGTGTGATACCCAAGTATTTTGCAGTAGATGCGTGCAGTATTTGGGCATCATTTATTCTAATTGGAATGTTTTGGTTATGTTAATATAGGAATGTAGGTTATATTAATTTGTAATACTTTTTAATAAATATAGCATAAGATGTATAAGTGTAAAACAATTTCTCACTGTGCAGTTGGTTTATGTTCCGCCACTGCTTTGGGCACCCATATCTCGAATCTGACATTTTATTCGTTCGAAAACTACAATGGCCGAGTGTGCTTGGATTTTGTTCTACAGTTTATTACTGTTATAATTCACCCCTTAAACTCAGACCACAGTTTTATGATATTTTTTTTATTCGTTATTCATTGTTAGTGGAGAGACGTTCATTGGAATACAAATATTATGAGCTTCTCTTTTTTGCGTCTTAGAAAAAGTGACACTTACACTAAGTATATCATTTTATGTAATTCTAGTAAAAAAGTTGGATATGATTGTATTTAGGGTAATATTTGGATATTAGGATATTTAAAGTAGTTCCTTTGTTAGATTGTATTAATTTGTAGTTGGATAAGTGGTGGTGTTACTGAACCGAGTAAGAATTTTTTATTGAAGTACCTTGAAGTACTAAAAAATTAAATTAAAATTAATATATTATTAGCATAAGCAGTACTATATTTATTTATGAGTAGTTGTTGATTATGTGTAAGGTTTTAGTATCTAATTATTTAGCAAAAGTTTTAATCGTTTGTTTTTCTTTTGATCCCACTCTCACTACTCCACTACTGACTGATGATGACAAAAGTAAAAAATTTTATATGTCAAATTCTTGTCTGGCCTTACAACTCAGGGTGAATCTTAGCCGTATCTACTATTGCCCTCAATCTTCTAAAATCTGCGTTTTCTATTTTCCAGGATTGTACCCAATGCCAGACAAATCTGAAACGGCCTACGAATCTTCTAATTATCTGGTCCCTTAAAAAATACTGTTTTTTGATAATCTGTCCTCTAATTTTACCAGACAATCTGTTCATCTTTTTCGGTTCGCTTTTATATATCTTATTTGCTAATATAGAGTCAGTAACTTAGCATTGCAGCGTCTTTTCCAATCTTCTGTTATTTTGGTATTTCGGGTGGCCAAATATCATTCTGAGAGCTTTTTTTCCAATACCAGTAGCTTATTTTTTCTCGTCGTTTGAGGGTCTAGTTTTCATTACCAAAAGCAACTACTAGGCAAATATTTGACTTGCACAATATTAGTTTAGATTGTCTTTTTAACAGCGTAGATCCCAATAATGTCGAAACAGAGTATAAAGCCCTATTTTCAACAGTTATTCTTGTTGAGATTTCTTCTTTTTCTACTTAGTTGTCATGTGTCATACTACTTCGAACTTGTGATCATTAATGTGTTCTGTGTAATTCCAGGCTTTCAATTTTTGGTTACTATCATGTACTTCGTCTTTTGAAGCTAAGCTTTTACACTGGCGTTGTATTACTTTTATTTCTGTATTAAAATGTTAAGGTAAGTGTTACAGAAGTAGCGCCACAAGATGGTGTCGTCTCGGGTAGCATCATAAAATAGCAGTTCTTTAAATAAATTCACTACTCTCGATTAATTTGTTTTTAGTCACCATATATTCATTCTAATCAGGTTAAACTTAAAAACTGCATGAAAAATAACTAACAAATACAGACATTAAATGAGAAGAAAAAAATTAAAAGAATATATGTCAATAAAAGATATATGATTCCCTACGATTGTCAAAATAAAAGTCATAAATGTCATCCGATTAATAACAATATTGAATCATCTGTTTAACATTTTTAACAGATTTTTTTTTAATTATGTTATATAAATATAATTATTATTTTTAACATAATATTTACGTTATATAATTGTTAGATTTAATATCGAATGATATTTATATTTTATAATAATTTAATATTTCGTTTGAATTTGACAGGTCTGTCAAAAATAAACAACATATGCTTTGTTAATATGTCAACAGGTGGCGTTAGGAGCTAACATAATAATTTAGTATAGTAAAATTCCACTATTTGG
Source organism: Diabrotica undecimpunctata (assembly GCF_040954645.1). Taxonomy (NCBI): domain Eukaryota; kingdom Metazoa; phylum Arthropoda; class Insecta; order Coleoptera; family Chrysomelidae; genus Diabrotica; species Diabrotica undecimpunctata. Next base: position 123,869,313 of record NC_092806.1, read on the forward strand.
AAGAGTGATTTCATCGTTTAAACGCCGAATGTCCTTAAATTTAAATGTACTAAGCAATCCCCGAAAACTACCCGTTTAATTTGCGTTTTCTCATCAGAAATCTTAGAATGTATAATTAGTTCATTTATTTGTGCTTCTCTATAGCAGACATAACCACAAGATGCCGTACAGCGTAGCCCATTCTTATGCACAAACAAGTAGCAGTTATGGTCATACAAACCTGAATTCTTTGACGCAGCGATTATTACCGATATAAAAATTCCAGAAAAATGAGTTTTTTCGATAGTAAAAATTGAGCACAAAATTGTATTAAAATAAATTTTATTTACATGTTTAGTTTTGTTACATATTTAAGTTTATAAAATAAAAATTGATATGTTACATTTCATTCCCATTCCGTTTCAAAAACTTGGCAACTTGGAAATTTGTAAAGCATCGTAGCGGTAATACCACTGCACCTGCCAAAGCAAGAAACGTTCAAGGTACTCTACCAAAACAGCTGTAGTGATAAGATTTTATAATAAATTTTGTAGAAGTTTTGAAAACAAAGTTTTCAGTGTTTTATTGTTACAAAAAATGAATTTCGATCAAGTAACGGTCGAATCCATCAATTATAGCTTTTTGCTTATGGCATTCTGTATTTTTAAGGGAATGTAGGGAATAAGCCACAAAATGTATTGAAATGTTTAATTTACTGACGTTTCGATTTCTATAAAGAGACCGTTTTAAAATATATAAATGATAGATATATTTATTTTTTATAGCTTTTTGATTGTGGAATTCTGTATTTTTAGGGAGAATTTTGAAAATAAGCCACAATATATCTATTTACATGGTTAATTTACTGACGTTTCGATCTCTATTCCAGAGACCGAAGTTAGGAAAAAAAAGGAAAAAAATAATATAAGATTATATAAATAATATTATATAAATATATAATAATAAACAAATAAAATAAATGTAACTATCGTGTATATCTTTGAAAACGGTCTTTGGATATAGAGATCGAAACGTCAGTAAAAACATATAAATAAATTTATATTGTGGCCTATTTCGAACAAACAATATTATTTAAAAAATATAATATAATTAACGTTGAAATAAAAGTGAGTGTACGCCACTGAATTTTCATACGTCTTTTCCCACTTCTCTGCCTTCAAACGATGTAATCACTCTTCCAAATAGTGGAATTATAGTATAAATTATTTGAATATTATATAGTTTGTTTAAAAAATAAATAATAAATAAACAATTTTTTCTCTCATTTATGGGTATTATGTTTCTATCCTATTCTCTATGCAGTTTTTATTGTTCTCATTGTAGCATTTCGTTTCTCATACATTTAAAATTTTGGTGAGCACTGTAGGGGAGACCGGGGCTAGTCACCGCAGTTTCTATATTTTTAAATATATGTACCTATACATTCACGTGTTTGATTTACAAACAACGAATTAAGATTAATGAATACATTTATATCTTAGTTACAGTTTGGCAGTATCAAAATTTATTAGAGAATATTAAGATTTTAAAGAAACTTGTTTTCTTGAGCGCGAGACATTGTGCGACAACTTCGTTGATATCAGGGCACACCCTTTTTTTATTTAATAGACTAATTTTAAACTATTTTTATTTTTTAATGTGGAATACAAGAGGAAGATATTATTTAATAAATACCAAGTTATTTATCGTTGTCTATTACTAATTACCGTCCCCATTTAAACAATTAATACATGAAAAATCACTGTTGTGTTCCCCAGCGCATTCGCCGCATTCACAATATGCCCTCTCCATGACACGAAAGCCACTGGATCCAGTTTTCACCAGGTTTACTGCGTTTAAAGATATCGAAACAGTAGAGGCACGAACAGTCTTCGTCGTCTGTAGAATCGTCAGACATTTTATGATGTTTTGTAAGCTTAGACTTTTTTTTGAAATCTGTTTTGGAATCTTCTTGAAATTATTTTTTTCTTGATATCTTTTTAAATCACGCTTCCCTAAGAGCTTTTTTAATACTAGCATTAAATATTGCTGTCTGGAAGCATTTTATAGCTCTTTTTGGAAGTTTTTCGTGAACCTTTCGTTTTGCGATAAAATTGTTAGTTTTTTTTATTTGAGAAAAAAAATCGTAACCACCTAATCGTTTTTAGCGACGAAACAATACATGAGTTACCATTTTGTGGTACAATATAAGTATACGTTTACATAAATTATCTATAAAAACATATTAGATTTTACTGAATACATCAATTGTTTCTAAAAATTTAATTAAATTTTTTGGTTCCTTATTCTGTATCTGTAGAGTAAGGAGGGCGAGTTAAGTTTCACAGCACTTAGGCCACAATTGACCCATTGTGCATCCTCCCAGGGAGCTGTCACCCTTAGCTCATTGTCCATACTGCCATTTCTAGGAAGGTGGACAAGTCACCAGGAGACATCTCTCTTATGTGGGCAGGTGTGGACCAGGACTCGCCGAACGCGTACTCTCGTATTAACGATAACTCTCTGGGCATTCACATAGGACATGCTCTACAGTTTCGTCTTCTCGTTCACACTTCCTACATAGAGGTGTGCCTGCTAGCCCCAGTGTATGGAGGTGTTTGCTTAGTTGACAATGACCAGTTAAAAAACCAACTGCCAAACGTAGGTTTTTCCTGGTCATTCCCAAGTACTTCTTAGATGTTGACTCTTCAAGGTTACTTAGTGTTACCCTGGCAAGTTTACATCCTTTCCCTTCTTCCCATCTTTTTACGGTCTTTGGTTCCTTATTATATATTGTCCTAACAGGACTGATATATTTGACACGATATTAAAAACAATACGTTTTTCTGTAAATTTTTTGCATTCGATGAGAATATGTCTGACAGTTAGTTGTTTGTTATAAGACTCACAAAAATAGGTAAGTTCAGTTAATAATAATAACTGGTTCAGTTTCTAAGAACAAATATAAGTAAGTATAGTGAGTAAGCCTGGTATGACCTAGTCGTAGGTTTTATAAACTGTTTTGATTTATTTTACTATGTCTTTAATTTGAATAAGTTTTGAATTTGAATTTTGTCATTCATCGAGCAAATCATTTAACACGTATTGCTTTAACCGCACTTTTAAGAAATTAGGGGCACATTTTAATATAGTTTCTGAGTCCGCAATAGTCACTACACTACGCGCATTTGAGTCTGCATCTTCATTTCCGCTAATACCCAAGTGAGAAGGAATTTTGTTGAGAAAGTAAAGCTCCAACTTAATCATGTTTTCAATTGGATGATTTTGATATATCCTTTGTACCGATGTTATCAAACTAATCAAATCAGAAAGAATCAGTATTCTAGTTATGTTATTGTCGTTAGAAAACGTAAGTGCTCTGGAAAAAGCGAATAGTTCGGCTGTATATATTACTGCGATATGAAGAAATTCAAAAAAGTGCTTACTTGAATTAGTAACGAAAGCCGCACCAACTACTTTATTGGTCTTCGAAGCGTCTGTAAATATATGACAGATGTTTTGGTAGGGTTTCAATATATGTGAAAAATGTGCTTTAATGAACAAGGAACGAGGTGTTACTATAGCAGCTTAGGCTAATATAACATAATGAAATATTGATGGACCAAGGAAGTCGATCATTGATGAGGTTAAGTCGAAAAACTCTAAAAGTAAAAATTAAGTTCACGCAAATACGTTCTGTCTCTTTCGTGATATGTTTTTCTCAAATTTGGTTTATCATTAAACAGATTGCAATATTTATTAGTGAAGGTGTTATTGTACAAAATGTTATCCGGGGTAAAGTAGACTGAGGATAAATGCGAAAGAGTTAGTTACATTCGTTTGCGATAAAGCGATGGTTCACCTAGTTCTGCTTTATTACTTTCTGTAGGTATGCTCCTAAATGCTTGCAATACTATTCTCAGACCATTGGTATGAATTACATCTAGAGTTTTTGGGAGAGTTTTTTTGCAGATGCAGAAGCAATGCAGTCATAGTCCAGTTTAGATCGAATTGCAAATTTGTGTACTGATAACATAGTCTCTTGGTCGGAACCCCACTTCTTATTAAACAGTGTTTTTAAAAGGTTTATTCTGGAGTGACAAGTTTAATTTATGTTTAATATATTCTTTCCGTGACAGTTTGTTGTCTAAATGCATTCCTACGAATTTTAGATGACAACAGAAGGTTATTGATTTTCCATACCAAGTAATATTTGTGTTGATATTTATATTTGTTTTTGAGAAAATAATGGCTTCGGTTTTGGAAGTAGAAAATTTAAAGCCAGTATTAAAAGAAAAATGTTCTATAATATTTTCCTTTTACAAAAATTATTGAGTCATTTCCATATCGTCTTGCTTTTAACGGCTTTTTTAAGTTTTCTAGAATGTCATTGATTGCTATTAGAAAAAGTGTGGGACTAATGACAGATCCTTGAGTTCTCCGTTTTCTAAGTGATGGATTTGTGAATAGGAATTTGATACTTTAACTTGGAAGGACCTGCTATTTAAAAGATTTCTTATAAACCACAGACAGTTTCCCCTTATGTTCTATTTGTATAATCTACGTAGTATATTGTATTTCGATGCAAAATTAGAAATTATTTTTAGGTCAAAAAACTTGTCGTACATTTTCTGTTAGTTGCAAATGATTCTCGTATATCGCTTTCGATTTTCCAGTAATACCACTGGAATTTTTCCAGAAGACTGGCATAGATCGACATTTATACCTATGCCCAAGAAAAATAAAGCAAATAGATGCTCACAGTTAATTAGCCTGATGAGCCATTTTCTAAAAATTTTACCTTAAATTGTACATTAACGAATATACAGAGAATGCGAAAGAAACCTGAGCGACAATCAATTTGGATTTCGTATGGGGCTTCGTACAAGGAAGGCATTATTTGGCCTCCAGATATTACTACAAAAATGCCGAGATCAGCGAAAAGACGTGTTTCTCTGTTTTATCCACTATGAAAAAGCGTTTGATCGAGTAAAACACACAGAACTCATAGAAATCCTAACACAACATGGTATAGACCATAACACTGTAGCACTTATTAAAAAACTATATTGGGATCAAATGGCGTCGATCAAAATAGACAATCGTATGACAGCAGAATTGCCAATAAAAAGAGGAGTTCGTGAGGGCTGTGTACTGTTATTCAATATATATTCCGAAAAGATCTTTTAAAATTCCCTCGAAAATATTGAAGAAGGAATAAAAATCAACGGTGAATACGTAAACAAGTTAAGATACGCAGACGACACCGTCATTATTGCGGACAGTGCTGAGGGTCTACAATGACTTTTGAATGCCATAATCAGAGAGGGAGAGAGCTTGGGACTAAATATAAACACAAATAAAATAAAAGTAATTGCTGTTACACGTGCACCAAATGTTGACATTAATATTTGTATCTATAACAAATACATAGAACCAATACAAAGATTTCAGTATCTTGGTTGCTGGATAACAAACGATCTTGACACGAGGTCGAAATACGTGCTTGTATAGACTATGCTAGGTCCGCATTTCAACTAATGAAAAAATTCCTAATACACTCTACGTTATCGTTGTATTCGCTCCGTGCGTGACAATGGTAGGGGTACTTTGAAACGATGCCAGCGTGCGTAGCGGCGAAATATGACAAAATTCGCCCTACCTTTTTACGCATAAATTTTATCAAAAATGTGTGCAAATACATATTGCTTATTTAATTGTGCTTATAATAGCAAAAATAGTAAGTGTAGTTTTTATAGGTTCCCAAAGATTACATATAAATTAGAGAAAAGAAAAAGATGGATCTATTAATATGAAAAAGTAAATATTACATAACTTCATTTTTATGCAATTGAAATAGAAAAAAAATTAAATAATTTACCTTAAATGATATTTTATAAGGCTTCAAGCTAACTGCAGAGTGCCTGATGACTTTAGCTTTTCTATTATAACTTTTACTATTAGTGTTTTTAAATATATGTTCTTTCACGTGAAAAACTTGATTTGCCAGTACTAGATTTTTCCCTTTCTTTCCGTTTGTGGTTGGCGGTAGGTGTCGCGTCAGTCACACACGGAGCGAATATTCGATACCAATTTGTAAAAACGTTTATTTATTCCATATTGCTATATGGAGTGGAAACATGCACTCGGGGAATTAAAAGTATGGGGCGTATAGAAGCCTTTGAGATGTGGGTTTTTCGAAGGATGCTAAAGATCTCTTGGACAGAGCACGTGACCAACAACGAGGTGCTAAGAAGAATGGGTACTGAGAGAGAACTCCTAAATATTGTAAAAAACAAAAAAACGAGTTATCTAGGACATATTTACAGAGGAGAAAAATACAACTTCCTACGACTTATGTGGAAGGGAAAGTGGAAGGAAGAAGACTTCCAGAAAGAAGAAAATGCTCCTGGTTGAAGAATGTAAGAGACTGGACAGGTATGGACACACATTCGATACTAAGAACAGCTCAAGATAGAGAGAAATTTGCTGTAGTTATAGCCAGCCTTCAGTATTGGTGAAGGCACCTTAAGAAGAAGAAGCAGAATACAAAGGTAAAGCCGAATAATAACAAGATACATTTAGCTACATGGAATGTCAGAGAAACCGTTTATGAAGGCGCGCTAAAAGAGCTAATGAATGGGGCAAGAAAGTATAAAATCGACTTAATGGCTCTTTAAGAGACAAAAGAATTAGGATCAGAAATAACTGATATTGAAGATATGGTGCTCTTCAAAAGTGGAGGTAGAGATAGAATGCTTGGAACTGGTTTTTTAGTAGCTGAATGTATCAAGGACAAAGTGATAGCTTTTAATCCTATCTCTAATAGAATGTGTTCAATACGAATTAAAAGTAAGAAAAGGAATTTGAGTATAATAAATATTCATGTACGACGAAATAAAAGATCTTTACTATGAACAGCTAAATGACGAATACGAGCGCCTAACTAAACATGATGTTAAAATATTAATGGGTGATTGTAATGCTAAAGTGGGAAAAGAACCTCCGTACACTGCAGTAACTGGTAACTACAATAAACACGAAGTAACAAGCGATAACGGTCAAAGACTTATAGGTGTCGCTATGGAGAAAAACATGGTGGTGAGAAGCACACAATTAAAACAAAAAGAGATATACAAAAGTACGTGGGTCTCTAGAGACAGAAGGACAGTGAATCAAATCGATCATGTTACGATTGAAAATAAATATACAAATATCATTCAGAAGGTAAGAAGTATGAGAGGAACTGAAATCGACTCGGACTATTTTCTCGGTAAAGTCACATTTGGGAGGAGGCTGAAAGAAAAAGAGAAATCGAACAATAAAACGAAGAGAAAGTACAGTATTGTACCTACCATTACTAAGTTCGTTAAGTCACAAAAAATCAGATGGTTGGGACATGTGGAAAGAATAGCAGCAAACAGAATGACTAAAGTAGTAATAACCAGAAAACTAATCGGCCCCAAAAGAAGAGATATGCCCAGAACGAGGTGGATTAGTAAAGTGGAGGAAGACCTTAAACACGTGAAGGTGAAGGACTGGAAAAGAAAAGCACAAAATAGAAGCGAATGGAGATATATTGTCCACCAGGTCCTTCAGAGCAATTAAGAATGTTGTATATACATATTTAAGTTAAAGTTTTATTTAAAATAATTGTAATTGGTTAATATTAGGATTATGTTTTAAAAAAAATGCCCTAGGCCTTAACGGCCTGTTGTGCGTAAAAATAAATAAATCGTTTATAAAGTTCGGAGCGAAAATTAAAGTTCCAAACAAATTATTTAATATATAATAAGAACAATAAGATCTTTAATGATGAAGCAATGATATAGGTTAAATGAAAACTTCTTGATAACTAACATATCGAGTAGAAACGTAATCACTTACAGAAATTTAGCAAGAAATGTTTTAAAAATTTTGAGCGAAAAATCCCAAACAGAATATATTTGCAGACAATAAAAGAGCAAGATTTGTCGCGCTGGAATAAGCACTTTAAATTGTTTAGAACTTTTGAGAAACATAACGTTGTAAAATGTATTAAGATAGCACGGCTTAGATGGATAGGACATGTAATTAACCGAGAGAAAATGTAACAGACAAGTTTTTTACGGAAGAGAGTCTATGGGACAACGAGCCAGAGGAAGACCAAGTCTTGTTATGACCATGAATTGTTATGAAGAAGTATATGGCTCATAACGAGCTATGATGCCACTGATGATAATGATGATAATAATGAAAACTTCTTGTAGGATAAAAAAAGAAGACTTGGGAATTTAAAAAGTAATTACTCCAATCCAAAATAGAAATTATTTTTTAAGAAAGAAAAAACAGGATGCTATTAAAAAATTAAAATAGCTCGGTTTTTATCTTGTAATTCAAATATATAAATTTACAATACAGTGTATATAAATCACAATCTTGTTATGTAAACATTTTTCCTTTTTAATTTAGTGGACCTACGTCCCTGTTGGTAACCGAACATTTTATCGAAGTGGGTCTTTATTATGTGTGAATACTACAACATGGAAAACATTTTGCTGACATTCTTTGTAAACAATGCAAATTAAATCTGAATTTTCTCTTGTGCTTTCCGCTATCGCGTATTATGATGGTTAAGTGTTAAATGTACCCTCTTTTGTGAGCATCTCTTCTAAATTTGTTCGTCAATTTTAATGAACTTCCTGCTAGAAGTATTATTTGCGGTTTTATGACTTCTATAGTGCTTGGTTTTAGGACTACAGCGTAAGTAATAAATTTTTGTGATTTATTTCGTAAGACATACCCACAAAGACACGAAAACAGGAAGTTTTAAATTTGTATTGTTAATGTCAAACTAATTTACAACAAACTATATGAATTGTTTTTAATAAAAATTGGTCATTCTGATTGAACGACAAACTTACTTTTAATTATGATAATAATTTAAAAATAATCCTGTAAGCTATGCGACCCAAATAAGGCCTTTCTTATTTAATTATCTTTAAATTATTATAAAATATTTTACTTAATAATTACTCAGTGCAGTGTAAAACGAAAAGAAGGTTCATGCTCTTAAATATTAGTATGCTAAAATTTATCCAATTTTAATACTTTTAAGATTTTAACGGTTTTGTCAAAATTAGTGTTGTGGGACTTATTGGGTACAGTGAATCTGAAAAAGGGCTACCAAATAAGGCGAACCTATTTTTAAATTGCTGTTTTATTTTATTATTTTTTTTTTAATCGCATAGACATTAGTCTTCCAGCCAGTTGCAATAGATTCTCTAATCAGACAAATACACAATCATATCCCTAACATAAAATTAACGGATAATTAATAAAAGAAAATACGATAACGAAACATAATACGGGGTCACCTGCTAGTGCCGGGGTGCAAAGACATTTTTAGTAGACAAACAAAACTGGACAATGGATAAAGTAATAACATTTATGACAAACGAAAGATGCAAATCTAAACTTGAAATCCATACATCATGAAAAGTTTCATACTCGCTACAAATCTTATAGAACTGTGCATGTGTCTGATAAGAAATCTATAATGATATTGTATATTTATTGTGAGCAGAGACTGGATGTTAAATGGAGCATACATATTAAATTTAATTAATTTTTTTAGAGAGAGTTTGAATGCTGTTGAAACTTAGAACATGTAAAAAGATGTGATCAAGATCACCCAGTTTACCGCAATGTTTGCAGATAATCATCTTCAATCACATTTATTTTGAATATATGGCTTGGGTAACACGCATGCCCAAAACGTAGTCGATCTATGATAGTTACATATTTACGTGGAGCTTTAAAACTCTTAAGCCAAGTAGTTGATGAAATAACTAATAATAAAGTGGTATATCTTATATGGTTTGTAAAGCTGTAAAGATTCGATTGATCTTTTCATGTCCTCTCTATGTTGATGATAGCTCATTTTTTTTAAATTGTAATGGCATCTGATACACATAAAAATATGACACTAAAGTACCTGATGTTACACTGAATTTAGCTAAGTAATCTAATAGCTAAAGTATTGATTATCTTTGAGGCCAATATGGGCCTTAACCCAAATAAATTTTATGTTGAAGCCAGAGTCTACTAAATCCTTTAACTTATCATTTGTTTAAAACTATATAAGGATTAGGAGAGGGCTGGAAGACTTTGGACAGATTTTAGATATACTATCAAAACAAGGATTAACAAAAATTAATTTAAGCCCATACTATATTTTACCAAATACAATAAATATTAACTAAAGTCTAAGCAGTTTTTCATTATGTTAAAATGATAACAGTCCTTATGGGAGAATATAACTCGCAGAGGTGCCTCTGTCCATAGTCTCCTTACCCTCAAGGAGACTATGGCTCACCATAAAGGAGATCATGGACAATGCATTTCGCCAAAACAACCTTTATTTAAAAAAAAAAACTAAAACATTGTATTTTCAGAAACGCTTACAAAATCGATATATATTCGGTGCGCCAAATTCTCCGTAATCGTCCTCTCTTTCTTCTTTCAAGAGGGATCCATTCCAGTACTCTTCTAGGCCATCTGTACTCAAGCATTCTTTTAACATGTCCGAACCAAACTAATTGTTTCCTGTCTCTGGCAGAAAAGAGAGTTTAAGGCACGGATCGCTGCTCTGCCCTTGTGTATTCTTTCCCTGATTTCATCTGCACTATTTCCCTTCTTGTTGAAAATGACCCCCAAATATTCGCAGGATGGCACGCCTTTGATTTTGTCATCTTCCAAGACTAGGTCACATATTTTATTTGTTCCCACTAGGAGATATTCACATTTTGCCATATTCATGTTTAGACCTGCCCCTTATATTCTTCTTGCAGTTTTCTTACCATATAGCTAAGATCGTAGCTGATTCGGCAATTACTACCTGGTCATCCGCAAAGAAAAGTGTATATAGCGTGTTTTCTTCCACCGTTATTCGCATGTTTCTAAATTTGTTTACCTATTCTACTAAAGATCTGTCCATATAGATTTTAAATAAGGTGGATGACAGACAGCAGCCTTGTTTTAGTCCCTTTGTTGTTTGAAAAGGAGAGGTGATTTCCCATTTCTATTTATAGTTGGGAGATCAGTACACTGTCATATGCTTTTTCCAAATATATTAAAGCTATATGGGTTTCTTTATTTCTTCGTTTTTACATTCCAATTTTTAATGTGAAAATATTATTCATAGGTTGGCCTCCGACCCTAAATCCCGCTTGTTCTTCGGGTTGTTTGTTTTTAATATCATTTTCTATCAGGTTTCGTAATACTTCTGAGTATAGGCGGCCTATAGTAGCAATCACTGCGATCCCTCTGTAGTTTTTAGGATCCGTATTTATGCCTTTCTTGTGTATTGAAGAGATATACGATTGTCTCCATTCTTCTGGAACTTCTTCTCCGTTTAAGCATCTTTCGAATAATTTTCGGATCATTTTAAACAGTTTTGATGGTCCATACCTAATCAACTCTGGAAGTGTTCCGCCTGGGCCTGCAGATTTTCTTAATTTCATTCCCTTAACTGCTTCTTTCACTTGTCCTATTGATATTTCTATTCTTCCTTCTACTTCCACTTGTTCATTTGTCTGTTTAAACCTTTCTCTTCTCTCTGTTAATACGTTCTCAAAATGCTCTACATATGTGTTCTCTGGTATTCTATTTATTATGACTTGGTTTTTTGTCGCTGTATTCATCGTTTTTATAGTTCTTCAGGCTTCAGAGCTCTTTGTCCCTCCTATATAGTTGTCTAGGTATTGGCATTTTTGTTCCCATGCACTATTTTTTATTTAACTACTTCTCGTTTGACTTCTTTATTCAAGTTTTTATACCGTTGTTTTGTTTGTTCGTCTCCCTGTTGTAATACCTTTTGATATACTTCCTTCTCTCTTTTTATCTTTTCTTCCACTTCTTTATCCCACCAATATGGATTATCTACTCTCCGTACCTTTGGCTCTGGGGCTTCTAGCGCTGCGTCTTTCATGCAGTTTTTTATATGTTCGTATTCATCCGTCGTTGATCTGTGTGACTCCTGTAGTTTTTGTGTTAGTCTTCAGGAGTAAAGTAACTGTGTGCTCTCGTTATCTAGATTGTCTAAGGTGTACGTAGTTCTTTCTATTTTTTCTCTGTGTTCTTTGTTGATTTTTTTGTGATTCCTATCTACGAATGGTGAATATATTTTTCCTATTATCAGGCAGTGGTCCGAGCCGCACTCTGCTCCTCTATTCACCTTTACGTCCTGTACTCTTAACTTAGTTTGTTGTCTTGTTATGAAATAATACTAATACTATAATATACTAAAATTAATAATATAATAATATATATTACTAATAATAAATTAATGTAAATTGAATTGTAATAAATCTGTATAAAAAACTAGAGCAGATTAAAAAACTTTCTTCATAGACGGACGAGATACTAGGAATCTCCATGGATTATATGCAAAATTTGCCGATACCTGACATACCTGTACAGGAAATTTTTTATTATCGGCAGTTATGGGTTTTTGAATTCAGTATACACAATTTAAAAGCAGGAGAAGCTAATTTTTTTTTTCTATCACGAGGACGAGGCCCACAAAGGACCCAATGAAGTGTGCACCTTCCTGAAAAATTATTTTGAAAATGTAAAAGAGGTCCATATATTTTTAGATGGTTGTGTAGGCCAAAATAAGAACCACACGATAATAAGATTCCTTCTAGCTCTTGCTTCGTCAGGAAAATTCAATCACATTTTTCATTATTTTCCAATCAGAGGCCACTCATTCCTCGTGTTCGATAGAGACTTCGGGTTAGCAAAAAGACTCATTCGCAAGCAGGACCGAATTTTTCTTCCTGAAGGCTATAACGAATTCATAAAAAAATCATCAAGAAAATTTCTTTTTTCTATAGAACTGGTAAAAAATGAAACAATTTTGGAATTCAAAAAATGGTGGCCCATGCATTATAAGAAAACCGTACTCTCCATTGACTCCTATGGGAAAAAAACCAAACATGAAAAAACAACTTTTTATATTTCTCAATATAATGAGTTTGAATATGACAACAAAAAACTGGGAATTGTTAAAGTACGTCCATTTATCGATGGGCTTATGTTTCATGAATTTTCCTTGGGAAAACATGCTGGAGTTTGTCCTAGTTTGCCAACAGAGCCTGCTTACATGGAAAAAATCCCTATTAATTCGAAAAAAATTGACATCAAGAAACCTGTACATATGTGCCAGAAGACAAAATGTTTTTTTATAACGAGCTAATTTTATGGCCTACCACTAATAGTGATGAACCATCAGAGGAAGATTACTCAAAGACTATTTCTTAACCTTCAATATGTTTTTTTGCCAGCTAATAAATTTTTTCCTTAATAATATTGGAGTTTTCTATTATTAATCATAAAATCATCAGTGTTTGTTTGGAAAAGGCAACAACTCCAAAATCTAAATTATTTTTTACAGTGTTCTATGACTTTTTTATGTTGGATTTGTTTATGAAACTTCGTCATGCATCACATTTTGAGACTTTACTCCGAAAAGAAAAAGATATCTTCATTAGTACCAAAATGAAACGTTTTTTTCGTTTCCTGTAAAATTAACATTTCTAGAGTTGTGGCCTTTTCGAAATAACCGATTCAATTAAGGGTCCGAATTTGCCGCCTTTCCTCTGAGACATAGTTACTATTTTCGTAATGCAAATCATCGCTCCGTGTGTGACCATGGTAGCTTGAAACGACGCCAGCGTGCGTAGCGGAGAAATATGACAATATTGGACCTATCTTTTTACGCATAAATTTTATCAAAAATGATTGCAAATAAATGTTGCGTATTTAATTGTGCTAATAATAGCAAAAATAGTGAGTGTAGTTTTTATAGGTTTCCGAAGATTACGTATAAATTAGAGAAACGAAGGAAATGGATTCGTGCTAATATGAAAAAGTAAATATCGCCTAACCTTATTTTTATAACAATTAAAATAGGTGTATATATCAAACAGTTCTTTTTTATTTTTTAGTGCTGATGGCTCAGATTGGACTCCAAAATCGAATGATCGAATTTGCAGTGCTCATTTCGTCGGCAATAAAAACTCTGAAAATGAATTAAGTCCAAATTATAGTCCTACTATTTTTCCCTGTTATGGCAATAAAATACATAAGGTTAAGCACCAACTAGCTCTAAATAGGTATTGCATTTTCTATTTTTTTTTAATTATTTGTAAGTTTGTTAAAATTTGTTAAAAAAAGTTATTTAAAAATTATTTTTTAGGCATGCACGTTTTATAAATAGAAGATTTAAGGAAATAAATATAATGAAAAATAATTAGAATATAGCTTCAAAAAAACTAAATAAAAAATGTGATAATGAAATGAATGGAATAAAAGAAGTATCACTAATTTTAACAGCAGTGCAAGAATGTCAAGTTAACTTATTACATAATTTTTCTGATGCTGTATAACCTGCAACAGAGTTATGTCATTCTTGATAGATGTGACGCGGAAGTACAAACAGATATATGCGAATATCAAAAAGTAGTCATTAAAAACCGTAGACAGTTTAAAGACAAGAATTTTTGGTACGCTGAAAAAGACGTTTATTAATTCATCAAGCCAATGTGATTGTACTAATAATCTATGTAAAAAACACTTTGCGGGCTTTTGATCAATTAAGAATAAAGAACAATTATTAGATCTTGCCGGAGTATCACCAAATAATTTTGAATTTTTACTGTCAGCGATACCAGCACAAGAATCACATAAATATACTGTTTCAAGAGAAAATCGACTTTTAATATTTTTAATGAAAATGAAAACTGTTTTAGCTTTTTCATCATTAATTTGTATCCATCGAACAACAATTTCAAGAATTTTTTTCACTTTTACAACTATTAGTTGTATTAACAAAAAATTAAGAGTTTTCCTAATTTTAAAACAACTATAAATAATAGTGGCAAAAAAATAATACTAGTAATGCCTCCTTTTTAGACAAAAAAACAGAATTTTCAAAAGAAGAAATCAAACAAACATATAGTATAGCAAGAGTACGAATTCACGTTGAACGGATAATGCAGAAATTGAGAACTTATCAGATATTGAGTAAAATTCCAGAAAATTTATTTCATTCTATAGACGATATCAGTCATATGTGTTGTGTATTAGTAAATTTACAACCACCACTTATATCGGATGAAAATTGAAAATATTTTTTTGTACGCTTACTTACCACTTTGATTATTTAGTTTTATTTTGGTCAAAAATTGTTTGCAACTTGTTTTAATTAATAAAACATTTTTTTTCTTCTTTAGGTGCCGTCTTCTTAGCGAAGGTTGGCGATGACCTCTGCAAAGTCTTTCCTATTTTGGGCTTTCCTTATTAAACTTTGAAAGTCTAATCCTGTCCAATTTTTGATGTTGCGCAGCCAGGTCATTTGTCGTCTACCCGGGCCGCGTCTGCCTTCTATTTTCCCTTCTATAATAAGCTGAAGGAAGTTATACCTATCGTGTCTAAATATGTGTCAAAGATAAGACGTTTTACGCTTCTTGACAATTTCTGTGAGTTCACGTTCTCTATGCATACGCCTTAAAACTTATTCATTTCTAACGCGGTCAATCCATGGAATTTTCAGAAGACGACGAAATACCCACATCTCAAAGCTCTCGAAACGTCGTAACGAGCTGAATGTTAACGGCCAAACTTCCACGCCATGTAATAGTACACTATATATATATAACACTTTATCATGCGGTATCGTAGGGACAAATCAAGATTACGGGTAGTGAGTAATTGTCGCATCTTTAAGAAGGTGTTTCTTGCCTGTTCTATTCTACACTTAACCTCTTGTTCTTGGTCTAAGGTTTCATGTATCCAATAGCCTAGATACTTAAACTTTTTCACTTGTTCAACTAGATTGTTGTTGACTACCTAGTATGTTTATAACTGGTGTGTGTTTTTTTGAAATTACCATTGTTTTGGTTTTTTTTACATTCACCTTAAAGCCGTATAGTTCTCCTTCTCGCACTACTTTGGTTAACAGAATCTGTAGTTCTTCTTTACTGCCAGCAATCAGTACTGTATCATCGGCATACCTGATATTGTTCACGATTTTTCCATCGACTTTTATTCCTTCTTGTGCTTCATCTAGAGCATGTGCAAAGATGTTGGTGCAATTTTTAAACAAATTTAATTCTTAAATTATTTATTTTATAACCCTGAAGAACATACATATTACAAAATATTACAAGTTTTACACATAAATTCAACAATTTACTTATAACTACAAAAAAAGTGAAAGTTTTGTCATTTTAATACACCTTGGAATAATTTTTATAAAAAATAAAAGTAATATTTTGTTTAAAAAATAAGTTCTATAAAAATGTCTCAATTAAATAATTATTTTAATAATATTAATAATTTTAATAAGTATTACTTAGGTACCTATGTCTAATCCAGTAAAGCACTGTACTTGACTCATATCTTTGGTTTTATTTAAATTATTTTATTAATCAGACTTATTACTAGATTGGGCTAATGCAGGTAAGTAATATATAAAATAAAATGTCACACTCTTCAAAACAACACTTTTTAGAAACTTTTCATCCCTTTTTACTGGAACATTGCAAATACCAGCTGGCGAATAAACAAATAGATCACACTCATTAAAGCCAGATAAGTACATTTGTATTTGGCACTGAGTATAATATTGAGAACTTTCTTTTAATACTACTTGGCCATTTACTATTATTTATATATACTTAATATTTATATTTATAGCTTGATTATTTTGTTAGAGGAAACCATAACACCATCTAAACTTTCACACATCCACGGTTGTTTCACACTAATAAATAAACCAACTTTTCTTACTTTACTATCTAATATAACCTCATACGTTGCTCTAGTAATTTTGTCAGTGCGCTTTCCATATTTAGTAACTGCCATTTTTACCTTCTTTGGATTTAAAACTTCATTGACTAAAGAATTAATTGTTTTTGTTGTTCTTATATTAATACTATGAATATTACTGCTAGCTGAAAATCTGAGATTTCTTTCCACGTGCCACTGATCATCTGAACATTGTTTCAATGTATTGCAACAAATTTTGACACACTTCCTTATTGATCACAATAAATTTGTTATGTATTTCTTGTAAATCCGTTGAAATAGGTATATAATTTGAATAAATTAAATTCTTACTTGAAAATTCTACAAAAATTTTAACACATTCTTTGCAATTATCTTTAACAATAATTTTGTCTACATTATTTACCATATTAATTACTATTTAAATGGGAATAAGCCACAATTAAAGGTTAAAGTACGTTTATTGACCTTTCAATTTCCACTTCGGAAATCGTCCTCAAAATACAAACATTAGTAAATTAAACAAATTTTGTTTTTTTGTTCCTTAGTGAAAAATTCTTCTAATAATTTAATTTTAAAAACTTAACTTTAACTTTAAAATATTATTGCCAATATTGTTGAGTTGTGTTCCTGGGACGACTTTACTTATAAGATAGTTCATTCGATTACATGAAATCAACTTTAACTTGAGAATATCCGTCAGAAAAGATCATAACATGTAATTCGTCCTTAAAAAGACAAACACATGCCATGATGACAGTAAAATTCTTCTGTTAGTGATTCCATAGTTAATTATGAGGGAAAAACCAGGAAAAAAACCTCATAATACTATCCCGACATGGTAAGTATCTGGTCGTGCATTTAATTTAGCTTCAATAAACACCAAATTCTGATTTTATATGTTTCTGACAGATATCCTCAAGTTAAAGTTGATTTCATGTAATCGAATGAACTATCTATAAGTAAAGTCGTCCCAGGAACGCAACTTAACAATATTGGCAATATTATTTTAAAGGCGTCTACTTTAAAATGTATAATGTATGTCTGAATTGTCAATATATATGAGTCAGATAAAATTAACTTATTAGAAGAATTTTTCACTAAGTAACAAAAAAACAAAATTTATTTAATTTACTAATGTTTGTATTTTGAGAACGATTTCCGAAGTGGAAATTGAAACTTTAATAAACGTACTTTAACCTTTAATTGTGGCTTATTTCCATTTAAATAGTAATTACTTTAAAATGCCACAAGAAAATAGCTTCAGAACAATATTTACCATATCTTTCACTAAATGTTGAATTTCTCCCTCAGTTTGAGTTGTTTTGGCTTCAATTATTAAATTTTTAAGAGGCGATTCATCAACTAGTTTAGTAAAATCTAACTGGCATTGCTGAACTGTAAGATTCTTTTTTTGAGGATACATTTCCTCAAATGACTTTTCTTTTGCATATTTTTCTTTGGCAAATTGTCGTACACTAGTTGTTCCCCATTGCTGCTCAAAATCTGTCTTTGATAAACTATCTTCATTATTGACATACTAAATTAGACCAGCAATGTGTTTGCATATTTCGCTTTTGTTATAAACACAGATACAACATGTCTTAATCACTAGGCGAGTATCATCAAGCTAGAATAAGAAATTGGAATGATTTTTATATGATTTGTTCACTTTTACGCATATATTTTTTTAGAATTTAAATAATATACCTTTAATATTGTTTCATAAGGCTTCAAGCTAACTGAAGCCTGCCTGATGACTAGAGCTTTTATTTTATAACTTTTGCTATTATTATTTTTAACCTTTAACTACGGGCGCCCCTCCATTAGTCATAACTACGTGCGCGGTGTATTCTGTACACCACCGACTAAAAACGCAAATAAAAGCCACAACTAGGTATTTTTAGTACATATATTGTATATAATAAATGTAGGCATATATTTAAGAGAATGTCTTAACATAAAAAATAATACATAACGAAAATATAAAGATTAGCAACAAATATAAGAACAAAAACTCAACCACTTCTTTTTCTCTAAAAATAACCTTCTTGAGATTCTTGTATATTAGCTTAACAATAAAAATATTATAAAACTAGTATATAAATCTAAAAACTAGGAGTAAATAATCATTCACAAATGAACATATTTGAGAATATGTGTGCTATTCACTTTCGTTTTCTTCCACGTTTGCGTCTACTAAATTACAATTTGCACAAATTGTAACAGAGTGCTCTTTACAAACCATTCTATTACATTTGTTGCAAGATATTGTTGTAACTCTATTTTTGCTCCTTCCACAACAATGGCACCTCCCCCGTTTTTTGCTGGTGGTTCTTCATCGTGGTCGTCTTGTACGTTTTTGTATTTCTTCAAGAATATTTTTAAATCCAGAGGTAAACTCTGTATTTCCGCCCTCTCAGAAAGATGAGGTCTTATCAATGCCAATGATAATTCTTTTAGAAAAACTCTTCTATATTTTTAAGGATTGTCGATGTTGGCAGCATTGTACAGGATCTGGCTGTTAATTCCGGCAATATTCAGGAGTTGAAAAAACAATGCCATTGGCCATCTTCGTGTTCTTCGGGATACCGAATAGGTATTGCACATTTTGTCTACCGTGTCTACGCCTCCTTTATGTGAATTATAGTCTAAAATTATCATTGGTTTTCCTGTTTCGGGATCTACTGTAGAATTACTGTGCATGGTAGATAGGAGAATGACAGCTTTATTTTTTTTTTGGTGTGTAGGATACAATGGTAACTTCTTTTTGAAAACCAAAAGTGGATGATCCAATTGGTGTGTTTTTTCTTGGTTAAAACTCTGGAGGTAGTTCCCTTTTATTTCGTTTAAGTGTGCTAACCATCGTTATCTTTTCCTTCAAAAGGTCAATTGCCAACGGATAACTCGTATACCAATTGTCGCATGTTAAATTACGGTTTTTACCTTTCCAAGGTTGAAGCAGGCGATGGGTAATATCCGTTGGTGTGTTAGATTTTTTGTAGGGCCCTTCCGGTTGTTGATTACAATACACCTCAAAATTGGTGACATAAAAGGTCTGCGCGTCACATAACACAAACACTTTTAAGCCATACTTTGCAGGTTTACTTGAAATGTATTGCACAAAGTTGCATCTACCTCTAAAAGGTATCAACATTTCATCGATAGTCATTTCTTCTCCCAAGGAATAGTTGCTGCTACAGTTTTTCATAAACGTATCAAGAGTAAAGCGAATGGCAGCAAGTTTGTCAATTGATTTTCGGTCCTTTCGAGTATCTTTGTTGTCAAACCTAAGAGCAGCAAGCAAAAATAAAAATCGATCTGCGCTCATACAGGCTCGAAAGATTTCTGAGCCGATACCATCTTTTGTCCACAATTCGAGGAAGTGTGTATGATTTTGTTTTTTAGCCCCTACAAGAAATAATAATCCTAATAATGCCATGATTTCCTGATTAGTCGTATCTTTAAAAAGTCTTGGCCGTTCATAATTTAATCGAATTTTTGCAATCTGCAAATTTGTACATTCAACTATATTTTCTATGATTTCATTTGTAAAGAGTTTTTTAAAAGCACTTAGTTCCGTAGTAACATCTCTCGCACAAACTGTTGGCCCAGGAAATATCTTGACAATTTTTTTTGAAGGAGTTTTAGTAAATTTGCTAAGAAGAGATTTCTTATACCATTTAGTTTTTCTGTCTTTTGCTATAAAATAATCATTGTCTTCATCAAGATCTGAACTGTTTTCAATTTTACTGTTTGTGTCCGAGTCAATCGTATATTGATTTTCGTCATTCAGATCAACTTCTGATTCAGTGTCGTGCTCCGTTTTTTCTATTAGCTCGTCGTCTGAAGTATCTGGGTCTCCACCAACATCTTCATCAGATTTTTCCTCAAATATAGCTTGAGCCATAGCTCTAAGTTCATCTTCTGAGAGTTTTTGGGGATTTCTTACTGGTACACGATCCCCCTGCAAAGTAAATATTTTGTAGTACCTCTCGATTTATAAACGTTACGAGAAATATATAGAGGCAACGTTTGTAATTTTTATTATTTATTTCTAATTAATATTTCAAAGAGACATGACCGTATTGCTATGGAAGAAAGAACATGAAAAAATAAGACCACAAAAACAACTAGAAGGTCGTTAAATAGTCCAATAATAGGTACTCACAAATATACAAATAGATAACGGTATATTAAGTTATGAGAAAATGCTAAAATATTTGATCAAAATGTATTATCATAATTCTTTATTATAATAAAATGAAAGTTTTATTAAAATTTTAATAACAAATTACAAATTCTTTTATTCAAAACGTTGCAAAATGTCTAGCTTTTGTTACATATAAGTCGCTATACATTAATAATGCTATTTTTTAGTAGATAAACGTAATATAAATCTCACAAAATTTACTTACATAACTAGGTGCTTGATGTACTACATACACCACTGGTAAACTTCTCCTGAATTTTTCCAACCATCAGTCTATCTCTGCAGCAATCAATTTTACAACTGTTGAGGTTTATAGCTGACACATCAGAGATAGGTTAGGTAGAGGGACACGTGCGCAACCAGTGCTTGTCAGAAATAGCGGCCAATTTAGTGCGACTGGTGTACTGAGTACACCGTAGCCCGTAGTTAAAGGTTAATTATATGCTCTTTCACACGACAAACGTGATTTGCCAATACTAGATTTCTCACTTTCCGTTTGGAGTTGAAAAGATAAATTATTATGAACTTTTACCCAGTTCTTAAAACTACATCCATTTTATATATAAACTGAAAAAATATAATTAAAAACTTATTATTAGTAATTGTCAATTTCGTATGTATTTATCATGTGTTTAACCTCAAATTGGAAGGTCCAACACTGTCAGATGAAGGCAGTAGGTATCGCGCCAGTCACGCACGGAGCGAATTTAGTTTTTTTGCTGAAACTATTAAGATTCGTTTAAATTTTAATATCTCACTAGTGAAGGTTCTATAAACAGTAAGTAATTTGAAAATCAATCACATTTTATTAAATAGTAAACACCTTATAAAATATAGAAAATAACTTAATAATAAATAATCAGAATTAATGCATTTAAACCACAAATCAAAGTTTTGAAACTAATAATGGAATATTTTCGAAGTTCTGACTGAAACGTTAAAACTTATTATTCACATGACATACATTGTGCCCCTCTGCACAATATTAAATCAATGCGGCACCGAATGTTGCATAAATAAATATGTAGTTCATGTATTAATGTTTCAGAATATTCGAAATATATATCACAGCATCTTTGGATGATAAATGGTGCACACTAACTTCAGAAATGACAAACAGTTTCCTGTTTCCTGCTAAGATGTGAACAGACTGCAACTTGCCAATTTTTTGTAAGAATTATTCGGTCTAGCACCAACGATGATAGAATAAAATTTCTCGCCAGCTTCTTTGAACATCGATAAAAACTTAAAGCAGATTATTTATTTGGCTGAGTGCTTTCCCAAATAAAAAGTATGAGTAAAATTTTATAGATGTTGAATCTGGTGGCTGTTATTCTTCGTGCATAAAATGTCTTAAGGCGAGTAATAAAAATCAAAAGGATTTGAAATAAAGCAAGAAAAAGCAAAGCTCTAAAACTGTCAAATAAATTTAATTTAGGGTATATGATAATATTTGCAATTTATGTCCTGTAACCATTTTTAATAAAAATATTTTATTTATTGTTTAAAAAGAATAAGAATGTAAATAATTAGATGAAAATGTCAATATCCAAAAATAATAGAAAACCAATAAGTGTTAGAAAAATTGAGGGTTCATTAAATTAAAATAGTGAAAAAAAGCTCAGTAAATTTGAACGAGATTTCTAAATTTCAAAAAAATAAAAGATATCATTTTTTTTTATTTAAAGAAATAAAGTCGCATCCACCCAAAGGTTATTAGCGACATTCCTGTAACATTTGTAATAATATTAAATTTAACATTTGTAACAATCAATCATTGCAACAATTAATTACAATTTGTGAACAATAAAACATTTGTAACAATTAATTAAGTTAAATTTTGTGTAACATATTTATACATTTTAAGTAACCTAATAAATTGTTCGGAACTAAACTTTTGTTGAGGAGTGCTTTCAGGTTATTTGGCAAATTGTAAGACTGTCTTTGATTTACATATTTAGGACAGTCAATCAAGAAGTGCTTTATACTGTCTACTGTATTGCATGTTTCGCATTTTGGAGGTTCACTATTTGAGAAGAGATAGGCATGAGTATACCTACAGTGTCCAAGTCGTAGACGTGTAATAATAGTTTGTCATCTTCTACTTCTGGCTGTGGACTTCCATGAAAAAATATCACTTTTGATGGTTCTGAGTTTCGAACTAGAGTCATTCCACTCCCGATTCCACGCACTTAACACCTTATTTTTGAAATAAACTTTTAGATCGCCTGCGATACTCCGACACTCTGTTTCTGATGTGTCACTGGTGGTAGCGTTACGCGCACTAGTATCTGCTTCTTCGTTCCCTTCTATGCCTATATGAGATGGTATCCATAGGAAGTAAACTCTTCTGAAATTTGCTTGTGCTTTCATTAATTCGGCTTTGATAATTTTCTCAATGGGGTGTTTAGGGTATACATTTTGCATAGCTTTGACTGCGCTGAAAGAGTCAGAAAGGACTAGACAACAAGGGATGTTTTTAATTAATGTTGGCTTAACTGAGATGTGTCACTTTCCGCTTCCGACGCCTCACTGATAATATAATTATGGATTTTTTTCATTATGGACGTGAGTTTACGTTTTATGGATCTTTCCTTTAAATGAGGATAAACTTGAGTGAGCATATGGGACAAAGCTGGTAGGTCTGTGGTATATTCTTTAATTGTGGTTATAGGATCTGTTGACCCCGTGATATTCATTAGGGGCATGTTAAGTTGATCAACGTTTAGAGGGAAAGGTAGTGGGTGATTTTCTATGAAGTTTTTAGCAGGGTCAAGTAAGAGAGAAAATGTGCATTCAGAAGTGCTTGCTGAACTAATTTTAGCTTTTTTAGATTTTGCTTGCACTTTAGGTGGTGGAAAAATGTTACATTCTTTGGAAGATGGATCTGCTTCAGGTGAAATAATTTCATCAAAGTTTCTTTTTGGTTAATTATTTATGTGACTGTCCTTATTTGATGAATCTACTTTGTTCGGTATCTCCGAGATATTAGAAATAGACATTTGGTCACACTGAGAAGGGTTTGTGTCATTGGATGCTTGCAAGGATATATTTGTTGCGCTGGATACCGATGCTTCCTTGTTTTGGTTGGGGTTTAGTTGAGCTAGTGGTTCGGAGCACTGTGAAGTCCTGGCTTCTTGCATCTAAAGCAAACTAAACTGTCTTGAGAAATGAATATTCTATATGTCGTTTTGTCAAAAACAAGTGTAAATGATTTTGGTAGTGTTAGATTGTGAGGACTGATATGGATTTGTCTTCGAAAACTAAGGATGTGATTGTACTCAGGCATAGAAGTACTTATTTTAAGGAAAGTCATGGGGGAGACAGGAACTATGCCGATTTTTTGTAACTCACTGATTAGCAAGTCGTGCGGTATTGAAGGACATACGCCGGAGAGCACAAGTCGTTCCGCTGGTGTAACTAACCTTCTTGCTCTGACAATTTCACCTTGTATTTCTATTTGACCATGATTATTCATAAAATCGTCCACTATTTGTTTATTAGATAAATACATACATATGCGGTTATTAGATAATCTAGAAGAGAAGATTATATTTTTCGGTTGAATTATATTTCCAAGTGGGAGAAGGTAGTCTTGAAGTTTGGTGTTTTCTAAGGCACTAAAGATAATTGCTTGGGACTTTAAAGGAAATTGCACTCTCGACGCTGCCGAAGAGTATGACTGTGATGTGTTTATTTGATTTTGATGGTCTTGTATTGTAGAACTGTTGTGTGATTCCATGTTTGAATTCATTTCGATAAACGTTTGTCAAAAGTAAGTCCGACTCTGTACACCTGCTAAAACAGGTATATCGGTCTTTACTAAAAGCGGTTTTTTGCTGGTAAAGCTGGATTTGTTTATTGACAACAATAACAAATAATTGCAATTTGCTGACTTTAATGCTAATTGAACTGGATATTATGTAAGGAGTTTGTATACTTACAGTTTATTTCAATATATCACTAAGATTCACAATTTATAACTTACATTAAACTTTGTTAATGTTAAATATATTTGGAGCCCATATTGAATACAACATTATAATTATCGATGCAGAACCGAACTCCAAAGATATTATTTGTATATACTTAAAACACATTGAAGCCTGTGTAACACTTTAGCAATAACTGTGTTACTAATATTATGTGATAAAGTCATACGAATTATAATACCTCACTTTTACTTTTATTGTGATAGATATTTTCGATCGTTTTACAAAATACTGCTTACAAAAACAATGTTAATTACTAAAGGTGTTAGTTATAATTTAAAATTTGATGTAGCTGTCTGCAAAGCAATTTTTTAAAGATTGAAGTACCTATAGTGCGTAGAATTCGCCGAGTATCTTAGCTAAGTGACTTTGAGAGGGGTCGAATTATAGAGTTGGGGGAAGCCGGTATATCGATGGACCAAATACATAAAAAAGCTATTTAATGATTAAAGAGAATAACTATCATTTGATACCACAGAGGATACCGGACCACCAATATTACGAGAGAAAGTCATCTATACCATCCAAAACATAAAAGAGGGCAAATCTACCGCATCAGATGATGCTCCCATCGAATTATTAAAATTCATTGATGAAAGTTTTATTGATATAATCGTTGAACTCTTTAATCTAATATATCAACTGCCACAATCCAGACAATGGCTCCTATCGACCTTTGTGGCAATACCCAAAAAGTCAAGTGCAATATCTTGCTCAGATCACAAAACAATGGTTTTAATGAGTTATAGACTTAAAACATTTTTTCAAATAGTACACAACAGAATTATTAAAACTCTTGAATATGAAATCATCATCATTATTCTGGCTTTACGACCCTGCGTGGGTCTTAGCCTCCTCAAGAATTTCTCTTCAGTCGCCTCTTTCCATCGCCTTTCTTCGCCAAGCACGTATATACTTTGTTTTGTTGGTGTTTAAACCCATTTTTGGAGCTGATTCTTTTAATGCTACACATGCCCCTCATATCGCGTTTTCCGTTTTCACAATAATATTGATATTATTAGCCTAGGCCAGGATTTGCACTGATTTATTATATATTTAACCGGTGGTTGTGATGTGTGACATACGTATTACTTTTTCCAGAGCCAGATTGAACAGTATACAGGAGAGAGGGTCCCCTGGCGCAGTTCATTGTTTGTTTTAAAATGCTCAGACAGTTCCTCTGAATTCGCACTCTACATTTATCTTTTTCAAGAGTTAGTTTTGTTAAATTTATCAACTGATTTGGTATTCCTAGCTCTTACATTGCTTTGAACATTCCTTTTCTATTCACAGAGTCTATTTGTAGTCTATTAATATGTGATGAGTACCATTGCCATATTCCAGTGTTTTTTCCAAAACATGTTTCAGGGTTGCAATCTAATGAATTGTAGATTTACCACCTCTGAAACCAGCCTGGTATTTTCCAACTAGCAATGGAAAATATTTTATACGCTGCATTTAGACGTAATTCCTCTGCAAAGATATCTCCTTTTTTGTGTATGGTGCAAAGTATTCCAATATTTCAATCATTGGGGAGGGATTTCTGTGTCCATATTTATTTTATTAGCTGCTGTAATGCCATAATGGTATTATGGCCACCTTCTTTATATCTAAATATAAAATTATTGACACGAAATTTGGCTTTAGAAATGGTATGAACAAAAGAGATGCTTTGTTCAGCTTGAATAGGCTGGCCCAGAGATGCATGAATATGAATCAGGACATGTACCTATGTTTTGTAGATTTTGAAAAGGCATTTGATAAGGTTCAACATTAAGAGCTTGTAGAAATATTAAAAAGTAAAAATATTGACAGTCGTGTATAGAAATAATATTTACTATATATTAGAATCAAAATGCCAAGGTAAGAGTTGACAACCAGAACACGCGAGTTATCAAAATACAGAGAGGAGTCCGCCAGGGTGGCATGCAGTCACCACTACACTTCAATGTCTACAGTGAAGCGGTATTTAAAGAAATCAAACATTTAATTTATTGCTTAGGATACTGTAGTTGAGAGTGTGGATACCTACAAATACTTAGAAACATAAATAACATCAAATGTAGACCAAACCAAAGAAATTAAGACACGTATTGAAATCCTGCCTCATTCGTTAAACTTCAAAAATTTCAAAAAAGGTTAGGACTACGCCTAAGAATGTTTCAGTGCTACGTATTTGCTACTCTTCTTTATGGCTTGGAAGCATGGACAATAAAACAGTTGAATCTAAATAAGTTGGCCGCCTTTGAATTTTAGTGTTACAGAAAACTCCTATGAATATTATGGACTCTAAGAATCTCAAACGCAGAAGTTACTAGAAGAATAGAAAATTAGGCTTAAATAATATTAACAATCAAAAGAAGAAAACTTGAGTACTTAGGTCTTGTTATGGGAGGGCAAAGATACTTATTATTGCAGCTTCAATAAAAGATGAAAATTAAAAAAGAAAAAGGTCTATCGATAAGAGGAGTTTTAAGGAGGACCACCAGAACTTTACACAGTAGAGTTGGTAAGGATGGTTGGTGTTCATATGGCACTACTTACTTACTTATTCGTGACTTTATACAGAATATTTCGTTTACCAAATTTCAATCGCCATTTCTTCTTGACATATGTTTTCTTCAGTGAGGTCTTCTTTTCCCGTTTACTTACTTCGTTGGTTTTAGCCGTTCGTGGGTTTTAATCCAATTGAAACCATGCCTCTGTTCATCTCTGTCTTAAGGAATCTCCATCGAATTATTTACGCTTTATGGTCTTCCCTTTGTTTTTCTCTTTAAGATGTCTTTTTAGTATAGCTTTAGGTACTTTAAACAACCTTGCACATTCATTAGGCAAGAAACATTACAAAAAGCGGAAAGAGCATTGCTTAAATCTTCTGTTTTACAATACGGTTGCTTAAATTGGACCGGTTCAATTTACAAGTCAATCGCTGGTCCAATTTAGGAGATCTTGTTCTAAAGCTAAACAGTATGAAATTTCACGCACAACGGTTTTTACCCTTTGTTTAGGTTAGGTCACGAAAATAATCTCAAAAACTATGGCCTCTTTAATGAATCTTGAAAAATAAAGGTATTATAAATTTTGTGGTTACTTACTTGAACGGTAAGTTGAAGTATCTTTGTATCGGAAGTTTAATAATCACGAAAATACTAATATTTCCTTAAACATTGTTTACAGCTGTACATGTGTTGAAACCGTAACACGTTTCGGGATGTAGTTCTAGTTAGTATTAACGGGTAGCACCAATTGTTGTGGGTTCGCTCAAATCTACAAAGGTCCAATTTAGGAGCAGATCCAATATAGGGGACCCTACCCTCTTAACTGTAGGATGTTGTATTTTTCAACAGGGGTTATACGTCTTAAATATTGAAGTTTTCTCACTTTATCACAAAACACAATATTTTATTGTCTATGTTTATTTGGTGCGTAACTTCTTCGGTGGTCACTCGATGTCCAAGATATTTGTAAAATTATTCGGCGTGTTCACATTTCAGCAGCTCCTAGTTTATTCAGAAAACGTTTGTTATGAGTCCATGATTCAGCACCAAACAACAGACGTGAACAGTCGGACACGTGAGTATTTCTAGAACGCCCGACTTTTTTGACAGAAACAGTTGACATTACTCGGAGTTTTATTATAGTATTAACAATGACAACCCATATTGCCTCTAAAATCTTTCACCAACATATCTCAGTCTATCCTGGACTATTATATTGTAAAAATACTATTACTGGATTATTGGGTTAATAATATCTACTACTTTATATAAAAAAACAGTGAAATCTGCTTTTTAGATTTCCAGTATTTACCATTTTACCCATCCCCTATCGTCATGAATGTACTTGGCTCAATCAGGTTCTACGACAAATTACAAAATAAACATTTTGACTATAAAAATAAGGTTTTTTATTATATTTATCTTCTATAAGATTTTTTACCTTATACACCGTCATGTGAATACGTTCAAAGGAAATTAATATCTTCTCTCCCTATCATATATCTTTTCAAAGGCAGCAAAAAAGGGTGAAGTTTTCGACAATAGTTCACTGGGTCTGTTGTTCAATCTGACAACATGTTGTCGACTGGTCATCACTCATAGATATACCGGACGACAGGAGACTGATGGCTTACTTCTTTTAAAGCAAGGTATCAAAATATCAATTGATCATCAAGTTAAAATGTTATTTATAAAAATTACAGTGAACACGAACGACTTTTATCAAATCTACTTTATTTTATACAAGAGCACGTTTTTGGAATAACTGTCTTTCTTTTTCTTTGGAAATATATTTAAAATAGTTGTACAATATATATATATATATATATATATATATATATATATATATATATATATATATATATATATATATATATATATATATATATATTGTATTTATAGTATCAGCAATCGGTCAGGAAATAAAACTCTATTTGTTCAGTCTCAATATTTCGTCACGATTTTTTGACTTCTTCAGGAGAAAACTGTAAATTTATTAGAATAATTAATTATTATATGTAAACAAAGTGAATATTTAAATACTTACAATTATAAGAATAAAAATTTAAATTTTTTTAGCATATGCTCAATCAATATTTTGATATAAAAATTATTCCAATTACTGGGTGCCAATGATTGAGTACACTGCCAATTACTACATGCCAATAACTAGAATATAAATCCCAATAAGACTAGTTTGGATACACACGACTTAGAGAATATCAGCATTAATGAAATGAACAATAATATTACTCAAATATTGAAAGAAGCTAAAAAGAAATACTGTCCTCGTCCTAAAAACAATAACAAAAAATTAAGTCACAACACAAAACATCTTGTGTTGAGGAAAGAAGAAAACTTCTTCTTTCATCAGGATCATAACCAGGATCATAACCAAAATGAACTAAGAATTTTGAATAAGAAAATTAAAAAGGAAGTTAGAAAAGATCTGAGACGATACAATACGATGGAAATAACTAGAGTAATAGAAGAAAACAAAAGCTTGAAAGTACTCAGACAGAGCATGTCCATTGGAAGAAAAAATGTCCACAAATTAAGAAATGAACAGGGGCAAATCATTGAGGATAGAGTTCAAATTATGAACACGATAGAGAGTTTTTATAGACAACTATACAAAGAACAGCAATGTAACCGGTGTGGATCATTACCAAAGATAATCAATCAGGGATCTAAAATTTTACCGGACGTAACACCCAATGAAGTTCGAAGGTCAGTGCAAGAAATGAAAAATAATAAGTCCCCCAAAGGCGATGAACTAGTGGCAGATGCCTTGAAAGTGGCTGGAAAAAGATTATGGCAGGTCCTTGCCAAACTATTCACTAGATGTTTGCAGGAAGCAATAACACCAACCCAGTCACAGATAGTCACGTATAACGCAGAAATTATCATACTTCATAAAAAAGCGGATGCTACCGACCTCAGGAATTACAGGCACATAAGTCTACTTTCACATATTTATAAACTATTTACAAAATAATTACGAAACGACTAGAAAATAAATTGGAATTTTATCAGCCCATAGAACAGGCGGGTTTTAGTAAAGGCTATGGAACAAACGATCACCTACTGGTAATAACAAATCTTATAGAAAAATGCACTGAATAATATAATAAACCACTAGCTTTAATTTTTAATTTAATTTGTCGACTATAAAAAGGCATTCGACACCGTAAATCAACAAAAAATGTTGGAAGCCTTGACAGAATGCCGAATTGACTATCGGTATATAAATATAATTAAACACATATACCAAAATGCAACAGCCAGTGTTAGAGTGGGTGATCGTCAAACCCAGAAATTCCCGATACAACGTGGAGTACGCCAGGGGGACACCATATCGCTGAAACTCTTCACTACGCTTTTGGAATATATATGTAAAAGGGCAAAACTGACCGACAAGGGCATAAACATAAACGGAGATAAGCTTAGCCATCTAAGGTTTGCAGATGATATTGTACTAATAGCTGATAGGATAGATGAGACCAAAGAACTTTTAAATCAGCTTTACCTTTCCTCGCTAGACGGAGAATTGAAAATAAATATATCTAAAACCCAGATGATGAAAAATCTTGTAGTCAGCGAAGATATATGCGTAGGAACAAGATCCATAGACCAGGTAATGGCCTATAAATACCTAGGTCATGAGATTCGCATAGGAAAAGATAACCAAACCGTTGAGCTTTTCCGTCGTATAAGACTGACTTGGGCAGCCTTCGGCAAGCTGAACCATATTTTCAAATCGTCTGATATACCAATATGTCTTAAAATAAAAACGTTTAATCAGTGTGTTTTGTCAGTGTTAACTTACGGTGCGGAAACGTTGACCATGACAAGGAGAACAGTTCAAAAGATCCGTGTGTGTCAAAGGGCGATGGAGAGTGCTATGTTGGGCGTTTCACTACGAGACAAGATCCCAAATCGCCAGCTACGACAAAGAACAGGAGTGGCTGATGCAGTAGAGAGAGTAACAACACTGAAATGGAACTGGGCAGGTTACGTGGCTCGAATGACAGACAATAGATGGACAAAACGGATACTGGAATGGAGACCAAGAGGTGATGCCTACCGAAGCCGAGGTCGTCCACCAACACGTTGGACTGACGATCTAAAACGTTGTCATAGGAATTGGATGCTAAAGGCAGAAGATCGAAATAGATGGAAAATTATAAGGGAGATCGATGTCCAGTAGTGGATAAGCGAAGATTGAATGATGAACTGCCAATAATTAGGAAATGTATATAATGTCTAAAACAACCTATTTTTGCATTATTTTCTCAATATTTATAATAAAATGACATTTAATTTGTGTTCAGTAATAATAGTACCTCAATTACAAAAAAGATCAAAATATCATTTATGATGTTACCTATATTAGCAAATCTAAACAAGTATTTTCCTTAAAGTGACAATAACTGGGTGATTTACCCTAGTATTATAGTTAATACCGATGCTATAAAGTCGAGACTTGCGCCATGGACAAAATTTCTTGACAAATCCAATGGTACCAATTTTGTCTTTATGCGAGTATCATATTATGTATTATTCATGGACAAAAATATCGAATATTTTGGAATTTTCAAATTTTTGTTTTTTTCAAAATATATTCTGGTCAAGCAAGTCGTTTATTGCAAAATAGAGTTTATTTTAACAATGTTTAATAAACAATTTTAAGTTTTTATGCGGAGAAAATTGTGAAAAAAGTAAATGTTTAATATTAGGTAAATAAGGTTATTTAAATCTAAACCTAAATGATAATTTAATTTGCTTAAACTGGTTTAAACTGAAAAAAGTTCATGATCAGTAACGAGTATTCTCCCCTCTAGCTTTTATTACTGCTTGCATCGTTCTCAGCATGCTTGCAAGTAAATTTTGGACATATCCTTGGGAAATTGCATTCCATTCATCTTGTGCAGCAAGCCGAAGCTGCTCTATCGTATTTGCAACGCGATTTCTTTGTCGTATGCTGCGTTTTAGGTGATCTCACATGTGCTCTATTGGATTTGAATCCGCGCTAGACGGTGGCCAATCGAATCTTTGAATTTGGACCTCATCAAGATAATTACTCACTATGGCAGCGGCATATGGTCGAGCATTATCGTGCATTAACGTGAATCTTTTATATCCAATGTAACCAACATGAGACAAATCATGATCTTGCAGGATGTTTTAAACGTAAGAATCACCAGTCATCCGTCCAATCACTTCCACAAGTGCGGTACGTACCTCCCTAGTAATACCTTCCCAAAGAATTATATCATCAACTCCATAACTAACGGTCTGGACGAGACTGCAGCTGGCGAATTGTTCTCCTACTCTTCTGTAGACGTAGATTTGACCATCTGGCTTCCATAATAGGATTCTGGTCTCATTAGTGAAAAGAATGTTTTTCCAGTTGTCGATATTCCACTAAATATGTGTTCTTGCAAATCCAAACGACTAGATTTATGATTTTAAAGAAGACGTGGAACTTTAGCGGGGCACCTGGGCTTTAAGTTTGCTTCTTTTGATTTTCGTCTAACTGTTTGTGAAGTCACATTACCTAGTCTAACATTTAATAGCTTATTTCTGACGTGCATCGATGTCAATGAACGATTTATTGTAGAATTAGGAACCAAAAAACGGTCATCAATTGCGGTTGTGCACCTTGGGCGTCCTTGATCAGGCCTTCGTACAAAATTTCCTGTTTCGCAGTACCTTTTTAGAGTATTTGAAACTATAAATTCAGTTCTGCTGAGACGTCGTGCGATACTTTTTTATGCATATCCTTCCTCGTACAAAATTACAATATGTGCTATTTGGACTTCATCGTACTGCCGATTTGGTGGGATACTTATTTTAAACTTAGTTAAATCAAAACAATATTTACTTAAACTTAACAAATTAACAATAACTGAGTTCGTATGATTTTTCCTTTACGTAAAGAAGGATTTTTATGATAAAATGTACGAATGACACTAACCACTGAATAAACGTCAAAATAAACATCAAAATATCTCAAACCAGTTAAGTACATCAGCCTACTATATGAGTATTATCAGTAATCTAAAATTATTTTGAAATATTAGTGAATACAAAAAAATTGGAAAATTCCAAAATATTCGATATTTTTGTCCATGAGTGTATATATATTTTTGTGTGAAGTTTTAAAACAATACGATAATAGTAAAGTTTTCGTAGTAGAAACAAAACATAAATTGCATTCTTTCAGAATTAGTTGAAATTGTTTAAAATTTAAGAAGATTTTAATTATTCTTGTTAAACATTCATGGGTTACTACACATTATATTAAAAAGAACGAAATTAATTTGGTGAATTTAATTAAAGACGAAATTTTCGATCAAAGCTAATGACTTCCTGATAAAACTGGGAAAATTTCCAACATATCAGGCGATCACTTGTATAATTCAATTACTTCCTAGAAGTTGTGGTTAGCCAAAGATCCATAACTTTGGCACGAAATTAATTTAATATATCGAAGCCATGAATTATTCACAAGCAAACCTTTCCAAGTTGTAAACTCCATACTGCATTAATATTAATATTTTGAGGATGCCACGGATTTTGGCACATGTACGCGAGTACACAAATCGCATTTTGTGCTCGCTGATATTCAAATTCGATTAGCTGGAAACTTTACAAATATTTTATTGTGGAATTTAGAATATGGGCATTTCTACTCGAATATTTTATTTTGAATGTAGTTTGTATTTAAAAATAGAAATATTTGTGGATGCCCAACATAGTGTTTTCGTTTTTTTGTATCTCTTTACATTTTGACAAACTTTTCGATTCAAATACCAAAAGATTTAGTAGTTTTCAAGATATTATTTTACAACAATAATTTCCGGTCACAAATATACTGCATTTAATGAGATTAGTTGTGAGGGATCGGTTTCAGGACTTAACAGTTTAATACGTTTGTGTTGTGGGAGTTGTGAATACTATATTTCGCTATGATTACAAGTCCATTAAAACATTTCTCTATATATAATTTGATGAGTAGTATGCACTTATTGTTTAAATTAATTACGAGGAGTTTAGACTTATTAACGGCCACGCAATGAAAAACAATCATTTTTTTTTATTCAAACTACTTAAATACAGTGTGTAAAAGCCAAATGGAATAAATTCATTATTTAGGTTCCTGTACATATTCATAAAAAATCCCGAAACACGTCAAATTTAAATTATAACTTGACATTCTTTAACGTGAAAATGCAACCCCTACCTTCAACCGCCTTAGAATGACAGGTACAACCCCCAATTTTTAAAATAAGAAGTATAGGCTTGTGATATATCGTTTGAAAGGTCTTTACATTCTCCATTAAAAAATGTTGTCGCTTTCAAGTTTATTAAGATTGATTAAGATAAAATAAATTAAAATCATGTGGTTACCGAAATTCGCTACAATACAATCAAAAACTAAAATGTAATGCAAAACGTAATAAAATGTAGAACACGAAAAATAACTATAAATGTTAATGAAGTAGATGTTCAAAATGTTCACCGCGAACGTCTTGGCAACATCCTAATCTCAAATAAAACTGTCTTCTAACGTTATTTAACATAACAGGCGTGATTGACCTAATCGCAAGCGTTATTCGTTCTTTTAAGTCATTTAAATCAGAAGGTTTAATTTTGTACACATGGCTCTTCACATATCCCCATAAAAAGAAATCTAATAATGTAAGATCAGGTAATCACGCTAGCCATTCAATCGATCCTCGCCTCCCTATCCACCCATTGGGAAATATTGAATCGAGGTACTGCCGGACATTAAGTTGGTAATGTGGTGGTGCTCCATCCTGCTGAAACCATATCGTATTCGCTGGAACTTGAGGGTTTCCTGGATCAGGATCTAAATTTGCCAACGTTGGAATGACATCATTTTGAAGTAGTACCAAATAATTGTTGCCATTAAAGTTGCCCTCAATGAAAAAGGGACCAATGATATTGATTCCTACAATCCCCGCCCAAACATTAACCTTTTGAGGGTACTGAGTGTGTTCTTCTCTCATCCAGTGAGGATTTTCCGTGGCCCAGTAGTGGCAGTTTTGCCGATTAGCATGACCGTTAAGTGAAAAAGTACACTCATCAGAAAACATAACGTCTTCTAATTGGATAATATTGTTATCCAACATGTCCATCATCTGCTCACAAAAAAAAAGTTCTCCTATCAAAATCGTCTTCTATGAGCTCCTGAGTAGGTATCATCTTATAGGGATGCAATTTATTTTCTTTTAATATGTTTACTATCGATGTATGGCTAGCATTGAATGTAGTGGATGCCTGTCTACTCGATGTATGTGGATTTTCCTGAAACTCAAGCAACACATCACTCAGTGCATTGGCAGCTGCTTTTTTTTATCTGCCTTACATGACCAAACTCGCGAAACTGCTTCTCTATTTTACTTATTGTTCCTTGGGATATAGGCGGTAAATTAGGAAATTTCTCATGAAATAGGCGTGTTACTTCCTGTTGTGTTCGGGTGTTATCTCCGTAACCAATAATTTGTAAAACTGTTATTTTATGCATTTCCGTTAATCTAACCATTTTTCAAAATTGAATTGAACGAACTTTTTACTTAAATTAAAATACTGACAACTTAAATAAAACAATTTACTAATGTGTGTTAAAATAACGTTGCCACGGAAATTCCTTAAAGTTTTTTAATGGTTACCATCTAAAAACCACATTGCTATGGTTTTTGTTCACTTTCTCATTATCAAGACCTAAACGGGAAATAAGTTTTGAGTATATTTTAGCGAATTTCGGTAACCACATGATTTTAATTTATTTTATCTTAATTAATCTTAATAAACTTGAAAGCGACAACGATATATCACAAGCCTATACTTCCTATTTTAAAAATTGGGGGTTGTACCTGTCATTCTAAGGGGGTTGAAGGTAGGGGTTGCATTTTCACGTTAAAGAATGTCAGGTTATAATTTAAATTTAACGTGTTAAGGGATTTTTTATAAATATGTACAGTAACCTAAATAATGAATTTATGTCATTTGACTTTTACACACTGTATATGTTAACTACTAAGACCTGTTTATGATATTTTAGTCGATATGGAACAAGAGAAAGTTTAAATATTTAAATCACTATTAAGACATAATAGTAATAAAATATACTCAGGAACAAACGACATCTCTCAAAAGTAGTAATCATCTATCTATATACATAAAAGGCTATGATGACAAGTAAAACCGTTTGTCCAGTAAACTAACGACGCTACACCTAGGAAATAAATCTGAACTACCACCATTTGACATTTCAATCATATTTTGTTCTTGAAACAATACGTTAACTTCATAATACTGTATTATTTTTATATATATGTATATATTCAGGGATTCTACAGTATTCACTGCCTTCCCTCGCTCAACCGTTTCCATCTCGCTGTGTTGTCCCATTCTTCATCGTTTAGGCCTCTCTTACTCATGGTGTCGTCTACTTCGTTCTTCCAGGATTTTCGGGGTCGTCTTCTTCTCCTCCTTTCTATGAAGGAGAATCTTATTTTCATAATAATGTAATTAATAATTAATTTAAATAATATTTTTAAGGTAAAATTTAATACAAAATAATTCAAAGCTTTATGTTAATTTAGATTTAAAATCCTAACGCTACCTGAACTACTGACATTTCAGCCTATGAGTCAATCATATTTTGTTTTTGAAACGATGCGTTCAATTAATAATACAAAAAATATTAATTACCTATTAATATACTTAATAAATAATATTATTAATATTGTTAAAGTACGATTTAATACAAAATAATTTAAAGTTTTATGTTAGTTTAGATTTAAAATTCTAGCGTCATCTAGGAAAGAAATCTGAACAGATAAACTGGCAGATAAAATAAATTAAAATTACCTGACATATAAAATACAAAATAGTTATTTGCCAAATAAAGTACTGAATAAAAATGTATCAATTCTCTTTATTGTAGTTCATTATTATGTTGTAGGTTATCGCGAAATCAAAAATATAACCTAAATATTGTTGTTTAGTGTAGATTAGAGACATGGATATTAAAAGATTTATTCAAATCGAAAAGTATGATCAGTATGATGTTTAACGTTTATAAACTTAGTGCGAGAATATAATATTTAATGCAGAATTGAACATATCAATTTTTGTAATAATAAACAATTTTTTAAAAGGTTAAAATTAAGTAAACCGACAGTGATCTATATTCGAAGAAAATATTATAACTGGTTGTTAATAAATGATTATAAAAGTAGGTGTATACATATTTTTATTTACTTAGTTTAGGGATCGAATATTTATCATAATCTTGATAATTAAAAAATGGATTAATTAACCTTCTTCAAGAGATATTGGTGCTATTGATTCGATAATAGTAGTATCGGATTCCAAAATTAAAAATGTGCACATAGTACCTAGGTTGCCAGATTCTTTTAATAATTATAAAATACATTCAATTATATATAAAAAAAGCTCAGAGTAAGTATACAAAATATCCAGTATGTAGTAGGAAATTTTGAAAACTTTCAATAAATCTTCTATATAATATATAGAATATTGATTTTAAATTCTGACAATTTCGTGATACTTCTTGGATATGTTTTTCTCAGTACCTACAAGGTAGAAATAAATAATTCTGTATTCTTGATAAGAAGTTTAAAGGGAGATAATAGAAATGGGTTTTTCCAAGGATATTCTGATTACAAAGTAAAGCCATTTTTAAGAAGTCCACTAAACAATAAAATTTCTATAATAAATTTTATATTAGAACCAGATATGCAGCATAACCTTTTATGTATATAAGAGAAGGTTTGGGTACTATTTTATCCAGTGGAAGTGGCTGTAAGGTTAAAAATATTCAACCGTTCCAAACTACAGCAACATTCTTTGAGTATAACCTAGCCAAAGATCAAAATTTTGAAGATGAATTGCTAAATGAAGACATTACTGAACTTTTTGAAGTTGAAGATATTTGATCTAACCTGACATAATATTTTAGTGTTATGGAAAAACCTAATAAGAATCATAAAACATGTATTATTTTTTTATTCGTTATTACATTTGTCTTTACCTAATTTTATTAATTCCTGCCACTACAAATTGTATAATCAAAAGAGATATTAAACCATTATTGTGATTTTTTGACAGTTAAATAAATATTGGTGTGTTCCGAAATAAATTTTATATTTATCTTACAGATAAATAACCTCAACATAATTTGATGGGAAAAGTCGGGTACATTTTATTTTATAAATAATGTCTATCCTCCAGATAACTATGTGTCAGATAGCAGAATATTTATCTCAAGGTAAAAAGACCGCCCCATTTATGCAAGAAGTTTATTATATATATATATATATATATATATATATATATATATATATATATATATATATATATATGTATATGAAAGTAAAAGATTGCATTTCATTTCAATCGGAACTCCACCATTGCTCTACACGTGTTTCGAGTTATTCAACTCATCATCAGGAGCACTTGTGGAAGTTCAACTGAAATGAAATGCAATCGTTCTTCTTTTTCTTCCATTTTACGCCTCTTTGCATTTTGACGATATGAAGAAATAAGCACGAAAGGCAACCTTTCTGTTTGTTTTTATCCTTTCTTTTTGGGGTTTTTGCCAGAAAAGAATTTGTCAATTAAGTTCTAAATTTGATTAGACAATGAGATTGCCTCTGTTAGCTGTTGTTATGTAGCCTTTTCAAAGATAACTTGATTAACCTTTCAGAGTTAACGTGCTGAGTATGAGTCAGCTTGTCGAATTATTTGACGATTTCTGACGATTAACACTTTAAACCCCATGTATATTAAATCAGATACACAAAAAAAACTGATATCTGATACACACTAATATCCAATGTTTGGATATCTGTGTTCATCAGCTAAGCGTGCTAATTGTGCATTTATATGGTTTGTGCAAGTTTCAGTAGACTTGGGCTGTGGCTACTACATTTTAAGTTCAGTTCGAAATTTGGGGACATAATTTGGCAACAGTGGTACATAATATTAATGGCCTCGACAAGTGTATGTTTTGTCAAGTTTGAATCGACACCAGTTACTTATTGCAGTCGGAAGAGTAGCTATCGTGCGCTTATCTCAATAGTTATGTCTATTTAAATTTGAAGACGATGATTATATCAATGATCCCTGATATTCGGAGAGTTCAGATAATTATGATGAACAAATATATACCAAAGGAAAAAATTGATCAGCCTGTTTTTAGCCAAGTGGTAATGGAATTGATACAACCTCTTCCTAAAAGTGGTAGAATATTTGTAACGAACAACTACTATACAAGCGTTGGTTTAGCCCATTTACTCATTTACTCAACGATAATAATATTAGCAATAACTTAGAATAATGAAATATGGCAATATTTGAAATTACTATTATACAGTGATGAGTGTCTTACCACCCGGCTTTTTAACGTAAGAGATAGAAAACACAGTTACCTTGTGAAATAAAAAGAGATGAAACTCGTAGAGGTGAGAAATAATAGGAAAAACCTATTATTTATATTACATTACATTACCACTATCGATAGTCTCACACCTTTAGACGTTAGATTCGAGCTAAATCACCTCGGTCATAATTATTATGAGTAACGTCGAATGTGTGACGTATTTCCATTTTTTAATTTCGCATAAAGTAAAAACTGATTGACCACAATAAAGCAAAAATGTGAATAAAATAATTTAATTAATAGTGATTATTTAATCTACGGTTTTAAATTATTAACCAAGAATAATTTCTACTATGATTTGGGGAGTTTCATACACTCTTGTCACGGAATAATTATAAATCCTTCGTGGATTAGTGGTAAGAATTCGAAATTGCGATACAGACATCGCAGACGATTAGAGTTCAAAACCCAC
The DNA here is from genome assembly GCF_040954645.1 of Diabrotica undecimpunctata. Lineage (NCBI taxonomy): Eukaryota > Metazoa > Arthropoda > Insecta > Coleoptera > Chrysomelidae > Diabrotica > Diabrotica undecimpunctata. The sequence continues at coordinate 123,909,742 of NC_092806.1, forward strand.
ATGTGGTATTCTTTTTTTTTTTTTTTAATAATTTGAAATTATGCAAAGATCGTTTTGCTTTGAATCACTAAACAAAACTAAACAAAAACTAAAGTTAAAACAAAAAATCTTATTGACAAAACAGTATCATGGTACTTTCGAAAATGAAGTAAAAACTTTTAAAGAATGTTTAAATAAGTAAAAATTCTACAAAAATAAAAAAATATCCGTCAATAGCCACTTCAAAGTCAATAACCACGTCAAATAGCCACTAATCAATCGATTAGGAAAAGTCGCACGAGATATTCACTGACGATGCGAGAATTATGTGCAGGACAACCATCATGTTGAAACCATATGGAATCGAAAGGTATTAGTAAATTACAAAGGGCTGGGACAATTTCATTTTGCAGAAGTTCCAAGTATTTCCGCCCAGTCAATATACCGTCTATAAAAAATGGACCAATGACATGATTCCCTATTATGCCTCCCCAGACATTTACTTTTCGAAGACGCTGGGTACGAGCGACATAAATCTGACGAGGATTTCCTCGAGATCAATACCTAGCTTTGATTGAATTGTGACGGCTATGCAATGAAAACGTACATTCATCGGTGAACAAAACGTTCTCTAAAAAATGTTCATCTTGATGTGACATTTCCATTGCAGTTTGACAAAATTCTAAACGTCTATATTGATCCCCAGGCAATTGTTCGTTGGATTTATGAAGTTTATAGGGACGGTATCGATGTCTTTACAAAATTTCACCTACTCTAAATCTTGGAATTCCACATTGTTCTCCGAGACGAGGTGTTGATTGGGTAGGATTTTGCTTAAGACTTGCACAAATCAAAGTGTCCCTTAGTTCCAAATCTGGATTTACCTCCCTTCGTGTGCGAACTCCTCTTGGATCTAACACTGATCCATAAGTAAAAAAATTACGTATAATAGACTGAATTGTTGATCGTGCTGGAGTCGGCCTATTTGGAAACATATTTACAAATTGTTGTCTAATTATGTTGTCTGATAATCCATTCACATACCAGACAACAATTTGCACTTTTTCCTCGACCGTTAAAATCCTTTTCACGAATTGTTTTTTCAATAAAAAGTTTCTGTTTACCGTAAAAAACACTTCTTGATGTGTTATTATTTGATAACTTGAAGGCATGATGATTTGGTTAGCTATAAAGAAGGTAGCTGTTCGCGCGCATCCATTCCAATGTCGTCAATTGTTTTGAAAATCATTACCTGTACAGAGGAATTGATATTAACACTGAGAATTTAGTGATAGATTTGACATTAAACAGTCTCCAATGGATTATTTTCCATTCACAACTGAAGACTGTAAAACCCGAATTGAATTTGAAATATTTTGTATTTCTATTTTATAACATTGGAATAAGAATAAATTGTAAATAATGAGTTTTTCGAAAACTTGTTACCTAATATGTATCATATTTTCTATTATTTTTGATTGAGTAAAACAAAAATTTTACCCTTGGTGTGAATTAAACCCCAGTCTTCTTATCAATAGACAACGTCTCTAACTATTACGCCAACTCCACATACAACAATTGTTTTCGGACTGAACATACCTATTTAGTTTAGTCAAATATTTCAGTTGAGTTATTTTTATTATTAAATAAACTTAAAGATTTATAATTTAAAATCGCTACTAATTAATGTTTTTTACTATAATATATCTTAATATATTTAATCATTTATTCTAACATCAGAAATTATTAAAATAAAATATTTTCGAGGTCATCCGTATAATTATGACTGAAGTCAAATAGACACGTCTAATAACTAGCCTTATCTCGTACTATCTCTTAACTTAATCTGTCTTCCATCCTTTCCGCTATTTTGCCGGGTGGTAAGACACTCATCACTGTATAGTGTAACATTCTCAGCCGCAACAACAACAAAAATATATCTCGGGCTGAGTGAATAATTTTATGAAATAGGACCTGGGAGTCAAAGTGTTAATTATAATTTCGGTCATAGTGTGCTCGCTAGCTTCAAGCGAGGGGTTACTCCGTTCAGTACAATTGTGGGAGTTGTTTAGTGCATTTAGTTCTGCTGCTATATTAAATGGCAAAACGTGAGTCCGCACCTTATACAAGTTGTCACAAATCTTTAGGTTATCCCTAAACGGTTAAGTAAAGACAAATTATTGGATGTCGATTGAATATCTAAAGTCATTGTATCTTTTGTGACAGTAGTAATATCTTTTATGTTATATGCGATGCCACCGTTTTCTGGAAGTTGAACTTGAAAATAGGTTATATTCTGTGATAATTGGAATATATTGTATGTTGCGTATGATTTCGTTCCCCCTGTAGGCTTAAGTAGAACATCTGAAAGTTTTGTGTAATGATAGAGATATCTTGTATGTCATTTGTGATTAGACGGCGATCTCTGTAACCTTCTTGCCTCATCTTTTGTATTTCACTTTTTATGTCGGCCCGCATATCCTATATTAGTTCTAACTATTTATCTAATTTTGCATCTTTATTATTTTATTTTTTCGCTGGTGACCTTATCGTTCTCTTACTTTTTCCGTATGCTTTTTTTACCTCTTCTCTATCGTCCTCACTTCTTCGCGTTTTTTTAACTCGTCATTGCTATCATTATCCATAATTCAAAATACACACCACGTAAGCTACCAATCTTGAATCAACCCCTCAGAGGAATAATTTTTATTGGCTCTATTCGATTTTACTCCGTGAATTAAAATTCTTATGTTAACACTAAGATTTTCCGGTAGTTATCTTTATCTTTTTAATTCCGGCAACGTCGCAGGAAAATTTAACCTGGCTTCCAGGTGTAGTCACGACAATTTGCTTTAAAATGACAACAAAATGGTATACGTATAACTTTCTATAAACTTACTTTTGGACAGTATTTCGTGACTTTTTACAGTATTTTACACAGCACTGATATTCAATTGTAATAATCACACTAATTTACGTTTTCCAATTTAATTTCAGCTGATTCCCTGTTGTTTTCGGTAAAAGCTCAGCCAGTAAACTTTACTTTCTTTAAATGTAGATCATGAGTGCAGATTTATCGGTGCCTATAATTCAACTCGAAAAGTTAATGCTAAGAGATTCACTTTGTACATAAACGTATAAATATCATTTATATCATTGTGCAAGTAGAGCAGTAAACTAAACGGTTTGCATTTATTATTTTAATAATAAATGCATAAATAAGGTAAAATGCTTGAAGTAAATTTAATAAAAAATGAATATGCCCTTAAGATACTGCTAATAATCCTCTCGGTCTACAAAACTTTAAAACTTTTTTAAAATTTAGCTAGTTTGTAAGAGTAATTTCGGTCTCAAACTATTTCAGATAAGAGCTTTATCCAGACTGGTAATGCCAATCTCGAGAATTGCTTCAAGAATTTTATGTTCAAACATGTGGAATAACACAAAACTTTACAGTTAACGGTTGACTTTCAAATCCAATATTGTTTGTTGACATATTGGATGAATTACCAGACCGACAAAAATTACAATCCAAAAAGTAAACAGCGAACTTAAATGAACGCGACGGTTGGTGTTATAGAACTTAATTCTCTTTTACAGTTTAAGCTGCAAAACAGCGAGAGGACAAACTTTTGGCAATATTGCTCTGAGATATTATTTAATTGGCGTGTGAAATAACAATAGGAGGGACAATAATGTTTGACTCGGCGTTTGTATTGATTCGCTTAACAAATTATACCGATTTGTTTAACTGTACTATGTTGAACATAAATATATATTTACAACACAATACCTATTGTGAGCCGTTTTTAAGTTATAATGGTTTTTTATGAAAAAAACACTTTTCGACCATGTATATAATGTTTAATATCCTCTAATGTAATTTAAATAAAAGTTTAAATTTCTTAGGAACTTATTAATCAGATAAATCATTATCGTTTACAGTGTAAATTTGCCTCTTTCATTTTACAGGGTGCTGTCAAAATTGGAATAAAACCGGTCTAAATTTTCGCCCAATTCCTTTTTTCAAATGGGATAACCATTGATTCATTATTTTAGAAAAATATGTTTTTCACTATTATTCTGTATTAGTATTCCCAAATATTAATTTGAAATTCTTTTCTGATACGAAACCAAAACGTTTTCTTTATTAATCCTAAATATATATATATATATATATATATATATATATATATATATATATATATATATATATATATATATATATATATATATATGTTCGGATAAGTTTCCGCGGTCAGATAAATGAAAATTACTGAGTTCTCGGGAAGAACCGCGTTGAGAATTTAAAACTCGACGTTTCGGCACCCATTTTGGAGCCATTATCAAGAGGGATACGGTTCGGTTCGAGTTCGGGGTCTCAATCTGCCTACTCCCCTCACTCGAGACGTACCAGTATCGTGTTCTATATTGCAAGAACTGTCTCTCGGCACTGAGGTCTCAATCTGCCTACTCCCCAGTGTCGAGTGACAACCGGTCTTACCCTGTGTCGCTGCTTTTATACTCTTTTCATTTCATTGATCTTCTGAAAAACTTTTCTATTTCACCCTCAGACATACTAGTCAGTTTTGACATTGTTTCTTTATTCACCAACATTCCCATCGATGAAACCATTTCCATCTTGGACTCTAAACATCAAATTCCCCAAGACACATTATCTCTTATAAAACACTGCATGTCTAATACATATTTCACGTTCCAAAATCGTTTCTATCGTCAAATCAAAGGTGCCCCAATGGGATCGCCCCTCTCTCCCGTAATAGCAGATATATACATGGAACATTTCGAAACAGTAGCCTTGTCCTCGTCAAATCTCAAACCCACCTGCTGGTTACGGTACGTTGATGACACCTTTGTCATTTGGCCCCATGGTAAAGACACATTAGATCTCTTCCTCTCCCACCTGAATGGAATACATCCCAGCATTCAATTCACGATGGAAGTTGAGTCTGAAGCGTCTTTGCCATTCCTTGATGTTCTTATTCAGAAAAATCCACCTCACAGTTTTTCCTATTCCGTGTACCGGAAACCCACTCATACAAACCGCTATCTCAATGCCCAGTCACATCATCACCCCGCCCAACTTAATTCAGTCATCAACACTCTTATTTCCCGTTCCATAAGACTTAGCGACAACAATCACAGGTCATCCGAAATCAATTCAATAAGACAAACACTCCTACAAAACGGCTACCACAAAACCCAAATCAATAGAAGCATTCAAAAACTTCTAAACCCCATTCCATCCAAAAAAGAAACTTTGCCGCCGGATCAACCCAAAATCTTTCTACCTTTTATTAAAGGTGTCACTGACAAGATCAGTAGAACTTTTATCCCTCTTAATATCAAAACCATCTTCACCACTCACTCCAAATTGTCCAATCTCGTTAGATCCGTAAAAGACCAAATCCCCAATGAAGACCATGGTGTCTACGAGATACCTTGTTCCAGTTGCCCACGTACATACGTAGGACAGACAAACCGACGAATCCATAACCGTATTTACGAACATTCTCTATCAGTCAAACATTCCGATACCACTTCAGCCCTAGCCCAACATCATATTCAGACAGGCCACAAAATAGATTTCGAAAAAGCAAAAACCATCGCTCCCATCCGCTCATTAAAAGCGAGAATCATTCGTGAAGCTATCGAAATCGAAAAACGGCCTCACAGCTTGAACACGCGCGATGACGCGAAACGATTGCCGGCAACATGGCGACCCCTTCTTCAGCGACCTCCCGCCCACACCGCTCAGGCCACGTCAGTTCAGACCACGTCAGCGCATACCGTTCCCGCGCATACAGCGAGTATAAAAGCAGCGACACAGGGTAAGACCGGTTGTCACTCGACACTGGGGAGTAGGCAGATTGAGACCTCAGTGCCGAGAGACAGTTCTTGCAATATAGAACACGATACTGGTACGTCTCGAGTGAGGGGAGTAGGCAGATTGAGACCCCGAACTCGAACCGAACCGTATCCCTCTTGATAATGGCTCCAAAATGGGTGCCGAAACGTCGAGTTTTAAATTCTCAACGCGGTTCTTCCCGAGAACTCAGTAATTTTCATATATATGTATATATATATATATATATATATATATATATATACACTCGCGATCATAAAATCCGGGTCACCTTGAAAATTTCACGTTTCTTGAATATTTTTGCCTCTGGTGCAGTAATAACCTTTTTTTGGGCTAACATATTTTTTATTTGTCATCAATGTTTGTTTTTAAAGAAAAAAAAATGGGTTTTTATTGAAAAAGCAAACAAACCAAATTGTTGATAAAACAGACATACGAAAAAAATGGAAAATACAGAACGTGGTAAAATATCAGTGAAATTTCAATGACTAATATCGTGTATTGCCCCCACTTGCTCTAATAACCTCTTGCAGACGACGGGGCGTACTCTAAATTTTTCTCCAGATTACATGTTGTGATATGATATTCCACTCTCTCCCTAACAGATCCTGTGCGTTGTTAGGAGAAGAAGTTAGGGGTTGAATACATTTTTTAAATCGTCCCAGAGATGTTCGGTAAGATTCAGGTCCGGAGACTTAGCTGGCCAGGGTAACCTCGTAAATCCAACCTCGTCCAAGTATTGCGTACTGATCGTGTTCATAGAGATTCTGGAAGAACATAACATGTTCTTCCAGAATCTCCGTAATGTCCCTTCCTGCAGTTAAGTACCAATTTTCGATGAAGGGTAATTATGTGCGAAAGTCGTAAGATACACCTCCCCAAGCCATGACCGAGCCTCCAACAAATGGCATTCTTGGAGCAATGCAAGCTTGCAAAAATCATTCACCGGTCTTCTTCCAAACTCTTACACGTCCATCGGTTCCAGTTAGGCAAAAACAGGATTCATCTGAGAAAAACTCTTTGCTCCAATCGTTAATTCCCAATGCGCGTATTGTCGAGCAAAAGTTAGTCGTGCAACTTGATGCGCCAGGCCAAGTAGAGGTCCTGTAGCCATTACCTGAGAAGGTAGTCCAAAAGAACGAAATCTTCTCCTGACTGTTGCAACGCTAACATTGCGATTTCGTACTTCCTGTAAACGATTTCGATGCATAATCGCAGTTGAGGCCCGGATTCGTATAGCCTAAAACACAAGAAAACGGCAAGTCGTGCCGTGGTCCTTCTTCTTCGTCCAGAGCCAGGTTGTGTGGATAGCAAACCCGTCTCCTGAAAGCGTTGAAGCACTCGATGAACCGTAAAAAGGCTTACCCCAACAGTTCTTGCGACTTGCCGTTGAGTGTGACCGTCTTTCACAAGCGCAACAATTTGTGCTGTTTCAACAACAGTCAAGGGTATTTTTGGCAAAAAATAAACACTAATAATAGCACTAATAAACACTAGTGGTGAAAATAATAAACATTTGTTCGTTGCGTTTGAATAGAAAGTCGAAACACAAATGAGACATTTAAAACAAGCGGCAGTTACAGGTATCGTTCATTTTGGGAAGTGTGCACTTTTCCGCGAAATCGGCACTATTGGAATTCCTTGTTGCAAAGGAAACCGCAGAGCCGACAAAAATTCTCAGAAACATGCATTAGTTTGTATTTGTGTTTATTTTTTACTATTTTATTATTATTTACGATAAAACTCGTTAAAAATAAAATATCGGTGATTTTCAAGGTGACCCGGATTTTATGATCGCGAGTGTATATATGTATATATATAAATCGGTTTGAAACGTTCTCCTACGTCTTCCAATACCCAGTTGCCACTCCTCTCGATTCATCCATAAGTCTTCTTCTATGTCTCTGTCTTTCATTTCTCTATTGATGCCTTCTCTCCACCTAAGGCGGGGCCTTCCTCTTTTTTTCTACCGTGAGGGGTCCACATTAAGACTTGTTTTGGGAGACGTTCTTCAGACATTCTCTGTACATGACCATACCATCTGAGTTGTTAGGTACCAATATCATCTAATATTGTATGTTTTACTTTCATAATTTCTCTTATTCTGTTGTTCGTTACTTTTTCTAGTCTAGATTTTAAAGCTGAACTTCTCCAAAAATCCATTTTCGTTGCCTCAAGTTTTCTCTTCTATCTTTTCTTTATTTGCCATACTTCACTACTGTAGGTAATTATACTTTTAATGATTGTATTATATATCTTTTGCTTGTTATTATTAGATATTGATTGATTTCAAAGGATACTATTGAGAAGGAAAATTGCTTTTCTTGTTTGGTTGTTTTTCTTCTCAACTGTGTCGTCTACGTTGCATTTTTTTGTGATGATTATACCTAAATATTTATATGTATTGCAATGTTTGATAACTTCTCCATCTTCCAACAAGAGGTCCTGTTATTTCCCGCCGATACACATATACTGGTTTATTTTAATATTGATTTCAAGTCCTTATTTTTCATACTCCTCGATTAATTTTCGAGTCATATACTCAATATCTTCATAATTTTGTGCTATCACTAGTTGATCATCTGCAAATGGCAAAATGTATATTCTATTGTTGTTGATCGGCATTCCCATATTTCTACATTTACGCTTGCATAGTTTTAGAGCCTGTTCTAGATAAATTTTAAATAATATTGGGGAGAGTCAGCAGCTCTGCTTAAGTCCTTTATTCATTTGAAACCCACTTGACAGATTATTTCCAACTTTTACCTTTGAGTTAGCAATATCGTACAGTTCTTTCGTCGCATTTATTAAATTCATGCTTATGTTTGTTTTCTCTAACTCTTCCCATAATTTATAATGTGGTACGCTATCATAAGCCTTTCGTAAGTCTACATACAATAAACGTACTTCTTGATTAACGCCTATTTTCTTTTCAATAATCTGTGTAATGCAAAACAAATGGTCAACAGTAGATTTATCCGCCCTAAATCCTGCCTGTTCCTCAGCCTCTAAGTCTTTATATTCGGTTTCTATTATGTGTTTAATTACTTTTACGTATATTCCTGATTGAGTTTGTCACGGCCATGTCTATGCAATTGTCACATTCATCCCTTCTGCCTTTTTTGTGTATAGTGGGTATAAATGATGTCTTTCACTCCTCTGGGGTTGTCATCCCATTAATGCAGTTTTGGAACAGTTTGGTTAAACTTGTATATGGTTTGGTTGTACCGTGTTTAAATAACTCTGCAAGGATGTTTTCTAGACCCGGTGTTTTGTTATTTTTTAGAGATCTACATACATCTTTCACTTCTTTCGTTTTTATTCATATGGGTGAAGTTAAAATATTTATATTTTGTGTTTCGTTGCTGTCTTTAAGTTGTGGTCTATCTTCCCTTAGGAGTTTTTCAACAAATTGGTCTCAGGATTTCATTGTTATTGTTGACACTATGTCTCACTTCTTATCTTGTCGTAGAGATTTTAAGACTCTTTAACTTTCTGTGTTTTTTTTTTGTTTCCATGCTTTTCCATCCCTACCGTTTCTCGACTTTATCATAAAGAAAAACCAATTCCAAGATTTTTATCACTCTGTTTATCGAAAACCCACTCATACCAATCGTTACTTGCATTCCATTTCTCATCATCCCCCTTCATAAATTAATTTAGTCAATAATACGCTTGTCTCCAGATCAATATGCCCTTGCGATGATGCAATTAGACCCGCTGAGTTCTTTAGTTTAAAACAAGCCCTCATTCAAAACAGTTACCGCGAAAATCACATCAATACGAGCATCAAAGTTCTTAAATCAAGAGGAATAAAGACAATATTTACCCACCAACAAAAACTTTTATCTCTTGTCTGATCAATCAAAGACAACATTCCAAATGAACAACACGAAGTTTATGAAATTTCTTGTGTAGACTGCCGCCGATCCTATATAGGCAAACTTGAATTCAATGGAGTTAGCATTGAACAAGTAATGAATATTAAATATCTAGGAATTACACTATCCTGCTATGGATACGTTGAAAAAGCAGGAAGAGATCAAGTACAAAAAGCAAATAGATTAGCAGGATGCCTTAGTAACACTATATGACATACCGACACATTAATCCTGTTAACATTATCGCACCTATGAACTTTTCCAATTTTATTTCTTTAATTATACCGTTACTAAAGGTTACTATAAAAAATGTTAGGAGCATCATATCAAGTAGGTATTTTGGAATTGGCCCTGACAGGCATCAAAATTATTAAAGGCAATGAAACCCGCGAATTACAAAAAAAGGGATAATATCTATATTTACAAATAAGAAGAGAGACTACGTTTGAGAAATATCTATGTTTAGCAGTATATATAGAAGGCTGGATAATGATGGGGTTTGTTAAAATATCGACTAGTGCTGTGCTTTTTCGATATTTTTACAAAATTTAGAATATTATAGCATTTTTCATATAAAAATTCTTACACGACATTCAAGATTTACGACGTCAGAACCCCACAGCGTTGCCAAAATATCAGAATAGTTAGTAAGTGAGGAATTTTTAAAATGTCAACTATTTGTCAAACTATTATATTAACAGTAAATACTTTAGTTTTAAATACATAAGAAAACATTTTAATACAATCATATGTATTCTAAATTTTAAACTTACCCCTTTTAGGACTTTAATAGTAAAAACGTCCCGCCATTATTTCTTGTTCAAAATAATCTATCTTATATGAAAGCTTATCAGCTTTCTACAGACTATATTTATTTGTTTTGGCATAGCACAATCACAATACACAACAATAATTAGTTTTTAAAGCTGTTAATCTAAATTTAATATGTATTTATAAATACAATTTATTAATATATATTATATTATGATCAAATTGTGTAAGAAATCAAAACATAAACAAAATTCTTGCTCTAACAAAGCGGCAACACTTTATACACTTTTGCCACACGCTGAACTGTCAATAAAATTTGAAGTATTCCTGTATCAGTTGTGGACCATTGTCTTATCTATTTAATTAAAATTATTATTTTGTGGAATATTAGACTTAAAGAGTTATTTCATAAAATTTATATTATTAATAATAACAAATGTTTTTGGTTATTTAATCAATATAATTCTAAAATTTCCAATATAATGATTATTACATTTGTCTTATTATTACACCATGTTGACGCCCATGAAAGATCGAGCAGTTCCATATGGGTTTCGTATTATTAGCTGTGTTAGGAAAATTTGAACTCTAAGGTTGAGGTTTTGGAAATTTTAAATATAAGTGACGTCACTTTATATAAATTTTGATGCAAGCATTTTTATATGAAAAATGCTATAGACAAAAAGCGCCTGTTTTCTAACAGCAATTAGGAGTTAATTTTAATAATTGTATTTTGACAATGCCTTGTCTGATATGAAATTTAAAGTAATATTTATTAATTATAATATTTATGTATTAATGAGGTAATAAAAGATTTTTTTGTTATTATACCATTTTTTGATAAACTGAATGGTCTTTAAATATTAAATCTGCACATAAGACCATTGTAAATATTGAGTTCAATAAAAAAGATGTTTTAAACCTAAAACATAATTATCGCTTATAAGCAAGAAAATCCGATAAACGTATCGACATCTCCTTTTTAAGGATATATGCATCAAGACAAGCAAACTCCATTGTTTAAAAGGCAATAAGAGCCGTCTATACGGATTGTGGTTCACGAGCTCGTTATGAGGATATAAAGAGAAGGATCTAATTGGGTAAGTTGAGTTCTGTTGACACAAACTTCTGCTTTCAAATGCTCCTGCTTCGTCAGGCAGAATCTGGCGACGATTGTTAAATTGCAACTCCCTTATAGACCCTGCTAACTACTGACAAAATCGAAAATTATTTTCGTCTGTCGTTTATTGAAATGTGAAAGTAGTTGTTACTTTGCTAGAAAGTTTTACACTGAATATCAGAATTTGGGAGTGAAAGAATCATAAAATAATAAGAGGAAGGTTCCTTTATAAATTAATATACTTTTAAACAAAAAAGTCGCTTTATTATGCCAATATTGTATGTGTGTGATTAATAAATATGTCTGTAAAAATTGATTAAATAAACAAAGTAAACCTTAGTGAAAACAAATCCAGTAAAATTTAAAATTAAAAACAAATAACTTTAAAACAAATAAATATTACTTACATGCCGATAAAATAATTATTATTTATTGTTTTAGAAAACATAGTTCAAACTGTTATGGTAAACTGGTGAAGGGTAATCATCGGTTTTATTGTAACTATTTAGTAAATAGAGGGATAGTTCTTGAGGGAAAAAATATTAACAACTAAACTGGGAAAGTAGGTATTGTGTAGATTGTTTGTTGAAATTAAATGTGACTTGTTATATTATTTCAAATTTATTTATATTTATTCAAGAGGTATATTTTGGAAATGTGTGTTAATTTATTGAGATTATTTATTTAGAACAGACAGCACTATGATAATATATAAATAGGTAGCTGTTCTATTTTTTGAAATAAGTTTTGGGTGTGCAATAACTCCAACTTGTAATTATCCAATTATGATAAACCGATATGGTCTGTATTTGGGCAGAAATTATTGTGATGTCAAGTAAATTTAAAATTAAACACACTTAAGACACTTAGGCATAAACAAAACACATTCAAAAAGACACAACAGACATTTAATTTAAAAGGGGGCACTTAGTGGCACTACATCACTTGTATGGAGAGGAATTGGCAAAAAAGGACTAGTTTTTTGTTGTCTAATAAATTTTTGAGGGTTAAAATTTGAAAAGTTGAAGTAGTTGTAGATTAAAGTGAGGCAGTTCGTCTTCTATCATCAGTTCCATAATTAGTACTGTAAATAGTTAAGGTTAACTATATGATGTGATGTGACCTCATTTATTTAATATCACAAAATTTATTAGACAACAAAAAACTAGTCCTTTTTTGCAAGTTCTTCTCCTTACAAGTTATGTAGTGCCACTAAGTGTCCACTTTTAAATTAAAGGTCTGTTGTGTCTTTTTAAATGTGTTCTTTTTGTCCCTTTTTGTCCTTTTTGTCCTTAAGTATTTTTGATTTTAAATTTACTTGACACAATAATTTCTGCCCAAATACAGACCAAATGGGTTTATTATAATTTGATAATTACAAGTTGGAGTTATTGCACACCCAAAAATTATTTCCAAAAATAGAACAGCTACCTTTTTATATATTATTATAGTGCTATATGTTCTAAATAAATAATAATCTCAATAAATTTACACACATTTCCAAAATATACCTCTTGAATAAATATAAATAACTTTTAAACAATATCACATTTAATTTCAACAAACAATCTATACAATACCTACTTTCCTAGTTTAGTTGTTAATATCTTTTTCTCACAAGAATTATTCCTCTACTTGTTAAATAGTTATAATAAAACCGATAATCACCTGTCACAAGTTTACCATAACAGTTTGAACTATGTTTTCTAAAACAATAAATATTAATCCTTGTATCGGAATGTAAGTAATATTTATTAGTTATTTATTTATTTAATTTCAATTTTTGCCAGATTGTTTTTTCACTTAAGTTTTACTTTATGTATTTTATTCATTTATAAAGTCATATTTAATAATCACGCACATATTACAATATTGGCATATTTGCTGTATATTCTGCACCATGCAGTACCCTAATACGGGTTTTTATAATTGCAGCATTTAGTTTACCATGTACCGTTGACCTGAAGATGCCTAGCAAATTATAGGATACGAAACCGGTCGTTGGTAGTAGAATAAATTGATTGTGAGTAAATCTTATTCTTATTTATCTTTACCTATTTGAAATGGATTCACACAAGCAACATAATGTAAGATTTAAAACCAAAAACATTGACTATTGCCTCCCTCGTTTGTTCATACAAAAATTTGCTTTATTATTTTAATCGAAATTTTATGAAAATCAATTTAAAAACTCAAAGTTATCATAATAACAGCTCTTCCAACACAGGTAAAAGAAAAAAACAATATTTTTATCTCAAAAATATAACAGCACCTCTCTTTCAATAATCACGACATAATAAAGATGAATTGTGTAATATGTATGTACAGTAGTGTAGATTTTTAAAATTCTATTATTATTTTTTTTTATTTTAATAACGCATCAACCACGCAGGGTCATTAGCGGATTTAGATTAATGTGACAGTTGATAGAATTTGTGTATATAGGTACATAAGTTTACAATAATAATATTATATGCGTATTACAATGTATGTTTTAGATCTTTTAAAGTAGTTGACAGTCTTTAAGATAAGAAAATATTTTTTGGGTATCTATATTTTCTTCTAAAAAAAAGAGATATTTATCCAACATAGAGCATATCCAACTCCCTAAGAGATGCCCTTGTAGGGCATCTCTTAGTGAGTTGGATATATTTGGAACACTTTATTAAAAAATGTTTTACCGTTAGAACACTGTTGCATACTTCACACACTGGTTTATTTTTGCGCTGTAATAATTAGTCCTGAGTAAGTCGTGTATGGCCGATACGGAGACGGGTTACTATCACTTGCTCTCTTCTGTCCTTTATTTTTGGTTTGTAAAGATGTGAATGTTTGTAGACTTCGTATTGCCTTGATTGAGTGTTATTCTAAGTTTCTTGCTATTTTTAAATTATTTTTTGTTTTAAGTATGATTTTAAACAGTTTGGTACCAATATGCTACTTTCTTCAGTTACCGGGTTAGTTGGTGCGTTTTTAACCAGTTTATCTATAAATTTGTTACCTTCAATTCCGACATAAGTAGGCACTCATAAAAAGTTAACTTAGATGTTCTTATTTAAAATGTTTTTAAGTTCTTTTTTAATAAGAAGTTGTCACAGTACAATTGAGTCGGTGAGGATAATGAACTTAAAGAATCTGTGATTATTATACATCTTTCTTTGTTTTTGTTTTGAATTAACCATAGTGCTTTTATAATTACGAATAATTCAGCCAAAAAGATGGTTGTAATTGACAACAATGTGAAACTAACTAAGGAGTCTTCCGAATAAATTGTTGCTCCAACTCTCTCTTCATTTTTTGACGCATCGGTATATACGTTGTAGGTATTGCCATGTCTGTTTAATAGTGTTTGAAACTTTTGTTTAATGACGATTGATGATATATCTGATTTTCTTAGGGTTGTTAGACTGATGTCGATAGAAGGAATGGATATTGTGGATTGAAGAGGTTTAGAGGAATAGGTTTTTGGAAATTAAAAATTTAATTTGGATAAGTATGATTGTATACGAAAGTAAAAAGGATAATCGATGTGTTTGTTGAAATTTATTTGAGAATTGATCTGCAAAAACGTTATGCAATACTGGATTATTTCGGTTTGATGACACTGCTGCTGCATATGTTAGGCTTAGATATTGATTAATAAAAGAAAGAGAAAGTTCTCCACCTTCCCAATAAAGACTTTGAATGGGGCTTGTATAGTGAGCACCTAAAGAAATATGTAGATATCTATTTTGGATAATATTCAGTGGCTTTAAATGAGTTTTTTTGAAGGAGTTGTAGACGAAGACTCCGTAGTCAAGTTTTGATCAAATTATGGATTTGTAAACTTGAATAATCGGCATCCCAGTTTTTAAAGACAAGTGATCGTAGTAAATTTATACTAGGTAGACAGGATTTTTTTCAGCTGTTGAATTATGTTTCTTCCAAGTTATTTTTTTATCAAACGTGATACCCAAAAATCAGATTTCTTCTACATAATCTAGTTTTTGTTCATGTAGATATAATTTTTACGTCTGGATTTGATTTCTATTTAAAAAACAGATTGCTTTCGTTTTTAAAGTGTTATACTGAAGTCCACTTGTAGCTGACCATTTATGAATGTGTGTTAACGCTTTTTGAATGTGATTGTGAATAGTTATGTTTTTTCCTCTACAGAGTCTGCGTATAATCTACCTTTGACAGGATTTCAATTTGTGTTAATATCGAATTCATTGCTACTAAGAATAAAGTTGTGCTTAAGATCCTTGTGGTATACCATTTTGTTGAATTTTTGTTTCAGAATATGTTCCGTCAACTCGAATTTGAAATTGAAATACATTTCAAATTTTCAAGAAAATTTGAAATGTATTTTAATATGTTACCCATTATTAACCAGGTTCTGAGTGTTTAAATTATTAAATATTTCCAAACTGTATTATATTATACTCGGCTTATATCAAAAAATATTTCAACACAGTGCTGTTTTATTGCGAATGCTTCGTGGATTTCTGATTCTAAGTCAACAAGGTTGTCTAAAGTTGAGCGACGTTTTCGGAAACCACACTGTTCTGGATTAACTAATTTGTTTGGTTCTAAATACCACATAAGCCTATTGTTTATTATCTTTTCTAATACTTTAGCAATGCTACATGTGAGTGATATCGGTCGGTATGTTTGTGGATCTGATTTTGGTTTAGTTGGTTTTAGAATAGGTATTATAAATGAATTTTTTCATGATTTAGGAAACGCGTTTCTGGATAGGATTATATTATAGATTTTAAGTAGATGTTCTTCAGATTGACGGTTTAAATTTTTAAGAAATATAAACGGTATATTGTCGGGTCCAGGACAAGTGTCCTTACAATTCTGAAATGTATTTTCTAATTCTTCCTCTGTTGTTGGTATATTTAGATCGTTATTGTTTTATCGTAATTTTTTATTTTAATATCTAAGAATTTGGAAGTTTAATTTAAGTTACTTGAGTTATATTCATAAGTAGATGCAAGTATATTGGATATTTCTTCTGGGCTTTCATAAATAGTGTTATTTTGAGTTAGAAAGTTGATTGATTTATGGGGTGGATCTAGATATATTGTTGACTTTTTTCCGGAAAGTTGTTATAGAAGTTGAACTATGTATTGTGGTGACATATTCTTTCCAAGACTCACATTTGGCTTTTTTAATGGTATACCTAGCGACTGCTCTTAATTTTTTAAATTCTATAGGGTGTTCTTGAGTTTTGTGTCATTTGAATGTATTAAAAGCTTATTTAGATATTTTTAATGCTTCTTTCAGTCATGATCCCACCAATGTACCGACTGATGTTTGTGATCGTTTTGATGATTCTGTGATTAGGTTTGTCAAAGAGTATATTGTTTTGTCTATATCTACATTTTTGTTTAGGTTTTGCAGATTGTTTTCAACGTAATTTTGAAATTCTGTCCAATTTACGCCTTTTAAGTTCCATTTTAGTTGTTGCTAGGTAGTTGATTGTACTTCATTGTTTATTATGATAGGGTAGTGATCACTATCACATAGATCTGTTAACACATTCCACGTAAGAGTATGTGTAATTCACAGTTCGCAAATATATAAATCTATACTAGAGCCTTCACCTGGTTTTATGTCAAAGCGCGTATGTTTTCTGTCGTTAAGGATATTTAAGTTGACTTCTTCTATTATTTTTTCCATTTAATTTGAATGGCTTCGATAGTTGTTGTGAGTTTTATTTGTTAAGCGTCAAAGTTATCTTTTATGTAGATTGCTACTCCTCCGCTAGCAATTTTTGCATTTTCTCGATTTCTGAAGAAACAATTGAAAATCTTTAAGTCATGAGCTTTGTTGTTTTTGAAGTTGGATTCTTGTAAACATATTAAACTAGGTTTATGTTTTGAAATTCATAATTTTACCATTTCTAGATGGGTATAATACCCATTTATGTTCCATTGAATTAGAGAGTTGAAAATAATGTAATACTAAGTTTCTGTAGGTACGTCACTTTCTAAGTCTGTTTGAAGGTCTGAGTTAATTTGCTTTAATATTTTATTTTTTATTCCAGTGCATTTGACTTTAATTTTTTTATCTTTTAGGTAAGGGTATATATTAGTTAATAGATCTGTGACCTCTACTGTTTCTTCTGTATACATTTTGGCGATACTCAACAGGCCTGGTGAGTTCTCACAATTTTCAAAAAAGTCTAATAACTGTTCGTAAGTTATAGGGTAGTTGGAATTAGGGTTATCAAATAAAGTTTTACAGTATCTTAGCATTCCTTCTAGTGTTTTTTTGTGATTTGACGTTTTGATCTGATTTTACTTTCTTCTCTTTATTTTTTGGTGTAATAAAACTAGGTTCCTCTGTAGATGTAGTAGCTGGTGGGAATATTTGGGAGATTGTGCATTTGTTTTGTGCTTTGCCTGTGTTTTTATATGCGTTACCTTATTTTCTAGATCTATTTTTGGGTCGTTTGTTTTGTGAATCTTCTTTGATTGGCTGAATGTGTGGTGTTTGTTGTTGGCTAGTTTGTGGTTAGGTTTCTTGTTGTGTGCTTTCCTCTTTTGATTGTTGTTTTTTAGTGTTTGTCTGGGTTTTTTGAGTTGATAGATTAGTTGTATTTTCACTTGAGTCTATATTTGGAACTATATTATTTTATGTTGAATTACTCTTGTAATCGCAGTAGACATTGGGCAGTTTTTTGTTAAGTGGTTGGTTTGCTGACATGTTTGGCATGATGGTTATCTCATGATAGGTAAATCCTGTATATCGTTTCCTTATATGTAATAAGAAAAGAATCAGGTCGGGGCTGGTTATTTAGTTGAGATATGTATGTTTGACGTCTGAAATCAAAATATGCTGGAATTGTGGTGTTGATGTGCCAATTCTTAGGAATGTTATAGGTGACAGAAGATTTAATCCATGTGATTTTAATGCAGATATTAGAACTGAGTGTGGGATTGAAGTACAGACATTGGACAATACTAATCTCTGACTGGGGCTAATTAGTCTACGAGCTTGTAAGAGTTGTTGGTTTATTTAAATTTTTTCATTTTTGTTTGTTTATAAATTTCTCAGCTAATTGTTTGTTTGCTAAATATATACATACTCCATTATTTGATCATTTTAAACAAAAGATGATGTGGGTTGGTTATATCAGAAGACTCAGGGCGGACAAATAATCATCTAGTTTGGTATTTTTAATTGAATCAAAGATAATTGCTTGTTTTCTTGATAGAAATATATTGGATTAAGGTGTTTAATTGGTTACGGAAGAATATGTAGGTGGTCCATTAAATTGATTTGATGAGGAGCTGTTTGGTGTATTATTAGTTGTAGGAATTTCAGATTGAATAGAACTATTAATTTTTATTAATCATTTGTAATTGGAGTAACTCATCTCATTATGGCAGAACAAAACAAAACAATGGCCCTCAGTCCCGGGCAGGCCTTAGATGGTCAGAGGGTGCGAAGAATCTCCCGGTGCCAAATAGAAGATATCCAACGAATTTCAACATGGAATGTTAATAGTCTTTACGAACCAGGAAAACTACACAACCTTATAAAGGAAATGAATCGGCTAAAAATAAATATAATGGGAGTCAGTGAAGTCCGATGGACTGGATCTGGACAGTTTACGAAAGATAAGATTACTATGTATTACTCGTGTAGTGACCCAACAGATAGACATCACCGACATGGAGTGGCTATTGCTCTTGACAGGAAGATCAGTAAATCGGTGACAGATTTTGTTCCAATTTCCGAACGAGTCATGTTGATCAAAATGACAGGCAAACCAGTAAACATAAATGTGACACAAGCATATGCACCAACAGCAGATAAGTCAGAAGAAGAAATAACAAAGTTCTATAAAGATCTGGAAAAAGCAATAAGACTAACAAAGAAAGAGGACATAAACATAATAATGGGCGACTTTAACGCCAAGGTGGGTAAAGGAAGATATGAAGACATAATTGGAGAGTACGGCCTTGGAGTTAGAAATGAAAGAGGCGACCTGCTGTGTAAATTCTGCCAGGAGAACGGTTTTGTCGTCATGAACACATGGTTTCAGCTCCCACCTCGTAAGTTATATACTTGAAAATCACCAGGAGACCGTCCAAATCGAATAATTAGAAACCAAATTGACTACGTTTTAATAAACAGAAGATTTCGTAACGCTATCAAAAGAATCGCAGCATATCCAGGTGCTGATATTGCATCCGATCATAATCCGCTAATAGAAGATGTGAGGTTAAAACTAGCAAAAATTAAGAGAACAAATACAAACACCAGCACGCCTATAAATACAAGAGAACTGATGAGAGACGAAAATCTGAAGAAGAGTTATGCAAATCAAATTAATGAAAGAATGCGAATAATAGAACAAAATGATGATATCGAAGAGATGGTCAATGATATTAAAGGAACGATTCTGGCAGTAAACAGGGAAGTTAAAACACAGATCAGAAAGAGAAAGCATAACGAATGGATGACGGACGAAATTATGGATCTAATGGAAAAGCGAAGGCAACATAAACAACAACGTAATCAAGACAAATACAGACAGTTACACAAAGAAAATTAAGAAAGCAAAAGAACGTTGGATGGTGGAAAGGTGCAACGAAATAGAACAATTGCAGGAAAAAGGAGATAGTTTTGGACTACATAAGAAGATCAAAGAAATATCGAATATACACAAAAGCTACCACAGAACAAGAATACGCAACGACAGAAACGAATACATAGAGTCAGAAGAGGAGATAGCAATGGCGTGCAAAGAATACGCAGAAAGACTTTTTAATGAGGAAAGACCAACACAACCAACGCGCAAACTTCCTTCCGAAAACTTATCAGTGCCATCAATAATGCGAAGTGAAATAGAATATGCAGTTAGAACCACAAAGATGCATAAAGCAACAGGTCCAGATGAAATTAATATAGAAGCAATAAAACTACTAGACGAGGAGAATATCAAAATCTTGGTAAAGCTGTTCAATAGAATTTATGATACTGGTTACATTCCGCGAGAATGGCTGCAGTCATCCTTTGTGATGATCCTAAAAACAGCTAATGCCACAAAATGCAATGAACACCGCTTAATCAGTTTAATGAGTCACTTGCTGAAACTCTTCCTTAGGATATTACACTCAAGAATGTACAAGATACTAGAAGAACTTAGCGGGTCAATACAATTCGGTTTTAAGGGAGGACTAGGAACAAGAGAGGCAATTTTATGTTTGAACACCTTAATACAAAACTGTTTAGATCAACGAAAAGATGTCTACCTTACCTTCATCGACTACGAGAAGGCATTTGACAATGTTAAACATGATATCATGATGGAACTACTACATAGGGCCAACATGGACCGAAAGGAGATCAGAATTATTCAGAATATATACTGGAACCAAATGGCAAAGGTGAGGATTGATCAAGACCAATATACGGATGAATTTGAAATCCGGAAAAGTGTCCGCCAAGGCTGCATACTCTCTCCGATGCTTTTTAATTTATATGTTGAAAATATATTTGCGGAAGCATTAGAAGACACGGAATTAGGCATTAAGGTGAACGTCATATCAATTAGCAACCTACGCTATGCGGACGACACAGTGATTATAACTGATAATTTGGAAGATCAGCAGTTATTACTTGATAGGGTGAATAGCATAGGTAAAAAATATGGCCTCAAAATCAACATTTTGAAAACGAAATATATGGTCATTAGCAGAAACCCTCCAGAAAACCCGATAATATGCATAGGTGACGATCGCATAAAACGCGTAAAAACTTTTAAATACCTTGGCACCACAATCAAT
Organism: Diabrotica undecimpunctata; assembly: GCF_040954645.1. Lineage (NCBI taxonomy): Eukaryota > Metazoa > Arthropoda > Insecta > Coleoptera > Chrysomelidae > Diabrotica > Diabrotica undecimpunctata. The sequence goes on from NC_092806.1 coordinate 123,931,171, forward strand.
GACCAATCGGATCCACAACAAGAGATAAAAACCCGAATACAAATGGCAAGACAAGCTTTTGTGAAATTCAGACCGCTCCTATGTAATCAAAACCTAAATTTCGAAATACGCTACAGAATGGTCAAGTGCTACATATGGTCCATCTCGCTTTATGGCATGGAAACGTGGACTTTGAAAAAAGCATCTATCAACAAACTTGAAGCATTTGAAATGTGGTCATTGAGAAGAATGATGCGCATACCTTGGGTGGATAGAGTTCGAAACGGTGACGTCCTTAAGAGAGCCGGCGTGGAAAGAGAACTCTTTGAATTAATTAAAAAACGCAAGATTGGTTACCTTGGGCACATATTGAGAGGAGCAAAATATGAAATACCACAGTTAATCCTACAAGGGAAGATCGAAGGTAGGAGAGGAGCCGGCCGCAAACAATTATCCTGGTTAAGGAATATTAAAGAATGGACAGGAATACACAATACAGGTGAGCTGTGTCACGCCGCCAAGAACAGAATTCTAGTAATGAGATAGTCGCCTACGCACTTTGGTGTATGGCATGTTAAGAAGAAGAACAATTGGAGTACGGCTCTGGCAAACAACCTTCGTAGTCTGTAATAGAATAGGTTTGGTATATAGTTTATTTCACGAAAAATGGTTGAGTGCTTAATGATTGCAATAAAACCCGACCGCAAGTACCCCAGCTTAGTCAACATTAGTTGAGCAGGTAAGTATTCAGGTAAAATTGAAGCTACTGTGGAGTGTCGTTATCTTGTTTGTATAATAAATTCCTGGTAATATAAAAACGATTAAAAAATCGTATAAAATTATAAAAACGATTAGAATACATTTTAATTCATAAAGTTGTAAACATTTTAACAGTGAGTTTCACTATCAATGGTTAATCTTTTAATGACCACAATAAATTTGTTGATCGTTAAGTATTTCCTGGAATAATAATACAGGTTCCCTCTATTCTGTATAATTGGTAAAAGTATATAAAACCGATGAGAAATTTTTAAATATACATTTTGTTTCATTTAGATGAAAGTGTTACAAGTGTTACCAGTGTTATACCTATTTATACCTATAAAACAGCAATATTGTGGCATCCATGGAAAACATTGATGGTGCTTCTTTCAGTGTTCCAGCAAAGAAAAAACATTTATCTGCTGACGCTAGAGAAATCGTAAAAACAATATATAGTTCTTTACTTACAAGAGGACTTACTGATAATACTGCTGCCAGTGAAATATCTGATTTAACGAAAATATCTCTAACCACAGTAAAAAGAATTACATCAAATCACATTAAGCCAAGAAGGAAGCGTAAGGATGCCGGTTCTACCAAATGTATTGACAAAAGTGATAAGGACTTAATAAGACGAAAAATTTACACAATGTACTAAGGGCAACGGATACCTACATTAGATGCTTTAAAACAACGGCTTACTAATGATGATACACAAATAAACTGTAGCCGCATTAGTCTTTGGAGAATTTTCTCTAAAATGGGCTTCAGATATCCTACAATTGACAAAAGGCAAGTGCTTATGGAGTCCCATCGTTTACAAAATTAGCGTACTGAATATATAACTTTCATAAGAAAGTACCGTACAGAAGATCGACTAATAATTTATCTGGACGAGACATGGTTTGACACTCATAAAACACCATCCAAAGGATGGTCCGATTCTTCCAACAGGTGTCAAATAAAAGCTATATGAAACAAAGGGAAAAGAATAACAATTTTACATGCAGGATCAGAAAATGGTTGGGTTCCAAATGCCTTATGGCTTTCTGGAAAGAACATTAAAGACTCCTGCGTGGACTACCATGAGGATACAACGGTAGAGCTTTTTGAGCAATGGTTTAAGAATTGTCTTATACCTAACCTTCCTCAAAATAGTGTGATAGTAATGGACAATGCAAGTTACCACAGTAGTCAATTACATAAGTCTCCAAGTGCAAATAATACGAAAATTGAAATTCAAAACTACCTGTTAGAAAACGATATATGTTTTAAAGAAAGTTATTTAAAAAATGAACTGTTAGAAGTGTTAAAATCATTTGCTATTAAAAAAGTATATGTTTGTGACGCATTGTGTAGTGTAGTCGAATTAATAAGAAAATGTGTTGATGATATCTCCCCAGAAAGTTGAAAAAATTCAGTACGTCATGTAATGAAAGTAGAAAATTCATATGTTACTTTTAATCATATAATTAAACCAATTGTTATTAATCTTGAAGAGGATAGCGACAGCTAAACAGAATTAGGTATTTAGGAATTCATAAATATATTTTGGTTATTTTGGGTATTTTTTTTTTGTAAATATTAACTTGTATATATTTTTCTATATTTTTTTTAATTCATCTATTTTTTGTACATTATGTATTCGTTTGTATGTATATACTGTAAATAGAACTATTATTACTGTACATTTTTAACGATATCCGATTAGGAAGAGCAAAAACTTTTAAACACGCCAGTTTTTTGCTGACAGTCCTAAGTTTGTAAAAAGTGTAAAGGAAAGTACCTCTTTAAATTTAGATCCATATACTACAATTATTCACGTAGAACAAAAAAACTACTTTCTTCATGTTAAAAATTGTTCAATTATCAAGTATATTCACTTGAACAACCTGAAAACACCATTTGAAATAATTTAATAAATTTTTATAATCGTTTATTACACAGCTACCAATGAAATATATTAAATAACAAACTTTCTGAAGTGCGACCCTGTGTACTTCGGTAGTTTATTGAGAGACTCTTGTATACACAATAGGATCAACTCATGTAACCATTAAGCACTCAACCATTTTTCGTGAAATAAACTATACCTGTTCTAGCTTTTGTAGGTTAAATGCTTATATTCCGAAATAGTATTCGACAATAGTCAAAACTGTTATGATTAAAGTAGCTTACTGTCTCTGTTGTATTTATTTTTATTATTACACTACTGGATCACTAATTAACGAAAAGATTTTTAGTATTTCACTAGTTATTAAATTAATTTTAAGAGCTCGATTTTAAAAAATGTATTAGCTACTACTCCATTCAATTGTTTTATTATTAGTTTCTTTATGTAAGTTATAGTTACATTTATTTATTTTTATCTGCCTTGGAATTTTGTTTTAAGTAAATATTATAGACAGTACGTATCTAATGTATATTAAAGAGAATTGAGCTTTCGCAAGCTTATAAAAGTATAATATTTTATCTTAAAAGTTAGGCAGAAAGTTTAGACGTTAATGTAATTTAAAGTTTATGAAGCAACTACAAGATTTCGGATTTTTGTTATATCTCAAAGATTCCGACTGAGCGCTTATACATTTTTAAACGATGATAATTTTGAGCATTCGTATTCAGTTTTGTCTGACAAAGCAAATTTAAAACTTCTATTTTTGCAATTATAAAGACTTTCTGCTTCCAGCAATAAACTTAAAAGAAATGCAAAACGCCAACATATTTAAAATCTCATAAAATATGAGAACGTTTATTTTACAGGGGGCGATTTTGCAGCAGGACACTGCAAAGTTGTAATTATTGTAACAAATTTAAATGACAATATAATAATTTAATATTTTCGTTGGTAATAAGTAAAGCTCGGAATATAGGCAAAATGCCTTTTTTGCCTATTTTGCCTATTATAATTGTTTTTTGCACTTTTTGCCTATTTTCGTAAATTCCGCCTATTTGTGCCTTTTTTTAAATTTCATGGTACTACCCATGATATTATTCTATTACTAAACCATTCTATAATAAAATTTTGGGTCAATAATAAAATATCAATGGTTTGTTTATATAACAGATTTATAGGAAAATGTACCTGATCGAGACTTGAGGGTTAACTTTTTGGAAATCCCTAAGCTTTATTAGTTTATTATCAGTTGTACAGTCGGTTACTGTATCAGAGTTTAGTCACAAATTGCTATATCCCAGTTTAGTTTTGTTGCGTATACCGAAAAGCAAAGAACCCGTTTTAAAACGTTTTAGACATTTGTGTGAAAAGATGACATCTAAATTAAGGCTATGGATGGCACCTTATTCGGAACTTTCTCTAGGAGATGGTAAGGTGATGGAGAAGGTAAGTTTTATTTTTTCTCTTTTTTTCCCGTCCCACAACATAACTAAATTCTAAAGCGGTTTTAGAATTCTAAATATTTTTTTTTAATTCTAAGAAATAGGAAATCTGTTTCCGTTGGTACAAAATTTTATAAATTTTATGAAAAAAGTTTTTGTAAAGGCTCCGTTGAGGGTGAAAATATATAAAGAAAGACTTTCCGGTGTCCCTTTGCCACCAAAATCAGTAATTACTAATTACAAGGTAGGGAACCTGGCTCGAAGCAGTTTTTATTTACTTTGAACACTGCAATGAAATAGAATTAGTTATGTCAGAATTTGATGATGATATTTCCGAAGCCATTCGAGAAGAAAAAAAAATATTAAAAAATCCAAAATTGAAACAGGAACTCGCTTATATCAATGACAATTATAAATTAATAGTTACCACAATTACCTTATTAGAAAAACAAGAGATAAATTTATGTGAGTCAGTAAAATTAATAGATAATTTAAAGACGAAAATTAAATCGGCACCTGGAAGTAACGGTCAATTAATTTAAAAAAAAAATGAAATATGTTTTCGACAAGAATGAAGGTTTTTTGTTTTTATCTAATGTTGCTAAAGTTTTGAATGGGACATTTTCCGAGGAATTTCAAATTATGCCAGATTTATTATCCGCTCTGAAATATGCTCCAATTACATCTGTCGATGTCGAACATTAGTTTTCAATGTACAAATTAATTTTAAGTGATCGAATACATAGTTTTAAGACCGAAAATATTGAAAAACATTTAGTTGTTTCTATTAATGATAAAATTTTAAGTGGTTACAATGTTTAATTATTAATTTACAGTTATTTAGTTACTAGTTTATTTATACTAATGTTATGATTATGATGTGTAAATATACTTGCCTTTAGTTAATATTACGTTAATTCACTTTGTACAATAAATAATAAGTTATATTCCTTTATTGCCTATATTTTGCCTAAATGTTAATATTCCTGCCTATTTTAATAAAAATCTTTGCCTATATAGGCGCCTTTTTTTTCAATTTTTGTTGCCTATAAATCCGAGCTTTAGTAATAAGCCACAGTTTTACTTTAAAATTAAGTTTGTTTGACGTTTCGATTTCCACTTCGGATATCGTTCTTAAAATACAGAACAATAATAAATTAAACAAATTTTGTTTTCGTTGCTTGGTAAAAAGTTCTTCTAATAATTTAGTTTTATCGGACATTCATATTGACAATTCAGACATAAAAGTAAATGAATTTATGACAAATGATATTGCTAATATTTTTGAGTTGCGTTCCTAGGGCGACTTTATTGTAAGTTCATTTGATTACATGAAATCAACTATAAGTTAACTCTAAAACCACAAGGTGGCGTCGCCCGCGACCATTGAATTCTACTATCCGCTCTTAAACTAATTTCATTGTCCGGACGCAGCTAAGCATGTATCTATCTTTCATATTTTTAGTTACCAGTTGATCGTCGAGTGGGGTAGTGCACCAGTTTCTGTCAGATTTTACGATGGTAAATATAAAGATTTTCTTGAAATTATTCATTTTTTAAAATTGTTGCAGAGTGTTTACCATAACGATGGAGTCAAAGAGGCCTAAATTAGATGTAGATACACCCGGTTGCAGCAATGGCTATAAGAGAAGACGGCCTTTGCCGCAATTAGAGTTAGAACAATTGGCGAACGAAGGGTTTAGCGACTCAGATGAGTTTGTAGAAAGTGATGAGAGTGAAACTGAAGACAACATAGATATAGAGGATACGCAGGACGATTAATTTAATGCCTTTATTCCAGAAAATCCTGACGTCTCTCCAGAAATTGCAGTAGAAAGTACAAATAAGTTCAAAACAAAAAGTGTTATATATGCTGAAAATGGGCGTAGGTGATATCTAAATAGTTTTCACAGCAAAAATACCAGGGTTTCAAAAAAACTTGGTTCTTTACTTGCCAGGACCGAAATGGCCAGCAAAAGATATGGTAGATCCAAAAAAAATTTGGAGGTTATTTTTTAGGAAAGAATTGGTGGATATAATTGTAAAGTACACTAGTGAGGAAATCGAACAAAAGAAAATTAGATATAAGAGCGAGCAACGGTATCTTGAAGTACGGATAGTGTCGTAATACGAGCGTTGTTTGGACTGTTATATTTAAGCGGTGTTTTAAAAAATGCAAATGTCACACTGAATGATTTATGATCACCAATTTTTGGACCTGTTCTCTTTAGGACAACCATGAACAAGAACCGTTTTAAACTTCTGATCAACTGTTTACGGTTTAATAATATGGAAACGAAAGAAGACAGAAGAAAGATTGATAAATTTGCAGCTCTCAGGGATATTTGGGATATATTCAAGAAATCCTGTAGACAAATGTACACTACATCGGAATATGTAACAATTGAGGAGACGCTTTTAGGATTCAGGGACCGTTGTCCCTTCAAATAAGCCCGACAAATATGATCTCAAACTCGTTACGAAGTGTGATGCGAAAACATATTATATGTGCTCTGATAAACCTTATATTGGAAAGGAGGAAAGAAAAAGTCAATGTTTGATTCCAACACGTGCTTGAGCTTACAACAAATATTCATGGGACAAATAGAAATTGCACTATGGACAATTGGTTTACCTCGTACGAAGCCGCAGAAAAATTACAGGAAAAGAATTTAATGCTGGTAGGAACAATCAGAAAAAATAAATGTGATATTCCAAAGCAATTTGTGGAAACAAACGGAGAACATATTGATTCATCTTTGTTTGTTTTTGACGAAAATAGCACGTTAGTTTCTTACGTGCCTAAAAAACAAGACTGTTATATTCATATCAACTATGCAAACGACAGCAGATATTGACGAAAAAACAAAGAAGCTCGAAATAATTTTGTTCTACAATGAAACAAAAGGCGACGTTGATACTTTTGATCAACTTTGTCATCTAACGACAGTCTCGAGGAAAACTCGCAGGTGGCTACTTCGAATTTTGTATGCCATGATTGATAGTGCTGGATTCAATTCCTATGTAATATACAAATGTAACTGCAAAAAAAATTATAGAAACGGTCCGCTTTTCTGACAGATTTATCATATTCCCTTGTAGACGATTATTTGAAACAAAGAATGACCAATACACGCCTCCCAAGAGAAATTAGGAATATTATTCGTAAATTTCTAAATTGCAAAGAAGAACAAGAAACTGCTCAAAAGATAAATGATTTATTAGCCCGATGTGACTTCTGTCCCCGAAAAAAGAACTGAAAGGCTCGAAATAAATGTGAACATTGCCATAAAACTGTATGCGCCGAACATCGCCTTAGCATTTGTGTGTGCATGACTTTTTTTTTGTAAAAATTCACCTATTTTATTTTACCAGTTTTAACACACTTTTTGATAAAAACGTTTGGTGACGCAATATTTTCTTTAGTTTTAAAGTTTAACTTACGAATACGGCACATTTTTATATTTTCTAATAATTGTTATAACTTTGGTGTTAATAAATCCTAATTTCAGTATCTTATGTTAATTAATACCTATTAAACACACTTAGAAAAATTATAGCATGTGATTTATCTTAAAAAAGTGGTACAGTAGGCGGTACTGTAGACTAGCGCGAAGATTCATATTATGTTTCTGTATTCTTAAATAAAAAGAAATATAAAATATTTCAAAAATCAAAATAAGGAATTATGGTCAGTTTTGATATTTTGTATAGCTATCGGCCACCCCCTCGTTAGGTACACAAATGGACTCTTCTTCTGTGGCTGTATAAATATGAAAATTTTTAAAATATTTTAGTTATTGTATTTACATGATATAACATTTATATAAAATTATGAAAATAAAAATAAATATCATTGGATATTAAATTTTAATATTATATAAACTAAACAAGATGTTTAACAACAACAAGCTATATTAACCTTCCGCTGGTAACGTGAATTCTTGTAACATAGTTGGTAACATCAGTCTACGATACCGACTTTTTTAATAATGAATATCTTAGGTTGTAATTTTTTGTTAATATTTTGATGTGACTAAATATTAAATATAACTATATTTAAATAAGAATGTAGTAAGAAATGATCAATTTTATTTATTTTCTAGAAAAAAATGCACATTTAAAAAAATTGGCTTCTTTTAGGTACTAACATAAGTGACAAACAATTTACAAAAACATGTCAAGTTTTTGAATACAAAATATCAACAAACATAAAGACAAGGGTTAAAATATCACAAAAAAAATATAATTATTCAACAGATGTCCAACATAAACTGAAACTATTGTTCGTTTGCTTCCTCATTTTCTTCTACACTGCACACAACCCATAGTCCGGTTATATGTTCCAAACACATAAATATATTTGCGACACTGCCTACAAAGAAACCGAGTTTTGTGGCTTTTCTTACTACTGCAGAACGTACATCTTCCATAAACATTATTCTGGATAGGTTGATTTCTTGTCTGCATCCCACAACTTTCCACTAACCTCATACGAATTGTCCCTCGAATTTGGTTCTAGGGCTTGTCTGCGGATATGTTCGTCAATAAGTTGAAAACCTAAGTCTTCCAAAAATTTTCGTCTAGGAATGCATGTGTCTGTGTTCGATTTGTATTTAATGTAGGAATTTATGCCAGCGACATTCAAATAACTGTAAAAAATGACCATTGGCCAGCGACGGGTTGCTCTAGCGCAATTGTATGCCGCGCAGAGTTTGTCCACGACATCCACGCCTTTTTTAGTATTATTATAATCTATGATTATTTTTGGTTTACCTATTGCATTATCAATGTTATCGTCGTAATGCATAGTAGATAACACTAAAACATTTTTACCTTTTCGATGTACATACGATACAAGGGTACATTTATCTTGAAATGCGAACATACTGGTTTTTTCTGGCCTTTGTTATGTTAGCACTAGAGCAATTTAAGGGTTATTATTTCGTAACGTTCCTATAACAGTTGGACTATGTTCACGTTGAAGTAATTGCGCAAGCTGAACGCTTGTGAAAAACAAATCCATGGTAACGTTTCTTTCCGTTCACCAAATCGGTTTACACAGACGAGGTACAAGTGACATATTTGACGCATCAACAAAATATTTTCCTGCTGGCTGTCTACCAATATATACTTCCATCTTTAATGTATAATACGTCTCAACGTATGATAATGTATATATTTTTATACCGTAACGATTTGGTTTATTTGGTATGTAAACCCTGAATGAACATTTGCCGCGAAAGGCTTCTAACTTTTCATCTATCGTAGTATATGCTTTAAAAATCGTACGTATCGCGACCAACTTGTCGAATTCTGACCTTTGTATTCTAGTACTTTTGTCATCGAACCGAATGTGTCTAAAAATGAACTGGAACGTCTTTAGCGACATCGTACGGCGACAAATCTCCATTGACCTTCCATATGTTCTAAATAAACCATCAGCATTCTGATGATTGCTTTTGTTAGCGCCAGATATGTACAACAGCCCAAACAGAACTTTTAATTCTATAAGATCAATTGCCCTAGCCATTATGTTATTTACTGTGTCATAGCGTTTTAATTCTATGAACTTATTGGTGCATTCTACTATTTTTTCTAGAATATCTGTAGTGAAAAAAACATTCCCAAATCTCTTTTATCACCAATTTTCGCCTAATATCACCTTTTGGTCCTACCAGATTGGGTAGAAGATTTTCAGTATGAGTTAGAACGTTACGATTAAATTCATGATGTTTCCTCCACCTTGTTCCATCTTTCCCAAACAAACGTGGTATGTGCAATATTACTTCTACTGGTACATGATTTTCGACATATTCTTCTTCACAGAAATCCTCCTCTTAATTGGTATCATATTCTAGAACTGAGATATTTCGTCAAAAAGTTGTTGCAACCTGATTTTTTGTCTTTTGTAAGTCATATTCACATATAACTCCTAAAATAAATATCTATTTATTAAACTGACTATGGACCAAAAACGACAAAAACTTACCGTTGAGTATAACACAAATGGTAACCTCGATCGCTTACACCGTCAGTTCAAATAACATACCAACTCTCCACTCTCGGACACAGATTTTTCAAGACTGAATAGAGTGATGAGGAGTCGAAAGCTACCTGGCCGTGCGGACAAAACAATATGCGCATTTGAGTTTTAGCGCGAATAATCTACTAGGTTGGTATCAGGGACCGTACGTTACCACTCGAAGATTAAAAAACTGGAACAGTAGGCTGCACCGTAGACTAGTGCCGAGCTTCATACTATATTTTCTGTATGTTCTTAAATTTAAATGATATATTTAAAATTAAATAAAGTAATTATATTATTTATTTATTTTTTATATTTTAAACAAATTCAATAAGTTATTATGTTTGCTAATAACGCCACATGTTAACGTATTAACAAAGCATAGAAGCATACGTTGTTAACTTATTGCAAAACTGTCAAATTCAGACCAAATAATAATAATCAAATATGTTTAAAAATGTAGCTGGTTAAATTTATTAAATTTATAACTCATTAGGTGCCTGTATTTTTTGTTAACTATATCTTGAGATTGTTAATTTTTTTCGCTTCGAATACGTATAAGTGTGTAAAATACCCTTAAACTTAAAAGATCCTTTTAGTAATACAATATGTTTGGGGCTATAGTATTCGATAAACGAATACGTTTTCTTTTATACCACTTCATTCAAGTATTAATCATGCACAACCCCTCTTAAAATTTTATTAGTTTTTAGTTAAAACGTAACTATTTTCTCATGGGAACAAATATTTTGAACCAAACTACACATCCCCTTCCCAAAAATTAATTGGTTTAGGTCTAATTCATATAGGTACAAATACACAGGTCATATAAGTACAAATAGCTGTTAAAACCAGAGTTTTAGCTCTTTAAGCTTTTAACCAGGCTTTTAGCTGTTTAAGCTTTTGCTTTTTCAAGGAAGGATTACTCCTTTTTTTGCGAATTAGTGGTGGTGTAATAAAACGTGATAAATGATGTTTTTGTAGAGAAGTAGTAGACTACTAAGGATCTGGGGTTCAGAAGTTGGCGTGCTTGTGTGGACGATGTGTTAAGAAGCGTATAAGAGGAATTTAGGTGAGCGGTGCCAAACATGTCGAAGGAAGTAGTTCATTGGTTACCAGCCATACAATAGAAACGGCTCTTAATCAGCATTTTTGGCGTTCAGTTGTTAGCTGCGATATTTAATGGGGGTTGTTTCTAAGATTTCAGAATACTCATAAGGAAGTTCGTGTCCAGTGTTATGTAGAACTTTAGCTGGAGGGAACGGACATTTCCTTTGTGGAAACCTGGTGAGTATTTGCCCTCGGCGATTGCAAGGTGTCTTTCATACTTGTTTTGCTCATCTGTTAATAAAATCAGGGAAAACCAGTTAAATGTCATAAATATCGGCTAATACCTTAAAACATTGCTATTACCGAGTAAAAGCCTCATATCTTGATCACAAAACTGGAAAATATTATACTTGGTTTATTATATTTATGTTAAATATATTATTTGAAGAGTAACTGGTTTATTTAGATTTACAGGTAAAACCAGGTAAGTGATAGCATTTCCAAATTAAATTTATTAAATTTAGGATTAGTCAGATAGGTGTCTCTACTTTTTTAAACTAATGATACAATATCATTTCAGATTAATATGCATCTTTCACTAGAATACCTAATATCAAAAATAAGCTCACTGCTTAATTCACAATAAAAAACTAAACTTGAAAAACGTTTTTTCGGTATTCCTACATTCACCTGGTTTTCGCAGTATACCGACGATATATTGGATTTAAAGCAAGTTACCTGAAATGAATAGTTCACAATGTACATTGAACTATACCAAGTAGTAGTACTTACTTAAAAAATGTCTAAAACTGAATTTATTCCTTTTTCCTCAGTTGCTTCTCTTTATTAATCTTATCGAAGAATACGGTAGAGTTCCCCGTGAGGTTTTATGGTAGATGTTAAATAAGCAAGGAGTCCTTATTGAAAAATCAAGATTGTAAAATATATGCATAAAAGAATAACAAGTAATATTAGGACAGGTGTGGAAGACCAAAATGCATTTGTCACTTAGCCCTAAGATCCTAGTCCTTACTATTTTCTCAAAAAATAGTTTTTATATCAGATCACAGAGAAACTACACAAAACATTCAAGAGTGCGTAGCGTGTGCTAATGATAAAATATCTCACTAGCTTGTATTTTATTTTTTAATTCAGTTTTAGTACTTACAATAGGATCTTGTTGGGGCAAAATAGCTGATGTTATGTTTTTACTCACATTAACGAAGTATTCAATTAGATTTTCAGGGTTTCGAAGAGAAAGTGTTTGAGCTGTGTTAGTTTTATTTCGAAGATCGTTTATTATGGACCAAGTTTCCATTGCAACATTTTTAGAGCTTCCCAAACGATTTTTATAGTACATTTTTTTAGCTGTTTTGATAAGTTTTAGATAGGTTTCTTTGTACTTGGAGATATATTCAGTGACAAAGACATTGGTAGTAAATTTCTTGATGTACAGTAGTGAACGCATATTCTTGGCTGATATGCGGATACTCTTGGTAGTCCAGGGTTTGTGATGTTTTGACTTAATTTTAATTAAAGGAAATGCCTTATTGAAAATACAGACAAGCTTATCTAAAAAATTACTGAAATTATAGTCCACGTCCACAGAGGGAAAGTGTCATCCAGAAGTCAAGCACAAATTTTGGAGTTTACGAAAGTTCTGGGCTGAAAAAATCCTACATAAACGTTGGGTTTTCGAGGATTGTTTGTTAAAAATGTTAAACTTGGTATATACTGCTTCATGGTCAGGGAGTCCTGAGACAATATATAATCAATTATGGTAGATGTTGTTTTAGTAATTCTTGTAGGAGGATTAACGTGCATTGTGAAACCATACGATTTGAATATATTGACAAAGGATACTTGGGTAGCACAAGCAACAGCGTAATTAATATTTAAGTCACGTCATAGAATCTTTCTGCTTGTATTGAGCAGATCGTCTAAGAAGTTTAACAGGTTCTGAAAAAAATAGTTCCGTAGAAGATCCAGGTGATCTATAAATGCAGAGAATGTATAAATTAAGATTCTTGTTATAAACCAATGAAAACTCAAAAAAGGATTCATTCAACAGAAAGTCATATTTTGTTATAGGAGATAAATCATTATTTGTAGAAAGAATTAGGGTGCCACCATGAGCTGAACTTGAACGATCATCAAAAAAAAGGCTCGTTGATTTCGAGCCAGTGTTCTGTAACCGCAACTATCGGGTGAACTCCCAATTCCTCTAGAAACAAAAATAATTCATCTGTTTTATATCTTATAGAACGAATATTAATCAGAAACATGCTAAAGGTTAGTTTTCTCTTATTTTTTATTTCTTTTCAAGTGTAATAATAGATAATTCAATCCACTTAAAAAATAAAAAAATAATAACTTAAACTTAACTATATATATATATATATATATATATATATATATATATATATATATTAAAAATAACTCTATCCATACATTTTTTTTTCAAAAACAAAGTTAAATATGTCTAGTAGCAATTCAGTTAAATCCTTTGACCTAACTCAACTCCAACAGTATATCCTTTAGAAACAAGAAATAAATATTAATCTGTCTTTTCAGCAGAAGTAAGCCCATTAGTAGAGTTACAACAAGACGTAGACATACCTAACAAAAAGATAACAAAAGCCTAGATTAATTGGGTCCTGTAAAATTCTTAGGCGTAGTAATATATAGGCAAAAAGAGGATAACAATTCACGATATAATATTTTGGTTTAAAAGCGGAAAATAAAGAAATAATTTAAGCAATTTCTGTTACCGCAGTCGATGAGATTTAATTAATATGCAGAAAATATAAAATAGTTAAGCCTCTACCGCATACGAAACTCATATTGGGTCAAAATTTCAAAGAGATGCCTTAAACATAAAAATCTATTACGCGGTATTAGTCATAACGTAGCTACGTATGTTTAATTGCATATTATCTAAAATTAGTTGTTCTAACTTAGAAGCAGAGTTCTATGCCTGGTGTCCAGGTTGGACCTCCTCTTCTGAAGTTTTATGTTAATTTCATTTTAAATCAGCCGACAGCTATAAGAGGGTGGTTTTCGAGGTCGGTGATCACAAAAAATATATGATCTGTTGATCATGACATATTATTTTACAGAATATATGCCGCCAAAAAAATGGTGAAGAAATGACAGATTATTTAAAATGAAAATTATCACCCTTCTCTCAAGCTTAATTCAACACATTTGGAATGGTACAAAATACCAAATCACATCTATACATAATATTTCGAGAATCTTCCATTAATGTACGTGATCCTTTATATACCCATTTTTTTATAGATGGAGGTTTTTTGATCCACAAAGTAAAGTAAACACTTGGTCAAATTGTTTCGTCGATATTGAAAAATTACATAAAATATATTTAAATTAATTATGGAAAAAAATTGACAGAAACCGACGCGAAAAACATAATAGGTCATCTGACTTTTATTTCAACGAAAATATGTCTTTAAATATAAACCAAGAAAAATTCCAACTTAACGCTAAACATAAAAATAATATTAAATTATTACAAATTAAATTGTCTGAAGTAGGCATTAAATCTATACAACGTGCACTTGTTGCAGATAGGACTATTGTTACTACTACCATAAAAATAGCAGAAAATGTTAAAAAGAAAGTAGTCGTGGTGTCAGAAGATATCGATGTTCTAGTACTAGTTACTGCTCTTACTACAACTAGTTCTGAAATTTTCTTTCTGAAACCGGCCCAACGAAATAAAGCCAAAGAAGTATATTCTTCGAAAACTTTGAATCACATCTCATCTGATTTGAGCATATTTAAATAGGCGAACAATAGTTAAAAAGCAGTTTTTGTTGTCGACTTCAATAAGAGCAAAGGATTTATAGATATATTCCACCAAATAAAGTCTTACTCTACATAATTACAAAAATCGGTGAAATAGTGTCGTAAAATAGCAATAGAACTCCCTCTACGGTCAATTATTGTCAACGCCTATATAATTTACCAAAAAATAACCAACCGGAAGATGTGTCACATTTTACGCAAAAAGTTTAGCAGATAATGGTAGAAAATTTGCACAGACTAAAACTCCTTTTTCTCGTTTTAGGTGCATTCAGTGCAATAAATTCTATTATATCACATGCTTTATTTTTTAACTAGAAATATAAGAAACATGTATTACTAATTTTAAAGGACTTTTACTGATCTTTTGCATTAAATAAACAGTTGATTACGTTATATATAAAAAAAGCTTAGTTTCAAGCTACGTAATAATATTTTGTTTTATTGCTAGAGACTAGTATCCTAAAAATGCAGACTAAATATAATATAAAAGAGTTCATCAGGCTACTGATAAAATGTATTCCATATAAATGGATATTGTAAAGCATGTTTGTACCAAGCAGCCTAAAATACATTAAGAGTATGAGATGCAACATTGCTTTTTGTGGCGTTAGTAAGTTAAGTGTATGAGAGGGTCACTTGTTTATCGTAGCGATTAATGTGTTCATCATATTTTTTTTACTTAATTAAAAAAGGTTTATATTTATATTCAAAAAATCATATTTTAACTTTTATTTGTTACCACACCTTAAAATACCATAAAACTCCAGGAGCTCGAGGACCATCGTCGTTATCATTTTCGTGTTCAGTATGCTCAAACAGCTCCGAGTAATTACTTTTGACTGATTTTGAACAAAAATAACTTCAAACTTCAGGAGACCAAGTTCACCTTCGCCACCAGGTAGCTCGAGGATCATCTTCATCATGATATTCTTGTTTAGCAATCTCTAAACCCCCGAGTATTGACTTTCGACTGATTTTGAATGAAAATAGTATAAAACTTATGAAGACGTGGTCTTCTTAGAGCACCTGGATCTCGAGGACCAACGCCGTCATAATATTTGTATTCAACAACCTTGTGAACCTCAGAGTTATCATTTTCGACTGATTTTAAATTAAAATAATATATGACTCCAGGAGACGACGTCCATTCTGGAAACCAGATAGCTCGAAGAAAATCTCGACCTCGAAAACCTTCGAGTAATGACCGTCGACCGATTTGTAGAACGAAATTAACATACTCCAATAGACGAAGTCCGCGGTCCACGCTGGTCACCAGGTAGCTCGAGGATCATAGTTGTTATTATATTCGTATATAGCGACCTTAAAAACTCTTGAATAACAAAACTAAACTCATTTCTGTTGATATTTTCTGAGTTACACATTTTTCATTTTCTATGCACTTTGAAAATGCATTTTTCTTATGCACAAAATGTTATTTTCATTTTGCCACCCTGAATTTTGTTTACAGTTTCCTGACGCTTTCCTGAATCGAATGCAAAAAGTTACATAGCGATTCATCTTACTGCAAAAAATGGGTAGGTTTAGTGCTTCGTTTCTTCGCCTAAATACACAGTATATATCAAAGAACGGTATTTATAAAATATCTTGTAAATGCAACAATTTTTATTTGGGAAAAACTTCAAGGCCACTAAGTGTTAGGATAAATTAGCACAAATTGTGGATTAAAAACATAGATTTTGAAAGATCTTAGATATACAAACAGGCCTAGGATAATAAGCACTAAGTACAATGGAAAAATACATACATAGATAAAATAAATAGACAGCAAAAAGGGAAAAATCAAGCAAACAACCCCTATCTTACAAGAAATGTATAAAACGAACACATCAAGAAAATGAACTGAAAGAAGAAGCCAGTAGTAAGAATATACTAACAATAATAAGTGATTTGGTTATAGACACATCAGATATAATTAACTACATAAGCTCAGAAAGATCAGAGTTTGTTATCAGTTATAATCTATTTCTAATGAGTGTAGAGTAATAAAATCTCATGAAGTATTCAAAAGCGCTACAGGGTAATCCGTCAATAATCCATCAATAAATTCCGTCCGCATTGCAAAATTCTGTCGTTTCATAAAGAGCAGGTAGGTATCACCCTGTTTTAAGGGATTAGTCCATTGTTATCGACAGATAAACACTGAGCCAGAGGCGCGCTAGTGGGTTAATTGACAAAAGAATATGCATTCTTAAAAATCATATTCAAGGAAATAAAAATGTAATACAGCAGAACAGTGTTATTAAAAAAATATAAAATGTAACAATAAAATATATACGAACCGAAATCGGGAAATACTCACAAACACACACGAATGAACTTTACATATTGAAACACTTGTGGGGAGTTTAAATCAATTTATTCACAAAAACTACAAAAACTTTACTGGATACGTTATTACAATTCTACATCACTATAGTCTTCATCCGAAGAACTGTCATCATCCCCTGGTGTTATAATTATAGGGTCAACCACCTGATCGACCAAGTTGTTCAGTTCCCACATTTTATCTTCCTCTTTTAAAACATGCTGGATTGCTTTTTGCCAGTTTTCTGATGTGATTTCCATAATGGCTTGATCAAACAATACCTTGACATCTTTCATTTTAAATGTGGTATTGTGCCTTGCAACATATCCTTTAACTTGTGCCCATATAAGTTCTATGGGATTTAATTCGCAATGATATGGCGGTAGGCGTAGCACAGTTACTTTATACTTTTCTGCTACATCTTCTACGGCATATTTTATGAAGCGAGATTTATGTTGTTTTACTACGGCTAGTAGTTCCTTCTTTATTGAATTCGTCTCAAACTGAATACCTTTATTTGACAGCCAGTTAATAATTTATTGCTTTCTCCAAGCTGAAGTTGGTACCTTCTCTATGCGCCTTGAATGGTAGCTTGCATTATCCATAACCACGACCGAATCAGCTGGAAGAAATTTTAACATTTCCCCGAAGTAGTCTTCGAAGACATCCGAATTCATGTCCTCATGATAATCTCCCGTCCGACACGACTCAAAGCTTAACAAACCTTCTTTTAAAAATCCTTTTTCGCTTCCAATGTGAGCAATTATAAGCCTCTTCCCTTTTCCCGAAGGCACTTTAATACCCGTCGAAAGGCCTTCTATGAAAGCTTGGCGAGCACTTGTTACATTTTTATCTTGCCACATTTTTTGGACTATATAACCTTCATTTATCCACGTCTCATCAAGATAAAAAATTTTCTTGTGCTCTCTGCGGTACTGTTTTATAGTTCTCAAATATTTTCGTCTCCAGCAAATGATTTCATCACTTTCCAGTAATAGTGCCTTTCGATTGTGCTTTTCCCAGGAAAAATTCATACTTTTTAAAGTTTTCCATAAAAGTTTTCTGGATATCAAAGGAATATCGTTATCTTGGCTTATCTCCATTAGTATTTTGTCAAGGGTGGGTATTTCCTTTTTAAAATAAAACGAATGAACTTTTCTTCGAATGTCACGTTTGGTGTCTTCACCTAAGATTTTTATTGGTCTTCCTGATTTTCTCTTGCATGGACTTAACTGGCCTGATATCTTTCTTTCTCGCAATAATTTAAAAATCGTGGACTGTCCAATTCCAGTCATTCGGGCACATCGCTCAACACTTTCTTGCACAGACAAACTAGGGTGATCGTGTTTTATGCAATCATATACATTTAAAATTATAACTTTTTCACTAACAAATAGCGGAGAATTTTTTACACCTCTTTTCTTTGGAGTAAATGTCGCCATTTTATAGCTTTTTCACTATTTCTATATCACAATATTACTGTACGTTTAATTGGTGTAGTAACAATTACTAACTCGAATGTCGAATGATAATAATAAAATAAAAGAGGGATTATAATGAAAGTGTAAGTAAAACCTCATTACGCGTTATTAGTCTTCATGTTGATTTATTTTAGTTCTTAGTAATATTAGGAGGTGCGTCATACCCTTATCAGTTTCTTCTAATGCTTTTATTCGTTCAGTAAGGAAGTGAATTTGTTTTTATAAATAAAAATGTAATTAGCTTTAATGACCATATAATGGAATACGAGTTTGAAGAATAAGTTAATCGAAAAATTAAATAAAATTGGTTATCACAAAATATCCAAAATATGATATTTTGAGGTACATCAATTTTTGACGACGAAGTTGACATCCGTCCATTTGCCTACGCCCATGACGACACCGAAATTCAGGCAAATTTTATGACACTTCATGATTTATTACTCTACACTCATTTGAAACCAATTATAGAAATTTTAACATGACCTTCAGAATTTCACTAAAAATACGGCTATTTGCCTTTAAGATCGAGCCCAAGTCAGTCAACTTTCACGATGGTTTACAGGTTAAAGCTAATATTTTTTCAGAGACATTTAATACAAAACTGACTGTTGCAATACAGTAGAGTTCCTCCAGTGCGACATAGAAAACTGACGCAAAGCTGTATGTCTGTGTAATGGGGCGTATTTTTCGACTACGTCACATGGTCAATAAACCTGGAAAATTAGAAGATCTTACTGCTTTGCGTCAGTGTTTTCTCTCGCACTGGGGGAACTGTATTGCAACGATGGGTCTATCTTGTAATATGTCTATGATTTTTTTAACACTATTTTCGGATTGTAGATCCAAACGTTAAAACACATGTAAAATATTTTCAGTACACTTAATATTTTGATTTCATCTCATATAAAACAATATTTGATTCAGTCTTTATTCATTTGGCGTCCAACATAACACTAAATTAAAAAGGTTATATTGTTTTTGGGGAATATTCCTTTAATATTTTGACACTCATTACTTAACCATTTTTTGAGTTTTTTTCTTTTTCTGGTAATATTTAGGTACTCATTATTTATTTACTTATATTAACATTGCTTTTAGTTTTTGTCTCTTTTTTTTTGTTCTACTAGCTCTCTATCTATTTTTACATATTAAAAAAAAAACTCTTCTGTTTGGGATTTTTGCACTAATTTGTTGGTTTTGATTTTACCACTTAATATTAACTTAAAGTCTTATTATGTCTTGATATAGACTGTTACAACAGTTGTCAATGGTCTGCAAGTCATTTTAATAAATTTGTTCCCCCTTTCTACGGTTATGATTCAGCAGGTTTGATAAAGAATAAACGACGACAATCGTGAATTCTTTTCATGTACATTTATTTCCATTCTTGTGATTTATAGGGACACATCGATTTCTTTGCTCTTGTTATCGAGTCCAGTAGTAAATTCTCATAACAAGAAAGAAGAAAGTTGTTCTTGTCGAAAATAAAGCCGTAGGTAGACAATAACGTTTGTCTTTTATTTGAATATCGTCGTAAATATAAAAAATACATATCTAACCGTTTGCACTGAATTGAAAATTATTATTGCCATCATTCTACAATCCAAAGTTTATTTATTTTTTACAATAATCTACTTAATTCCTACCTAATATCATCTTAATTTAACATCTTTATTACCTTTTAGAGGTAAATATTTCTTGTTTTATTTTAAGTTACAAATGTCAATTAAAATGTCTATAGGAAATAAGCAATTTTGTAGTTTTGGATCAAAAGATAAAAGTGTAAGCACGACAGCCAAATCGAAAAACGGACAGACTCAGCATACCTTCAACTTAGGAATGTGGGGATGGTACAGGCAAAATGGGACAAGTATGGACAGCCGGAATGTGATCACGGCGACCATATTGTTATTACTTATTGCTTTCCAAACAAATGTTGAAATGCTTAGTCTCAAGACTTTTTAATTTCTATAAAGTTAACATGTTGCTTCCTCTGCTGCTTTGTCTTTTAAGTATAGTGTTTTTACGATAATACCATCATAATTCAGTGTTCTATTTCTATGAAATAAAGTTTAAAAGTTTAAATTAAAGAAATTCTACACTTACTATATTGATACATGCATTTTATTGTTATTTTTATAAAACAACATGCTTTATTATTTACACAACTTTGTAAAATTGTTGTAGTAACTATTAGAATACTTAAATATTGCAAAAAGCGGAAAGATTCTGTAAAAAAAATAAAAAAAAAAACGAAAAATACAAATTATCCACTTTGGTTTGTTTGGAAAATGAAACTGACAGATGTCAATAAAATCTACGGCATCACCCAGCAGTCCATTAGACTGGCGACACAAGCGGTGCAAAATAGTTGTTAGTGTGTACCGGATGCCCGATGCTAGCAGTAGACGTGAGTTGCGCGCAAACCAAAGCAGGGATGCAGAAATCATTTAAAAATTAAATTACAGGGTTGTTTACATGAATCTTTGTTTACAACGACTTGCATTGAATTATTCAAAATAAGTAATTTTAAATAATTTACAATAATTTAACAATCTTTGGTAACTATAAATCCTTTATACTACAGAAATAATCTAAACAACATGTTTTGACCAGTCTATTACTCCGTCTGATTTGGATATTCTTAAAATATATGTTACAAATTTTTTTTCCAAATGTCACAAGTAATATAAATTCTTTATACTATAGAAATATTCTAAACAATATAGTTTCTTCTTCATCGGCTTGTTTCCATAATGAGTTCGTCGTTTTCGTCTTCTTCATAAATTCATTCCATCAATTTTTTGCCATTTTTTATTTTTTAAAAAACTTTTGAAAACATCTTTTTTTTATGTAAGAGTCGTTACATTGGAATTTTTTTTAGTTACAAATCGAATAAGGTCCGACGTTTATACAGGGTGAGTCATGAGGAACTTTACATACTTCTACCATATGTAGAGTCCCTCAGGGAGCATATCATGTGGCCACTAAAAAATGTCAACTCCTCTTCTTTATTAATTAACAGGGTGATTTGTGTAATTGACCATTTATTTCATTTTACTGTATTGTTTATACGGCTCATTTGATTTTTTAATTTTTTTTAATTTTTGCATGATACAGTACACTACTATCAAGTATTCGACTGGTATTAGCTAAACTAAAAAATTCCAGGACTGGCTTTGGAAAAATTAATTTAGGGATTCGTATTAAATATTACACCCTGTATATATATTTTTTTAAATGCAATAAGTGATTTTCAAACTACATAAATAGCCAATGAAAACGACATATGTGACAATGTTGTCGCACTTTTATTAAATTTTTAGTGAATGATCAAATCTTACCAAAAATAGAACAACCATAATGATGTATCAAATTATAAGGTAATTAATTTAAACAAATGTTATAAATTTCAAACATTTTAATTGAAATGATAAACTGAGTCACTGCACAACAAAAAACAGTAACTACTAACAATAACGAAGAACAATTTAAAAAAAAAAACTAAAAATATGTACATAGTTATGATAAACCCATAAATTAGAACTGGAAAAGATACAATAATGGTAACAAAATAAAAATAATTCAAAATAGATTTTCGAAATGGAACCCTGCAGCCTGATCGTTTCTAATAGTATAACAATGTATAATTCAATCAATTAATTGTTGTCGGTTATTAATATTCACTGCATAAACTAGTTGCTTCAATCGTCCCCAAATATGTTAATCAACGGGATTGAAATCAGGGGATCTTGAAGGCCACGAAATAGGACCTGCACGTCCTATGCACCTGTTGCCATAAACATTATTGAGATGTTGTCTCACTGCCAGTAAAAAGTGTGGGGGTGCCCCATCATGCTGAAAATACATCCCTCGGATAGCAACGTTCGCGTTGGCAAGCAAATTCGGTAAAATATTTTGTAGAAAGTTCAAATAGACCTGCCCTGTTAAAGGACCATCAAAAAAGTGAGGACCTACTAATTGGTTATTTATGACACCAATCCACACGTTAACCGAAAACCTTAACTGAGAACGACGTTCTCGAATAGCATGGGGATTTTCTTCTGCCCACACATGTGAATTTTGTGAATTATTTAACCCGTCTCTGGTAAATTGGGCTTCATCTGTAAATAGTGTCCTGTATAGCGTTGGTCGATTATTGTTAATCCATCTACAAAATTCCAACCTATCGATCTCATCTCCAGCATGTAGTCGCTGAACCATTTGAATGTGATATGGGTATAGATTATTTTTTTGTAAGACTCTACTTACTTTTGATTGAGTAACATAGAGTTCTCGACTTACGTGTCTAGTGCTTATTGTAGGGTTCATAGTAACGGCGTCCATAATGTCATCTTCCTGCGCTTCATCTACATGTCGCTCTATTGTTCCACTAGGAAAAGTGCCATTTTCTCGCAAATAATTAAAAACTGACCCAAATGTTGGATGACTAGGAGTTCGACGATTAGGAAATCTCCTGCGATATTCTCTACTAGCAGCCCTACCATTCCCATTACAGAATCCATAAACAAATATTATGTCTGCATATTCTGTGGTCGAAAACTGATGTGGCATTTTGAACGAAAGTAACAAAAGCTCTACCAAAACTAACACAATGTACTTAACGTAGATATGACAGAAGAAATATTTATTTTTGTACACATAAATAACAATTGATAATGACAATAATGACAATGGGTATAAAATATCAAGAAACGTCAAACGGTCAACGCCAACCTTCATTTTGAACTTTTTTAGATTTATTTTTATTTAGTACAGTTGATGCAATGTATTATTATTTGACATAAAATTTTAATCATTTACAATCAACAAAAACTAACACATACAAGAGGTTTGACTTTTTAATCAATTTAATTTATTATTTATCGAAAATAATGCCCCAATACGATCTATGAGTAAAAATTTAAAATTGAAAAATAATTGATTCTATCGTAGAGATAATACAAAGTGACAGTAAAGATGTTAATTTTCTACGTATTAGATTATGTTGTAGGAACTCATTTTAATTAAAATGTTTGAAATTTATAACATTTGTTCAAATTAATACCTTATAATTAGATACTTCATTATGGTTGTTCTATTTTTGGTAAGATTTGATCGTTCACTAAAAATTTAATAAAAGTGCGACAACATTGTCGCATATGTCGTTTTCATTGGCTATTTATGTAGTTTGAAAATCACTTATTGCATTTTAAAAAAAATTTATACAGGGTGTAATATTTAACACGAATCCCTAAATTAATTTTTCCAAAGCCAGTCCTGGAATTTTTTAGTTTAGCTAATACCAGTCGAATGCTTGATAGTAGTGTACTGTATCATGCAAAAACTAAAAAAATCAAATGAGCCGTATAAACACTACAGTAAAATGAAATAAATGGTCAATTACACAAATCACCCTGTTAATTAATAAAGAAGAGGAGTTTTGACATTTTTTAGTGGCCACATGATATGCTCCCTGAGGGACTCTACATATGGTAGAAGTATGTAAAGTTCCTCATGACTCACCCTGTGTAATTATTTTTATATAATGTGTATAATGTATAGGGAACGCTGTATCTTAATTAATTTATATCATCAAAACAATAAATAGGGGTTTGAAACATTTTTTAGGCAAATATTTTTATATTTACATAAAAATATATTTGACCAAGAAGGGAATCCGTTTAGAAATAGATCTCTATCTTGTTTTTAAGTTCTGAAAAATTTATAATCTTATAAGAATGTTTATTAACAATTAAATGTATCTCGGAAATTAATTGACCCATTGGATCTTACGAAAACTTATTCGATTTGTAATTAAAAGAGATACAATTTAACGATTTTTGCTTAAAAAAAAGAATGTGGACTAAAGGTGTTTCAAAACTAAAAAAATCATGAAAAATTTACGTTTTTACAACTTCAATCATTAATTTTGTATAAACTGTTGGGTAAAATTTATTGTTGCATAGCTCCATTGATATTTTTTTTATGTTCTTTTATAATATTGCACCATTTTACCCTAAAGTATTGATTTGATACAATAAAAGTAAAAATAATCAAAAACACCTTAAATGTGCCATAAAAAAATATAACCGTTTGGAGATAAACGCACTTGGAGGTTACTCCATGTATTGCCCTTCATAACGCTTTGCTGGTTTCAAAAATTCACGAATTAATGCTTAAAATCATTCATTTTTTTTTATCTTCTATCTCTTCAGTCTCCAGAGCTTGGACTAATAGTAAAAATTGTGGTATTATATCCGAGTAGAAACTCTCGATTTAAGTTATGAATTAATTAATTGGAATATTAGCTACACCTAGTATTTATTAGTTTCACGTGTTATCAATTACTGTGCTGTTTGTTCTGTATACTCGATATTCTCTTACTCGTTTGATTACTCACTATCCTAATACGGGTTCAATTAGACAAACAACTCTCTAACAACATTTCATGAAGCAAAATCAGCGATAGAACATAATTAAGATAATGCAGATAGAAACATCGATATAGCTTACCTGCAAAGCACTGCAGGCAATATGTTTTGTAAAAATAAAGTATCTTGTTTACACGCAATAGTTTATTTTAGTGAACGATGAAAATATTTGTTAATAAAAAACCTGAAAATAGTGAAAAAGTACAAATAATACAGTGAAACAGCAAATGTATTACGTTTATCTATAGATAAAGTCACGTTGAGATGGCAGTGTACGGATATAGGATAACAGCGTTGCCAATTCTACTGCCATTGTAAGTTTTGCTACTTTTGTAAAATAAGCAGGGCCAAACTCACGGTAAACTAAGATATGTTTAGGTAAGCTAAAGTTGTTAATAGAAAATTCGTGAATGAAATAAATGGTAATAATTCCTAAAATGCTTTTATACATAATACCGCAGTTAATAGGGAAAAAAATATGAAAAATATTCTACAGGTTTTTTAATGTTCTAAACGGTAGATAAGGGATAACTGATGATAATTCCTTGAAGAATTACAGCCAATTTTGCTTTGTTTATTTTTTAAAGAAAGATGAAGTTTGGAAAAAATCATTTTTTTGCCTATTTTGTTCCTCGTGCATTTTAGGGAAAAATGTTTCAAATAAATGTTGCAGATCTTAAACAGTTTTTTAATTTTTTAGTTTGTAAATTAAAATACATAAACAAATGACTGAGATAATTGCAAAAAACCCCTAATTGAGGACCCTAGAACACAAGGGTGTAAGTGCAGTTGCTTATCACTTAGCAACTGATATCTAACAACAGGCACGTACTTTTGGCTTCAAACTTTCTACATTAACAACAATAATACCATCAAAAATTACATGTCATTGAAAACATGCTGAAAACTGAAAAAGTGCTACCTAGGTTTTTAAATTTATATCGAACTTTGAACAAAGATTTTTCAAAACTTTGTTTTTGGCACTTACACCCCTTGTGTTCTAGGGGCCTCAATTGTGCACTAATTTATTAAATGTTCATAACTTTATTTTTTGCATAATGACGTCTAATATAACTACTTGAAATTATGTCGATTAATGAGGTATTTAAGTGTGCTACATTTCAACCAGATCAACTAAATATTTTATTACCTTTACTGAGAAAAGAATACCCCCGAAAAACAATTTTCAATCATCTTCATTTTCATAATCTAGTTCATCTTCAGAGTCATCGTTTAATGAAATTCTAATAGGTTCAATGTCATCTTGAATGTTGTCTACTGTCCAAAAATTATTCTCCAATTTTATAACATGGTTGACGTAATTTTTCCAATGTCCATTGTTCTGTACTTTATCATAACCTTCATAAATCAATGTTTTAACGTCGTTTTGTTTGAAACTTGAATTCTTAGAGGACACGTACCGTTCCACTTCACTTCACACCATTTCTATTGGGTTCAGTTCACAGTGATAAGGCGGAAGTCTTAAGATATGTACATCTACGCGGCATTGTTCGTCACTGTGATTCCTGTATTTTTCACCAATACAATCAATTTTGTATTTGTCATACATATTTTTAAATACATTAGCAGTTTCCAGAAGTTCATTTTTTAAGTAATGTTCTTCAAAATAAATGTCCTTTTCATAGAGCCACTCCTTAATTTGACGTTTCACCCAATATTGTTTGGGAAAATTTAATTTCCTAGAGTGATAAGATGCATTGTCCAAGATAATGACATTCTTTTTATTTTTTGGGAGATTCGGTATTAACATCTCTTCAAACCATTTTTCAAATAGATCTCCGTCTATCTCTTCATGGTAATCTTCAGCACCTTTTTTGGCAAGAAAAGTGATGTCAGCACCTTCAACAAATCCGTCTTTGTTTCCTGCATGGACTAAAACAAATCTTGGTCCTTTTCCGGTCGGAGTTTTTAAACCTGTGGTAAGTCCATTTACGAAAGCCTGTCGGCTATTTTTTATTGTTGTATCTTGCCATACTTGCCCATTGGTTATTCCAGTATTAACCCATGATTCGTCCATATAAATGATATTGGCTCCTTCGTTCCTCAGTTTCTTTATTTCCCGGAGATAGTGACGCCTCCAAGCGACTATTTCTTGTTTTTCTATTAATATTGAATTTCTACCTTGTTTGCCATATATAAAACCCATGTCGTGCAATAGTCTTCTCAACGTACTCTTGGAAAAATTCGGAAGATGCTCCATTTGCTTAATTTTTTCTAGTACTACGTCAAGGGTTGGAGGAATATTGTCCATAAAAAAACCGTGCACTACTTGTCTTATTCTAGACCGAGTTGCTTTATCATATCTATTCTCACGACTATTCAAATAACCTATTCTTTTTTTTCTTATAGGAGTTACGAGTGGACCATTTTTACTTTCACTTCTATATCGGAATATCGTTCGCTCAGAGACTCCAGTCATAGCAGAAACTTCCCGCACTATTGTTGATACACTTTTATCATTATTACTGTTTGATAAATAGTTAAAAACATTTAACACTATTTTTTTGCATTCACTATTTAACAAATTACCGTTTTTGAATTTTATTACACTCGCAGCCATTTTGACACTGACACGACACAAACGTCTGATATCAACTGAAAATTCTTTTAATGACTCTCAAGTATTTACCTGAATTTATAATTGCTGGCATTAGACAATAATTTTGAATTTATAAATAGGCATATTTTTTTAATTCTAAATTATTTTTTAATGTCTGTAACTGTAAATGCAGGTAGAGAAAGTGTGTCATTAAAAGGACATTAAGATCAAAAACGGATTATACAAATAATTATTTCATTTCCACGAATTGTAAACAATTTTGAACAGAAGATATAATTCCGAAAAGACCAGATTTCCGAAATATAACTTTCTATTTTTAAAATACCAACAGAAAAATTATATAATTAAAAAAATGTAGTATTTTTCCGTTTCACATTCATAAATATTTCCGAAATTATAATTCTTTTATAGAAGCCGGCCCATAACGTACGATTGTAGGTACGATTAAAAACTGACAACAATGTAGTTATTTCTGGCATGTAGAAAGTACAGGCCTATCTCTGGAACGCTGCCATCTGAATGTGAATTTATCTATAAATGAATTATAAACATCCATCATATTTTAATGCAGAAAAATGATTTATTGTTTGATATTGATAGGAGTAACTTATTGTAACGTCGACTCCGGTCTTAAAAATATAGGCACGTTGCCTCGGTAACTCACAACAAAATTATTAAGTTCTAATCACAGCTGATAATCTTAGGGCCGATTGTTCTAACGCTAATCAAAACTTGATTGTAATCAAATACTTAATTAAAATCAAATACGTCACATTTTGAAGTTATGTTGACTGATTTATTTTATTCAATTTTATTATTTTGCGTTTTAGTTTAAAATAAACCATAATTAAATTCTTTCTGATGTTAATTTCATGTTTTTATTTACAAATCAATAATATTATCAAGCAATTTTTAATAACTTTTACAGCTACTGTGAGGTATTTGATTGTAATTAAATATTTGATTGCAATCAAGTTTTGATTAGCGTTCGAACAATCGGCCCTAAAGGTATATCATTCAGAATTAAATTATAGATTAAATAATATAAAATTTGACATCCTAGATTCTAACTTGATAATTAGGGTAAATAATAGATAAAGAATTTAATACATAGTGTAAAAAACTAAATAATCTGATTTGCAATAGTAAAAAACCCAATGTTCATTATAAAAAAAGTGTTTCGAACTATAATTTTTTTAATAGATTTATTAATTTAACAGATACTAAATTCAGTAATAGCGAGATACAACTTTTAGAGAAAGGATTTCAACGCAACTTGCTTCAACATAATAATCAAAAAACTTAAGAATATTTAGGTGTAGAATGTGAAGTGGCATTAACTAAAACTGCCAAAAATATCGCAAAAGTGTCATTCCAAAATATATTACCGATGTATGTAGTGAAACCAAAAAGTCCTGTTACAAAGAGAATTAAACATCAATTTCAATTAAAAATAAATTAATAGAAAACAGCAGAGTGTCTACAAAAGCAGACAAAGGTAACACTACTATTTTTGCTATAGACAAAATAGAATATAATGACAAAACAATAGAATTTTTAAATAATCAAAATAATGAAACAGTAAACAAGGATCTAACGTAAAAGTTATTGCAGTTTTCCAACTTTATATTATAAACCTTGTTAAATTATTAAGGGACTTTGTGTTAGTTTTTATTCTCTCCGTATATTTAGCCAGAATTTCACGTACAAAGACACATACGCATAGATCAATAAACGGTTGTAATACATTGTTACAGACAACAGACTGGTCTGTCATACATTGTATGTTAACAAAGAACGATAGAAAAATGAATGTCTTTCGTTAAAAGTGCAGATCGCTGGGTAATTATTGCTCACACCTAGCGTCAGCTGGTACAAAACAACTCTTGTCCAACGGCCGTGGCAGTCAGTCACCATCAAGCACTCGGTCACAATCAAGCGCTCAGTCACCAACAGTCTGTTAGGGACAGTCGTTCCATCCAGTAGGGGTGAAGGCTGCTCCATCATCAATACTTTTGTGGTTCCTGTATGTCATTGAAGACGTTCTTTTCAATAGCGGGTGGTGCTACCATTCCATTGGGATAAAGTACAATACACCATATCTTGTTGCTGTTATAAATCAAGTACGTTTACTTGGTGTTAAATTATTTCATATTGTTTCATGATTTGAACCTTTAAATTAAACTTTATTTTGAAAATTTTACTTTCGTTTTAATATAATAAACTTTATAGCATATTTATATTTTTGTTGCTAATTGTTATTAACATTGTGTTTACAAATATTACTTTTAAATTGCATATAGTGTAATTTACGCATTTTTGATAATCATCATTATTATAATAATTAAACGTTGTGTACGATAAAATCATTCATATTTCTTTGTATTGTATTTAATTAACAATCAGCTTTTAAAATCATTGTTCTTTTTTTTTCATATTTTAGTGCATATTTTTTGCAGACGGGCGGTTTGTTTTGTGTGCTATAGATATTCACAACTCATCTCGTAATGTTTAGTTTTTAAAACAGCCGTGTTTTTACGGAAATTCGTTTAACTTTTGTAAACTCATTCAATATTGGTTGTCGTATCGGTTTCGTATCACATAATATTTAAATTTGTAGCTCTTTATATTTTAACATATTTAAATTTATGTATATTTGTCTTTTGGTTTTACTTGTTTTTAAATAGAGTTTTATATAGTCTACTCGCTTCTTATATCTCTATAGTAATATACATATCCAATGTGAAAGTGAGAAACCATCAAGTTCAAGATTTAACATATATAGTCTACTCCCTTTTTAATGTCTTTATATGTCATATAAAGGTCATCGTATATGCAGAAAGCAACAAAATTATCAAAAACAAATTAAACTGGCGTTAGAAAATTCAAAATCAATATTAAATTGAATAGAGCAGAAATATCTCAATATTATGAACCTGCAGCATCCCAAATTATACTCTTTTACTAAACTACACAAATCTGATCACCCAGTACCTACGACCTGTAGTTTCTTTTTATAAAGCTTCGTCATATAAACTTATAAGAAAACTGTTAGAGATTATTTTAGAACACCCTAAATTTTCACCTAAATTTACTGTAAAAAATACAATGGAACTATGGTTTGTTTTTTAAACAGGAGGAGTAAACTAAAAAGACAGATTCACACCCAAGAAAGTTTCTATAAAAGTCAACAAATACATTTTTTTGGTTGATTATCTCGGCCAATTGGTTACTAATCCAGTAACCAATTCTAACCTAAATTTGTTTGTTTATGTTTGAATAATAATTTTTTCCAATTTACTTTCAATATATATTTTTTGTTTTTCTAATCACAATAAAATACTTTGTGTATTACTATTTAAATGGGAATAAGCCACAATTAAAGGTTAAGTACGTTTATTGACGTTTCAATTTCCACTTAGGAAATCGTTCTCAAAATACAAACACTATTTTGAGAACGATTTCCGAAGTGGAAATTGAAACGTCAATAAACGTACTTTAACCTTTAATTGTGGCCTATTCCCATTTAAATAGTAATTACTTTAAAATGTCACAAGAAAATAGCTTCAGAACAATATTTTGTGTATGTTTAATAAAAACAGCTGTCCTTTTCAACCTTGAAATAAGTATTAACACTCTTTATTTCTTTCTAGACGAGGTTGACCTCTGCAACAAGCAATAGAATTAGCATATATAGATGATGCAGATGAAATCTTTATTGATCCTCCGGATGCCAGTGAATTAACGGATAAGGATTCTGGAAATGAGGATAAGTGAGGCACTTTAGACAATCTAACTGGCCGTCAACTTCTGTCCAAAGTGGAAATTAGATTTAACCCTTAACTACCATGGCCAAAAATAGTAACATTTGTACCATGCCAGGGTCAAATTTGACCCCCCATTGTTTTTTGTATCAAAAAATATTCTTTTTTTAACTTGTTTTATTTTAAATTATTTTGTTTACATCTACTTTTACATTTATATAAAAATAAACGAATTTGGTTAATTAGATATAACTTTATTTAAAAAAAACTTTTGTATTCAGTCAAATTAGCCTGCACTTTCTCGAATTATAAGAAAAATAATAACAACGTGCAGTTTTTTTATATCCAATGGTGAAATCTAGGTATCATAGCTCCTACCTAAAATAAAAAAAATCGATTTAGATTTCGTATCTCAAAAATGACAAGCATGATTTTACCTTAATTTTCAACACCGCTTATGCATAACGTCTGTATGCGGGAATGATTTTTGCAAATAAAATCTCGACATTTATCGCACGATGAGCTTTCTGTCTTTTGGTTTTTGGAATATGGACATATTTTACACCTTCTCCCCCTTTTTTCGTCGTTGTGGCTCTGGATTTGCGGCAGGCATTGGTTCCTGAAGTCCGGAAACTTTAAAAATGGCAGTATGAATTTCTCTCGGTAAACAAGTTTGCTGAGCTCTACGAGTTAAATGGGCCTTAATAAGTTCTTGACCTAAAGTGGTTAGAAACAATCTTCTTTCCATTATTTGATTTTGCTGAACTCCATTAAAAATTACGTTAGCATTTAATCCTGCAATGTCCAAAATGCGAAACCATATTACTTGAGGCAATCTACGAGTTCTTCTGCCAGTTTTATAGCATGCACATTTCTTATCCAATGAATCCACGTCACCTTTTGTCTCGTTGTAAAAATTTATAATCTCTGACTTTCCATTAACCATTGTATTGGAATGATGCATAGTTGACACTAACAACACTGCACGATTTTTCTTAGGAACAAAAGATACAAGGCTCTCGCTTCCTGTAAAACCAAATAAGGCAGAATTAGGTGGCCTATTTTTTGGGGTTGAAATTCAGCAGGAACCTCTCTTTTATTTCTTTTTAGAGTTCCAACATATGAAATTTTATGGCTTCTCAGTTCTTTTATGAGCTCAATGGACGAAAACCAATTATCTGCTGTTATGTTTCTATTTATACCAGAAATTGGTGGAATAAGTGTGAAAACATCTAGAGTGGGGATGGACATCTAGATTGGATTTGCTCTGCGTATATCTTTTCCAGTATATATAAAACCATTTAGCAAATAACGTGTCTTAGAGTCTACTAAACACTGCATTTTTAGACCGTATTTGTCTGGCTTATTTTTGAGATACATCCTGAATTGGCACCTTCCTCTAAATGCAATAAGCATTTCATCTATTGTGAGATATTCACCACAGCTATAATTGGACTGGAAATTAATTATAAACATATAAAAAATATTGGATATAGCTGCCAGTTTATCTCCGTGCGCAATACGTTCTTGTCTAGTAGCTGGGTCGTCAAAACAAAGGCTTCCAAGCAAAAAATAAAATCGGTTTAGTGACATGGTTGCTCGAAATATATCACGGCCAGTAACATTCGTAGCAAATAAAGACCTTAAATCTTCATTATTGGATTTAAATACCCCAGCTAAATATAATAAGCCTAAGAAGGCCTTTAATTCAATTATGTCAAGATGATTGGTATATTGACACGATAAATTGTGTAAATTATATTTAGAAGCCATATTAGTTATTCGTTCATTGGTTTTTTTAAGAATTTCTTGCAATATATCGTGGCTAATAATACATTCCCAAGCATCAACTGGTTTTTCTGGCATACTAGCTCGAGCTTTTCCAATAACACCCGGTAAATGACTAATTAAATTATGCTTAAGTGTACGAGAAAAGGTGGGAGAAGTTTTAGACCACCTGTACCTATTTTTGCCATAAAACACATTCCTTGAGACAGCTATATCACTCTCTTCACCCGAATATTCACTAGCAGTTTCGGAATTATTAATTTGCCAATTTTTTTCGTCA
This sequence comes from Diabrotica undecimpunctata, assembly GCF_040954645.1. Classification (NCBI taxonomy): domain Eukaryota; kingdom Metazoa; phylum Arthropoda; class Insecta; order Coleoptera; family Chrysomelidae; genus Diabrotica; species Diabrotica undecimpunctata. Next base: position 123,964,814 of record NC_092806.1, read on the forward strand.
TCATCGTCCCATTCCTCTTCACTGTCTGTTTCGTGATCACTGTGTTCACTAGTGTAATAATTTAGGGTGGCTACTGTAATAATTTAGGATTGATGCTGTAAATATAAATCTAATAAACCCCTCTAATAAATTATCACCACTCTAATAAAGGCTGTCACCATTGTAGAAGACGTCTGTCTCAATATCCTTATCAATGCATCTACAATTCTTAGGGGATACTTATCCCTGCGAGCGGGGCAAGGCTTACTGGTTCCACTAGTCTGGACTGACTGGTTTCACCCTCGCGGATTTACAAGAGGGTAGGGAGATTTTTGGAAGAAAGGGGATTAAGGACTTCTCGGTCTCAGGTCCTGCAAAGAGTGAGAGGCTATGGGCTTACGTTAGAAGCCGGAGCACTGCATAATCGGAAATGTGTATCTCTTCTAGTCTCTACCTGTAACGGCCGGGAATAACAAAAAAAAACAAATTTCGAGTTTACAATGTATTAAATAGACTGTACACTACAAAATATTAGTTATGACCAATAATTTTCGATCAGGCGCGAAGGGAGACGAGAAGAGACAAAGCAAGGAATTAAAGGGCGGACAATTCCGTATCATTAGATATACCTTGGGTTAGTATATAGATCTTAGTTACCTTCGCGTATTTAGGCTCTAGCTAGTGAATACGCCTCCACTCCTACAGGGATTCGAGATCCGTCAGTTTTTTGAGAAGTCAAAACGGCGCGCTGTCGCCAACCTTCGAATCTCCAGATACCGGCACTTATACGTCACACTATCTCGTCGAGTTAAATAGCGCGCTCACTTGCTGCGTATCGTCCGATCTCCGCACTTCTTGCGTGGGGCTCTCTAGAGTGTCAACTTCCCACTAGTCCCCGCTGGCCCGCTTGTTCGCTTTTTTATCAGCCCGTATTCTCAATTTTCAGTCGTAGTACCAAGGTCGCGTTATTGTTTTTTTTTTGCTGACTGGGTCCCCGTGTTATTTTTCAGCGGAGGTCTATGTTTTTGAAACGTGATTTAAACAAACGTGGTGGCCTGATATTTGAGACTCGTGTAATACATTTAAACTGTGTCGAGTTTTCAATCTTTGTTTAATGTAAAATATTTACATTAATATGTTACCTACTAGCTATGAATTTATTTGTTCTTTAATCAATTTGGAATATGTAATAATTACGTAAATAATTATTACTCTTTACTAGGCTAATTATCCCTTAATTTTTCCTTCTTTATTTTCTTGCTATGTTTACATTACACTCATCATCATCCAGCCTCAAGAGTCCACTGCTGAACATAGGCCTCTTCCTCATGTTTCCAACCCCGTCTATCTTGCGCCGCTCTCATCCAGTTTTTATTGAGTCTTCTTAAATCGTCAGTCCATCTTGTAGGTGGTCGACCGACGCTTCTCTTGTCTTCCCTTGGCCTCCATTACAATAACCTCTTTGTCCATCGCCCATCTGTCATTCTGGCTATGTGTCCTGCCCATCTCCATTTTAGTCTGGCTATCTTCAAGATGATGTCAGTCACTCCGGTTCTTCTCCTGATGTCATCGTTGGTTATTCTGTCTCGCAGAGTTATTCCTAACATGGACCACTCCATTCTTCTCTGCATGACTCTCAGTTTGGTAGCTGCTGCTATTGTTAAGGCTGTTACATTACACTAGCCTGGTCTAAAAACTCACTGTCACTATCTAGTCCATTGTCCATAATTTTTTGTCCCTCCTCTTCAAGTTCTTTCTGTGTCAGAGGACGTTTATTGCGACTACACCCCGCCATTTCAAATTACTCGTTAATTGCACTAGAAACACTTATACCATAAGCGGGTCAAAATTGACCCTATGCGTGCCTAACTCTGCAGTAGTAACAGATAAACTAACGGAATTTTCGTAGATCGATAAATCACCTACCGGTCGAAGATTAGCAGAAAGCGCGCAATGCTCAATCTATGTTTCGGTAGCGAAACTTGGCATTAAAAACGCGGGGGGGTCAATTTTGACCCCTCCATGGTACTTAAGGGTTAAAAAATATAGTGATGGTGATGGTGATGAAGCTCTTTCAGATGATGGATCCGAACAAAATACAGACGAAGAAACTATAGAAAATGAGAAAATGATAGAAAATTTTTAAAAAGCAAGAAGGGAGGGGCGATATCCCAAAAAAAATTAAGCTTAACAGTAAAATCAACTGGAACGAGAATTGTGATTTAGTTCCGTCACATGCACGACTTTTTTCTGTACAAAGTAATAAAAAAGATATGGAAGATCCTTTTGCTCTGTTCGAAAAAATGTTAGTTGATAATATTATCCAGATGTTAGTAATAGAAACAATTGCCATTTTTAAAACCTGTCCAGATCCTCAAATTACGGCGGATGAAATTTGATGTTTCATTGCTATTCTAATTGTGAGTGGATACGACTGCAAATCTAGCAAGCGACATTTTTGGGACAGTCAGCCTGACATGCGAAATAAAGCAGTTTATAATGCCATGAGACGGGAAAGATTCACTCAGATAATGCGATTTATAGACTGCGCAGATAACTCCAAAGTAGATGCTAATAACAAACTCCAACCGCTTGCAAATATAGTAAAAAATAATTTTCATAAACATTTTGTTTCCGTTAAGCACCTGTCTTATGATGAGTCTTTGATTCGATACTTTGGCAAGCACGGGTGCAAGCAATTTATAAAAGCAAAGCCAATTATATTTTATTTTAAGCAGTTGGCGCTCAATTTCTACAATGGATATCTTCTAGATTTTTACTTTTACTAAGGCAAACAAAAAGATATACACACCACAGTTGAGGAAACCATTGGAAAATCTACCACTCCGCTGATCAAAATATTGGAGCAGATACCACATAAAGAATATCCTTATCGTTTCTATGTGGATAATCTTTTCACTAATATAAACGTATTTAACTACTTGAAATTAAAAGGATATGATATTACGGGAATCTTTAGCGATGACAGAATTTCTAAAACTTGTCCACTACCGAGAAAAAAAGAATTGAAAAATTTAGACCGTGGTAGTTTTGCTTCATATATCGACAGCGATCATGGTATTTTTTTCATAAAGTGCGTAGACAATAACTTTGTGGCTGCTGCATCTACAGCTGATGGTACTGCGCCTGTGGAAACTGTGTGTAGATATAGCAAAAAAGAAAAAAAATATGTGCAAATTCCAAGACCTCAAATCATTGCCAAATATAACAATAATATGGGCGGAACACATTTAATGGAAAACATCTCTACACATAGAATTGGAATCCGTTCAAAGAAGTGGTGGTGGTGTATCTTTACATGGCTTATTGATGCAAGTATTAGTAATAGCTGGATATTCTACATCGGATGATAAGTCTAATTAATCCACATTTCAAAGGCATACACCAAGGTTATTTACAACAGAATAAGCAAAAAATGCGAGGATAACATTGGAGATTCGCAGTTTGGATTTCGGAATTCTCTTGGAACAAGAGAAGCACTTTTTAGTCTACAGGTACTCATCCAGCGCTGCAGATATATGAACAAAGACGTGTACATATGCTTTATAGACTACGCAAAAGCATTCGATAACGTAAAGCACGAAAAGATAAATGAAGTTCTCCATAATATCGGAGTTGACTACAGAGACATTCGAACAATAGCGAGTCTCTATTGGGGCCAAACAGCTAAACTGAAAGTAGGATCTACATTGACCAATAAAATTGAGATCAAAAAAGGGGTACCACAGGGCTGTATCTTGTCTCCTATTGTCTTTAATATATACTGAGAAGAAGTATTTAAGACAGCGCTGGAGGAAAGCACAGTAGGCATAAAGATAAATGAAGAAATAATTAATAACATAAGGTATGCTGATAACACTGTGATTCTAGCAAGTAGCATGTAGGAACTGAGTTGCCTAATGAGTAAGATACAAAAAACAAGTGCACAATACGGACTCAGACTAAATATCACAAAAACCAAATGGATGTTAGTAAGCAAAACCCAACAACCACCACAGCAACTGATATAAGACAATGAAAGAATTGAACACGTGGATTCGAACATCTACTTGGGAACAACAGTTAACTCAAATTGGGATCAAGCGAAGGAAATACGTATAAGAGTAGAAAAGGCAAGAGCATCGTTCACTAGCATGAAGCAAATTTTCACCTCTAAAAGCCTCACCCTACCTCTCAAAATTCGACTTCTGAAATGTTATGTATTCCCGGTTTTGTTATATGGAATGAAGGCGTGGACAATGACCGCAACATTGATGAAAAAAGTAGAGGCCTTCGAAATGTGGGCTTACCGACGTATATTACGTATATCCTGGACTGAGCACGTGACCAACGAAGAGGTACTACGCCGGATAGGTAAAGAGAGAGAGGTAGGAATAAGTATAAAGAAAAGAAAGTTGGAATACTTGGGTCACGTTATGAGACATAATAAATATAGAGTACTACAACTGATTATTCAAGGGAAAATAGACAGCAGAAGCGGTCCAGCGAGGAGAAGACACTCGTGGCTCCAAAACTTGCGGCAATGGTTCGGATTGTCATCTGCTGAACTATTCAGATCTGCCGTAAACAAAGTCAGAATAGCCATGTTGATTGCCAACGTTCGAAACGGACAAGGCACATGAAGAAGGAAGAAGGATACTCTACAAGCACCACTACCCCAAGATTTCCCAAGTAGATTTCAGAAGATGTATTGCTCAGTCATATCTTAAAAAATAGGCAAATGCTCCAAAGCATGGAGGAAGACCCAGTTCTTCGAAATTTAGTGTCTCGCTTAATAGAATCTCAGAAAATCTAAGGTACGATGGAAACAATCACCTTTTAATATTTATACCTAACAATAAAAGACGTCCCTGTACAGGACAGGGGTGTAGCAGTAGTACTCGAACAATGTGTAGCAAATGTGATGTCGGTATGTGTATTGACTGCAATTATACTTTTTATATGAAGACATTCTAGTTATAATATAAATTTCATTGTGTTTCTTAAAAATTTATTTTATTTTAGCTACGGTACCTTAATGACATAGCGTTACATTTATGTAAAGGAGAGCGCCCACCAAACTGGCATGGCAAGTGGCAAGTAGCAAGTAGCACGCGTCTAGAATGTTACATAAAATGTAACCAATGCAAACGAACGATTAGAATGAATGACGTCACTGTCATTTTGGTGTGCGCTGAATCATTCGTTTTCATTGGTTACATTTTAAGTCACATGCTAGACGCGCGCTACTTGCTACTTGCCACTTGCCATGCCAGTTTGGTGGGCGCTCTCACTTACACATATTTTTTTATTAGTTAATAAATTTGGGTTAAAAAATTGTTAATTTGTCTATTATTATACATTCTTAATAAAAATATATTAGTTTCTTTAAAAAATTACAAAAAAAATAACTCAGGTCACAATGGGTTAAATTCAATTTATGTGCCATAAATTATTTCTAATAATCCTGGAGAAAATAAAGATTTATATCGAGAGCCTGCAGGTATATTTTATATATTGATGTTAATATTTATTAAATATCAATAAATTTTAGCATGATCATAAACACTGTTTCTATTGTTTGTATGTATGCACAACTGACAGTTTATGTAAACATGCATTTTGTATGAAAATTTGTATAATATTACGTGCCTAACGACTTAATCATATAACAATATGAGATTATAGAGCCCGTAGTTTAGAGTGTTTGATTAATTTAATGACTGTGTGCGCTCTAACGGGCTAATTTTGTTGATACGCTTATTTAGGTATTTGCTTTTATTATTGTTCAGTGACTGGATTGAGCAGTTGTGCTTTTTTAAGTAGGCATATTAATTTGTGTCAGCAAAAATCAAGTCCAATCGTAATACTGTCCGTCGTAAGAACGATGTTTATTGAAAAAGGATTAGTTAACAAATTAGAAAAAAATTATTACGGCATTTTGGAACGAGGAAATTGTGTTTTAATATTTAAGATAAAGAATTTTATCCAAATTTATATTTAAGAGCAAAAAGTATAAATAAAAAACGGATTAATAGCAAAGCTACGCTTTTTATTTCACATCAATGAAATAAAGTACTAGAAATATACTGAATTTATATCTGCATTTTCACTTTATTGTAATAGGAAGCTGTTAAGAATGGTAGAGCTAAGCTGTTTGGTTCTTTTAGTGAATAATTAATATTTAAAACAACTGTTTATTAGTACCGTTAATTTTCGAGTGGTCACGTACTGTCCCTAACACCGACGTAGTAGATTTTTCGCGCTAAAACTCAAATGCGCATATTGTTTTGTCCGCGCGGCCAGGTAGCTTTTGAATCCTCATCACACTATTCAGTCTTAAAAAATCTGTGGCTGAGTACTGATAGTTCACATGTTATTCGACCTGAAGGTGTGAGCGACCGAGGTTACCATTTGTGTTATACTTAACGGTAAGTTTTTGTCGTTTTTGGTCCATAGTATGTTTAAATAATAAATATTCATTTTAGGAGTTGTATGTGAATATGGTTTACGAAAAGAACAAATTAGGTTGCAATAACTTTTTGACGAGATTGTTGCTAATTCCAAACCGGAATCAGAAGATGACGACGCAAGTTTGCAAGATGATTGTTCAGAAGTTCTAGAATATGATACTAATTCAGAGGAGAATTTCTGTGATGAAGAATATGTCGAAAATCATGTATCAGAAGAAATATTACCGCCCGTACCACGTTTCTACCCAATCTTGGCAGGACCAAAAGGTGATATTAGAGATTTGAGAATATTTTTTCACTACAGATATTTTAGAAAAAATAGTAGAATGCACCAATAAGTTCATAGCATT